>NW_027182333.1:0-705989 GCF_040938575.1 Ambystoma mexicanum | reverse complement strand
CCTGAGTTCTAATCCTCCTGGGCATGTTTTTTATTTATTTTTGCTGCTTGTTCATGATTTTTAAATGTAAAAACTCTGCACTCAAAAATAAAAATGATTTGACAGACTCTTGCTGTAGCCAGCCTTTCTCACTCTTTGCCCTGGGGGAGAACAACCCAATCACCCCTTCAGCCCCTCTTACTCGTCTCACAGCACCTCCCATAAGCGAGGAATGCATCTTTTGTTGGTAGATTTCCTTCATGAGGCTTAGCTAGGCCTGCATTCCTTTTCAAAGGGCCATAGAAGAGAGCAAAAAAGGAGAAGGCAGAATAGAGCATGAAATAGGTGGAAGACAAGGGGTCAGGGGGGTTGGCAGTAAAAGAAACAGGGCCTGGCCTGGCAGAGAGTTAGAAGTTAGGGAACACAATGAGCGAGGGAGGAGGAAAGATGCCTCAGGCATTGAGCTCTCGGACTCTTCCCCACCGTGCCTGCAGAAAGAGCCTTCTCCCGAATGGATACATTTGCCTGGAGAGCCCAGAACTAATTTCAGTTAGCCAGAGGGTAAACAGAGGCCAGGGAGAGGTGCACGCCCCTCCATTTGACTAGGCTTCTGGGGCTTCTGGGAGGAAAAAAGGCATCAGTATTCCAGCAAGATCATCGTCACCAAGGCCACCATCACTAGGGGATTACAGAGCATGCTGTGACACTCTCCGGGGCCTGGTTGGCCAGGCTTATGTTGAAGAGCACATATCCTAACCCTAAGCTACCTGGGTGGCTGCACCATAGGGGCTGCACCGGATATAGGGCTGTGCCCGTAAGGGCTGTGGTCGCGTTTGGGAGCGTTAGGGACGCGTGGAGGCCGCAGGGCGCAGACCTCTGCCCATTTCCCTCCAGGATTAGGCCCTGATTCTCAGGCGTGGAGCCAGCCACTCCAAAACTGGCAGAAAGCAGCCCTCTCACCCCCAGGGCAAAGAGTGGGAAAGGCTGGTTACATCAAGTGTCTTTCAAATCTTTCACTTTCGAGAGCAGAGTGTTTACATTTTGGAATCATGAACAAGCAGCAATAGGAAAGCATACAGTATCAGAGGACAGAACACTGCCCTGCGCATATCAGTACACCCCAATGACAAAGTCAAAGATTTAAATGACCTGCTTAGCTATGAGTGGCTGACACCTCACAATGATTATCATCTCTCCGTGAAGCAAAACATCCTCGGAATTGGGTTGAAAGATAGATCTAATGTGCCAAAGGAAGGCAACATGGAAATTCAGTTTCCTGCTCTCAGGGGAAGGAGGGTCGACAGCCCAATGGGTTAATGCACCTACTGCAGCCTCCTATGTGGAGCCTGCAGGCGACGCATGCAGTTGCTGGTGAGATGCTGATACAGGTTCGCCTGCTATGCAGGGGCCCGTGGTCACCTCACAGCACCTCGAGAAGGTGTCCTGTTTGAGTCCCAGGGCAATCATTGTGTCAACCATGACCCGTAGATTACACCTTTTCCCCTCGTTTTTTTCCAATCAATTGGGGCCAGAGAGACAAGCTTTTGTATGGGCCTTACCAAGGCCAGCGTGCAGAAAACAAAGGCGCAACTGTTAGTAGTAACGCAGGTATTGAAGGGGCATTAGCTGTTGGCGGATGGCGCAGGGCAATGCATACCCATTTTCAAATAAAAAAAGGTTTTTTTTTATTAAAAAAAAAATACATGCCCAGGAAATTCCAGACCTTGGATTAGAACTCAGGTCTCCAGCATTCCAAGACCAAGCACTTATCACTTGTGCCACTGGTGGTTGTGCTTCTGAGACTTGCTTTTGGGCGTATATATCTTTCTCCTGCACTCCCCTGTGAGCATACCCATTTGCGTTGTGAAACATGTTCACTGGAGCCTACAAGGATAGAACATCTGGCCCCCCCGCTCCCCCAAATACCAGCTAACTGCAGTGGCCTAGAGGTTAAGTGCTTGCATTACAGCAGCTGGGGGCCTGGGTTCGGGTCCTGCTTTCGGCACATAAACAGAATAGTTGGTCATCTCCTGGTACAGTTGGAGTGGAAGAAAGCGGAGAGGCGGGACTGTGGAAGCGAGGGAGTGCAGGCTAAAGGAAGAGGTGGGGTAGGCTAAAGGGGGAGGTAAGGTCGGATGAAGGGGTCCCTGGGGAGAAGAGGTGAGGCTGGCTGAGTCGGGGGAGGTCTAGAAGGGCATGGGGTAGGGGCCCTGGTAGAGGGAGGAAGAAAGCATAGAGGTGGGGCTGAGGAAGCCAGGAAGAAGGGGTGGTGGGGGCTGTGTAAAAGGAGAGTCCTAAGGTGGGGAAAGGGGCCATTGAGGAGGGCAGAAAAAAGGGTGCCAGTGGTGGGTGGAAAGGACAATGGGCTGACATTTTGTTCTCATCCAGCACTACCCTTTTAGCCTGCATTCCTCCTTTATTCCCTGCACTTCTCAGTCCCACCTCTATGCTTTCTTCCTCCCTCCCTCCCGCAGGGCACCTACCCCATGCCCTTCTCCCCCGACTCCGCCAGCCCCACCTCCTCTCCACAGGGACCCATGCATCCAGCCCTACCTCCCCCTTCAGCCCGCCCCACCTCACCTCACCTCACCTCACCTCCTCCTTTAGCCTGCACTCCCTCGCTTCTACCTCCCCCTTCAGCCCGCCCCACCTCACCTCCTCCTTTAGCCTGCACTCCCTCGCTTCCACAGTCCCACCCATCTGCTTGCTTCCACTGCAACTGTACAAGGAGATTACCAACTATTCCGTTTCTGTGCCGAAAGCAGGACTCAAACCCAGGCCCCCAGCGCTGTAACACAAGCACTTAACCTCTAGGCCACTGCAGTTAGCTGGTATTTGGGGGAGCTTGGGGGGGCATGATGTTCTAGCCTCATTTTCTTCAGTGAACATGTTTCACAATGCAAATGGGTATGCTCACAGGGGCATGCAGAAGAAAGACATATAGCCCAAAAGCTGCTTTCAGAAGCACAGCCACCAGTGGCTCCAGTGGGAAGTGATTGGTCTTGGAATGCGCGAGACCTGAGTTCTAATCCTCCTGGGCATGTTTTTTATTTATTTTTGCTGCTTGTTCATGATTTTTAAATGTAAAAACTCTGCACTCAAAAATAAAAATGATTTGACAGACTCTTGCTGTAGCCAGCCTTTCTCACTCTTTGCCCTGGGGGAGAACAACCCAATCACCCCTTCAGCCCCTCTTACTCGTCTCACAGCACCTCCCATAAGCGAGGAAAGCATCTTTTGTTGGTAGATTTCCTTCATGAGGCTTAGCTAGGCCTGCATTCCTTTTCAAAGGGCCATAGAAGAGAGCAAAAAAGGAGAAGGCAGAATAGAGCATGAAATAGGTGGAAGACAAGGGGTCAGGGGGGTTGGCAGTAAAAGAAACAGGGCCTGGCCTGGCAGAGAGTTAGAAGTTAGGGAACACAATGAGCGAGGGAGGAGGAAAGATGCCTCAGGCATTGAGCTCTCGGACTCTTCCCCACCGTGCCTGCAGAAAGAGCCTTCTCCCGAATGGATACATTTGCCTGGAGAGCCCAGAACTAATTTCAGTTAGCCAGAGGGTAAACAGAGGCCAGGGAGAGGTGCACGCCCCTCCATTTGACTAGGCTTCTGGGGCTTCTGGGAGGAAAAAAGGCATCAGTATTCCAGCAAGATCATCGTCACCAAGGCCACCATCACTAGGGGATTACAGAGCATGCTGTGACACTCTCCGGGGCCTGGTTGGCCAGGCTTATGTTGAAGAGCACATATCCTAACCCTAAGCTACCTGGGTGGCTGCACCATAGGGGCTGCACCGGATATAGGGCTGTGCCCGTAAGGGCTGTGGTCGCGTTTGGGAGCGTTAGGGACGCGTGGAGGCCGCAGGGCGCAGACCTCTGCCCATTTCCCTCCAGGATTAGGCCCTGATTCTCAGGCGTGGAGCCAGCCACTCCAAAACTGGCAGAAAGCAGCCCTCTCACCCCCAGGGCAAAGAGTGGGAAAGGCTGGTTACATCAAGTGTCTTTCAAATCTTTCACTTTCGAGAGCAGAGTGTTTACATTTTGGAATCATGAACAAGCAGCAATAGGAAAGCATACAGTATCAGAGGACAGAACACTGCCCTGCGCATATCAGTACACCCCAATGACAAAGTCAAAGATTTAAATGACCTGCTTAGCTATGAGTGGCTGACACCTCACAATGATTATCATCTCTCCGTGAAGCAAAACATCCTCGGAATTGGGTTGAAAGATAGATCTAATGTGCCAAAGGAAGGCAACATGGAAATTCAGTTTCCTGCTCTCAGGGGAAGGAGGGTCGACAGCCCAATGGGTTAATGCACCTACTGCAGCCTCCTATGTGGAGCCTGCAGGCGACGCATGCAGTTGCTGGTGAGATGCTGATACAGGTTCGCCTGCTATGCAGGGGCCCGTGGTCACCTCACAGCACCTCGAGAAGGTGTCCTGTTTGAGTCCCAGGGCAATCATTGTGTCAACCATGACCCGTAGATTACACCTTTTCCCCTCGTTTTTTTCCAATCAATTGGGGCCAGAGAGACAAGCTTTTGTATGGGCCTTACCAAGGCCAGCGTGCAGAAAACAAAGGCGCAACTGTTAGTAGTAACGCAGGTATTGAAGGGGCATTAGCTGTTGGCGGATGGCGCAGGGCAATGCATACCCATTTTCAAATAAAAAAAGTTTTTTTTTTATTAAAAAAAAAATACATGCCCAGGAAATTCCAGACCTTGGATTAGAACTCAGGTCTCCAGCATTCCAAGACCAAGCACTTATCACTTGTGCCACTGGTGGTTGTGCTTCTGAGACTTGCTTTTGGGCGTATATATCTTTCTCCTGCACTCCCCTGTGAGCATACCCATTTGCGTTGTGAAACATGTTCACTGGAGCCTACAAGGATAGAACATCTGGCCCCCCCGCTCCCCCAAATACCAGCTAACTGCAGTGGCCTAGAGGTTAAGTGCTTGCATTACAGCAGCTGGGGGCCTGGGTTCGGGTCCTGCTTTCGGCACATAAACAGAATAGTTGGTCATCTCCTGGTACAGTTGGAGTGGAAGAAAGCGGAGAGGCGGGACTGTGGAAGCGAGGGAGTGCAGGCTAAAGGAAGAGGTGGGGTAGGCTAAAGGGGGAGGTAAGGTCGGATGAAGGGGTCCCTGGGGAGAAGAGGTGAGGCTGGCTGAGTCGGGGGAGGTCTAGAAGGGCATGGGGTAGGGGCCCTGGTAGAGGGAGGAAGAAAGCATAGAGGTGGGGCTGAGGAAGCCAGGAAGAAGGGGTGGTGGGGGCTGTGTAAAAGGAGAGTCCTAAGGTGGGGAAAGGGGCCATTGAGGAGGGCAGAAAAAAGGGTGCCAGTGGTGGGTGGAAAGGACAATGGGCTGACATTTTGTTCTCATCCAGCACTACCCTTTTAGCCTGCATTCCTCCTTTATTCCCTGCACTTCTCAGTCCCACCTCTATGCTTTCTTCCTCCCTCCCTCCCGCAGGGCACCTACCCCATGCCCTTCTCCCCCGACTCCGCCAGCCCCACCTCCTCTCCACAGGGACCCATGCATCCAGCCCTACCTCCCCCTTCAGCCCGCCCCACCTCACCTCACCTCACCTCCTCCTTTAGCCTGCACTCCCTCGCTTCCACAGTCCCACCCATCTGCTTGCTTCCACTGCAACTGTACAAGGAGATTACCAACTATTCCGTTTCTGTGCCGAAAGCAGGACTCAAACCCAGGCCCCCAGCGCTGTAACACAAGCACTTAACCTCTAGGCCACTGCAGTTAGCTGGTATTTGGGGGAGCTTGGGGGGGCATGATGTTCTAGCCTCATTTTCTTCAGTGAACATGTTTCACAATGCAAATGGGTATGCTCACAGGGGCATGCAGAAGAAAGACATATAGCCCAAAAGCTGCTTTCAGAAGCACAGCCACCAGTGGCTCCAGTGGGAAGTGATTGGTCTTGGAATGCGCGAGACCTGAGTTCTAATCCTCCTGGGCATGTTTTTTATTTATTTTTGCTGCTTGTTCATGATTTTTAAATGTAAAAACTCTGCACTCAAAAATAAAAATGATTTGACAGACTCTTGCTGTAGCCAGCCTTTCTCACTCTTTGCCCTGGGGGAGAACAACCCAATCACCCCTTCAGCCCCTCTTACTCGTCTCACAGCACCTCCCATAAGCGAGGAATGCATCTTTTGTTGGTAGATTTCCTTCATGAGGCTTAGCTAGGCCTGCATTCCTTTTCAAAGGGCCATAGAAGAGAGCAAAAAAGGAGAAGGCAGAATAGAGCATGAAATAGGTGGAAGACAAGGGGTCAGGGGGGTTGGCAGTAAAAGAAACAGGGCCTGGCCTGGCAGAGAGTTAGAAGTTAGGGAACACAATGAGCGAGGGAGGAGGAAAGATGCCTCAGGCATTGAGCTCTCGGACTCTTCCCCACCGTGCCTGCAGAAAGAGCCTTCTCCCGAATGGATACATTTGCCTGGAGAGCCCAGAACTAATTTCAGTTAGCCAGAGGGTAAACAGAGGCCAGGGAGAGGTGCACGCCCCTCCATTTGACTAGGCTTCTGGGGCTTCTGGGAGGAAAAAAGGCATCAGTATTCCAGCAAGATCATCGTCACCAAGGCCACCATCACTAGGGGATTACAGAGCATGCTGTGACACTCTCCGGGGCCTGGTTGGCCAGGCTTATGTTGAAGAGCACATATCCTAACCCTAAGCTACCTGGGTGGCTGCACCATAGGGGCTGCACCGGATATAGGGCTGTGCCCGTAAGGGCTGTGGTCGCGTTTGGGAGCGTTAGGGACGCGTGGAGGCCGCAGGGCGCAGACCTCTGCCCATTTCCCTCCAGGATTAGGCCCTGATTCTCAGGCGTGGAGCCAGCCACTCCAAAACTGGCAGAAAGCAGCCCTCTCACCCCCAGGGCAAAGAGTGGGAAAGGCTGGTTACATCAAGTGTCTTTCAAATCTTTCACTTTCGAGAGCAGAGTGTTTACATTTAGGAATCATGAACAAGCAGCAATAGGAAAGCATACAGTATCAGAGGACAGAACACTGCCCTGCGCATATCAGTACACCCCAATGACAAAGTCAAAGATTTAAATGACCTGCTTAGCTATGAGTGGCTGACACCTCACAATGATTATCATCTCTCCGTGAAGCAAAACATCCTCGGAATTGGGTTGAAAGATAGATCTAATGTGCCAAAGGAAGGCAACATGGAAATTCAGTTTCCTGCTCTCAGGGGAAGGAGGGTCGACAGCCCAATGGGTTAATGCACCTACTGCAGCCTCCTATGTGGAGCCTGCAGGCGACGCATGCAGTTGCTGGTGAGATGCTGATACAGGTTCGCCTGCTATGCAGGGGCCCGTGGTCACCTCACAGCACCTCGAGAAGGTGTCCTGTTTGAGTCCCAGGGCAATCATTGTGTCAACCATGACCCGTAGATTACACCTTTTCCCCTCGTTTTTTTCCAATCAATTGGGGCCAGAGAGACAAGCTTTTGTATGGGCCTTACCAAGGCCAGCGTGCAGAAAACAAAGGCGCAACTGTTAGTAGTAACGCAGGTATTGAAGGGGCATTAGCTGTTGGCGGATGGCGCAGGGCAATGCATACCCATTTTCAAATAAAAAAAGTTTTTTTTTTATTAAAAAAAAAATACATGCCCAGGAAATTCCAGACCTTGGATTAGAACTCAGGTCTCCAGCATTCCAAGACCAAGCACTTATCACTTGTGCCACTGGTGGTTGTGCTTCTGAGACTTGCTTTTGGGCGTATATATCTTTCTCCTGCACTCCCCTGTGAGCATACCCATTTGCGTTGTGAAACATGTTCACTGGAGCCTACAAGGATAGAACATCTGGCCCCCCCGCTCCCCCAAATACCAGCTAACTGCAGTGGCCTAGAGGTTAAGTGCTTGCATTACAGCAGCTGGGGGCCTGGGTTCGGGTCCTGCTTTCGGCACATAAACAGAATAGTTGGTCATCTCCTGGTACAGTTGGAGTGGAAGAAAGCGGAGAGGCGGGACTGTGGAAGCGAGGGAGTGCAGGCTAAAGGAAGAGGTGGGGTAGGCTAAAGGGGGAGGTAAGGTCGGATGAAGGGGTCCCTGGGGAGAAGAGGTGAGGCTGGCTGAGTCGGGGGAGGTCTAGAAGGGCATGGGGTAGGGGCCCTGGTAGAGGGAGGAAGAAAGCATAGAGGTGGGGCTGAGGAAGCCAGGAAGAAGGGGTGGTGGGGGCTGTGTAAAAGGAGAGTCCTAAGGTGGGGAAAGGGGCCATTGAGGAGGGCAGAAAAAAGGGTGCCAGTGGTGGGTGGAAAGGACAATGGGCTGACATTTTGTTCTCATCCAGCACTACCCTTTTAGCCTGCATTCCTCCTTTATTCCCTGCACTTCTCAGTCCCACCTCTATGCTTTCTTCCTCCCTCCCTCCCGCAGGGCACCTACCCCATGCCCTTCTCCCCCGACTCCGCCAGCCCCACCTCCTCTCCACAGGGACCCATGCATCCAGCCCTACCTCCCCCTTCAGCCCGCCCCACCTCACCTCACCTCACCTCCTCCTTTAGCCTGCACTCCCTCGCTTCTACCCCCCCCTTCAGCCCGCCCCACCTCACCTCCTCCTTTAGCCTGCACTCCCTCGCTTCCACAGTCCCACCCATCTGCTTGCTTCCACTGCAACTGTACAAGGAGATTACCAACTATTCCGTTTCTGTGCCGAAAGCAGGACTCAAACCCAGGCCCCCAGCGCTGTAACACAAGCACTTAACCTCTAGGCCACTGCAGTTAGCTGGTATTTGGGGGAGCTTGGGGGGGCATGATGTTCTAGCCTCATTTTCTTCAGTGAACATGTTTCACAATGCAAATGGGTATGCTCACAGGGGCATGCAGAAGAAAGACATATAGCCCAAAAGCTGCTTTCAGAAGCACAGCCACCAGTGGCTCCAGTGGGAAGTGATTGGTCTTGGAATGCGCGAGACCTGAGTTCTAATCCTCCTGGGCATGTTTTTTATTTATTTTTGCTGCTTGTTCATGATTTTTAAATGTAAAAACTCTGCACTCAAAAATAAAAATGATTTGACAGACTCTTGCTGTAGCCAGCCTTTCTCACTCTTTGCCCTGGGGGAGAACAACCCAATCACCCCTTCAGCCCCTCTTACTCGTCTCACAGCACCTCCCATAAGCGAGGAATGCATCTTTTGTTGGTAGATTTCCTTCATGAGGCTTAGCTAGGCCTGCATTCCTTTTCAAAGGGCCATAGAAGAGAGCAAAAAAGGAGAAGGCAGAATAGAGCATGAAATAGGTGGAAGACAAGGGGTCAGGGGGGTTGGCAGTAAAAGAAACAGGGCCTGGCCTGGCAGAGAGTTAGAAGTTAGGGAACACAATGAGCGAGGGAGGAGGAAAGATGCCTCAGGCATTGAGCTCTCGGACTCTTCCCCACCGTGCCTGCAGAAAGAGCCTTCTCCCGAATGGATACATTTGCCTGGAGAGCCCAGAACTAATTTCAGTTAGCCAGAGGGTAAACAGAGGCCAGGGAGAGGTGCACGCCCCTCCATTTGACTAGGCTTCTGGGGCTTCTGGGAGGAAAAAAGGCATCAGTATTCCAGCAAGATCATCGTCACCAAGGCCACCATCACTAGGGGATTACAGAGCATGCTGTGACACTCTCCGGGGCCTGGTTGGCCAGGCTTATGTTGAAGAGCACATATCCTAACCCTAAGCTACCTGGGTGGCTGCACCATAGGGGCTGCACCGGATATAGGGCTGTGCCCGTAAGGGCTGTGGTCGCGTTTGGGAGCGTTAGGGACGCGTGGAGGCCGCAGGGCGCAGACCTCTGCCCATTTCCCTCCAGGATTAGGCCCTGATTCTCAGGCGTGGAGCCAGCCACTCCAAAACTGGCAGAAAGCAGCCCTCTCACCCCCAGGGCAAAGAGTGGGAAAGGCTGGTTACATCAAGTGTCTTTCAAATCTTTCACTTTCGAGAGCAGAGTGTTTACATTTTGGAATCATGAACAAGCAGCAATAGGAAAGCATACAGTATCAGAGGACAGAACACTGCCCTGCGCATATCAGTACACCCCAATGACAAAGTCAAAGATTTAAATGACCTGCTTAGCTATGAGTGGCTGACACCTCACAATGATTATCATCTCTCCGTGAAGCAAAACATCCTCGGAATTGGGTTGAAAGATAGATCTAATGTGCCAAAGGAAGGCAACATGGAAATTCAGTTTCCTGCTCTCAGGGGAAGGAGGGTCGACAGCCCAATGGGTTAATGCACCTACTGCAGCCTCCTATGTGGAGCCTGCAGGCGACGCATGCAGTTGCTGGTGAGATGCTGATACAGGTTCGCCTGCTATGCAGGGGCCCGTGGTCACCTCACAGCACCTCGAGAAGGTGTCCTGTTTGAGTCCCAGGGCAATCATTGTGTCAACCATGACCCGTAGATTACACCTTTTCCCCTCGTTTTTTTCCAATCAATTGGGGCCAGAGAGACAAGCTTTTGTATGGGCCTTACCAAGGCCAGCGTGCAGAAAACAAAGGCGCAACTGTTAGTAGTAACGCAGGTATTGAAGGGGCATTAGCTGTTGGCGGATGGCGCAGGGCAATGCATACCCATTTTCAAATAAAAAAAGGTTTTTTTTTATTAAAAAAAAAATACATGCCCAGGAAATTCCAGACCTTGGATTAGAACTCAGGTCTCCAGCATTCCAAGACCAAGCACTTATCACTTGTGCCACTGGTGGTTGTGCTTCTGAGACTTGCTTTTGGGCGTATATATCTTTCTCCTGCACTCCCCTGTGAGCATACCCATTTGCGTTGTGAAACATGTTCACTGGAGCCTACAAGGATAGAACATCTGGCCCCCCCGCTCCCCCAAATACCAGCTAACTGCAGTGGCCTAGAGGTTAAGTGCTTGCATTACAGCAGCTGGGGGCCTGGGTTCGGGTCCTGCTTTCGGCACATAAACAGAATAGTTGGTCATCTCCTGGTACAGTTGGAGTGGAAGAAAGCGGAGAGGCGGGACTGTGGAAGCGAGGGAGTGCAGGCTAAAGGAAGAGGTGGGGTAGGCTAAAGGGGGAGGTAAGGTCGGATGAAGGGGTCCCTGGGGAGAAGAGGTGAGGCTGGCTGAGTCGGGGGAGGTCTAGAAGGGCATGGGGTAGGGGCCCTGGTAGAGGGAGGAAGAAAGCATAGAGGTGGGGCTGAGGAAGCCAGGAAGAAGGGGTGGTGGGGGCTGTGTAAAAGGAGAGTCCTAAGGTGGGGAAAGGGGCCATTGAGGAGGGCAGAAAAAAGGGTGCCAGTGGTGGGTGGAAAGGACAATGGGCTGACATTTTGTTCTCATCCAGCACTACCCTTTTAGCCTGCATTCCTCCTTTATTCCCTGCACTTCTCAGTCCCACCTCTATGCTTTCTTCCTCCCTCCCTCCCGCAGGGCACCTACCCCATGCCCTTCTCCCCCGACTCCGCCAGCCCCACCTCCTCTCCACAGGGACCCATGCATCCAGCCCTACCTCCCCCTTCAGCCCGCCCCACCTCACCTCACCTCACCTCACCTCCTCCTTTAGCCTGCACTCCCTCGCTTCTACCTCCCCCTTCAGCCCGCCCCACCTCACCTCCTCCTTTAGCCTGCACTCCCTCGCTTCCACAGTCCCACCCATCTGCTTGCTTCCACTGCAACTGTACAAGGAGATTACCAACTATTCCGTTTCTGTGCCGAAAGCAGGACTCAAACCCAGGCCCCCAGCGCTGTAACACAAGCACTTAACCTCTAGGCCACTGCAGTTAGCTGGTATTTGGGGGAGCTTGGGGGGGCATGATGTTCTAGCCTCATTTTCTTCAGTGAACATGTTTCACAATGCAAATGGGTATGCTCACAGGGGCATGCAGAAGAAAGACATATAGCCCAAAAGCTGCTTTCAGAAGCACAGCCACCAGTGGCTCCAGTGGGAAGTGATTGGTCTTGGAATGCGCGAGACCTGAGTTCTAATCCTCCTGGGCATGTTTTTTATTTATTTTTGCTGCTTGTTCATGATTTTTAAATGTAAAAACTCTGCACTCAAAAATAAAAATGATTTGACAGACTCTTGCTGTAGCCAGCCTTTCTCACTCTTTGCCCTGGGGGAGAACAACCCAATCACCCCTTCAGCCCCTCTTACTCGTCTCACAGCACCTCCCATAAGCGAGGAATGCATCTTTTGTTGGTAGATTTCCTTCATGAGGCTTAGCTAGGCCTGCATTCCTTTTCAAAGGGCCATAGAAGAGAGCAAAAAAGGAGAAGGCAGAATAGAGCATGAAATAGGTGGAAGACAAGGGGTCAGGGGGGTTGGCAGTAAAAGAAACAGGGCCTGGCCTGGCAGAGAGTTAGAAGTTAGGGAACACAATGAGCGAGGGAGGAGGAAAGATGCCTCAGGCATTGAGCTCTCGGACTCTTCCCCACCGTGCCTGCAGAAAGAGCCTTCTCCCGAATGGATACATTTGCCTGGAGAGCCCAGAACTAATTTCAGTTAGCCAGAGGGTAAACAGAGGCCAGGGAGAGGTGCACGCCCCTCCATTTGACTAGGCTTCTGGGGCTTCTGGGAGGAAAAAAGGCATCAGTATTCCAGCAAGATCATCGTCACCAAGGCCACCATCACTAGGGGATTACAGAGCATGCTGTGACACTCTCCGGGGCCTGGTTGGCCAGGCTTATGTTGAAGAGCACATATCCTAACCCTAAGCTACCTGGGTGGCTGCACCATAGGGGCTGCACCGGATATAGGGCTGTGCCCGTAAGGGCTGTGGTCGCGTTTGGGAGCGTTAGGGACGCGTGGAGGCCGCAGGGCGCAGACCTCTGCCCATTTCCCTCCAGGATTAGGCCCTGATTCTCAGGCGTGGAGCCAGCCACTCCAAAACTGGCAGAAAGCAGCCCTCTCACCCCCAGGGCAAAGAGTGGGAAAGGCTGGTTACATCAAGTGTCTTTCAAATCTTTCACTTTCGAGAGCAGAGTGTTTACATTTTGGAATCATGAACAAGCAGCAATAGGAAAGCATACAGTATCAGAGGACAGAACACTGCCCTGCGCATATCAGTACACCCCAATGACAAAGTCAAAGATTTAAATGACCTGCTTAGCTATGAGTGGCTGACACCTCACAATGATTATCATCTCTCCGTGAAGCAAAACATCCTCGGAATTGGGTTGAAAGATAGATCTAATGTGCCAAAGGAAGGCAACATGGAAATTCAGTTTCCTGCTCTCAGGGGAAGGAGGGTCGACAGCCCAATGGGTTAATGCACCTACTGCAGCCTCCTATGTGGAGCCTGCAGGCGACGCATGCAGTTGCTGGTGAGATGCTGATACAGGTTCGCCTGCTATGCAGGGGCCCGTGGTCACCTCACAGCACCTCGAGAAGGTGTCCTGTTTGAGTCCCAGGGCAATCATTGTGTCAACCATGACCCGTAGATTACACCTTTTCCCCTCGTTTTTTTCCAATCAATTGGGGCCAGAGAGACAAGCTTTTGTATGGGCCTTACCAAGGCCAGCGTGCAGAAAACAAAGGCGCAACTGTTAGTAGTAACGCAGGTATTGAAGGGGCATTAGCTGTTGGCGGATGGCGCAGGGCAATGCATACCCATTTTCAAATAAAAAAAGGTTTTTTTTTATTAAAAAAAAAATACATGCCCAGGAAATTCCAGACCTTGGATTAGAACTCAGGTCTCCAGCATTCCAAGACCAAGCACTTATCACTTGTGCCACTGGTGGTTGTGCTTCTGAGACTTGCTTTTGGGCGTATATATCTTTCTCCTGCACTCCCCTGTGAGCATACCCATTTGCGTTGTGAAACATGTTCACTGGAGCCTACAAGGATAGAACATCTGGCCCCCCCGCTCCCCCAAATACCAGCTAACTGCAGTGGCCTAGAGGTTAAGTGCTTGCATTACAGCAGCTGGGGGCCTGGGTTCGGGTCCTGCTTTCGGCACATAAACAGAATAGTTGGTCATCTCCTGGTACAGTTGGAGTGGAAGAAAGCGGAGAGGCGGGACTGTGGAAGCGAGGGAGTGCAGGCTAAAGGAAGAGGTGGGGTAGGCTAAAGGGGGAGGTAAGGTCGGATGAAGGGGTCCCTGGGGAGAAGAGGTGAGGCTGGCTGAGTCGGGGGAGGTCTAGAAGGGCATGGGGTAGGGGCCCTGGTAGAGGGAGGAAGAAAGCATAGAGGTGGGGCTGAGGAAGCCAGGAAGAAGGGGTGGTGGGGGCTGTGTAAAAGGAGAGTCCTAAGGTGGGGAAAGGGGCCATTGAGGAGGGCAGAAAAAAGGGTGCCAGTGGTGGGTGGAAAGGACAATGGGCTGACATTTTGTTCTCATCCAGCACTACCCTTTTAGCCTGCATTCCTCCTTTATTCCCTGCACTTCTCAGTCCCACCTCTATGCTTTCTTCCTCCCTCCCTCCCGCAGGGCACCTACCCCATGCCCTTCTCCCCCGACTCCGCCAGCCCCACCTCCTCTCCACAGGGACCCATGCATCCAGCCCTACCTCCCCCTTCAGCCCGCCCCACCTCACCTCACCTCACCTCACCTCCTCCTTTAGCCTGCACTCCCTCGCTTCTACCTCCCCCTTCAGCCCGCCCCACCTCACCTCCTCCTTTAGCCTGCACTCCCTCGCTTCCACAGTCCCACCCATCTGCTTGCTTCCACTGCAACTGTACAAGGAGATTACCAACTATTCCGTTTCTGTGCCGAAAGCAGGACTCAAACCCAGGCCCCCAGCGCTGTAACACAAGCACTTAACCTCTAGGCCACTGCAGTTAGCTGGTATTTGGGGGAGCTTGGGGGGGCATGATGTTCTAGCCTCATTTTCTTCAGTGAACATGTTTCACAATGCAAATGGGTATGCTCACAGGGGCATGCAGAAGAAAGACATATAGCCCAAAAGCTGCTTTCAGAAGCACAGCCACCAGTGGCTCCAGTGGGAAGTGATTGGTCTTGGAATGCGCGAGACCTGAGTTCTAATCCTCCTGGGCATGTTTTTTATTTATTTTTGCTGCTTGTTCATGATTTTTAAATGTAAAAACTCTGCACTCAAAAATAAAAATGATTTGACAGACTCTTGCTGTAGCCAGCCTTTCTCACTCTTTGCCCTGGGGGAGAACAACCCAATCACCCCTTCAGCCCCTCTTACTCGTCTCACAGCACCTCCCATAAGCGAGGAATGCATCTTTTGTTGGTAGATTTCCTTCATGAGGCTTAGCTAGGCCTGCATTCCTTTTCAAAGGGCCATAGAAGAGAGCAAAAAAGGAGAAGGCAGAATAGAGCATGAAATAGGTGGAAGACAAGGGGTCAGGGGGGTTGGCAGTAAAAGAAACAGGGCCTGGCCTGGCAGAGAGTTAGAAGTTAGGGAACACAATGAGCGAGGGAGGAGGAAAGATGCCTCAGGCATTGAGCTCTCGGACTCTTCCCCACCGTGCCTGCAGAAAGAGCCTTCTCCCGAATGGATACATTTGCCTGGAGAGCCCAGAACTAATTTCAGTTAGCCAGAGGGTAAACAGAGGCCAGGGAGAGGTGCACGCCCCTCCATTTGACTAGGCTTCTGGGGCTTCTGGGAGGAAAAAAGGCATCAGTATTCCAGCAAGATCATCGTCACCAAGGCCACCATCACTAGGGGATTACAGAGCATGCTGTGACACTCTCCGGGGCCTGGTTGGCCAGGCTTATGTTGAAGAGCACATATCCTAACCCTAAGCTACCTGGGTGGCTGCACCATAGGGGCTGCACCGGATATAGGGCTGTGCCCGTAAGGGCTGTGGTCGCGTTTGGGAGCGTTAGGGACGCGTGGAGGCCGCAGGGCGCAGACCTCTGCCCATTTCCCTCCAGGATTAGGCCCTGATTCTCAGGCGTGGAGCCAGCCACTCCAAAACTGGCAGAAAGCAGCCCTCTCACCCCCAGGGCAAAGAGTGGGAAAGGCTGGTTACATCAAGTGTCTTTCAAATCTTTCACTTTCGAGAGCAGAGTGTTTACATTTAGGAATCATGAACAAGCAGCAATAGGAAAGCATACAGTATCAGAGGACAGAACACTGCCCTGCGCATATCAGTACACCCCAATGACAAAGTCAAAGATTTAAATGACCTGCTTAGCTATGAGTGGCTGACACCTCACAATGATTATCATCTCTCCGTGAAGCAAAACATCCTCGGAATTGGGTTGAAAGATAGATCTAATGTGCCAAAGGAAGGCAACATGGAAATTCAGTTTCCTGCTCTCAGGGGAAGGAGGGTCGACAGCCCAATGGGTTAATGCACCTACTGCAGCCTCCTATGTGGAGCCTGCAGGCGACGCATGCAGTTGCTGGTGAGATGCTGATACAGGTTCGCCTGCTATGCAGGGGCCCGTGGTCACCTCACAGCACCTCGAGAAGGTGTCCTGTTTGAGTCCCAGGGCAATCATTGTGTCAACCATGACCCGTAGATTACACCTTTTCCCCTCGTTTTTTTCCAATCAATTGGGGCCAGAGAGACAAGCTTTTGTATGGGCCTTACCAAGGCCAGCGTGCAGAAAACAAAGGCGCAACTGTTAGTAGTAACGCAGGTATTGAAGGGGCATTAGCTGTTGGCGGATGGCGCAGGGCAATGCATACCCATTTTCAAATAAAAAAAGGTTTTTTTTTATTAAAAAAAAAATACATGCCCAGGAAATTCCAGACCTTGGATTAGAACTCAGGTCTCCAGCATTCCAAGACCAAGCACTTATCACTTGTGCCACTGGTGGTTGTGCTTCTGAGACTTGCTTTTGGGCGTATATATCTTTCTCCTGCACTCCCCTGTGAGCATACCCATTTGCGTTGTGAAACATGTTCACTGGAGCCTACAAGGATAGAACATCTGGCCCCCCCGCTCCCCCAAATACCAGCTAACTGCAGTGGCCTAGAGGTTAAGTGCTTGCATTACAGCAGCTGGGGGCCTGGGTTCGGGTCCTGCTTTCGGCACATAAACAGAATAGTTGGTCATCTCCTGGTACAGTTGGAGTGGAAGAAAGCGGAGAGGCGGGACTGTGGAAGCGAGGGAGTGCAGGCTAAAGGAAGAGGTGGGGTAGGCTAAAGGGGGAGGTAAGGTCGGATGAAGGGGTCCCTGGGGAGAAGAGGTGAGGCTGGCTGAGTCGGGGGAGGTCTAGAAGGGCATGGGGTAGGGGCCCTGGTAGAGGGAGGAAGAAAGCATAGAGGTGGGGCTGAGGAAGCCAGGAAGAAGGGGTGGTGGGGGCTGTGTAAAAGGAGAGTCCTAAGGTGGGGAAAGGGGCCATTGAGGAGGGCAGAAAAAAGGGTGCCAGTGGTGGGTGGAAAGGACAATGGGCTGACATTTTGTTCTCATCCAGCACTACCCTTTTAGCCTGCATTCCTCCTTTATTCCCTGCACTTCTCAGTCCCACCTCTATGCTTTCTTCCTCCCTCCCTCCCGCAGGGCACCTACCCCATGCCCTTCTCCCCCGACTCCGCCAGCCCCACCTCCTCTCCACAGGGACCCATGCATCCAGCCCTACCTCCCCCTTCAGCCCGCCCCACCTCACCTCACCTCACCTCACCTCCTCCTTTAGCCTGCACTCCCTCGCTTCTACCTCCCCCTTCAGCCCGCCCCACCTCACCTCCTCCTTTAGCCTGCACTCCCTCGCTTCCACAGTCCCACCCATCTGCTTGCTTCCACTGCAACTGTACAAGGAGATTACCAACTATTCCGTTTCTGTGCCGAAAGCAGGACTCAAACCCAGGCCCCCAGCGCTGTAACACAAGCACTTAACCTCTAGGCCACTGCAGTTAGCTGGTATTTGGGGGAGCTTGGGGGGGCATGATGTTCTAGCCTCATTTTCTTCAGTGAACATGTTTCACAATGCAAATGGGTATGCTCACAGGGGCATGCAGAAGAAAGACATATAGCCCAAAAGCTGCTTTCAGAAGCACAGCCACCAGTGGCTCCAGTGGGAAGTGATTGGTCTTGGAATGCGCGAGACCTGAGTTCTAATCCTCCTGGGCATGTTTTTTATTTATTTTTGCTGCTTGTTCATGATTTTTAAATGTAAAAACTCTGCACTCAAAAATAAAAATGATTTGACAGACTCTTGCTGTAGCCAGCCTTTCTCACTCTTTGCCCTGGGGGAGAACAACCCAATCACCCCTTCAGCCCCTCTTACTCGTCTCACAGCACCTCCCATAAGCGAGGAATGCATCTTTTGTTGGTAGATTTCCTTCATGAGGCTTAGCTAGGCCTGCATTCCTTTTCAAAGGGCCATAGAAGAGAGCAAAAAAGGAGAAGGCAGAATAGAGCATGAAATAGGTGGAAGACAAGGGGTCAGGGGGGTTGGCAGTAAAAGAAACAGGGCCTGGCCTGGCAGAGAGTTAGAAGTTAGGGAACACAATGAGCGAGGGAGGAGGAAAGATGCCTCAGGCATTGAGCTCTCGGACTCTTCCCCACCGTGCCTGCAGAAAGAGCCTTCTCCCGAATGGATACATTTGCCTGGAGAGCCCAGAACTAATTTCAGTTAGCCAGAGGGTAAACAGAGGCCAGGGAGAGGTGCACGCCCCTCCATTTGACTAGGCTTCTGGGGCTTCTGGGAGGAAAAAAGGCATCAGTATTCCAGCAAGATCATCGTCACCAAGGCCACCATCACTAGGGGATTACAGAGCATGCTGTGACACTCTCCGGGGCCTGGTTGGCCAGGCTTATGTTGAAGAGCACATATCCTAACCCTAAGCTACCTGGGTGGCTGCACCATAGGGGCTGCACCGGATATAGGGCTGTGCCCGTAAGGGCTGTGGTCGCGTTTGGGAGCGTTAGGGACGCGTGGAGGCCGCAGGGCGCAGACCTCTGCCCATTTCCCTCCAGGATTAGGCCCTGATTCTCAGGCGTGGAGCCAGCCACTCCAAAACTGGCAGAAAGCAGCCCTCTCACCCCCAGGGCAAAGAGTGGGAAAGGCTGGTTACATCAAGTGTCTTTCAAATCTTTCACTTTCGAGAGCAGAGTGTTTACATTTTGGAATCATGAACAAGCAGCAATAGGAAAGCATACAGTATCAGAGGACAGAACACTGCCCTGCGCATATCAGTACACCCCAATGACAAAGTCAAAGATTTAAATGACCTGCTTAGCTATGAGTGGCTGACACCTCACAATGATTATCATCTCTCCGTGAAGCAAAACATCCTCGGAATTGGGTTGAAAGATAGATCTAATGTGCCAAAGGAAGGCAACATGGAAATTCAGTTTCCTGCTCTCAGGGGAAGGAGGGTCGACAGCCCAATGGGTTAATGCACCTACTGCAGCCTCCTATGTGGAGCCTGCAGGCGACGCATGCAGTTGCTGGTGAGATGCTGATACAGGTTCGCCTGCTATGCAGGGGCCCGTGGTCACCTCACAGCACCTCGAGAAGGTGTCCTGTTTGAGTCCCAGGGCAATCATTGTGTCAACCATGACCCGTAGATTACACCTTTTCCCCTCGTTTTTTTCCAATCAATTGGGGCCAGAGAGACAAGCTTTTGTATGGGCCTTACCAAGGCCAGCGTGCAGAAAACAAAGGCGCAACTGTTAGTAGTAACGCAGGTATTGAAGGGGCATTAGCTGTTGGCGGATGGCGCAGGGCAATGCATACCCATTTTCAAATAAAAAAAGGTTTTTTTTTATTAAAAAAAAAATACATGCCCAGGAAATTCCAGACCTTGGATTAGAACTCAGGTCTCCAGCATTCCAAGACCAAGCACTTATCACTTGTGCCACTGGTGGTTGTGCTTCTGAGACTTGCTTTTGGGCGTATATATCTTTCTCCTGCACTCCCCTGTGAGCATACCCATTTGCGTTGTGAAACATGTTCACTGGAGCCTACAAGGATAGAACATCTGGCCCCCCCGCTCCCCCAAATACCAGCTAACTGCAGTGGCCTAGAGGTTAAGTGCTTGCATTACAGCAGCTGGGGGCCTGGGTTCGGGTCCTGCTTTCGGCACATAAACAGAATAGTTGGTCATCTCCTGGTACAGTTGGAGTGGAAGAAAGCGGAGAGGCGGGACTGTGGAAGCGAGGGAGTGCAGGCTAAAGGAAGAGGTGGGGTAGGCTAAAGGGGGAGGTAAGGTCGGATGAAGGGGTCCCTGGGGAGAAGAGGTGAGGCTGGCTGAGTCGGGGGAGGTCTAGAAGGGCATGGGGTAGGGGCCCTGGTAGAGGGAGGAAGAAAGCATAGAGGTGGGGCTGAGGAAGCCAGGAAGAAGGGGTGGTGGGGGCTGTGTAAAAGGAGAGTCCTAAGGTGGGGAAAGGGGCCATTGAGGAGGGCAGAAAAAAGGGTGCCAGTGGTGGGTGGAAAGGACAATGGGCTGACATTTTGTTCTCATCCAGCACTACCCTTTTAGCCTGCATTCCTCCTTTATTCCCTGCACTTCTCAGTCCCACCTCTATGCTTTCTTCCTCCCTCCCTCCCGCAGGGCACCTACCCCATGCCCTTCTCCCCCGACTCCGCCAGCCCCACCTCCTCTCCACAGGGACCCATGCATCCAGCCCTACCTCCCCCTTCAGCCCGCCCCACCTCACCTCACCTCACCTCACCTCCTCCTTTAGCCTGCACTCCCTCGCTTCTACCTCCCCCTTCAGCCCGCCCCACCTCACCTCCTCCTTTAGCCTGCACTCCCTCGCTTCCACAGTCCCACCCATCTGCTTGCTTCCACTGCAACTGTACAAGGAGATTACCAACTATTCCGTTTCTGTGCCGAAAGCAGGACTCAAACCCAGGCCCCCAGCGCTGTAACACAAGCACTTAACCTCTAGGCCACTGCAGTTAGCTGGTATTTGGGGGAGCTTGGGGGGGCATGATGTTCTAGCCTCATTTTCTTCAGTGAACATGTTTCACAATGCAAATGGGTATGCTCACAGGGGCATGCAGAAGAAAGACATATAGCCCAAAAGCTGCTTTCAGAAGCACAGCCACCAGTGGCTCCAGTGGGAAGTGATTGGTCTTGGAATGCGCGAGACCTGAGTTCTAATCCTCCTGGGCATGTTTTTTATTTATTTTTGCTGCTTGTTCATGATTTTTAAATGTAAAAACTCTGCACTCAAAAATAAAAATGATTTGACAGACTCTTGCTGTAGCCAGCCTTTCTCACTCTTTGCCCTGGGGGAGAACAACCCAATCACCCCTTCAGCCCCTCTTACTCGTCTCACAGCACCTCCCATAAGCGAGGAAAGCATCTTTTGTTGGTAGATTTCCTTCATGAGGCTTAGCTAGGCCTGCATTCCTTTTCAAAGGGCCATAGAAGAGAGCAAAAAAGGAGAAGGCAGAATAGAGCATGAAATAGGTGGAAGACAAGGGGTCAGGGGGGTTGGCAGTAAAAGAAACAGGGCCTGGCCTGGCAGAGAGTTAGAAGTTAGGGAACACAATGAGCGAGGGAGGAGGAAAGATGCCTCAGGCATTGAGCTCTCGGACTCTTCCCCACCGTGCCTGCAGAAAGAGCCTTCTCCCGAATGGATACATTTGCCTGGAGAGCCCAGAACTAATTTCAGTTAGCCAGAGGGTAAACAGAGGCCAGGGAGAGGTGCACGCCCCTCCATTTGACTAGGCTTCTGGGGCTTCTGGGAGGAAAAAAGGCATCAGTATTCCAGCAAGATCATCGTCACCAAGGCCACCATCACTAGGGGATTACAGAGCATGCTGTGACACTCTCCGGGGCCTGGTTGGCCAGGCTTATGTTGAAGAGCACATATCCTAACCCTAAGCTACCTGGGTGGCTGCACCATAGGGGCTGCACCGGATATAGGGCTGTGCCCGTAAGGGCTGTGGTCGCGTTTGGGAGCGTTAGGGACGCGTGGAGGCCGCAGGGCGCAGACCTCTGCCCATTTCCCTCCAGGATTAGGCCCTGATTCTCAGGCGTGGAGCCAGCCACTCCAAAACTGGCAGAAAGCAGCCCTCTCACCCCCAGGGCAAAGAGTGGGAAAGGCTGGTTACATCAAGTGTCTTTCAAATCTTTCACTTTCGAGAGCAGAGTGTTTACATTTTGGAATCATGAACAAGCAGCAATAGGAAAGCATACAGTATCAGAGGACAGAACACTGCCCTGCGCATATCAGTACACCCCAATGACAAAGTCAAAGATTTAAATGACCTGCTTAGCTATGAGTGGCTGACACCTCACAATGATTATCATCTCTCCGTGAAGCAAAACATCCTCGGAATTGGGTTGAAAGATAGATCTAATGTGCCAAAGGAAGGCAACATGGAAATTCAGTTTCCTGCTCTCAGGGGAAGGAGGGTCGACAGCCCAATGGGTTAATGCACCTACTGCAGCCTCCTATGTGGAGCCTGCAGGCGACGCATGCAGTTGCTGGTGAGATGCTGATACAGGTTCGCCTGCTATGCAGGGGCCCGTGGTCACCTCACAGCACCTCGAGAAGGTGTCCTGTTTGAGTCCCAGGGCAATCATTGTGTCAACCATGACCCGTAGATTACACCTTTTCCCCTCGTTTTTTTCCAATCAATTGGGGCCAGAGAGACAAGCTTTTGTATGGGCCTTACCAAGGCCAGCGTGCAGAAAACAAAGGCGCAACTGTTAGTAGTAACGCAGGTATTGAAGGGGCATTAGCTGTTGGCGGATGGCGCAGGGCAATGCATACCCATTTTCAAATAAAAAAAGGTTTTTTTTTATTAAAAAAAAAATACATGCCCAGGAAATTCCAGACCTTGGATTAGAACTCAGGTCTCCAGCATTCCAAGACCAAGCACTTATCACTTGTGCCACTGGTGGTTGTGCTTCTGAGACTTGCTTTTGGGCGTATATATCTTTCTCCTGCACTCCCCTGTGAGCATACCCATTTGCGTTGTGAAACATGTTCACTGGAGCCTACAAGGATAGAACATCTGGCCCCCCCGCTCCCCCAAATACCAGCTAACTGCAGTGGCCTAGAGGTTAAGTGCTTGCATTACAGCAGCTGGGGGCCTGGGTTCGGGTCCTGCTTTCGGCACATAAACAGAATAGTTGGTCATCTCCTGGTACAGTTGGAGTGGAAGAAAGCGGAGAGGCGGGACTGTGGAAGCGAGGGAGTGCAGGCTAAAGGAAGAGGTGGGGTAGGCTAAAGGGGGAGGTAAGGTCGGATGAAGGGGTCCCTGGGGAGAAGAGGTGAGGCTGGCTGAGTCGGGGGAGGTCTAGAAGGGCATGGGGTAGGGGCCCTGGTAGAGGGAGGAAGAAAGCATAGAGGTGGGGCTGAGGAAGCCAGGAAGAAGGGGTGGTGGGGGCTGTGTAAAAGGAGAGTCCTAAGGTGGGGAAAGGGGCCATTGAGGAGGGCAGAAAAAAGGGTGCCAGTGGTGGGTGGAAAGGACAATGGGCTGACATTTTGTTCTCATCCAGCACTACCCTTTTAGCCTGCATTCCTCCTTTATTCCCTGCACTTCTCAGTCCCACCTCTATGCTTTCTTCCTCCCTCCCTCCCGCAGGGCACCTACCCCATGCCCTTCTCCCCCGACTCCGCCAGCCCCACCTCCTCTCCACAGGGACCCATGCATCCAGCCCTACCTCCCCCTTCAGCCCGCCCCACCTCACCTCACCTCACCTCCTCCTTTAGCCTGCACTCCCTCGCTTCTACCTCCCCCTTCAGCCCGCCCCACCTCACCTCCTCCTTTAGCCTGCACTCCCTCGCTTCCACAGTCCCACCCATCTGCTTGCTTCCACTGCAACTGTACAAGGAGATTACCAACTATTCCGTTTCTGTGCCGAAAGCAGGACTCAAACCCAGGCCCCCAGCGCTGTAACACAAGCACTTAACCTCTAGGCCACTGCAGTTAGCTGGTATTTGGGGGAGCTTGGGGGGGCATGATGTTCTAGCCTCATTTTCTTCAGTGAACATGTTTCACAATGCAAATGGGTATGCTCACAGGGGCATGCAGAAGAAAGACATATAGCCCAAAAGCTGCTTTCAGAAGCACAGCCACCAGTGGCTCCAGTGGGAAGTGATTGGTCTTGGAATGCGCGAGACCTGAGTTCTAATCCTCCTGGGCATGTTTTTTATTTATTTTTGCTGCTTGTTCATGATTTTTAAATGTAAAAACTCTGCACTCAAAAATAAAAATGATTTGACAGACTCTTGCTGTAGCCAGCCTTTCTCACTCTTTGCCCTGGGGGAGAACAACCCAATCACCCCTTCAGCCCCTCTTACTCGTCTCACAGCACCTCCCATAAGCGAGGAATGCATCTTTTGTTGGTAGATTTCCTTCATGAGGCTTAGCTAGGCCTGCATTCCTTTTCAAAGGGCCATAGAAGAGAGCAAAAAAGGAGAAGGCAGAATAGAGCATGAAATAGGTGGAAGACAAGGGGTCAGGGGGGTTGGCAGTAAAAGAAACAGGGCCTGGCCTGGCAGAGAGTTAGAAGTTAGGGAACACAATGAGCGAGGGAGGAGGAAAGATGCCTCAGGCATTGAGCTCTCGGACTCTTCCCCACCGTGCCTGCAGAAAGAGCCTTCTCCCGAATGGATACATTTGCCTGGAGAGCCCAGAACTAATTTCAGTTAGCCAGAGGGTAAACAGAGGCCAGGGAGAGGTGCACGCCCCTCCATTTGACTAGGCTTCTGGGGCTTCTGGGAGGAAAAAAGGCATCAGTATTCCAGCAAGATCATCGTCACCAAGGCCACCATCACTAGGGGATTACAGAGCATGCTGTGACACTCTCCGGGGCCTGGTTGGCCAGGCTTATGTTGAAGAGCACATATCCTAACCCTAAGCTACCTGGGTGGCTGCACCATAGGGGCTGCACCGGATATAGGGCTGTGCCCGTAAGGGCTGTGGTCGCGTTTGGGAGCGTTAGGGACGCGTGGAGGCCGCAGGGCGCAGACCTCTGCCCATTTCCCTCCAGGATTAGGCCCTGATTCTCAGGCGTGGAGCCAGCCACTCCAAAACTGGCAGAAAGCAGCCCTCTCACCCCCAGGGCAAAGAGTGGGAAAGGCTGGTTACATCAAGTGTCTTTCAAATCTTTCACTTTCGAGAGCAGAGTGTTTACATTTTGGAATCATGAACAAGCAGCAATAGGAAAGCATACAGTATCAGAGGACAGAACACTGCCCTGCGCATATCAGTACACCCCAATGACAAAGTCAAAGATTTAAATGACCTGCTTAGCTATGAGTGGCTGACACCTCACAATGATTATCATCTCTCCGTGAAGCAAAACATCCTCGGAATTGGGTTGAAAGATAGATCTAATGTGCCAAAGGAAGGCAACATGGAAATTCAGTTTCCTGCTCTCAGGGGAAGGAGGGTCGACAGCCCAATGGGTTAATGCACCTACTGCAGCCTCCTATGTGGAGCCTGCAGGCGACGCATGCAGTTGCTGGTGAGATGCTGATACAGGTTCGCCTGCTATGCAGGGGCCCGTGGTCACCTCACAGCACCTCGAGAAGGTGTCCTGTTTGAGTCCCAGGGCAATCATTGTGTCAACCATGACCCGTAGATTACACCTTTTCCCCTCGTTTTTTTCCAATCAATTGGGGCCAGAGAGACAAGCTTTTGTATGGGCCTTACCAAGGCCAGCGTGCAGAAAACAAAGGCGCAACTGTTAGTAGTAACGCAGGTATTGAAGGGGCATTAGCTGTTGGCGGATGGCGCAGGGCAATGCATACCCATTTTCAAATAAAAAAAGGTTTTTTTTTATTAAAAAAAAAATACATGCCCAGGAAATTCCAGACCTTGGATTAGAACTCAGGTCTCCAGCATTCCAAGACCAAGCACTTATCACTTGTGCCACTGGTGGTTGTGCTTCTGAGACTTGCTTTTGGGCGTATATATCTTTCTCCTGCACTCCCCTGTGAGCATACCCATTTGCGTTGTGAAACATGTTCACTGGAGCCTACAAGGATAGAACATCTGGCCCCCCCGCTCCCCCAAATACCAGCTAACTGCAGTGGCCTAGAGGTTAAGTGCTTGCATTACAGCAGCTGGGGGCCTGGGTTCGGGTCCTGCTTTCGGCACATAAACAGAATAGTTGGTCATCTCCTGGTACAGTTGGAGTGGAAGAAAGCGGAGAGGCGGGACTGTGGAAGCGAGGGAGTGCAGGCTAAAGGAAGAGGTGGGGTAGGCTAAAGGGGGAGGTAAGGTCGGATGAAGGGGTCCCTGGGGAGAAGAGGTGAGGCTGGCTGAGTCGGGGGAGGTCTAGAAGGGCATGGGGTAGGGGCCCTGGTAGAGGGAGGAAGAAAGCATAGAGGTGGGGCTGAGGAAGCCAGGAAGAAGGGGTGGTGGGGGCTGTGTAAAAGGAGAGTCCTAAGGTGGGGAAAGGGGCCATTGAGGAGGGCAGAAAAAAGGGTGCCAGTGGTGGGTGGAAAGGACAATGGGCTGACATTTTGTTCTCATCCAGCACTACCCTTTTAGCCTGCATTCCTCCTTTATTCCCTGCACTTCTCAGTCCCACCTCTATGCTTTCTTCCTCCCTCCCTCCCGCAGGGCACCTACCCCATGCCCTTCTCCCCCGACTCCGCCAGCCCCACCTCCTCTCCACAGGGACCCATGCATCCAGCCCTACCTCCCCCTTCAGCCCGCCCCACCTCACCTCACCTCACCTCCTCCTTTAGCCTGCACTCCCTCGCTTCTACCTCCCCCTTCAGCCCGCCCCACCTCACCTCCTCCTTTAGCCTGCACTCCCTCGCTTCCACAGTCCCACCCATCTGCTTGCTTCCACTGCAACTGTACAAGGAGATTACCAACTATTCCGTTTCTGTGCCGAAAGCAGGACTCAAACCCAGGCCCCCAGCGCTGTAACACAAGCACTTAACCTCTAGGCCACTGCAGTTAGCTGGTATTTGGGGGAGCTTGGGGGGGCATGATGTTCTAGCCTCATTTTCTTCAGTGAACATGTTTCACAATGCAAATGGGTATGCTCACAGGGGCATGCAGAAGAAAGACATATAGCCCAAAAGCTGCTTTCAGAAGCACAGCCACCAGTGGCTCCAGTGGGAAGTGATTGGTCTTGGAATGCGCGAGACCTGAGTTCTAATCCTCCTGGGCATGTTTTTTATTTATTTTTGCTGCTTGTTCATGATTTTTAAATGTAAAAACTCTGCACTCAAAAATAAAAATGATTTGACAGACTCTTGCTGTAGCCAGCCTTTCTCACTCTTTGCCCTGGGGGAGAACAACCCAATCACCCCTTCAGCCCCTCTTACTCGTCTCACAGCACCTCCCATAAGCGAGGAATGCATCTTTTGTTGGTAGATTTCCTTCATGAGGCTTAGCTAGGCCTGCATTCCTTTTCAAAGGGCCATAGAAGAGAGCAAAAAAGGAGAAGGCAGAATAGAGCATGAAATAGGTGGAAGACAAGGGGTCAGGGGGGTTGGCAGTAAAAGAAACAGGGCCTGGCCTGGCAGAGAGTTAGAAGTTAGGGAACACAATGAGCGAGGGAGGAGGAAAGATGCCTCAGGCATTGAGCTCTCGGACTCTTCCCCACCGTGCCTGCAGAAAGAGCCTTCTCCCGAATGGATACATTTGCCTGGAGAGCCCAGAACTAATTTCAGTTAGCCAGAGGGTAAACAGAGGCCAGGGAGAGGTGCACGCCCCTCCATTTGACTAGGCTTCTGGGGCTTCTGGGAGGAAAAAAGGCATCAGTATTCCAGCAAGATCATCGTCACCAAGGCCACCATCACTAGGGGATTACAGAGCATGCTGTGACACTCTCCGGGGCCTGGTTGGCCAGGCTTATGTTGAAGAGCACATATCCTAACCCTAAGCTACCTGGGTGGCTGCACCATAGGGGCTGCACCGGATATAGGGCTGTGCCCGTAAGGGCTGTGGTCGCGTTTGGGAGCGTTAGGGACGCGTGGAGGCCGCAGGGCGCAGACCTCTGCCCATTTCCCTCCAGGATTAGGCCCTGATTCTCAGGCGTGGAGCCAGCCACTCCAAAACTGGCAGAAAGCAGCCCTCTCACCCCCAGGGCAAAGAGTGGGAAAGGCTGGTTACATCAAGTGTCTTTCAAATCTTTCACTTTCGAGAGCAGAGTGTTTACATTTTGGAATCATGAACAAGCAGCAATAGGAAAGCATACAGTATCAGAGGACAGAACACTGCCCTGCGCATATCAGTACACCCCAATGACAAAGTCAAAGATTTAAATGACCTGCTTAGCTATGAGTGGCTGACACCTCACAATGATTATCATCTCTCCGTGAAGCAAAACATCCTCGGAATTGGGTTGAAAGATAGATCTAATGTGCCAAAGGAAGGCAACATGGAAATTCAGTTTCCTGCTCTCAGGGGAAGGAGGGTCGACAGCCCAATGGGTTAATGCACCTACTGCAGCCTCCTATGTGGAGCCTGCAGGCGACGCATGCAGTTGCTGGTGAGATGCTGATACAGGTTCGCCTGCTATGCAGGGGCCCGTGGTCACCTCACAGCACCTCGAGAAGGTGTCCTGTTTGAGTCCCAGGGCAATCATTGTGTCAACCATGACCCGTAGATTACACCTTTTCCCCTCGTTTTTTTCCAATCAATTGGGGCCAGAGAGACAAGCTTTTGTATGGGCCTTACCAAGGCCAGCGTGCAGAAAACAAAGGCGCAACTGTTAGTAGTAACGCAGGTATTGAAGGGGCATTAGCTGTTGGCGGATGGCGCAGGGCAATGCATACCCATTTTCAAATAAAAAAAGGTTTTTTTTTATTAAAAAAAAAATACATGCCCAGGAAATTCCAGACCTTGGATTAGAACTCAGGTCTCCAGCATTCCAAGACCAAGCACTTATCACTTGTGCCACTGGTGGTTGTGCTTCTGAGACGTGCTTTTGGGCGTATATATCTTTCTCCTGCACTCCCCTGTGAGCATACCCATTTGCGTTGTGAAACATGTTCACTGGAGCCTACAAGGATAGAACATCTGGCCCCCCCGCTCCCCCAAATACCAGCTAACTGCAGTGGCCTAGAGGTTAAGTGCTTGCATTACAGCAGCTGGGGGCCTGGGTTCGGGTCCTGCTTTCGGCACATAAACAGAATAGTTGGTCATCTCCTGGTACAGTTGGAGTGGAAGAAAGCGGAGAGGCGGGACTGTGGAAGCGAGGGAGTGCAGGCTAAAGGAAGAGGTGGGGTAGGCTAAAGGGGGAGGTAAGGTCGGATGAAGGGGTCCCTGGGGAGAAGAGGTGAGGCTGGCTGAGTCGGGGGAGGTCTAGAAGGGCATGGGGTAGGGGCCCTGGTAGAGGGAGGAAGAAAGCATAGAGGTGGGGCTGAGGAAGCCAGGAAGAAGGGGTGGTGGGGGCTGTGTAAAAGGAGAGTCCTAAGGTGGGGAAAGGGGCCATTGAGGAGGGCAGAAAAAAGGGTGCCAGTGGTGGGTGGAAAGGACAATGGGCTGACATTTTGTTCTCATCCAGCACTACCCTTTTAGCCTGCATTCCTCCTTTATTCCCTGCACTTCTCAGTCCCACCTCTATGCTTTCTTCCTCCCTCCCTCCCGCAGGGCACCTACCCCATGCCCTTCTCCCCCGACTCCGCCAGCCCCACCTCCTCTCCACAGGGACCCATGCATCCAGCCCTACCTCCCCCTTCAGCCCGCCCCACCTCACCTCACCTCACCTCCTCCTTTAGCCTGCACTCCCTCGC
Organism: Ambystoma mexicanum; assembly: GCF_040938575.1. Lineage (NCBI taxonomy): Eukaryota > Metazoa > Chordata > Amphibia > Caudata > Ambystomatidae > Ambystoma > Ambystoma mexicanum. Next base: position 676,509 of record NW_027182333.1, on the reverse strand, counting down.
TTCTACCTCCCCCTTCAGCCCGCCCCACCTCACCTCCTCCTTTAGCCTGCACTCCCTCGCTTCCACAGTCCCACCCATCTGCTTGCTTCCACTGCAACTGTACAAGGAGATTACCAACTATTCCGTTTCTGTGCCGAAAGCAGGACTCAAACCCAGGCCCCCAGCGCTGTAACACAAGCACTTAACCTCTAGGCCACTGCAGTTAGCTGGTATTTGGGGGAGCTTGGGGGGGCATGATGTTCTAGCCTCATTTTCTTCAGTGAACATGTTTCACAATGCAAATGGGTATGCTCACAGGGGCATGCAGAAGAAAGACATATAGCCCAAAAGCTGCTTTCAGAAGCACAGCCACCAGTGGCTCCAGTGGGAAGTGATTGGTCTTGGAATGCGCGAGACCTGAGTTCTAATCCTCCTGGGCATGTTTTTTATTTATTTTTGCTGCTTGTTCATGATTTTTAAATGTAAAAACTCTGCACTCAAAAATAAAAATGATTTGACAGACTCTTGCTGTAGCCAGCCTTTCTCACTCTTTGCCCTGGGGGAGAACAACCCAATCACCCCTTCAGCCCCTCTTACTCGTCTCACAGCACCTCCCATAAGCGAGGAATGCATCTTTTGTTGGTAGATTTCCTTCATGAGGCTTAGCTAGGCCTGCATTCCTTTTCAAAGGGCCATAGAAGAGAGCAAAAAAGGAGAAGGCAGAATAGAGCATGAAATAGGTGGAAGACAAGGGGTCAGGGGGGTTGGCAGTAAAAGAAACAGGGCCTGGCCTGGCAGAGAGTTAGAAGTTAGGGAACACAATGAGCGAGGGAGGAGGAAAGATGCCTCAGGCATTGAGCTCTCGGACTCTTCCCCACCGTGCCTGCAGAAAGAGCCTTCTCCCGAATGGATACATTTGCCTGGAGAGCCCAGAACTAATTTCAGTTAGCCAGAGGGTAAACAGAGGCCAGGGAGAGGTGCACGCCCCTCCATTTGACTAGGCTTCTGGGGCTTCTGGGAGGAAAAAAGGCATCAGTATTCCAGCAAGATCATCGTCACCAAGGCCACCATCACTAGGGGATTACAGAGCATGCTGTGACACTCTCCGGGGCCTGGTTGGCCAGGCTTATGTTGAAGAGCACATATCCTAACCCTAAGCTACCTGGGTGGCTGCACCATAGGGGCTGCACCGGATATAGGGCTGTGCCCGTAAGGGCTGTGGTCGCGTTTGGGAGCGTTAGGGACGCGTGGAGGCCGCAGGGCGCAGACCTCTGCCCATTTCCCTCCAGGATTAGGCCCTGATTCTCAGGCGTGGAGCCAGCCACTCCAAAACTGGCAGAAAGCAGCCCTCTCACCCCCAGGGCAAAGAGTGGGAAAGGCTGGTTACATCAAGTGTCTTTCAAATCTTTCACTTTCGAGAGCAGAGTGTTTACATTTTGGAATCATGAACAAGCAGCAATAGGAAAGCATACAGTATCAGAGGACAGAACACTGCCCTGCGCATATCAGTACACCCCAATGACAAAGTCAAAGATTTAAATGACCTGCTTAGCTATGAGTGGCTGACACCTCACAATGATTATCATCTCTCCGTGAAGCAAAACATCCTCGGAATTGGGTTGAAAGATAGATCTAATGTGCCAAAGGAAGGCAACATGGAAATTCAGTTTCCTGCTCTCAGGGGAAGGAGGGTCGACAGCCCAATGGGTTAATGCACCTACTGCAGCCTCCTATGTGGAGCCTGCAGGCGACGCATGCAGTTGCTGGTGAGATGCTGATACAGGTTCGCCTGCTATGCAGGGGCCCGTGGTCACCTCACAGCACCTCGAGAAGGTGTCCTGTTTGAGTCCCAGGGCAATCATTGTGTCAACCATGACCCGTAGATTACACCTTTTCCCCTCGTTTTTTTCCAATCAATTGGGGCCAGAGAGACAAGCTTTTGTATGGGCCTTACCAAGGCCAGCGTGCAGAAAACAAAGGCGCAACTGTTAGTAGTAACGCAGGTATTGAAGGGGCATTAGCTGTTGGCGGATGGCGCAGGGCAATGCATACCCATTTTCAAATAAAAAAAGGTTTTTTTTTATTAAAAAAAAAATACATGCCCAGGAAATTCCAGACCTTGGATTAGAACTCAGGTCTCCAGCATTCCAAGACCAAGCACTTATCACTTGTGCCACTGGTGGTTGTGCTTCTGAGACTTGCTTTTGGGCGTATATATCTTTCTCCTGCACTCCCCTGTGAGCATACCCATTTGCGTTGTGAAACATGTTCACTGGAGCCTACAAGGATAGAACATCTGGCCCCCCCGCTCCCCCAAATACCAGCTAACTGCAGTGGCCTAGAGGTTAAGTGCTTGCATTACAGCAGCTGGGGGCCTGGGTTCGGGTCCTGCTTTCGGCACATAAACAGAATAGTTGGTCATCTCCTGGTACAGTTGGAGTGGAAGAAAGCGGAGAGGCGGGACTGTGGAAGCGAGGGAGTGCAGGCTAAAGGAAGAGGTGGGGTAGGCTAAAGGGGGAGGTAAGGTCGGATGAAGGGGTCCCTGGGGAGAAGAGGTGAGGCTGGCTGAGTCGGGGGAGGTCTAGAAGGGCATGGGGTAGGGGCCCTGGTAGAGGGAGGAAGAAAGCATAGAGGTGGGGCTGAGGAAGCCAGGAAGAAGGGGTGGTGGGGGCTGTGTAAAAGGAGAGTCCTAAGGTGGGGAAAGGGGCCATTGAGGAGGGCAGAAAAAAGGGTGCCAGTGGTGGGTGGAAAGGACAATGGGCTGACATTTTGTTCTCATCCAGCACTACCCTTTTAGCCTGCATTCCTCCTTTATTCCCTGCACTTCTCAGTCCCACCTCTATGCTTTCTTCCTCCCTCCCTCCCGCAGGGCACCTACCCCATGCCCTTCTCCCCCGACTCCGCCAGCCCCACCTCCTCTCCACAGGGACCCATGCATCCAGCCCTACCTCCCCCTTCAGCCCGCCCCACCTCACCTCACCTCACCTCCTCCTTTAGCCTGCACTCCCTCGCTTCTACCTCCCCCTTCAGCCCGCCCCACCTCACCTCCTCCTTTAGCCTGCACTCCCTCGCTTCCACAGTCCCACCCATCTGCTTGCTTCCACTGCAACTGTACAAGGAGATTACCAACTATTCCGTTTCTGTGCCGAAAGCAGGACTCAAACCCAGGCCCCCAGCGCTGTAACACAAGCACTTAACCTCTAGGCCACTGCAGTTAGCTGGTATTTGGGGGAGCTTGGGGGGGCATGATGTTCTAGCCTCATTTTCTTCAGTGAACATGTTTCACAATGCAAATGGGTATGCTCACAGGGGCATGCAGAAGAAAGACATATAGCCCAAAAGCTGCTTTCAGAAGCACAGCCACCAGTGGCTCCAGTGGGAAGTGATTGGTCTTGGAATGCGCGAGACCTGAGTTCTAATCCTCCTGGGCATGTTTTTTATTTATTTTTGCTGCTTGTTCATGATTTTTAAATGTAAAAACTCTGCACTCAAAAATAAAAATGATTTGACAGACTCTTGCTGTAGCCAGCCTTTCTCACTCTTTGCCCTGGGGGAGAACAACCCAATCACCCCTTCAGCCCCTCTTACTCGTCTCACAGCACCTCCCATAAGCGAGGAATGCATCTTTTGTTGGTAGATTTCCTTCATGAGGCTTAGCTAGGCCTGCATTCCTTTTCAAAGGGCCATAGAAGAGAGCAAAAAAGGAGAAGGCAGAATAGAGCATGAAATAGGTGGAAGACAAGGGGTCAGGGGGGTTGGCAGTAAAAGAAACAGGGCCTGGCCTGGCAGAGAGTTAGAAGTTAGGGAACACAATGAGCGAGGGAGGAGGAAAGATGCCTCAGGCATTGAGCTCTCGGACTCTTCCCCACCGTGCCTGCAGAAAGAGCCTTCTCCCGAATGGATACATTTGCCTGGAGAGCCCAGAACTAATTTCAGTTAGCCAGAGGGTAAACAGAGGCCAGGGAGAGGTGCACGCCCCTCCATTTGACTAGGCTTCTGGGGCTTCTGGGAGGAAAAAAGGCATCAGTATTCCAGCAAGATCATCGTCACCAAGGCCACCATCACTAGGGGATTACAGAGCATGCTGTGACACTCTCCGGGGCCTGGTTGGCCAGGCTTATGTTGAAGAGCACATATCCTAACCCTAAGCTACCTGGGTGGCTGCACCATAGGGGCTGCACCGGATATAGGGCTGTGCCCGTAAGGGCTGTGGTCGCGTTTGGGAGCGTTAGGGACGCGTGGAGGCCGCAGGGCGCAGACCTCTGCCCATTTCCCTCCAGGATTAGGCCCTGATTCTCAGGCGTGGAGCCAGCCACTCCAAAACTGGCAGAAAGCAGCCCTCTCACCCCCAGGGCAAAGAGTGGGAAAGGCTGGTTACATCAAGTGTCTTTCAAATCTTTCACTTTCGAGAGCAGAGTGTTTACATTTTGGAATCATGAACAAGCAGCAATAGGAAAGCATACAGTATCAGAGGACAGAACACTGCCCTGCGCATATCAGTACACCCCAATGACAAAGTCAAAGATTTAAATGACCTGCTTAGCTATGAGTGGCTGACACCTCACAATGATTATCATCTCTCCGTGAAGCAAAACATCCTCGGAATTGGGTTGAAAGATAGATCTAATGTGCCAAAGGAAGGCAACATGGAAATTCAGTTTCCTGCTCTCAGGGGAAGGAGGGTCGACAGCCCAATGGGTTAATGCACCTACTGCAGCCTCCTATGTGGAGCCTGCAGGCGACGCATGCAGTTGCTGGTGAGATGCTGATACAGGTTCGCCTGCTATGCAGGGGCCCGTGGTCACCTCACAGCACCTCGAGAAGGTGTCCTGTTTGAGTCCCAGGGCAATCATTGTGTCAACCATGACCCGTAGATTACACCTTTTCCCCTCGTTTTTTTCCAATCAATTGGGGCCAGAGAGACAAGCTTTTGTATGGGCCTTACCAAGGCCAGCGTGCAGAAAACAAAGGCGCAACTGTTAGTAGTAACGCAGGTATTGAAGGGGCATTAGCTGTTGGCGGATGGCGCAGGGCAATGCATACCCATTTTCAAATAAAAAAAGGTTTTTTTTTATTAAAAAAAAAATACATGCCCAGGAAATTCCAGACCTTGGATTAGAACTCAGGTCTCCAGCATTCCAAGACCAAGCACTTATCACTTGTGCCACTGGTGGTTGTGCTTCTGAGACTTGCTTTTGGGCGTATATATCTTTCTCCTGCACTCCCCTGTGAGCATACCCATTTGCGTTGTGAAACATGTTCACTGGAGCCTACAAGGATAGAACATCTGGCCCCCCCGCTCCCCCAAATACCAGCTAACTGCAGTGGCCTAGAGGTTAAGTGCTTGCATTACAGCAGCTGGGGGCCTGGGTTCGGGTCCTGCTTTCGGCACATAAACAGAATAGTTGGTCATCTCCTGGTACAGTTGGAGTGGAAGAAAGCGGAGAGGCGGGACTGTGGAAGCGAGGGAGTGCAGGCTAAAGGAAGAGGTGGGGTAGGCTAAAGGGGGAGGTAAGGTCGGATGAAGGGGTCCCTGGGGAGAAGAGGTGAGGCTGGCTGAGTCGGGGGAGGTCTAGAAGGGCATGGGGTAGGGGCCCTGGTAGAGGGAGGAAGAAAGCATAGAGGTGGGGCTGAGGAAGCCAGGAAGAAGGGGTGGTGGGGGCTGTGTAAAAGGAGAGTCCTAAGGTGGGGAAAGGGGCCATTGAGGAGGGCAGAAAAAAGGGTGCCAGTGGTGGGTGGAAAGGACAATGGGCTGACATTTTGTTCTCATCCAGCACTACCCTTTTAGCCTGCATTCCTCCTTTATTCCCTGCACTTCTCAGTCCCACCTCTATGCTTTCTTCCTCCCTCCCTCCCGCAGGGCACCTACCCCATGCCCTTCTCCCCCGACTCCGCCAGCCCCACCTCCTCTCCACAGGGACCCATGCATCCAGCCCTACCTCCCCCTTCAGCCCGCCCCACCTCACCTCACCTCACCTCCTCCTTTAGCCTGCACTCCCTCGCTTCTACCTCCCCCTTCAGCCCGCCCCACCTCACCTCCTCCTTTAGCCTGCACTCCCTCGCTTCCACAGTCCCACCCATCTGCTTGCTTCCACTGCAACTGTACAAGGAGATTACCAACTATTCCGTTTCTGTGCCGAAAGCAGGACTCAAACCCAGGCCCCCAGCGCTGTAACACAAGCACTTAACCTCTAGGCCACTGCAGTTAGCTGGTATTTGGGGGAGCTTGGGGGGGCATGATGTTCTAGCCTCATTTTCTTCAGTGAACATGTTTCACAATGCAAATGGGTATGCTCACAGGGGCATGCAGAAGAAAGACATATAGCCCAAAAGCTGCTTTCAGAAGCACAGCCACCAGTGGCTCCAGTGGGAAGTGATTGGTCTTGGAATGCGCGAGACCTGAGTTCTAATCCTCCTGGGCATGTTTTTTATTTATTTTTGCTGCTTGTTCATGATTTTTAAATGTAAAAACTCTGCACTCAAAAATAAAAATGATTTGACAGACTCTTGCTGTAGCCAGCCTTTCTCACTCTTTGCCCTGGGGGAGAACAACCCAATCACCCCTTCAGCCCCTCTTACTCGTCTCACAGCACCTCCCATAAGCGAGGAATGCATCTTTTGTTGGTAGATTTCCTTCATGAGGCTTAGCTAGGCCTGCATTCCTTTTCAAAGGGCCATAGAAGAGAGCAAAAAAGGAGAAGGCAGAATAGAGCATGAAATAGGTGGAAGACAAGGGGTCAGGGGGGTTGGCAGTAAAAGAAACAGGGCCTGGCCTGGCAGAGAGTTAGAAGTTAGGGAACACAATGAGCGAGGGAGGAGGAAAGATGCCTCAGGCATTGAGCTCTCGGACTCTTCCCCACCGTGCCTGCAGAAAGAGCCTTCTCCCGAATGGATACATTTGCCTGGAGAGCCCAGAACTAATTTCAGTTAGCCAGAGGGTAAACAGAGGCCAGGGAGAGGTGCACGCCCCTCCATTTGACTAGGCTTCTGGGGCTTCTGGGAGGAAAAAAGGCATCAGTATTCCAGCAAGATCATCGTCACCAAGGCCACCATCACTAGGGGATTACAGAGCATGCTGTGACACTCTCCGGGGCCTGGTTGGCCAGGCTTATGTTGAAGAGCACATATCCTAACCCTAAGCTACCTGGGTGGCTGCACCATAGGGGCTGCACCGGATATAGGGCTGTGCCCGTAAGGGCTGTGGTCGCGTTTGGGAGCGTTAGGGACGCGTGGAGGCCGCAGGGCGCAGACCTCTGCCCATTTCCCTCCAGGATTAGGCCCTGATTCTCAGGCGTGGAGCCAGCCACTCCAAAACTGGCAGAAAGCAGCCCTCTCACCCCCAGGGCAAAGAGTGGGAAAGGCTGGTTACATCAAGTGTCTTTCAAATCTTTCACTTTCGAGAGCAGAGTGTTTACATTTTGGAATCATGAACAAGCAGCAATAGGAAAGCATACAGTATCAGAGGACAGAACACTGCCCTGCGCATATCAGTACACCCCAATGACAAAGTCAAAGATTTAAATGACCTGCTTAGCTATGAGTGGCTGACACCTCACAATGATTATCATCTCTCCGTGAAGCAAAACATCCTCGGAATTGGGTTGAAAGATAGATCTAATGTGCCAAAGGAAGGCAACATGGAAATTCAGTTTCCTGCTCTCAGGGGAAGGAGGGTCGACAGCCCAATGGGTTAATGCACCTACTGCAGCCTCCTATGTGGAGCCTGCAGGCGACGCATGCAGTTGCTGGTGAGATGCTGATACAGGTTCGCCTGCTATGCAGGGGCCCGTGGTCACCTCACAGCACCTCGAGAAGGTGTCCTGTTTGAGTCCCAGGGCAATCATTGTGTCAACCATGACCCGTAGATTACACCTTTTCCCCTCGTTTTTTTCCAATCAATTGGGGCCAGAGAGACAAGCTTTTGTATGGGCCTTACCAAGGCCAGCGTGCAGAAAACAAAGGCGCAACTGTTAGTAGTAACGCAGGTATTGAAGGGGCATTAGCTGTTGGCGGATGGCGCAGGGCAATGCATACCCATTTTCAAATAAAAAAAGGTTTTTTTTTATTAAAAAAAAAATACATGCCCAGGAAATTCCAGACCTTGGATTAGAACTCAGGTCTCCAGCATTCCAAGACCAAGCACTTATCACTTGTGCCACTGGTGGTTGTGCTTCTGAGACTTGCTTTTGGGCGTATATATCTTTCTCCTGCACTCCCCTGTGAGCATACCCATTTGCGTTGTGAAACATGTTCACTGGAGCCTACAAGGATAGAACATCTGGCCCCCCCGCTCCCCCAAATACCAGCTAACTGCAGTGGCCTAGAGGTTAAGTGCTTGCATTACAGCAGCTGGGGGCCTGGGTTCGGGTCCTGCTTTCGGCACATAAACAGAATAGTTGGTCATCTCCTGGTACAGTTGGAGTGGAAGAAAGCGGAGAGGCGGGACTGTGGAAGCGAGGGAGTGCAGGCTAAAGGAAGAGGTGGGGTAGGCTAAAGGGGGAGGTAAGGTCGGATGAAGGGGTCCCTGGGGAGAAGAGGTGAGGCTGGCTGAGTCGGGGGAGGTCTAGAAGGGCATGGGGTAGGGGCCCTGGTAGAGGGAGGAAGAAAGCATAGAGGTGGGGCTGAGGAAGCCAGGAAGAAGGGGTGGTGGGGGCTGTGTAAAAGGAGAGTCCTAAGGTGGGGAAAGGGGCCATTGAGGAGGGCAGAAAAAAGGGTGCCAGTGGTGGGTGGAAAGGACAATGGGCTGACATTTTGTTCTCATCCAGCACTACCCTTTTAGCCTGCATTCCTCCTTTATTCCCTGCACTTCTCAGTCCCACCTCTATGCTTTCTTCCTCCCTCCCTCCCGCAGGGCACCTACCCCATGCCCTTCTCCCCCGACTCCGCCAGCCCCACCTCCTCTCCACAGGGACCCATGCATCCAGCCCTACCTCCCCCTTCAGCCCGCCCCACCTCACCTCACCTCACCTCCTCCTTTAGCCTGCACTCCCTCGCTTCTACCTCCCCCTTCAGCCCGCCCCACCTCACCTCCTCCTTTAGCCTGCACTCCCTCGCTTCCACAGTCCCACCCATCTGCTTGCTTCCACTGCAACTATACAAGGAGATTACCAACTATTCCGTTTCTGTGCCGAAAGCAGGACTCAAACCCAGGCCCCCAGCGCTGTAACACAAGCACTTAACCTCTAGGCCACTGCAGTTAGCTGGTATTTGGGGGAGCTTGGGGGGGCATGATGTTCTAGCCTCATTTTCTTCAGTGAACATGTTTCACAATGCAAATGGGTATGCTCACAGGGGCATGCAGAAGAAAGACATATAGCCCAAAAGCTGCTTTCAGAAGCACAGCCACCAGTGGCTCCAGTGGGAAGTGATTGGTCTTGGAATGCGCGAGACCTGAGTTCTAATCCTCCTGGGCATGTTTTTTATTTATTTTTGCTGCTTGTTCATGATTTTTAAATGTAAAAACTCTGCACTCAAAAATAAAAATGATTTGACAGACTCTTGCTGTAGCCAGCCTTTCTCACTCTTTGCCCTGGGGGAGAACAACCCAATCACCCCTTCAGCCCCTCTTACTCGTCTCACAGCACCTCCCATAAGCGAGGAATGCATCTTTTGTTGGTAGATTTCCTTCATGAGGCTTAGCTAGGCCTGCATTCCTTTTCAAAGGGCCATAGAAGAGAGCAAAAAAGGAGAAGGCAGAATAGAGCATGAAATAGGTGGAAGACAAGGGGTCAGGGGGGTTGGCAGTAAAAGAAACAGGGCCTGGCCTGGCAGAGAGTTAGAAGTTAGGGAACACAATGAGCGAGGGAGGAGGAAAGATGCCTCAGGCATTGAGCTCTCGGACTCTTCCCCACCGTGCCTGCAGAAAGAGCCTTCTCCCGAATGGATACATTTGCCTGGAGAGCCCAGAACTAATTTCAGTTAGCCAGAGGGTAAACAGAGGCCAGGGAGAGGTGCACGCCCCTCCATTTGACTAGGCTTCTGGGGCTTCTGGGAGGAAAAAAGGCATCAGTATTCCAGCAAGATCATCGTCACCAAGGCCACCATCACTAGGGGATTACAGAGCATGCTGTGACACTCTCCGGGGCCTGGTTGGCCAGGCTTATGTTGAAGAGCACATATCCTAACCCTAAGCTACCTGGGTGGCTGCACCATAGGGGCTGCACCGGATATAGGGCTGTGCCCGTAAGGGCTGTGGTCGCGTTTGGGAGCGTTAGGGACGCGTGGAGGCCGCAGGGCGCAGACCTCTGCCCATTTCCCTCCAGGATTAGGCCCTGATTCTCAGGCGTGGAGCCAGCCACTCCAAAACTGGCAGAAAGCAGCCCTCTCACCCCCAGGGCAAAGAGTGGGAAAGGCTGGTTACATCAAGTGTCTTTCAAATCTTTCACTTTCGAGAGCAGAGTGTTTACATTTTGGAATCATGAACAAGCAGCAATAGGAAAGCATACAGTATCAGAGGACAGAACACTGCCCTGCGCATATCAGTACACCCCAATGACAAAGTCAAAGATTTAAATGACCTGCTTAGCTATGAGTGGCTGACACCTCACAATGATTATCATCTCTCCGTGAAGCAAAACATCCTCGGAATTGGGTTGAAAGATAGATCTAATGTGCCAAAGGAAGGCAACATGGAAATTCAGTTTCCTGCTCTCAGGGGAAGGAGGGTCGACAGCCCAATGGGTTAATGCACCTACTGCAGCCTCCTATGTGGAGCCTGCAGGCGACGCATGCAGTTGCTGGTGAGATGCTGATACAGGTTCGCCTGCTATGCAGGGGCCCGTGGTCACCTCACAGCACCTCGAGAAGGTGTCCTGTTTGAGTCCCAGGGCAATCATTGTGTCAACCATGACCCGTAGATTACACCTTTTCCCCTCGTTTTTTTCCAATCAATTGGGGCCAGAGAGACAAGCTTTTGTATGGGCCTTACCAAGGCCAGCGTGCAGAAAACAAAGGCGCAACTGTTAGTAGTAACGCAGGTATTGAAGGGGCATTAGCTGTTGGCGGATGGCGCAGGGCAATGCATACCCATTTTCAAATAAAAAAAGGTTTTTTTTTATTAAAAAAAAAATACATGCCCAGGAAATTCCAGACCTTGGATTAGAACTCAGGTCTCCAGCATTCCAAGACCAAGCACTTATCACTTGTGCCACTGGTGGTTGTGCTTCTGAGACTTGCTTTTGGGCGTATATATCTTTCTCCTGCACTCCCCTGTGAGCATACCCATTTGCGTTGTGAAACATGTTCACTGGAGCCTACAAGGATAGAACATCTGGCCCCCCCGCTCCCCCAAATACCAGCTAACTGCAGTGGCCTAGAGGTTAAGTGCTTGCATTACAGCAGCTGGGGGCCTGGGTTCGGGTCCTGCTTTCGGCACATAAACAGAATAGTTGGTCATCTCCTGGTACAGTTGGAGTGGAAGAAAGCGGAGAGGCGGGACTGTGGAAGCGAGGGAGTGCAGGCTAAAGGAAGAGGTGGGGTAGGCTAAAGGGGGAGGTAAGGTCGGATGAAGGGGTCCCTGGGGAGAAGAGGTGAGGCTGGCTGAGTCGGGGGAGGTCTAGAAGGGCATGGGGTAGGGGCCCTGGTAGAGGGAGGAAGAAAGCATAGAGGTGGGGCTGAGGAAGCCAGGAAGAAGGGGTGGTGGGGGCTGTGTAAAAGGAGAGTCCTAAGGTGGGGAAAGGGGCCATTGAGGAGGGCAGAAAAAAGGGTGCCAGTGGTGGGTGGAAAGGACAATGGGCTGACATTTTGTTCTCATCCAGCACTACCCTTTTAGCCTGCATTCCTCCTTTATTCCCTGCACTTCTCAGTCCCACCTCTATGCTTTCTTCCTCCCTCCCTCCCGCAGGGCACCTACCCCATGCCCTTCTCCCCCGACTCCGCCAGCCCCACCTCCTCTCCACAGGGACCCATGCATCCAGCCCTACCTCCCCCTTCAGCCCGCCCCACCTCACCTCACCTCACCTCCTCCTTTAGCCTGCACTCCCTCGCTTCTACCTCCCCCTTCAGCCCGCCCCACCTCACCTCCTCCTTTAGCCTGCACTCCCTCGCTTCCACAGTCCCACCCATCTGCTTGCTTCCACTGCAACTGTACAAGGAGATTACCAACTATTCCGTTTCTGTGCCGAAAGCAGGACTCAAACCCAGGCCCCCAGCGCTGTAACACAAGCACTTAACCTCTAGGCCACTGCAGTTAGCTGGTATTTGGGGGAGCTTGGGGGGGCATGATGTTCTAGCCTCATTTTCTTCAGTGAACATGTTTCACAATGCAAATGGGTATGCTCACAGGGGCATGCAGAAGAAAGACATATAGCCCAAAAGCTGCTTTCAGAAGCACAGCCACCAGTGGCTCCAGTGGGAAGTGATTGGTCTTGGAATGCGCGAGACCTGAGTTCTAATCCTCCTGGGCATGTTTTTTATTTATTTTTGCTGCTTGTTCATGATTTTTAAATGTAAAAACTCTGCACTCAAAAATAAAAATGATTTGACAGACTCTTGCTGTAGCCAGCCTTTCTCACTCTTTGCCCTGGGGGAGAACAACCCAATCACCCCTTCAGCCCCTCTTACTCGTCTCACAGCACCTCCCATAAGCGAGGAATGCATCTTTTGTTGGTAGATTTCCTTCATGAGGCTTAGCTAGGCCTGCATTCCTTTTCAAAGGGCCATAGAAGAGAGCAAAAAAGGAGAAGGCAGAATAGAGCATGAAATAGGTGGAAGACAAGGGGTCAGGGGGGTTGGCAGTAAAAGAAACAGGGCCTGGCCTGGCAGAGAGTTAGAAGTTAGGGAACACAATGAGCGAGGGAGGAGGAAAGATGCCTCAGGCATTGAGCTCTCGGACTCTTCCCCACCGTGCCTGCAGAAAGAGCCTTCTCCCGAATGGATACATTTGCCTGGAGAGCCCAGAACTAATTTCAGTTAGCCAGAGGGTAAACAGAGGCCAGGGAGAGGTGCACGCCCCTCCATTTGACTAGGCTTCTGGGGCTTCTGGGAGGAAAAAAGGCATCAGTATTCCAGCAAGATCATCGTCACCAAGGCCACCATCACTAGGGGATTACAGAGCATGCTGTGACACTCTCCGGGGCCTGGTTGGCCAGGCTTATGTTGAAGAGCACATATCCTAACCCTAAGCTACCTGGGTGGCTGCACCATAGGGGCTGCACCGGATATAGGGCTGTGCCCGTAAGGGCTGTGGTCGCGTTTGGGAGCGTTAGGGACGCGTGGAGGCCGCAGGGCGCAGACCTCTGCCCATTTCCCTCCAGGATTAGGCCCTGATTCTCAGGCGTGGAGCCAGCCACTCCAAAACTGGCAGAAAGCAGCCCTCTCACCCCCAGGGCAAAGAGTGGGAAAGGCTGGTTACATCAAGTGTCTTTCAAATCTTTCACTTTCGAGAGCAGAGTGTTTACATTTTGGAATCATGAACAAGCAGCAATAGGAAAGCATACAGTATCAGAGGACAGAACACTGCCCTGCGCATATCAGTACACCCCAATGACAAAGTCAAAGATTTAAATGACCTGCTTAGCTATGAGTGGCTGACACCTCACAATGATTATCATCTCTCCGTGAAGCAAAACATCCTCGGAATTGGGTTGAAAGATAGATCTAATGTGCCAAAGGAAGGCAACATGGAAATTCAGTTTCCTGCTCTCAGGGGAAGGAGGGTCGACAGCCCAATGGGTTAATGCACCTACTGCAGCCTCCTATGTGGAGCCTGCAGGCGACGCATGCAGTTGCTGGTGAGATGCTGATACAGGTTCGCCTGCTATGCAGGGGCCCGTGGTCACCTCACAGCACCTCGAGAAGGTGTCCTGTTTGAGTCCCAGGGCAATCATTGTGTCAACCATGACCCGTAGATTACACCTTTTCCCCTCGTTTTTTTCCAATCAATTGGGGCCAGAGAGACAAGCTTTTGTATGGGCCTTACCAAGGCCAGCGTGCAGAAAACAAAGGCGCAACTGTTAGTAGTAACGCAGGTATTGAAGGGGCATTAGCTGTTGGCGGATGGCGCAGGGCAATGCATACCCATTTTCAAATAAAAAAAGGTTTTTTTTTATTAAAAAAAAAATACATGCCCAGGAAATTCCAGACCTTGGATTAGAACTCAGGTCTCCAGCATTCCAAGACCAAGCACTTATCACTTGTGCCACTGGTGGTTGTGCTTCTGAGACTTGCTTTTGGGCGTATATATCTTTCTCCTGCACTCCCCTGTGAGCATACCCATTTGCGTTGTGAAACATGTTCACTGGAGCCTACAAGGATAGAACATCTGGCCCCCCCGCTCCCCCAAATACCAGCTAACTGCAGTGGCCTAGAGGTTAAGTGCTTGCATTACAGCAGCTGGGGGCCTGGGTTCGGGTCCTGCTTTCGGCACATAAACAGAATAGTTGGTCATCTCCTGGTACAGTTGGAGTGGAAGAAAGCGGAGAGGCGGGACTGTGGAAGCGAGGGAGTGCAGGCTAAAGGAAGAGGTGGGGTAGGCTAAAGGGGGAGGTAAGGTCGGATGAAGGGGTCCCTGGGGAGAAGAGGTGAGGCTGGCTGAGTCGGGGGAGGTCTAGAAGGGCATGGGGTAGGGGCCCTGGTAGAGGGAGGAAGAAAGCATAGAGGTGGGGCTGAGGAAGCCAGGAAGAAGGGGTGGTGGGGGCTGTGTAAAAGGAGAGTCCTAAGGTGGGGAAAGGGGCCATTGAGGAGGGCAGAAAAAAGGGTGCCAGTGGTGGGTGGAAAGGACAATGGGCTGACATTTTGTTCTCATCCAGCACTACCCTTTTAGCCTGCATTCCTCCTTTATTCCCTGCACTTCTCAGTCCCACCTCTATGCTTTCTTCCTCCCTCCCTCCCGCAGGGCACCTACCCCATGCCCTTCTCCCCCGACTCCGCCAGCCCCACCTCCTCTCCACAGGGACCCATGCATCCAGCCCTACCTCCCCCTTCAGCCCGCCCCACCTCACCTCACCTCACCTCCTCCTTTAGCCTGCACTCCCTCGCTTCTACCTCCCCCTTCAGCCCGCCCCACCTCACCTCCTCCTTTAGCCTGCACTCCCTCGCTTCCACAGTCCCACCCATCTGCTTGCTTCCACTGCAACTGTACAAGGAGATTACCAACTATTCCGTTTCTGTGCCGAAAGCAGGACTCAAACCCAGGCCCCCAGCGCTGTAACACAAGCACTTAACCTCTAGGCCACTGCAGTTAGCTGGTATTTGGGGGAGCTTGGGGGGGCATGATGTTCTAGCCTCATTTTCTTCAGTGAACATGTTTCACAATGCAAATGGGTATGCTCACAGGGGCATGCAGAAGAAAGACATATAGCCCAAAAGCTGCTTTCAGAAGCACAGCCACCAGTGGCTCCAGTGGGAAGTGATTGGTCTTGGAATGCGCGAGACCTGAGTTCTAATCCTCCTGGGCATGTTTTTTATTTATTTTTGCTGCTTGTTCATGATTTTTAAATGTAAAAACTCTGCACTCAAAAATAAAAATGATTTGACAGACTCTTGCTGTAGCCAGCCTTTCTCACTCTTTGCCCTGGGGGAGAACAACCCAATCACCCCTTCAGCCCCTCTTACTCGTCTCACAGCACCTCCCATAAGCGAGGAATGCATCTTTTGTTGGTAGATTTCCTTCATGAGGCTTAGCTAGGCCTGCATTCCTTTTCAAAGGGCCATAGAAGAGAGCAAAAAAGGAGAAGGCAGAATAGAGCATGAAATAGGTGGAAGACAAGGGGTCAGGGGGGTTGGCAGTAAAAGAAACAGGGCCTGGCCTGGCAGAGAGTTAGAAGTTAGGGAACACAATGAGCGAGGGAGGAGGAAAGATGCCTCAGGCATTGAGCTCTCGGACTCTTCCCCACCGTGCCTGCAGAAAGAGCCTTCTCCCGAATGGATACATTTGCCTGGAGAGCCCAGAACTAATTTCAGTTAGCCAGAGGGTAAACAGAGGCCAGGGAGAGGTGCACGCCCCTCCATTTGACTAGGCTTCTGGGGCTTCTGGGAGGAAAAAAGGCATCAGTATTCCAGCAAGATCATCGTCACCAAGGCCACCATCACTAGGGGATTACAGAGCATGCTGTGACACTCTCCGGGGCCTGGTTGGCCAGGCTTATGTTGAAGAGCACATATCCTAACCCTAAGCTACCTGGGTGGCTGCACCATAGGGGCTGCACCGGATATAGGGCTGTGCCCGTAAGGGCTGTGGTCGCGTTTGGGAGCGTTAGGGACGCGTGGAGGCCGCAGGGCGCAGACCTCTGCCCATTTCCCTCCAGGATTAGGCCCTGATTCTCAGGCGTGGAGCCAGCCACTCCAAAACTGGCAGAAAGCAGCCCTCTCACCCCCAGGGCAAAGAGTGGGAAAGGCTGGTTACATCAAGTGTCTTTCAAATCTTTCACTTTCGAGAGCAGAGTGTTTACATTTTGGAATCATGAACAAGCAGCAATAGGAAAGCATACAGTATCAGAGGACAGAACACTGCCCTGCGCATATCAGTACACCCCAATGACAAAGTCAAAGATTTAAATGACCTGCTTAGCTATGAGTGGCTGACACCTCACAATGATTATCATCTCTCCGTGAAGCAAAACATCCTCGGAATTGGGTTGAAAGATAGATCTAATGTGCCAAAGGAAGGCAACATGGAAATTCAGTTTCCTGCTCTCAGGGGAAGGAGGGTCGACAGCCCAATGGGTTAATGCACCTACTGCAGCCTCCTATGTGGAGCCTGCAGGCGACGCATGCAGTTGCTGGTGAGATGCTGATACAGGTTCGCCTGCTATGCAGGGGCCCGTGGTCACCTCACAGCACCTCGAGAAGGTGTCCTGTTTGAGTCCCAGGGCAATCATTGTGTCAACCATGACCCGTAGATTACACCTTTTCCCCTCGTTTTTTTCCAATCAATTGGGGCCAGAGAGACAAGCTTTTGTATGGGCCTTACCAAGGCCAGCGTGCAGAAAACAAAGGCGCAACTGTTAGTAGTAACGCAGGTATTGAAGGGGCATTAGCTGTTGGCGGATGGCGCAGGGCAATGCATACCCATTTTCAAATAAAAAAAGGTTTTTTTTTATTAAAAAAAAAATACATGCCCAGGAAATTCCAGACCTTGGATTAGAACTCAGGTCTCCAGCATTCCAAGACCAAGCACTTATCACTTGTGCCACTGGTGGTTGTGCTTCTGAGACTTGCTTTTGGGCGTATATATCTTTCTCCTGCACTCCCCTGTGAGCATACCCATTTGCGTTGTGAAACATGTTCACTGGAGCCTACAAGGATAGAACATCTGGCCCCCCCGCTCCCCCAAATACCAGCTAACTGCAGTGGCCTAGAGGTTAAGTGCTTGCATTACAGCAGCTGGGGGCCTGGGTTCGGGTCCTGCTTTCGGCACATAAACAGAATAGTTGGTCATCTCCTGGTACAGTTGGAGTGGAAGAAAGCGGAGAGGCGGGACTGTGGAAGCGAGGGAGTGCAGGCTAAAGGAAGAGGTGGGGTAGGCTAAAGGGGGAGGTAAGGTCGGATGAAGGGGTCCCTGGGGAGAAGAGGTGAGGCTGGCTGAGTCGGGGGAGGTCTAGAAGGGCATGGGGTAGGGGCCCTGGTAGAGGGAGGAAGAAAGCATAGAGGTGGGGCTGAGGAAGCCAGGAAGAAGGGGTGGTGGGGGCTGTGTAAAAGGAGAGTCCTAAGGTGGGGAAAGGGGCCATTGAGGAGGGCAGAAAAAAGGGTGCCAGTGGTGGGTGGAAAGGACAATGGGCTGACATTTTGTTCTCATCCAGCACTACCCTTTTAGCCTGCATTCCTCCTTTATTCCCTGCACTTCTCAGTCCCACCTCTATGCTTTCTTCCTCCCTCCCTCCCGCAGGGCACCTACCCCATGCCCTTCTCCCCCGACTCCGCCAGCCCCACCTCCTCTCCACAGGGACCCATGCATCCAGCCCTACCTCCCCCTTCAGCCCGCCCCACCTCACCTCACCTCACCTCCTCCTTTAGCCTGCACTCCCTCGCTTCTACCTCCCCCTTCAGCCCGCCCCACCTCACCTCCTCCTTTAGCCTGCACTCCCTCGCTTCCACAGTCCCACCCATCTGCTTGCTTCCACTGCAACTGTACAAGGAGATTACCAACTATTCCGTTTCTGTGCCGAAAGCAGGACTCAAACCCAGGCCCCCAGCGCTGTAACACAAGCACTTAACCTCTAGGCCACTGCAGTTAGCTGGTATTTGGGGGAGCTTGGGGGGGCATGATGTTCTAGCCTCATTTTCTTCAGTGAACATGTTTCACAATGCAAATGGGTATGCTCACAGGGGCATGCAGAAGAAAGACATATAGCCCAAAAGCTGCTTTCAGAAGCACAGCCACCAGTGGCTCCAGTGGGAAGTGATTGGTCTTGGAATGCGCGAGACCTGAGTTCTAATCCTCCTGGGCATGTTTTTTATTTATTTTTGCTGCTTGTTCATGATTTTTAAATGTAAAAACTCTGCACTCAAAAATAAAAATGATTTGACAGACTCTTGCTGTAGCCAGCCTTTCTCACTCTTTGCCCTGGGGGAGAACAACCCAATCACCCCTTCAGCCCCTCTTACTCGTCTCACAGCACCTCCCATAAGCGAGGAATGCATCTTTTGTTGGTAGATTTCCTTCATGAGGCTTAGCTAGGCCTGCATTCCTTTTCAAAGGGCCATAGAAGAGAGCAAAAAAGGAGAAGGCAGAATAGAGCATGAAATAGGTGGAAGACAAGGGGTCAGGGGGGTTGGCAGTAAAAGAAACAGGGCCTGGCCTGGCAGAGAGTTAGAAGTTAGGGAACACAATGAGCGAGGGAGGAGGAAAGATGCCTCAGGCATTGAGCTCTCGGACTCTTCCCCACCGTGCCTGCAGAAAGAGCCTTCTCCCGAATGGATACATTTGCCTGGAGAGCCCAGAACTAATTTCAGTTAGCCAGAGGGTAAACAGAGGCCAGGGAGAGGTGCACGCCCCTCCATTTGACTAGGCTTCTGGGGCTTCTGGGAGGAAAAAAGGCATCAGTATTCCAGCAAGATCATCGTCACCAAGGCCACCATCACTAGGGGATTACAGAGCATGCTGTGACACTCTCCGGGGCCTGGTTGGCCAGGCTTATGTTGAAGAGCACATATCCTAACCCTAAGCTACCTGGGTGGCTGCACCATAGGGGCTGCACCGGATATAGGGCTGTGCCCGTAAGGGCTGTGGTCGCGTTTGGGAGCGTTAGGGACGCGTGGAGGCCGCAGGGCGCAGACCTCTGCCCATTTCCCTCCAGGATTAGGCCCTGATTCTCAGGCGTGGAGCCAGCCACTCCAAAACTGGCAGAAAGCAGCCCTCTCACCCCCAGGGCAAAGAGTGGGAAAGGCTGGTTACATCAAGTGTCTTTCAAATCTTTCACTTTCGAGAGCAGAGTGTTTACATTTTGGAATCATGAACAAGCAGCAATAGGAAAGCATACAGTATCAGAGGACAGAACACTGCCCTGCGCATATCAGTACACCCCAATGACAAAGTCAAAGATTTAAATGACCTGCTTAGCTATGAGTGGCTGACACCTCACAATGATTATCATCTCTCCGTGAAGCAAAACATCCTCGGAATTGGGTTGAAAGATAGATCTAATGTGCCAAAGGAAGGCAACATGGAAATTCAGTTTCCTGCTCTCAGGGGAAGGAGGGTCGACAGCCCAATGGGTTAATGCACCTACTGCAGCCTCCTATGTGGAGCCTGCAGGCGACGCATGCAGTTGCTGGTGAGATGCTGATACAGGTTCGCCTGCTATGCAGGGGCCCGTGGTCACCTCACAGCACCTCGAGAAGGTGTCCTGTTTGAGTCCCAGGGCAATCATTGTGTCAACCATGACCCGTAGATTACACCTTTTCCCCTCGTTTTTTTCCAATCAATTGGGGCCAGAGAGACAAGCTTTTGTATGGGCCTTACCAAGGCCAGCGTGCAGAAAACAAAGGCGCAACTGTTAGTAGTAACGCAGGTATTGAAGGGGCATTAGCTGTTGGCGGATGGCGCAGGGCAATGCATACCCATTTTCAAATAAAAAAAGTTTTTTTTTTATTAAAAAAAAAATACATGCCCAGGAAATTCCAGACCTTGGATTAGAACTCAGGTCTCCAGCATTCCAAGACCAAGCACTTATCACTTGTGCCACTGGTGGTTGTGCTTCTGAGACTTGCTTTTGGGCGTATATATCTTTCTCCTGCACTCCCCTGTGAGCATACCCATTTGCGTTGTGAAACATGTTCACTGGAGCCTACAAGGATAGAACATCTGGCCCCCCCGCTCCCCCAAATACCAGCTAACTGCAGTGGCCTAGAGGTTAAGTGCTTGCATTACAGCAGCTGGGGGCCTGGGTTCGGGTCCTGCTTTCGGCACATAAACAGAATAGTTGGTCATCTCCTGGTACAGTTGGAGTGGAAGAAAGCGGAGAGGCGGGACTGTGGAAGCGAGGGAGTGCAGGCTAAAGGAAGAGGTGGGGTAGGCTAAAGGGGGAGGTAAGGTCGGATGAAGGGGTCCCTGGGGAGAAGAGGTGAGGCTGGCTGAGTCGGGGGAGGTCTAGAAGGGCATGGGGTAGGGGCCCTGGTAGAGGGAGGAAGAAAGCATAGAGGTGGGGCTGAGGAAGCCAGGAAGAAGGGGTGGTGGGGGCTGTGTAAAAGGAGAGTCCTAAGGTGGGGAAAGGGGCCATTGAGGAGGGCAGAAAAAAGGGTGCCAGTGGTGGGTGGAAAGGACAATGGGCTGACATTTTGTTCTCATCCAGCACTACCCTTTTAGCCTGCATTCCTCCTTTATTCCCTGCACTTCTCAGTCCCACCTCTATGCTTTCTTCCTCCCTCCCTCCCGCAGGGCACCTACCCCATGCCCTTCTCCCCCGACTCCGCCAGCCCCACCTCCTCTCCACAGGGACCCATGCATCCAGCCCTACCTCCCCCTTCAGCCCGCCCCACCTCACCTCACCTCACCTCCTCCTTTAGCCTGCACTCCCTCGCTTCTACCTCCCCCTTCAGCCCGCCCCACCTCACCTCCTCCTTTAGCCTGCACTCCCTCGCTTCCACAGTCCCACCCATCTGCTTGCTTCCACTGCAACTGTACAAGGAAATTACCAACTATTCCGTTTCTGTGCCGAAAGCAGGACTCAAACCCAGGCCCCCAGCGCTGTAACACAAGCACTTAACCTCTAGGCCACTGCAGTTAGCTGGTATTTGGGGGAGCTTGGGGGGGCATGATGTTCTAGCCTCATTTTCTTCAGTGAACATGTTTCACAATGCAAATGGGTATGCTCACAGGGGCATGCAGAAGAAAGACATATAGCCCAAAAGCTGCTTTCAGAAGCACAGCCACCAGTGGCTCCAGTGGGAAGTGATTGGTCTTGGAATGCGCGAGACCTGAGTTCTAATCCTCCTGGGCATGTTTTTTATTTATTTTTGCTGCTTGTTCATGATTTTTAAATGTAAAAACTCTGCACTCAAAAATAAAAATGATTTGACAGACTCTTGCTGTAGCCAGCCTTTCTCACTCTTTGCCCTGGGGGAGAACAACCCAATCACCCCTTCAGCCCCTCTTACTCGTCTCACAGCACCTCCCATAAGCGAGGAATGCAACTTTTGTTGGTAGATTTCCTTCATGAGGCTTAGCTAGGCCTGCATTCCTTTTCAAAGGGCCATAGAAGAGAGCAAAAAAGGAGAAGGCAGAATAGAGCATGAAATAGGTGGAAGACAAGGGGTCAGGGGGGTTGGCAGTAAAAGAAACAGGGCCTGGCCTGGCAGAGAGTTAGAAGTTAGGGAACACAATGAGCGAGGGAGGAGGAAAGATGCCTCAGGCATTGAGCTCTCGGACTCTTCCCCACCGTGCCTGCAGAAAGAGCCTTCTCCCGAATGGATACATTTGCCTGGAGAGCCCAGAACTAATTTCAGTTAGCCAGAGGGTAAACAGAGGCCAGGGAGAGGTGCACGCCCCTCCATTTGACTAGGCTTCTGGGGCTTCTGGGAGGAAAAAAGGCATCAGTATTCCAGCAAGATCATCGTCACCAAGGCCACCATCACTAGGGGATTACAGAGCATGCTGTGACACTCTCCGGGGCCTGGTTGGCCAGGCTTATGTTGAAGAGCACATATCCTAACCCTAAGCTACCTGGGTGGCTGCACCATAGGGGCTGCACCGGATATAGGGCTGTGCCCGTAAGGGCTGTGGTCGCGTTTGGGAGCGTTAGGGACGCGTGGAGGCCGCAGGGCGCAGACCTCTGCCCATTTCCCTCCAGGATTAGGCCCTGATTCTCAGGCGTGGAGCCAGCCACTCCAAAACTGGCAGAAAGCAGCCCTCTCACCCCCAGGGCAAAGAGTGGGAAAGGCTGGTTACATCAAGTGTCTTTCAAATCTTTCACTTTCGAGAGCAGAGTGTTTACATTTTGGAATCATGAACAAGCAGCAATAGGAAAGCATACAGTATCAGAGGACAGAACACTGCCCTGCGCATATCAGTACACCCCAATGACAAAGTCAAAGATTTAAATGACCTGCTTAGCTATGAGTGGCTGACACCTCACAATGATTATCATCTCTCCGTGAAGCAAAACATCCTCGGAATTGGGTTGAAAGATAGATCTAATGTGCCAAAGGAAGGCAACATGGAAATTCAGTTTCCTGCTCTCAGGGGAAGGAGGGTCGACAGCCCAATGGGTTAATGCACCTACTGCAGCCTCCTATGTGGAGCCTGCAGGCGACGCATGCAGTTGCTGGTGAGATGCTGATACAGGTTCGCCTGCTATGCAGGGGCCCGTGGTCACCTCACAGCACCTCGAGAAGGTGTCCTGTTTGAGTCCCAGGGCAATCATTGTGTCAACCATGACCCGTAGATTACACCTTTTCCCCTCGTTTTTTTCCAATCAATTGGGGCCAGAGAGACAAGCTTTTGTATGGGCCTTACCAAGGCCAGCGTGCAGAAAACAAAGGCGCAACTGTTAGTAGTAACGCAGGTATTGAAGGGGCATTAGCTGTTGGCGGATGGCGCAGGGCAATGCATACCCATTTTCAAATAAAAAAAGTTTTTTTTTTATTAAAAAAAAAATACATGCCCAGGAAATTCCAGACCTTGGATTAGAACTCAGGTCTCCAGCATTCCAAGACCAAGCACTTATCACTTGTGCCACTGGTGGTTGTGCTTCTGAGACTTGCTTTTGGGCGTATATATCTTTCTCCTGCACTCCCCTGTGAGCATACCCATTTGCGTTGTGAAACATGTTCACTGGAGCCTACAAGGATAGAACATCTGGCCCCCCCGCTCCCCCAAATACCAGCTAACTGCAGTGGCCTAGAGGTTAAGTGCTTGCATTACAGCAGCTGGGGGCCTGGGTTCGGGTCCTGCTTTCGGCACATAAACAGAATAGTTGGTCATCTCCTGGTACAGTTGGAGTGGAAGAAAGCGGAGAGGCGGGACTGTGGAAGCGAGGGAGTGCAGGCTAAAGGAAGAGGTGGGGTAGGCTAAAGGGGGAGGTAAGGTCGGATGAAGGGGTCCCTGGGGAGAAGAGGTGAGGCTGGCTGAGTCGGGGGAGGTCTAGAAGGGCATGGGGTAGGGGCCCTGGTAGAGGGAGGAAGAAAGCATAGAGGTGGGGCTGAGGAAGCCAGGAAGAAGGGGTGGTGGGGGCTGTGTAAAAGGAGAGTCCTAAGGTGGGGAAAGGGGCCATTGAGGAGGGCAGAAAAAAGGGTGCCAGTGGTGGGTGGAAAGGACAATGGGCTGACATTTTGTTCTCATCCAGCACTACCCTTTTAGCCTGCATTCCTCCTTTATTCCCTGCACTTCTCAGTCCCACCTCTATGCTTTCTTCCTCCCTCCCTCCCGCAGGGCACCTACCCCATGCCCTTCTCCCCCGACTCCGCCAGCCCCACCTCCTCTCCACAGGGACCCATGCATCCAGCCCTACCTCCCCCTTCAGCCCGCCCCACCTCACCTCACCTCACCTCCTCCTTTAGCCTGCACTCCCTCGCTTCTACCTCCCCCTTCAGCCCGCCCCACCTCACCTCCTCCTTTAGCCTGCACTCCCTCGCTTCCACAGTCCCACCCATCTGCTTGCTTCCACTGCAACTGTACAAGGAGATTACCAACTATTCCGTTTCTGTGCCGAAAGCAGGACTCAAACCCAGGCCCCCAGCGCTGTAACACAAGCACTTAACCTCTAGGCCACTGCAGTTAGCTGGTATTTGGGGGAGCTTGGGGGGGCATGATGTTCTAGCCTCATTTTCTTCAGTGAACATGTTTCACAATGCAAATGGGTATGCTCACAGGGGCATGCAGAAGAAAGACATATAGCCCAAAAGCTGCTTTCAGAAGCACAGCCACCAGTGGCTCCAGTGGGAAGTGATTGGTCTTGGAATGCGCGAGACCTGAGTTCTAATCCTCCTGGGCATGTTTTTTATTTATTTTTGCTGCTTGTTCATGATTTTTAAATGTAAAAACTCTGCACTCAAAAATAAAAATGATTTGACAGACTCTTGCTGTAGCCAGCCTTTCTCACTCTTTGCCCTGGGGGAGAACAACCCAATCACCCCTTCAGCCCCTCTTACTCGTCTCACAGCACCTCCCATAAGCGAGGAATGCATCTTTTGTTGGTAGATTTCCTTCATGAGGCTTAGCTAGGCCTGCATTCCTTTTCAAAGGGCCATAGAAGAGAGCAAAAAAGGAGAAGGCAGAATAGAGCATGAAATAGGTGGAAGACAAGGGGTCAGGGGGGTTGGCAGTAAAAGAAACAGGGCCTGGCCTGGCAGAGAGTTAGAAGTTAGGGAACACAATGAGCGAGGGAGGAGGAAAGATGCCTCAGGCATTGAGCTCTCGGACTCTTCCCCACCGTGCCTGCAGAAAGAGCCTTCTCCCGAATGGATACATTTGCCTGGAGAGCCCAGAACTAATTTCAGTTAGCCAGAGGGTAAACAGAGGCCAGGGAGAGGTGCACGCCCCTCCATTTGACTAGGCTTCTGGGGCTTCTGGGAGGAAAAAAGGCATCAGTATTCCAGCAAGATCATCGTCACCAAGGCCACCATCACTAGGGGATTACAGAGCATGCTGTGACACTCTCCGGGGCCTGGTTGGCCAGGCTTATGTTGAAGAGCACATATCCTAACCCTAAGCTACCTGGGTGGCTGCACCATAGGGGCTGCACCGGATATAGGGCTGTGCCCGTAAGGGCTGTGGTCGCGTTTGGGAGCGTTAGGGACGCGTGGAGGCCGCAGGGCGCAGACCTCTGCCCATTTCCCTCCAGGATTAGGCCCTGATTCTCAGGCGTGGAGCCAGCCACTCCAAAACTGGCAGAAAGCAGCCCTCTCACCCCCAGGGCAAAGAGTGGGAAAGGCTGGTTACATCAAGTGTCTTTCAAATCTTTCACTTTCGAGAGCAGAGTGTTTACATTTTGGAATCATGAACAAGCAGCAATAGGAAAGCATACAGTATCAGAGGACAGAACACTGCCCTGCGCATATCAGTACACCCCAATGACAAAGTCAAAGATTTAAATGACCTGCTTAGCTATGAGTGGCTGACACCTCACAATGATTATCATCTCTCCGTGAAGCAAAACATCCTCGGAATTGGGTTGAAAGATAGATCTAATGTGCCAAAGGAAGGCAACATGGAAATTCAGTTTCCTGCTCTCAGGGGAAGGAGGGTCGACAGCCCAATGGGTTAATGCACCTACTGCAGCCTCCTATGTGGAGCCTGCAGGCGACGCATGCAGTTGCTGGTGAGATGCTGATACAGGTTCGCCTGCTATGCAGGGGCCCGTGGTCACCTCACAGCACCTCGAGAAGGTGTCCTGTTTGAGTCCCAGGGCAATCATTGTGTCAACCATGACCCGTAGATTACACCTTTTCCCCTCGTTTTTTTCCAATCAATTGGGGCCAGAGAGACAAGCTTTTGTATGGGCCTTACCAAGGCCAGCGTGCAGAAAACA
This sequence comes from Ambystoma mexicanum, assembly GCF_040938575.1. Classification (NCBI taxonomy): domain Eukaryota; kingdom Metazoa; phylum Chordata; class Amphibia; order Caudata; family Ambystomatidae; genus Ambystoma; species Ambystoma mexicanum. The sequence goes on along the minus strand of NW_027182333.1, from coordinate 650,626 downwards.
AAGGCGCAACTGTTAGTAGTAACGCAGGTATTGAAGGGGCATTAGCTGTTGGCGGATGGCGCAGGGCAATGCATACCCATTTTCAAATAAAAAAAGTTTTTTTTTTATTAAAAAAAAAATACATGCCCAGGAAATTCCAGACCTTGGATTAGAACTCAGGTCTCCAGCATTCCAAGACCAAGCACTTATCACTTGTGCCACTGGTGGTTGTGCTTCTGAGACTTGCTTTTGGGCGTATATATCTTTCTCCTGCACTCCCCTGTGAGCATACCCATTTGCGTTGTGAAACATGTTCACTGGAGCCTACAAGGATAGAACATCTGGCCCCCCCGCTCCCCCAAATACCAGCTAACTGCAGTGGCCTAGAGGTTAAGTGCTTGCATTACAGCAGCTGGGGGCCTGGGTTCGGGTCCTGCTTTCGGCACATAAACAGAATAGTTGGTCATCTCCTGGTACAGTTGGAGTGGAAGAAAGCGGAGAGGCGGGACTGTGGAAGCGAGGGAGTGCAGGCTAAAGGAAGAGGTGGGGTAGGCTAAAGGGGGAGGTAAGGTCGGATGAAGGGGTCCCTGGGGAGAAGAGGTGAGGCTGGCTGAGTCGGGGGAGGTCTAGAAGGGCATGGGGTAGGGGCCCTGGTAGAGGGAGGAAGAAAGCATAGAGGTGGGGCTGAGGAAGCCAGGAAGAAGGGGTGGTGGGGGCTGTGTAAAAGGAGAGTCCTAAGGTGGGGAAAGGGGCCATTGAGGAGGGCAGAAAAAAGGGTGCCAGTGGTGGGTGGAAAGGACAATGGGCTGACATTTTGTTCTCATCCAGCACTACCCTTTTAGCCTGCATTCCTCCTTTATTCCCTGCACTTCTCAGTCCCACCTCTATGCTTTCTTCCTCCCTCCCTCCCGCAGGGCACCTACCCCATGCCCTTCTCCCCCGACTCCGCCAGCCCCACCTCCTCTCCACAGGGACCCATGCATCCAGCCCTACCTCCCCCTTCAGCCCGCCCCACCTCACCTCACCTCACCTCCTCCTTTAGCCTGCACTCCCTCGCTTCTACCTCCCCCTTCAGCCCGCCCCACCTCACCTCCTCCTTTAGCCTGCACTCCCTCGCTTCCACAGTCCCACCCATCTGCTTGCTTCCACTGCAACTGTACAAGGAAATTACCAACTATTCCGTTTCTGTGCCGAAAGCAGGACTCAAACCCAGGCCCCCAGCGCTGTAACACAAGCACTTAACCTCTAGGCCACTGCAGTTAGCTGGTATTTGGGGGAGCTTGGGGGGGCATGATGTTCTAGCCTCATTTTCTTCAGTGAACATGTTTCACAATGCAAATGGGTATGCTCACAGGGGCATGCAGAAGAAAGACATATAGCCCAAAAGCTGCTTTCAGAAGCACAGCCACCAGTGGCTCCAGTGGGAAGTGATTGGTCTTGGAATGCGCGAGACCTGAGTTCTAATCCTCCTGGGCATGTTTTTTATTTATTTTTGCTGCTTGTTCATGATTTTTAAATGTAAAAACTCTGCACTCAAAAATAAAAATGATTTGACAGACTCTTGCTGTAGCCAGCCTTTCTCACTCTTTGCCCTGGGGGAGAACAACCCAATCACCCCTTCAGCCCCTCTTACTCGTCTCACAGCACCTCCCATAAGCGAGGAATGCAACTTTTGTTGGTAGATTTCCTTCATGAGGCTTAGCTAGGCCTGCATTCCTTTTCAAAGGGCCATAGAAGAGAGCAAAAAAGGAGAAGGCAGAATAGAGCATGAAATAGGTGGAAGACAAGGGGTCAGGGGGGTTGGCAGTAAAAGAAACAGGGCCTGGCCTGGCAGAGAGTTAGAAGTTAGGGAACACAATGAGCGAGGGAGGAGGAAAGATGCCTCAGGCATTGAGCTCTCGGACTCTTCCCCACCGTGCCTGCAGAAAGAGCCTTCTCCCGAATGGATACATTTGCCTGGAGAGCCCAGAACTAATTTCAGTTAGCCAGAGGGTAAACAGAGGCCAGGGAGAGGTGCACGCCCCTCCATTTGACTAGGCTTCTGGGGCTTCTGGGAGGAAAAAAGGCATCAGTATTCCAGCAAGATCATCGTCACCAAGGCCACCATCACTAGGGGATTACAGAGCATGCTGTGACACTCTCCGGGGCCTGGTTGGCCAGGCTTATGTTGAAGAGCACATATCCTAACCCTAAGCTACCTGGGTGGCTGCACCATAGGGGCTGCACCGGATATAGGGCTGTGCCCGTAAGGGCTGTGGTCGCGTTTGGGAGCGTTAGGGACGCGTGGAGGCCGCAGGGCGCAGACCTCTGCCCATTTCCCTCCAGGATTAGGCCCTGATTCTCAGGCGTGGAGCCAGCCACTCCAAAACTGGCAGAAAGCAGCCCTCTCACCCCCAGGGCAAAGAGTGGGAAAGGCTGGTTACATCAAGTGTCTTTCAAATCTTTCACTTTCGAGAGCAGAGTGTTTACATTTTGGAATCATGAACAAGCAGCAATAGGAAAGCATACAGTATCAGAGGACAGAACACTGCCCTGCGCATATCAGTACACCCCAATGACAAAGTCAAAGATTTAAATGACCTGCTTAGCTATGAGTGGCTGACACCTCACAATGATTATCATCTCTCCGTGAAGCAAAACATCCTCGGAATTGGGTTGAAAGATAGATCTAATGTGCCAAAGGAAGGCAACATGGAAATTCAGTTTCCTGCTCTCAGGGGAAGGAGGGTCGACAGCCCAATGGGTTAATGCACCTACTGCAGCCTCCTATGTGGAGCCTGCAGGCGACGCATGCAGTTGCTGGTGAGATGCTGATACAGGTTCGCCTGCTATGCAGGGGCCCGTGGTCACCTCACAGCACCTCGAGAAGGTGTCCTGTTTGAGTCCCAGGGCAATCATTGTGTCAACCATGACCCGTAGATTACACCTTTTCCCCTCGTTTTTTTCCAATCAATTGGGGCCAGAGAGACAAGCTTTTGTATGGGCCTTACCAAGGCCAGCGTGCAGAAAACAAAGGCGCAACTGTTAGTAGTAACGCAGGTATTGAAGGGGCATTAGCTGTTGGCGGATGGCGCAGGGCAATGCATACCCATTTTCAAATAAAAAAAGTTTTTTTTTTATTAAAAAAAAAATACATGCCCAGGAAATTCCAGACCTTGGATTAGAACTCAGGTCTCCAGCATTCCAAGACCAAGCACTTATCACTTGTGCCACTGGTGGTTGTGCTTCTGAGACTTGCTTTTGGGCGTATATATCTTTCTCCTGCACTCCCCTGTGAGCATACCCATTTGCGTTGTGAAACATGTTCACTGGAGCCTACAAGGATAGAACATCTGGCCCCCCCGCTCCCCCAAATACCAGCTAACTGCAGTGGCCTAGAGGTTAAGTGCTTGCATTACAGCAGCTGGGGGCCTGGGTTCGGGTCCTGCTTTCGGCACATAAACAGAATAGTTGGTCATCTCCTGGTACAGTTGGAGTGGAAGAAAGCGGAGAGGCGGGACTGTGGAAGCGAGGGAGTGCAGGCTAAAGGAAGAGGTGGGGTAGGCTAAAGGGGGAGGTAAGGTCGGATGAAGGGGTCCCTGGGGAGAAGAGGTGAGGCTGGCTGAGTCGGGGGAGGTCTAGAAGGGCATGGGGTAGGGGCCCTGGTAGAGGGAGGAAGAAAGCATAGAGGTGGGGCTGAGGAAGCCAGGAAGAAGGGGTGGTGGGGGCTGTGTAAAAGGAGAGTCCTAAGGTGGGGAAAGGGGCCATTGAGGAGGGCAGAAAAAAGGGTGCCAGTGGTGGGTGGAAAGGACAATGGGCTGACATTTTGTTCTCATCCAGCACTACCCTTTTAGCCTGCATTCCTCCTTTATTCCCTGCACTTCTCAGTCCCACCTCTATGCTTTCTTCCTCCCTCCCTCCCGCAGGGCACCTACCCCATGCCCTTCTCCCCCGACTCCGCCAGCCCCACCTCCTCTCCACAGGGACCCATGCATCCAGCCCTACCTCCCCCTTCAGCCCGCCCCACCTCACCTCACCTCACCTCCTCCTTTAGCCTGCACTCCCTCGCTTCTACCTCCCCCTTCAGCCCGCCCCACCTCACCTCCTCCTTTAGCCTGCACTCCCTCGCTTCCACAGTCCCACCCATCTGCTTGCTTCCACTGCAACTGTACAAGGAGATTACCAACTATTCCGTTTCTGTGCCGAAAGCAGGACTCAAACCCAGGCCCCCAGCGCTGTAACACAAGCACTTAACCTCTAGGCCACTGCAGTTAGCTGGTATTTGGGGGAGCTTGGGGGGGCATGATGTTCTAGCCTCATTTTCTTCAGTGAACATGTTTCACAATGCAAATGGGTATGCTCACAGGGGCATGCAGAAGAAAGACATATAGCCCAAAAGCTGCTTTCAGAAGCACAGCCACCAGTGGCTCCAGTGGGAAGTGATTGGTCTTGGAATGCGCGAGACCTGAGTTCTAATCCTCCTGGGCATGTTTTTTATTTATTTTTGCTGCTTGTTCATGATTTTTAAATGTAAAAACTCTGCACTCAAAAATAAAAATGATTTGACAGACTCTTGCTGTAGCCAGCCTTTCTCACTCTTTGCCCTGGGGGAGAACAACCCAATCACCCCTTCAGCCCCTCTTACTCGTCTCACAGCACCTCCCATAAGCGAGGAATGCATCTTTTGTTGGTAGATTTCCTTCATGAGGCTTAGCTAGGCCTGCATTCCTTTTCAAAGGGCCATAGAAGAGAGCAAAAAAGGAGAAGGCAGAATAGAGCATGAAATAGGTGGAAGACAAGGGGTCAGGGGGGTTGGCAGTAAAAGAAACAGGGCCTGGCCTGGCAGAGAGTTAGAAGTTAGGGAACACAATGAGCGAGGGAGGAGGAAAGATGCCTCAGGCATTGAGCTCTCGGACTCTTCCCCACCGTGCCTGCAGAAAGAGCCTTCTCCCGAATGGATACATTTGCCTGGAGAGCCCAGAACTAATTTCAGTTAGCCAGAGGGTAAACAGAGGCCAGGGAGAGGTGCACGCCCCTCCATTTGACTAGGCTTCTGGGGCTTCTGGGAGGAAAAAAGGCATCAGTATTCCAGCAAGATCATCGTCACCAAGGCCACCATCACTAGGGGATTACAGAGCATGCTGTGACACTCTCCGGGGCCTGGTTGGCCAGGCTTATGTTGAAGAGCACATATCCTAACCCTAAGCTACCTGGGTGGCTGCACCATAGGGGCTGCACCGGATATAGGGCTGTGCCCGTAAGGGCTGTGGTCGCGTTTGGGAGCGTTAGGGACGCGTGGAGGCCGCAGGGCGCAGACCTCTGCCCATTTCCCTCCAGGATTAGGCCCTGATTCTCAGGCGTGGAGCCAGCCACTCCAAAACTGGCAGAAAGCAGCCCTCTCACCCCCAGGGCAAAGAGTGGGAAAGGCTGGTTACATCAAGTGTCTTTCAAATCTTTCACTTTCGAGAGCAGAGTGTTTACATTTTGGAATCATGAACAAGCAGCAATAGGAAAGCATACAGTATCAGAGGACAGAACACTGCCCTGCGCATATCAGTACACCCCAATGACAAAGTCAAAGATTTAAATGACCTGCTTAGCTATGAGTGGCTGACACCTCACAATGATTATCATCTCTCCGTGAAGCAAAACATCCTCGGAATTGGGTTGAAAGATAGATCTAATGTGCCAAAGGAAGGCAACATGGAAATTCAGTTTCCTGCTCTCAGGGGAAGGAGGGTCGACAGCCCAATGGGTTAATGCACCTACTGCAGCCTCCTATGTGGAGCCTGCAGGCGACGCATGCAGTTGCTGGTGAGATGCTGATACAGGTTCGCCTGCTATGCAGGGGCCCGTGGTCACCTCACAGCACCTCGAGAAGGTGTCCTGTTTGAGTCCCAGGGCAATCATTGTGTCAACCATGACCCGTAGATTACACCTTTTCCCCTCGTTTTTTTCCAATCAATTGGGGCCAGAGAGACAAGCTTTTGTATGGGCCTTACCAAGGCCAGCGTGCAGAAAACAAAGGCGCAACTGTTAGTAGTAACGCAGGTATTGAAGGGGCATTAGCTGTTGGCGGATGGCGCAGGGCAATGCATACCCATTTTCAAATAAAAAAAGGTTTTTTTTTATTAAAAAAAAAATACATGCCCAGGAAATTCCAGACCTTGGATTAGAACTCAGGTCTCCAGCATTCCAAGACCAAGCACTTATCACTTGTGCCACTGGTGGTTGTGCTTCTGAGACTTGCTTTTGGGCGTATATATCTTTCTCCTGCACTCCCCTGTGAGCATACCCATTTGCGTTGTGAAACATGTTCACTGGAGCCTACAAGGATAGAACATCTGGCCCCCCCGCTCCCCCAAATACCAGCTAACTGCAGTGGCCTAGAGGTTAAGTGCTTGCATTACAGCAGCTGGGGGCCTGGGTTCGGGTCCTGCTTTCGGCACATAAACAGAATAGTTGGTCATCTCCTGGTACAGTTGGAGTGGAAGAAAGCGGAGAGGCGGGACTGTGGAAGCGAGGGAGTGCAGGCTAAAGGAAGAGGTGGGGTAGGCTAAAGGGGGAGGTAAGGTCGGATGAAGGGGTCCCTGGGGAGAAGAGGTGAGGCTGGCTGAGTCGGGGGAGGTCTAGAAGGGCATGGGGTAGGGGCCCTGGTAGAGGGAGGAAGAAAGCATAGAGGTGGGGCTGAGGAAGCCAGGAAGAAGGGGTGGTGGGGGCTGTGTAAAAGGAGAGTCCTAAGGTGGGGAAAGGGGCCATTGAGGAGGGCAGAAAAAAGGGTGCCAGTGGTGGGTGGAAAGGACAATGGGCTGACATTTTGTTCTCATCCAGCACTACCCTTTTAGCCTGCATTCCTCCTTTATTCCCTGCACTTCTCAGTCCCACCTCTATGCTTTCTTCCTCCCTCCCTCCCGCAGGGCACCTACCCCATGCCCTTCTCCCCCGACTCCGCCAGCCCCACCTCCTCTCCACAGGGACCCATGCATCCAGCCCTACCTCCCCCTTCAGCCCGCCCCACCTCACCTCACCTCACCTCCTCCTTTAGCCTGCACTCCCTCGCTTCTACCTCCCCCTTCAGCCCGCCCCACCTCACCTCCTCCTTTAGCCTGCACTCCCTCGCTTCCACAGTCCCACCCATCTGCTTGCTTCCACTGCAACTGTACAAGGAAATTACCAACTATTCCGTTTCTGTGCCGAAAGCAGGACTCAAACCCAGGCCCCCAGCGCTGTAACACAAGCACTTAACCTCTAGGCCACTGCAGTTAGCTGGTATTTGGGGGAGCTTGGGGGGGCATGATGTTCTAGCCTCATTTTCTTCAGTGAACATGTTTCACAATGCAAATGGGTATGCTCACAGGGGCATGCAGAAGAAAGACATATAGCCCAAAAGCTGCTTTCAGAAGCACAGCCACCAGTGGCTCCAGTGGGAAGTGATTGGTCTTGGAATGCGCGAGACCTGAGTTCTAATCCTCCTGGGCATGTTTTTTATTTATTTTTGCTGCTTGTTCATGATTTTTAAATGTAAAAACTCTGCACTCAAAAATAAAAATGATTTGACAGACTCTTGCTGTAGCCAGCCTTTCTCACTCTTTGCCCTGGGGGAGAACAACCCAATCACCCCTTCAGCCCCTCTTACTCGTCTCACAGCACCTCCCATAAGCGAGGAATGCATCTTTTGTTGGTAGATTTCCTTCATGAGGCTTAGCTAGGCCTGCATTCCTTTTCAAAGGGCCATAGAAGAGAGCAAAAAAGGAGAAGGCAGAATAGAGCATGAAATAGGTGGAAGACAAGGGGTCAGGGGGGTTGGCAGTAAAAGAAACAGGGCCTGGCCTGGCAGAGAGTTAGAAGTTAGGGAACACAATGAGCGAGGGAGGAGGAAAGATGCCTCAGGCATTGAGCTCTCGGACTCTTCCCCACCGTGCCTGCAGAAAGAGCCTTCTCCCGAATGGATACATTTGCCTGGAGAGCCCAGAACTAATTTCAGTTAGCCAGAGGGTAAACAGAGGCCAGGGAGAGGTGCACGCCCCTCCATTTGACTAGGCTTCTGGGGCTTCTGGGAGGAAAAAAGGCATCAGTATTCCAGCAAGATCATCGTCACCAAGGCCACCATCACTAGGGGATTACAGAGCATGCTGTGACACTCTCCGGGGCCTGGTTGGCCAGGCTTATGTTGAAGAGCACATATCCTAACCCTAAGCTACCTGGGTGGCTGCACCATAGGGGCTGCACCGGATATAGGGCTGTGCCCGTAAGGGCTGTGGTCGCGTTTGGGAGCGTTAGGGACGCGTGGAGGCCGCAGGGCGCAGACCTCTGCCCATTTCCCTCCAGGATTAGGCCCTGATTCTCAGGCGTGGAGCCAGCCACTCCAAAACTGGCAGAAAGCAGCCCTCTCACCCCCAGGGCAAAGAGTGGGAAAGGCTGGTTACATCAAGTGTCTTTCAAATCTTTCACTTTCGAGAGCAGAGTGTTTACATTTAGGAATCATGAACAAGCAGCAATAGGAAAGCATACAGTATCAGAGGACAGAACACTGCCCTGCGCATATCAGTACACCCCAATGACAAAGTCAAAGATTTAAATGACCTGCTTAGCTATGAGTGGCTGACACCTCACAATGATTATCATCTCTCCGTGAAGCAAAACATCCTCGGAATTGGGTTGAAAGATAGATCTAATGTGCCAAAGGAAGGCAACATGGAAATTCAGTTTCCTGCTCTCAGGGGAAGGAGGGTCGACAGCCCAATGGGTTAATGCACCTACTGCAGCCTCCTATGTGGAGCCTGCAGGCGACGCATGCAGTTGCTGGTGAGATGCTGATACAGGTTCGCCTGCTATGCAGGGGCCCGTGGTCACCTCACAGCACCTCGAGAAGGTGTCCTGTTTGAGTCCCAGGGCAATCATTGTGTCAACCATGACCCGTAGATTACACCTTTTCCCCTCGTTTTTTTCCAATCAATTGGGGCCAGAGAGACAAGCTTTTGTATGGGCCTTACCAAGGCCAGCGTGCAGAAAACAAAGGCGCAACTGTTAGTAGTAACGCAGGTATTGAAGGGGCATTAGCTGTTGGCGGATGGCGCAGGGCAATGCATACCCATTTTCAAATAAAAAAAGGTTTTTTTTTATTAAAAAAAAAATACATGCCCAGGAAATTCCAGACCTTGGATTAGAACTCAGGTCTCCAGCATTCCAAGACCAAGCACTTATCACTTGTGCCACTGGTGGTTGTGCTTCTGAGACTTGCTTTTGGGCGTATATATCTTTCTCCTGCACTCCCCTGTGAGCATACCCATTTGCGTTGTGAAACATGTTCACTGGAGCCTACAAGGATAGAACATCTGGCCCCCCCGCTCCCCCAAATACCAGCTAACTGCAGTGGCCTAGAGGTTAAGTGCTTGCATTACAGCAGCTGGGGGCCTGGGTTCGGGTCCTGCTTTCGGCACATAAACAGAATAGTTGGTCATCTCCTGGTACAGTTGGAGTGGAAGAAAGCGGAGAGGCGGGACTGTGGAAGCGAGGGAGTGCAGGCTAAAGGAAGAGGTGGGGTAGGCTAAAGGGGGAGGTAAGGTCGGATGAAGGGGTCCCTGGGGAGAAGAGGTGAGGCTGGCTGAGTCGGGGGAGGTCTAGAAGGGCATGGGGTAGGGGCCCTGGTAGAGGGAGGAAGAAAGCATAGAGGTGGGGCTGAGGAAGCCAGGAAGAAGGGGTGGTGGGGGCTGTGTAAAAGGAGAGTCCTAAGGTGGGGAAAGGGGCCATTGAGGAGGGCAGAAAAAAGGGTGCCAGTGGTGGGTGGAAAGGACAATGGGCTGACATTTTGTTCTCATCCAGCACTACCCTTTTAGCCTGCATTCCTCCTTTATTCCCTGCACTTCTCAGTCCCACCTCTATGCTTTCTTCCTCCCTCCCTCCCGCAGGGCACCTACCCCATGCCCTTCTCCCCCGACTCCGCCAGCCCCACCTCCTCTCCACAGGGACCCATGCATCCAGCCCTACCTCCCCCTTCAGCCCGCCCCACCTCACCTCACCTCACCTCCTCCTTTAGCCTGCACTCCCTCGCTTCTACCTCCCCCTTCAGCCCGCCCCACCTCACCTCCTCCTTTAGCCTGCACTCCCTCGCTTCCACAGTCCCACCCATCTGCTTGCTTCCACTGCAACTGTACAAGGAAATTACCAACTATTCCGTTTCTGTGCCGAAAGCAGGACTCAAACCCAGGCCCCCAGCGCTGTAACACAAGCACTTAACCTCTAGGCCACTGCAGTTAGCTGGTATTTGGGGGAGCTTGGGGGGGCATGATGTTCTAGCCTCATTTTCTTCAGTGAACATGTTTCACAATGCAAATGGGTATGCTCACAGGGGCATGCAGAAGAAAGACATATAGCCCAAAAGCTGCTTTCAGAAGCACAGCCACCAGTGGCTCCAGTGGGAAGTGATTGGTCTTGGAATGCGCGAGACCTGAGTTCTAATCCTCCTGGGCATGTTTTTTATTTATTTTTGCTGCTTGTTCATGATTTTTAAATGTAAAAACTCTGCACTCAAAAATAAAAATGATTTGACAGACTCTTGCTGTAGCCAGCCTTTCTCACTCTTTGCCCTGGGGGAGAACAACCCAATCACCCCTTCAGCCCCTCTTACTCGTCTCACAGCACCTCCCATAAGCGAGGAATGCATCTTTTGTTGGTAGATTTCCTTCATGAGGCTTAGCTAGGCCTGCATTCCTTTTCAAAGGGCCATAGAAGAGAGCAAAAAAGGAGAAGGCAGAATAGAGCATGAAATAGGTGGAAGACAAGGGGTCAGGGGGGTTGGCAGTAAAAGAAACAGGGCCTGGCCTGGCAGAGAGTTAGAAGTTAGGGAACACAATGAGCGAGGGAGGAGGAAAGATGCCTCAGGCATTGAGCTCTCGGACTCTTCCCCACCGTGCCTGCAGAAAGAGCCTTCTCCCGAATGGATACATTTGCCTGGAGAGCCCAGAACTAATTTCAGTTAGCCAGAGGGTAAACAGAGGCCAGGGAGAGGTGCACGCCCCTCCATTTGACTAGGCTTCTGGGGCTTCTGGGAGGAAAAAAGGCATCAGTATTCCAGCAAGATCATCGTCACCAAGGCCACCATCACTAGGGGATTACAGAGCATGCTGTGACACTCTCCGGGGCCTGGTTGGCCAGGCTTATGTTGAAGAGCACATATCCTAACCCTAAGCTACCTGGGTGGCTGCACCATAGGGGCTGCACCGGATATAGGGCTGTGCCCGTAAGGGCTGTGGTCGCGTTTGGGAGCGTTAGGGACGCGTGGAGGCCGCAGGGCGCAGACCTCTGCCCATTTCCCTCCAGGATTAGGCCCTGATTCTCAGGCGTGGAGCCAGCCACTCCAAAACTGGCAGAAAGCAGCCCTCTCACCCCCAGGGCAAAGAGTGGGAAAGGCTGGTTACATCAAGTGTCTTTCAAATCTTTCACTTTCGAGAGCAGAGTGTTTACATTTAGGAATCATGAACAAGCAGCAATAGGAAAGCATACAGTATCAGAGGACAGAACACTGCCCTGCGCATATCAGTACACCCCAATGACAAAGTCAAAGATTTAAATGACCTGCTTAGCTATGAGTGGCTGACACCTCACAATGATTATCATCTCTCCGTGAAGCAAAACATCCTCGGAATTGGGTTGAAAGATAGATCTAATGTGCCAAAGGAAGGCAACATGGAAATTCAGTTTCCTGCTCTCAGGGGAAGGAGGGTCGACAGCCCAATGGGTTAATGCACCTACTGCAGCCTCCTATGTGGAGCCTGCAGGCGACGCATGCAGTTGCTGGTGAGATGCTGATACAGGTTCGCCTGCTATGCAGGGGCCCGTGGTCACCTCACAGCACCTCGAGAAGGTGTCCTGTTTGAGTCCCAGGGCAATCATTGTGTCAACCATGACCCGTAGATTACACCTTTTCCCCTCGTTTTTTTCCAATCAATTGGGGCCAGAGAGACAAGCTTTTGTATGGGCCTTACCAAGGCCAGCGTGCAGAAAACAAAGGCGCAACTGTTAGTAGTAACGCAGGTATTGAAGGGGCATTAGCTGTTGGCGGATGGCGCAGGGCAATGCATACCCATTTTCAAATAAAAAAAGGTTTTTTTTTATTAAAAAAAAAATACATGCCCAGGAAATTCCAGACCTTGGATTAGAACTCAGGTCTCCAGCATTCCAAGACCAAGCACTTATCACTTGTGCCACTGGTGGTTGTGCTTCTGAGACTTGCTTTTGGGCGTATATATCTTTCTCCTGCACTCCCCTGTGAGCATACCCATTTGCGTTGTGAAACATGTTCACTGGAGCCTACAAGGATAGAACATCTGGCCCCCCCGCTCCCCCAAATACCAGCTAACTGCAGTGGCCTAGAGGTTAAGTGCTTGCATTACAGCAGCTGGGGGCCTGGGTTCGGGTCCTGCTTTCGGCACATAAACAGAATAGTTGGTCATCTCCTGGTACAGTTGGAGTGGAAGAAAGCGGAGAGGCGGGACTGTGGAAGCGAGGGAGTGCAGGCTAAAGGAAGAGGTGGGGTAGGCTAAAGGGGGAGGTAAGGTCGGATGAAGGGGTCCCTGGGGAGAAGAGGTGAGGCTGGCTGAGTCGGGGGAGGTCTAGAAGGGCATGGGGTAGGGGCCCTGGTAGAGGGAGGAAGAAAGCATAGAGGTGGGGCTGAGGAAGCCAGGAAGAAGGGGTGGTGGGGGCTGTGTAAAAGGAGAGTCCTAAGGTGGGGAAAGGGGCCATTGAGGAGGGCAGAAAAAAGGGTGCCAGTGGTGGGTGGAAAGGACAATGGGCTGACATTTTGTTCTCATCCAGCACTACCCTTTTAGCCTGCATTCCTCCTTTATTCCCTGCACTTCTCAGTCCCACCTCTATGCTTTCTTCCTCCCTCCCTCCCGCAGGGCACCTACCCCATGCCCTTCTCCCCCGACTCCGCCAGCCCCACCTCCTCTCCACAGGGACCCATGCATCCAGCCCTACCTCCCCCTTCAGCCCGCCCCACCTCACCTCACCTCACCTCCTCCTTTAGCCTGCACTCCCTCGCTTCTACCTCCCCCTTCAGCCCGCCCCACCTCACCTCCTCCTTTAGCCTGCACTCCTTCGCTTCCACAGTCCCACCCATCTGCTTGCTTCCACTGCAACTGTACAAGGAAATTACCAACTATTCCGTTTCTGTGCCGAAAGCAGGACTCAAACCCAGGCCCCCAGCGCTGTAACACAAGCACTTAACCTCTAGGCCACTGCAGTTAGCTGGTATTTGGGGGAGCTTGGGGGGGCATGATGTTCTAGCCTCATTTTCTTCAGTGAACATGTTTCACAATGCAAATGGGTATGCTCACAGGGGCATGCAGAAGAAAGACATATAGCCCAAAAGCTGCTTTCAGAAGCACAGCCACCAGTGGCTCCAGTGGGAAGTGATTGGTCTTGGAATGCGCGAGACCTGAGTTCTAATCCTCCTGGGCATGTTTTTTATTTATTTTTGCTGCTTGTTCATGATTTTTAAATGTAAAAACTCTGCACTCAAAAATAAAAATGATTTGACAGACTCTTGCTGTAGCCAGCCTTTCTCACTCTTTGCCCTGGGGGAGAACAACCCAATCACCCCTTCAGCCCCTCTTACTCGTCTCACAGCACCTCCCATAAGCGAGGAATGCATCTTTTGTTGGTAGATTTCCTTCATGAGGCTTAGCTAGGCCTGCATTCCTTTTCAAAGGGCCATAGAAGAGAGCAAAAAAGGAGAAGGCAGAATAGAGCATGAAATAGGTGGAAGACAAGGGGTCAGGGGGGTTGGCAGTAAAAGAAACAGGGCCTGGCCTGGCAGAGAGTTAGAAGTTAGGGAACACAATGAGCGAGGGAGGAGGAAAGATGCCTCAGGCATTGAGCTCTCGGACTCTTCCCCACCGTGCCTGCAGAAAGAGCCTTCTCCCGAATGGATACATTTGCCTGGAGAGCCCAGAACTAATTTCAGTTAGCCAGAGGGTAAACAGAGGCCAGGGAGAGGTGCACGCCCCTCCATTTGACTAGGCTTCTGGGGCTTCTGGGAGGAAAAAAGGCATCAGTATTCCAGCAAGATCATCGTCACCAAGGCCACCATCACTAGGGGATTACAGAGCATGCTGTGACACTCTCCGGGGCCTGGTTGGCCAGGCTTATGTTGAAGAGCACATATCCTAACCCTAAGCTACCTGGGTGGCTGCACCATAGGGGCTGCACCGGATATAGGGCTGTGCCCGTAAGGGCTGTGGTCGCGTTTGGGAGCGTTAGGGACGCGTGGAGGCCGCAGGGCGCAGACCTCTGCCCATTTCCCTCCAGGATTAGGCCCTGATTCTCAGGCGTGGAGCCAGCCACTCCAAAACTGGCAGAAAGCAGCCCTCTCACCCCCAGGGCAAAGAGTGGGAAAGGCTGGTTACATCAAGTGTCTTTCAAATCTTTCACTTTCGAGAGCAGAGTGTTTACATTTTGGAATCATGAACAAGCAGCAATAGGAAAGCATACAGTATCAGAGGACAGAACACTGCCCTGCGCATATCAGTACACCCCAATGACAAAGTCAAAGATTTAAATGACCTGCTTAGCTATGAGTGGCTGACACCTCACAATGATTATCATCTCTCCGTGAAGCAAAACATCCTCGGAATTGGGTTGAAAGATAGATCTAATGTGCCAAAGGAAGGCAACATGGAAATTCAGTTTCCTGCTCTCAGGGGAAGGAGGGTCGACAGCCCAATGGGTTAATGCACCTACTGCAGCCTCCTATGTGGAGCCTGCAGGCGACGCATGCAGTTGCTGGTGAGATGCTGATACAGGTTCGCCTGCTATGCAGGGGCCCGTGGTCACCTCACAGCACCTCGAGAAGGTGTCCTGTTTGAGTCCCAGGGCAATCATTGTGTCAACCATGACCCGTAGATTACACCTTTTCCCCTCGTTTTTTTCCAATCAATTGGGGCCAGAGAGACAAGCTTTTGTATGGGCCTTACCAAGGCCAGCGTGCAGAAAACAAAGGCGCAACTGTTAGTAGTAACGCAGGTATTGAAGGGGCATTAGCTGTTGGCGGATGGCGCAGGGCAATGCATACCCATTTTCAAATAAAAAAAGTTTTTTTTTTATTAAAAAAAAAATACATGCCCAGGAAATTCCAGACCTTGGATTAGAACTCAGGTCTCCAGCATTCCAAGACCAAGCACTTATCACTTGTGCCACTGGTGGTTGTGCTTCTGAGACTTGCTTTTGGGCGTATATATCTTTCTCCTGCACTCCCCTGTGAGCATACCCATTTGCGTTGTGAAACATGTTCACTGGAGCCTACAAGGATAGAACATCTGGCCCCCCCGCTCCCCCAAATACCAGCTAACTGCAGTGGCCTAGAGGTTAAGTGCTTGCATTACAGCAGCTGGGGGCCTGGGTTCGGGTCCTGCTTTCGGCACATAAACAGAATAGTTGGTCATCTCCTGGTACAGTTGGAGTGGAAGAAAGCGGAGAGGCGGGACTGTGGAAGCGAGGGAGTGCAGGCTAAAGGAAGAGGTGGGGTAGGCTAAAGGGGGAGGTAAGGTCGGATGAAGGGGTCCCTGGGGAGAAGAGGTGAGGCTGGCTGAGTCGGGGGAGGTCTAGAAGGGCATGGGGTAGGGGCCCTGGTAGAGGGAGGAAGAAAGCATAGAGGTGGGGCTGAGGAAGCCAGGAAGAAGGGGTGGTGGGGGCTGTGTAAAAGGAGAGTCCTAAGGTGGGGAAAGGGGCCATTGAGGAGGGCAGAAAAAAGGGTGCCAGTGGTGGGTGGAAAGGACAATGGGCTGACATTTTGTTCTCATCCAGCACTACCCTTTTAGCCTGCATTCCTCCTTTATTCCCTGCACTTCTCAGTCCCACCTCTATGCTTTCTTCCTCCCTCCCTCCCGCAGGGCACCTACCCCATGCCCTTCTCCCCCGACTCCGCCAGCCCCACCTCCTCTCCACAGGGACCCATGCATCCAGCCCTACCTCCCCCTTCAGCCCGCCCCACCTCACCTCACCTCACCTCCTCCTTTAGCCTGCACTCCCTCGCTTCTACCTCCCCCTTCAGCCCGCCCCACCTCACCTCCTCCTTTAGCCTGCACTCCCTCGCTTCCACAGTCCCACCCATCTGCTTGCTTCCACTGCAACTGTACAAGGAAATTACCAACTATTCCGTTTCTGTGCCGAAAGCAGGACTCAAACCCAGGCCCCCAGCGCTGTAACACAAGCACTTAACCTCTAGGCCACTGCAGTTAGCTGGTATTTGGGGGAGCTTGGGGGGGCATGATGTTCTAGCCTCATTTTCTTCAGTGAACATGTTTCACAATGCAAATGGGTATGCTCACAGGGGCATGCAGAAGAAAGACATATAGCCCAAAAGCTGCTTTCAGAAGCACAGCCACCAGTGGCTCCAGTGGGAAGTGATTGGTCTTGGAATGCGCGAGACCTGAGTTCTAATCCTCCTGGGCATGTTTTTTATTTATTTTTGCTGCTTGTTCATGATTTTTAAATGTAAAAACTCTGCACTCAAAAATAAAAATGATTTGACAGACTCTTGCTGTAGCCAGCCTTTCTCACTCTTTGCCCTGGGGGAGAACAACCCAATCACCCCTTCAGCCCCTCTTACTCGTCTCACAGCACCTCCCATAAGCGAGGAATGCAACTTTTGTTGGTAGATTTCCTTCATGAGGCTTAGCTAGGCCTGCATTCCTTTTCAAAGGGCCATAGAAGAGAGCAAAAAAGGAGAAGGCAGAATAGAGCATGAAATAGGTGGAAGACAAGGGGTCAGGGGGGTTGGCAGTAAAAGAAACAGGGCCTGGCCTGGCAGAGAGTTAGAAGTTAGGGAACACAATGAGCGAGGGAGGAGGAAAGATGCCTCAGGCATTGAGCTCTCGGACTCTTCCCCACCGTGCCTGCAGAAAGAGCCTTCTCCCGAATGGATACATTTGCCTGGAGAGCCCAGAACTAATTTCAGTTAGCCAGAGGGTAAACAGAGGCCAGGGAGAGGTGCACGCCCCTCCATTTGACTAGGCTTCTGGGGCTTCTGGGAGGAAAAAAGGCATCAGTATTCCAGCAAGATCATCGTCACCAAGGCCACCATCACTAGGGGATTACAGAGCATGCTGTGACACTCTCCGGGGCCTGGTTGGCCAGGCTTATGTTGAAGAGCACATATCCTAACCCTAAGCTACCTGGGTGGCTGCACCATAGGGGCTGCACCGGATATAGGGCTGTGCCCGTAAGGGCTGTGGTCGCGTTTGGGAGCGTTAGGGACGCGTGGAGGCCGCAGGGCGCAGACCTCTGCCCATTTCCCTCCAGGATTAGGCCCTGATTCTCAGGCGTGGAGCCAGCCACTCCAAAACTGGCAGAAAGCAGCCCTCTCACCCCCAGGGCAAAGAGTGGGAAAGGCTGGTTACATCAAGTGTCTTTCAAATCTTTCACTTTCGAGAGCAGAGTGTTTACATTTTGGAATCATGAACAAGCAGCAATAGGAAAGCATACAGTATCAGAGGACAGAACACTGCCCTGCGCATATCAGTACACCCCAATGACAAAGTCAAAGATTTAAATGACCTGCTTAGCTATGAGTGGCTGACACCTCACAATGATTATCATCTCTCCGTGAAGCAAAACATCCTCGGAATTGGGTTGAAAGATAGATCTAATGTGCCAAAGGAAGGCAACATGGAAATTCAGTTTCCTGCTCTCAGGGGAAGGAGGGTCGACAGCCCAATGGGTTAATGCACCTACTGCAGCCTCCTATGTGGAGCCTGCAGGCGACGCATGCAGTTGCTGGTGAGATGCTGATACAGGTTCGCCTGCTATGCAGGGGCCCGTGGTCACCTCACAGCACCTCGAGAAGGTGTCCTGTTTGAGTCCCAGGGCAATCATTGTGTCAACCATGACCCGTAGATTACACCTTTTCCCCTCGTTTTTTTCCAATCAATTGGGGCCAGAGAGACAAGCTTTTGTATGGGCCTTACCAAGGCCAGCGTGCAGAAAACAAAGGCGCAACTGTTAGTAGTAACGCAGGTATTGAAGGGGCATTAGCTGTTGGCGGATGGCGCAGGGCAATGCATACCCATTTTCAAATAAAAAAAGTTTTTTTTTTATTAAAAAAAAAATACATGCCCAGGAAATTCCAGACCTTGGATTAGAACTCAGGTCTCCAGCATTCCAAGACCAAGCACTTATCACTTGTGCCACTGGTGGTTGTGCTTCTGAGACTTGCTTTTGGGCGTATATATCTTTCTCCTGCACTCCCCTGTGAGCATACCCATTTGCGTTGTGAAACATGTTCACTGGAGCCTACAAGGATAGAACATCTGGCCCCCCCGCTCCCCCAAATACCAGCTAACTGCAGTGGCCTAGAGGTTAAGTGCTTGCATTACAGCAGCTGGGGGCCTGGGTTCGGGTCCTGCTTTCGGCACATAAACAGAATAGTTGGTCATCTCCTGGTACAGTTGGAGTGGAAGAAAGCGGAGAGGCGGGACTGTGGAAGCGAGGGAGTGCAGGCTAAAGGAAGAGGTGGGGTAGGCTAAAGGGGGAGGTAAGGTCGGATGAAGGGGTCCCTGGGGAGAAGAGGTGAGGCTGGCTGAGTCGGGGGAGGTCTAGAAGGGCATGGGGTAGGGGCCCTGGTAGAGGGAGGAAGAAAGCATAGAGGTGGGGCTGAGGAAGCCAGGAAGAAGGGGTGGTGGGGGCTGTGTAAAAGGAGAGTCCTAAGGTGGGGAAAGGGGCCATTGAGGAGGGCAGAAAAAAGGGTGCCAGTGGTGGGTGGAAAGGACAATGGGCTGACATTTTGTTCTCATCCAGCACTACCCTTTTAGCCTGCATTCCTCCTTTATTCCCTGCACTTCTCAGTCCCACCTCTATGCTTTCTTCCTCCCTCCCTCCCGCAGGGCACCTACCCCATGCCCTTCTCCCCCGACTCCGCCAGCCCCACCTCCTCTCCACAGGGACCCATGCATCCAGCCCTACCTCCCCCTTCAGCCCGCCCCACCTCACCTCACCTCACCTCCTCCTTTAGCCTGCACTCCCTCGCTTCTACCTCCCCCTTCAGCCCGCCCCACCTCACCTCCTCCTTTAGCCTGCACTCCCTCGCTTCCACAGTCCCACCCATCTGCTTGCTTCCACTGCAACTGTACAAGGAGATTACCAACTATTCCGTTTCTGTGCCGAAAGCAGGACTCAAACCCAGGCCCCCAGCGCTGTAACACAAGCACTTAACCTCTAGGCCACTGCAGTTAGCTGGTATTTGGGGGAGCTTGGGGGGGCATGATGTTCTAGCCTCATTTTCTTCAGTGAACATGTTTCACAATGCAAATGGGTATGCTCACAGGGGCATGCAGAAGAAAGACATATAGCCCAAAAGCTGCTTTCAGAAGCACAGCCACCAGTGGCTCCAGTGGGAAGTGATTGGTCTTGGAATGCGCGAGACCTGAGTTCTAATCCTCCTGGGCATGTTTTTTATTTATTTTTGCTGCTTGTTCATGATTTTTAAATGTAAAAACTCTGCACTCAAAAATAAAAATGATTTGACAGACTCTTGCTGTAGCCAGCCTTTCTCACTCTTTGCCCTGGGGGAGAACAACCCAATCACCCCTTCAGCCCCTCTTACTCGTCTCACAGCACCTCCCATAAGCGAGGAATGCATCTTTTGTTGGTAGATTTCCTTCATGAGGCTTAGCTAGGCCTGCATTCCTTTTCAAAGGGCCATAGAAGAGAGCAAAAAAGGAGAAGGCAGAATAGAGCATGAAATAGGTGGAAGACAAGGGGTCAGGGGGGTTGGCAGTAAAAGAAACAGGGCCTGGCCTGGCAGAGAGTTAGAAGTTAGGGAACACAATGAGCGAGGGAGGAGGAAAGATGCCTCAGGCATTGAGCTCTCGGACTCTTCCCCACCGTGCCTGCAGAAAGAGCCTTCTCCCGAATGGATACATTTGCCTGGAGAGCCCAGAACTAATTTCAGTTAGCCAGAGGGTAAACAGAGGCCAGGGAGAGGTGCACGCCCCTCCATTTGACTAGGCTTCTGGGGCTTCTGGGAGGAAAAAAGGCATCAGTATTCCAGCAAGATCATCGTCACCAAGGCCACCATCACTAGGGGATTACAGAGCATGCTGTGACACTCTCCGGGGCCTGGTTGGCCAGGCTTATGTTGAAGAGCACATATCCTAACCCTAAGCTACCTGGGTGGCTGCACCATAGGGGCTGCACCGGATATAGGGCTGTGCCCGTAAGGGCTGTGGTCGCGTTTGGTCGCGTTTGGGAGCGTTAGGGACGCGTGGAGGCCGCAGGGCGCAGACCTCTGCCCATTTCCCTCCAGGATTAGGCCCTGATTCTCAGGCGTGGAGCCAGCCACTCCAAAACTGGCAGAAAGCAGCCCTCTCACCCCCAGGGCAAAGAGTGGGAAAGGCTGGTTACATCAAGTGTCTTTCAAATCTTTCACTTTCGAGAGCAGAGTGTTTACATTTTGGAATCATGAACAAGCAGCAATAGGAAAGCATACAGTATCAGAGGACAGAACACTGCCCTGCGCATATCAGTACACCCCAATGACAAAGTCAAAGATTTAAATGACCTGCTTAGCTATGAGTGGCTGACACCTCACAATGATTATCATCTCTCCGTGAAGCAAAACATCCTCGGAATTGGGTTGAAAGATAGATCTAATGTGCCAAAGGAAGGCAACATGGAAATTCAGTTTCCTGCTCTCAGGGGAAGGAGGGTCGACAGCCCAATGGGTTAATGCACCTACTGCAGCCTCCTATGTGGAGCCTGCAGGCGACGCATGCAGTTGCTGGTGAGATGCTGATACAGGTTCGCCTGCTATGCAGGGGCCCGTGGTCACCTCACAGCACCTCGAGAAGGTGTCCTGTTTGAGTCCCAGGGCAATCATTGTGTCAACCATGACCCGTAGATTACACCTTTTCCCCTCGTTTTTTTCCAATCAATTGGGGCCAGAGAGACAAGCTTTTGTATGGGCCTTACCAAGGCCAGCGTGCAGAAAACAAAGGCGCAACTGTTAGTAGTAACGCAGGTATTGAAGGGGCATTAGCTGTTGGCGGATGGCGCAGGGCAATGCATACCCATTTTCAAATAAAAAAAGGTTTTTTTTTATTAAAAAAAAAATACATGCCCAGGAAATTCCAGACCTTGGATTAGAACTCAGGTCTCCAGCATTCCAAGACCAAGCACTTATCACTTGTGCCACTGGTGGTTGTGCTTCTGAGACTTGCTTTTGGGCGTATATATCTTTCTCCTGCACTCCCCTGTGAGCATACCCATTTGCGTTGTGAAACATGTTCACTGGAGCCTACAAGGATAGAACATCTGGCCCCCCCGCTCCCCCAAATACCAGCTAACTGCAGTGGCCTAGAGGTTAAGTGCTTGCATTACAGCAGCTGGGGGCCTGGGTTCGGGTCCTGCTTTCGGCACATAAACAGAATAGTTGGTCATCTCCTGGTACAGTTGGAGTGGAAGAAAGCGGAGAGGCGGGACTGTGGAAGCGAGGGAGTGCAGGCTAAAGGAAGAGGTGGGGTAGGCTAAAGGGGGAGGTAAGGTCGGATGAAGGGGTCCCTGGGGAGAAGAGGTGAGGCTGGCTGAGTCGGGGGAGGTCTAGAAGGGCATGGGGTAGGGGCCCTGGTAGAGGGAGGAAGAAAGCATAGAGGTGGGGCTGAGGAAGCCAGGAAGAAGGGGTGGTGGGGGCTGTGTAAAAGGAGAGTCCTAAGGTGGGGAAAGGGGCCATTGAGGAGGGCAGAAAAAAGGGTGCCAGTGGTGGGTGGAAAGGACAATGGGCTGACATTTTGTTCTCATCCAGCACTACCCTTTTAGCCTGCATTCCTCCTTTATTCCCTGCACTTCTCAGTCCCACCTCTATGCTTTCTTCCTCCCTCCCTCCCGCAGGGCACCTACCCCATGCCCTTCTCCCCCGACTCCGCCAGCCCCACCTCCTCTCCACAGGGACCCATGCATCCAGCCCTACCTCCCCCTTCAGCCCGCCCCACCTCACCTCACCTCACCTCCTCCTTTAGCCTGCACTCCCTCGCTTCTACCTCCCCCTTCAGCCCGCCCCACCTCACCTCCTCCTTTAGCCTGCACTCCCTCGCTTCCACAGTCCCACCCATCTGCTTGCTTCCACTGCAACTGTACAAGGAAATTACCAACTATTCCGTTTCTGTGCCGAAAGCAGGACTCAAACCCAGGCCCCCAGCGCTGTAACACAAGCACTTAACCTCTAGGCCACTGCAGTTAGCTGGTATTTGGGGGAGCTTGGGGGGGCATGATGTTCTAGCCTCATTTTCTTCAGTGAACATGTTTCACAATGCAAATGGGTATGCTCACAGGGGCATGCAGAAGAAAGACATATAGCCCAAAAGCTGCTTTCAGAAGCACAGCCACCAGTGGCTCCAGTGGGAAGTGATTGGTCTTGGAATGCGCGAGACCTGAGTTCTAATCCTCCTGGGCATGTTTTTTATTTATTTTTGCTGCTTGTTCATGATTTTTAAATGTAAAAACTCTGCACTCAAAAATAAAAATGATTTGACAGACTCTTGCTGTAGCCAGCCTTTCTCACTCTTTGCCCTGGGGGAGAACAACCCAATCACCCCTTCAGCCCCTCTTACTCGTCTCACAGCACCTCCCATAAGCGAGGAATGCATCTTTTGTTGGTAGATTTCCTTCATGAGGCTTAGCTAGGCCTGCATTCCTTTTCAAAGGGCCATAGAAGAGAGCAAAAAAGGAGAAGGCAGAATAGAGCATGAAATAGGTGGAAGACAAGGGGTCAGGGGGGTTGGCAGTAAAAGAAACAGGGCCTGGCCTGGCAGAGAGTTAGAAGTTAGGGAACACAATGAGCGAGGGAGGAGGAAAGATGCCTCAGGCATTGAGCTCTCGGACTCTTCCCCACCGTGCCTGCAGAAAGAGCCTTCTCCCGAATGGATACATTTGCCTGGAGAGCCCAGAACTAATTTCAGTTAGCCAGAGGGTAAACAGAGGCCAGGGAGAGGTGCACGCCCCTCCATTTGACTAGGCTTCTGGGGCTTCTGGGAGGAAAAAAGGCATCAGTATTCCAGCAAGATCATCGTCACCAAGGCCACCATCACTAGGGGATTACAGAGCATGCTGTGACACTCTCCGGGGCCTGGTTGGCCAGGCTTATGTTGAAGAGCACATATCCTAACCCTAAGCTACCTGGGTGGCTGCACCATAGGGGCTGCACCGGATATAGGGCTGTGCCCGTAAGGGCTGTGGTCGCGTTTGGGAGCGTTAGGGACGCGTGGAGGCCGCAGGGCGCAGACCTCTGCCCATTTCCCTCCAGGATTAGGCCCTGATTCTCAGGCGTGGAGCCAGCCACTCCAAAACTGGCAGAAAGCAGCCCTCTCACCCCCAGGGCAAAGAGTGGGAAAGGCTGGTTACATCAAGTGTCTTTCAAATCTTTCACTTTCGAGAGCAGAGTGTTTACATTTAGGAATCATGAACAAGCAGCAATAGGAAAGCATACAGTATCAGAGGACAGAACACTGCCCTGCGCATATCAGTACACCCCAATGACAAAGTCAAAGATTTAAATGACCTGCTTAGCTATGAGTGGCTGACACCTCACAATGATTATCATCTCTCCGTGAAGCAAAACATCCTCGGAATTGGGTTGAAAGATAGATCTAATGTGCCAAAGGAAGGCAACATGGAAATTCAGTTTCCTGCTCTCAGGGGAAGGAGGGTCGACAGCCCAATGGGTTAATGCACCTACTGCAGCCTCCTATGTGGAGCCTGCAGGCGACGCATGCAGTTGCTGGTGAGATGCTGATACAGGTTCGCCTGCTATGCAGGGGCCCGTGGTCACCTCACAGCACCTCGAGAAGGTGTCCTGTTTGAGTCCCAGGGCAATCATTGTGTCAACCATGACCCGTAGATTACACCTTTTCCCCTCGTTTTTTTCCAATCAATTGGGGCCAGAGAGACAAGCTTTTGTATGGGCCTTACCAAGGCCAGCGTGCAGAAAACAAAGGCGCAACTGTTAGTAGTAACGCAGGTATTGAAGGGGCATTAGCTGTTGGCGGATGGCGCAGGGCAATGCATACCCATTTTCAAATAAAAAAAGGTTTTTTTTTATTAAAAAAAAAATACATGCCCAGGAAATTCCAGACCTTGGATTAGAACTCAGGTCTCCAGCATTCCAAGACCAAGCACTTATCACTTGTGCCACTGGTGGTTGTGCTTCTGAGACTTGCTTTTGGGCGTATATATCTTTCTCCTGCACTCCCCTGTGAGCATACCCATTTGCGTTGTGAAACATGTTCACTGGAGCCTACAAGGATAGAACATCTGGCCCCCCCGCTCCCCCAAATACCAGCTAACTGCAGTGGCCTAGAGGTTAAGTGCTTGCATTACAGCAGCTGGGGGCCTGGGTTCGGGTCCTGCTTTCGGCACATAAACAGAATAGTTGGTCATCTCCTGGTACAGTTGGAGTGGAAGAAAGCGGAGAGGCGGGACTGTGGAAGCGAGGGAGTGCAGGCTAAAGGAAGAGGTGGGGTAGGCTAAAGGGGGAGGTAAGGTCGGATGAAGGGGTCCCTGGGGAGAAGAGGTGAGGCTGGCTGAGTCGGGGGAGGTCTAGAAGGGCATGGGGTAGGGGCCCTGGTAGAGGGAGGAAGAAAGCATAGAGGTGGGGCTGAGGAAGCCAGGAAGAAGGGGTGGTGGGGGCTGTGTAAAAGGAGAGTCCTAAGGTGGGGAAAGGGGCCATTGAGGAGGGCAGAAAAAAGGGTGCCAGTGGTGGGTGGAAAGGACAATGGGCTGACATTTTGTTCTCATCCAGCACTACCCTTTTAGCCTGCATTCCTCCTTTATTCCCTGCACTTCTCAGTCCCACCTCTATGCTTTCTTCCTCCCTCCCTCCCGCAGGGCACCTACCCCATGCCCTTCTCCCCCGACTCCGCCAGCCCCACCTCCTCTCCACAGGGACCCATGCATCCAGCCCTACCTCCCCCTTCAGCCCGCCCCACCTCACCTCACCTCACCTCCTCCTTTAGCCTGCACTCCCTCGCTTCTACCTCCCCCTTCAGCCCGCCCCACCTCACCTCCTCCTTTAGCCTGCACTCCCTCGCTTCCACAGTCCCACCCATCTGCTTGCTTCCACTGCAACTGTACAAGGAAATTACCAACTATTCCGTTTCTGTGCCGAAAGCAGGACTCAAACCCAGGCCCCCAGCGCTGTAACACAAGCACTTAACCTCTAGGCCACTGCAGTTAGCTGGTATTTGGGGGAGCTTGGGGGGGCATGATGTTCTAGCCTCATTTTCTTCAGTGAACATGTTTCACAATGCAAATGGGTATGCTCACAGGGGCATGCAGAAGAAAGACATATAGCCCAAAAGCTGCTTTCAGAAGCACAGCCACCAGTGGCTCCAGTGGGAAGTGATTGGTCTTGGAATGCGCGAGACCTGAGTTCTAATCCTCCTGGGCATGTTTTTTATTTATTTTTGCTGCTTGTTCATGATTTTTAAATGTAAAAACTCTGCACTCAAAAATAAAAATGATTTGACAGACTCTTGCTGTAGCCAGCCTTTCTCACTCTTTGCCCTGGGGGAGAACAACCCAATCACCCCTTCAGCCCCTCTTACTCGTCTCACAGCACCTCCCATAAGCGAGGAATGCATCTTTTGTTGGTAGATTTCCTTCATGAGGCTTAGCTAGGCCTGCATTCCTTTTCAAAGGGCCATAGAAGAGAGCAAAAAAGGAGAAGGCAGAATAGAGCATGAAATAGGTGGAAGACAAGGGGTCAGGGGGGTTGGCAGTAAAAGAAACAGGGCCTGGCCTGGCAGAGAGTTAGAAGTTAGGGAACACAATGAGCGAGGGAGGAGGAAAGATGCCTCAGGCATTGAGCTCTCGGACTCTTCCCCACCGTGCCTGCAGAAAGAGCCTTCTCCCGAATGGATACATTTGCCTGGAGAGCCCAGAACTAATTTCAGTTAGCCAGAGGGTAAACAGAGGCCAGGGAGAGGTGCACGCCCCTCCATTTGACTAGGCTTCTGGGGCTTCTGGGAGGAAAAAAGGCATCAGTATTCCAGCAAGATCATCGTCACCAAGGCCACCATCACTAGGGGATTACAGAGCATGCTGTGACACTCTCCGGGGCCTGGTTGGCCAGGCTTATGTTGAAGAGCACATATCCTAACCCTAAGCTACCTGGGTGGCTGCACCATAGGGGCTGCACCGGATATAGGGCTGTGCCCGTAAGGGCTGTGGTCGCGTTTGGGAGCGTTAGGGACGCGTGGAGGCCGCAGGGCGCAGACCTCTGCCCATTTCCCTCCAGGATTAGGCCCTGATTCTCAGGCGTGGAGCCAGCCACTCCAAAACTGGCAGAAAGCAGCCCTCTCACCCCCAGGGCAAAGAGTGGGAAAGGCTGGTTACATCAAGTGTCTTTCAAATCTTTCACTTTCGAGAGCAGAGTGTTTACATTTTGGAATCATGAACAAGCAGCAATAGGAAAGCATACAGTATCAGAGGACAGAACACTGCCCTGCGCATATCAGTACACCCCAATGACAAAGTCAAAGATTTAAATGACCTGCTTAGCTATGAGTGGCTGACACCTCACAATGATTATCATCTCTCCGTGAAGCAAAACATCCTCGGAATTGGGTTGAAAGATAGATCTAATGTGCCAAAGGAAGGCAACATGGAAATTCAGTTTCCTGCTCTCAGGGGAAGGAGGGTCGACAGCCCAATGGGTTAATGCACCTACTGCAGCCTCCTATGTGGAGCCTGCAGGCGACGCATGCAGTTGCTGGTGAGATGCTGATACAGGTTCGCCTGCTATGCAGGGGCCCGTGGTCACCTCACAGCACCTCGAGAAGGTGTCCTGTTTGAGTCCCAGGGCAATCATTGTGTCAACCATGACCCGTAGATTACACCTTTTCCCCTCGTTTTTTTCCAATCAATTGGGGCCAGAGAGACAAGCTTTTGTATGGGCCTTACCAAGGCCAGCGTGCAGAAAACAAAGGCGCAACTGTTAGTAGTAACGCAGGTATTGAAGGGGCATTAGCTGTTGGCGGATGGCGCAGGGCAATGCATACCCATTTTCAAATAAAAAAAGGTTTTTTTTTATTAAAAAAAAAATACATGCCCAGGAAATTCCAGACCTTGGATTAGAACTCAGGTCTCCAGCATTCCAAGACCAAGCACTTATCACTTGTGCCACTGGTGGTTGTGCTTCTGAGACTTGCTTTTGGGCGTATATATCTTTCTCCTGCACTCCCCTGTGAGCATACCCATTTGCGTTGTGAAACATGTTCACTGGAGCCTACAAGGATAGAACATCTGGCCCCCCCGCTCCCCCAAATACCAGCTAACTGCAGTGGCCTAGAGGTTAAGTGCTTGCATTACAGCAGCTGGGGGCCTGGGTTCGGGTCCTGCTTTCGGCACATAAACAGAATAGTTGGTCATCTCCTGGTACAGTTGGAGTGGAAGAAAGCGGAGAGGCGGGACTGTGGAAGCGAGGGAGTGCAGGCTAAAGGAAGAGGTGGGGTAGGCTAAAGGGGGAGGTAAGGTCGGATGAAGGGGTCCCTGGGGAGAAGAGGTGAGGCTGGCTGAGTCGGGGGAGGTCTAGAAGGGCATGGGGTAGGGGCCCTGGTAGAGGGAGGAAGAAAGCATAGAGGTGGGGCTGAGGAAGCCAGGAAGAAGGGGTGGTGGGGGCTGTGTAAAAGGAGAGTCCTAAGGTGGGGAAAGGGGCCATTGAGGAGGGCAGAAAAAAGGGTGCCAGTGGTGGGTGGAAAGGACAATGGGCTGACATTTTGTTCTCATCCAGCACTACCCTTTTAGCCTGCATTCCTCCTTTATTCCCTGCACTTCTCAGTCCCACCTCTATGCTTTCTTCCTCCCTCCCTCCCGCAGGGCACCTACCCCATGCCCTTCTCCCCCGACTCCGCCAGCCCCACCTCCTCTCCACAGGGACCCATGCATCCAGCCCTACCTCCCCCTTCAGCCCGCCCCACCTCACCTCACCTCACCTCACCTCCTCCTTTAGCCTGCACTCCCTCGCTTCTACCTCCCCCTTCAGCCCGCCCCACCTCACCTCCTCCTTTAGCCTGCACTCCCTCGCTTCCACAGTCCCACCCATCTGCTTGCTTCCACTGCAACTGTACAAGGAGATTACCAACTATTCCGTTTCTGTGCCGAAAGCAGGACTCAAACCCAGGCCCCCAGCGCTGTAACACAAGCACTTAACCTCTAGGCCACTGCAGTTAGCTGGTATTTGGGGGAGCTTGGGGGGGCATGATGTTCTAGCCTCATTTTCTTCAGTGAACATGTTTCACAATGCAAATGGGTATGCTCACAGGGGCATGCAGAAGAAAGACATATAGCCCAAAAGCTGCTTTCAGAAGCACAGCCACCAGTGGCTCCAGTGGGAAGTGATTGGTCTTGGAATGCGCGAGACCTGAGTTCTAATCCTCCTGGGCATGTTTTTTATTTATTTTTGCTGCTTGTTCATGATTTTTAAATGTAAAAACTCTGCACTCAAAAATAAAAATGATTTGACAGACTCTTGCTGTAGCCAGCCTTTCTCACTCTTTGCCCTGGGGGAGAACAACCCAATCACCCCTTCAGCCCCTCTTACTCGTCTCACAGCACCTCCCATAAGCGAGGAATGCATCTTTTGTTGGTAGATTTCCTTCATGAGGCTTAGCTAGGCCTGCATTCCTTTTCAAAGGGCCATAGAAGAGAGCAAAAAAGGAGAAGGCAGAATAGAGCATGAAATAGGTGGAAGACAAGGGGTCAGGGGGGTTGGCAGTAAAAGAAACAGGGCCTGGCCTGGCAGAGAGTTAGAAGTTAGGGAACACAATGAGCGAGGGAGGAGGAAAGATGCCTCAGGCATTGAGCTCTCGGACTCTTCCCCACCGTGCCTGCAGAAAGAGCCTTCTCCCGAATGGATACATTTGCCTGGAGAGCCCAGAACTAATTTCAGTTAGCCAGAGGGTAAACAGAGGCCAGGGAGAGGTGCACGCCCCTCCATTTGACTAGGCTTCTGGGGCTTCTGGGAGGAAAAAAGGCATCAGTATTCCAGCAAGATCATCGTCACCAAGGCCACCATCACTAGGGGATTACAGAGCATGCTGTGACACTCTCCGGGGCCTGGTTGGCCAGGCTTATGTTGAAGAGCACATATCCTAACCCTAAGCTACCTGGGTGGCTGCACCATAGGGGCTGCACCGGATATAGGGCTGTGCCCGTAAGGGCTGTGGTCGCGTTTGGGAGCGTTAGGGACGCGTGGAGGCCGCAGGGCGCAGACCTCTGCCCATTTCCCTCCAGGATTAGGCCCTGATTCTCAGGCGTGGAGCCAGCCACTCCAAAACTGGCAGAAAGCAGCCCTCTCACCCCCAGGGCAAAGAGTGGGAAAGGCTGGTTACATCAAGTGTCTTTCAAATCTTTCACTTTCGAGAGCAGAGTGTTTACATTTAGGAATCATGAACAAGCAGCAATAGGAAAGCATACAGTATCAGAGGACAGAACACTGCCCTGCGCATATCAGTACACCCCAATGACAAAGTCAAAGATTTAAATGACCTGCTTAGCTATGAGTGGCTGACACCTCACAATGATTATCATCTCTCCGTGAAGCAAAACATCCTCGGAATTGGGTTGAAAGATAGATCTAATGTGCCAAAGGAAGGCAACATGGAAATTCAGTTTCCTGCTCTCAGGG
The DNA here is from genome assembly GCF_040938575.1 of Ambystoma mexicanum. Classification (NCBI taxonomy): domain Eukaryota; kingdom Metazoa; phylum Chordata; class Amphibia; order Caudata; family Ambystomatidae; genus Ambystoma; species Ambystoma mexicanum. The sequence goes on along the minus strand of NW_027182333.1, from coordinate 620,994 downwards.
GAAGGAGGGTCGACAGCCCAATGGGTTAATGCACCTACTGCAGCCTCCTATGTGGAGCCTGCAGGCGACGCATGCAGTTGCTGGTGAGATGCTGATACAGGTTCGCCTGCTATGCAGGGGCCCGTGGTCACCTCACAGCACCTCGAGAAGGTGTCCTGTTTGAGTCCCAGGGCAATCATTGTGTCAACCATGACCCGTAGATTACACCTTTTCCCCTCGTTTTTTTCCAATCAATTGGGGCCAGAGAGACAAGCTTTTGTATGGGCCTTACCAAGGCCAGCGTGCAGAAAACAAAGGCGCAACTGTTAGTAGTAACGCAGGTATTGAAGGGGCATTAGCTGTTGGCGGATGGCGCAGGGCAATGCATACCCATTTTCAAATAAAAAAAGGTTTTTTTTTATTAAAAAAAAAATACATGCCCAGGAAATTCCAGACCTTGGATTAGAACTCAGGTCTCCAGCATTCCAAGACCAAGCACTTATCACTTGTGCCACTGGTGGTTGTGCTTCTGAGACTTGCTTTTGGGCGTATATATCTTTCTCCTGCACTCCCCTGTGAGCATACCCATTTGCGTTGTGAAACATGTTCACTGGAGCCTACAAGGATAGAACATCTGGCCCCCCCGCTCCCCCAAATACCAGCTAACTGCAGTGGCCTAGAGGTTAAGTGCTTGCATTACAGCAGCTGGGGGCCTGGGTTCGGGTCCTGCTTTCGGCACATAAACAGAATAGTTGGTCATCTCCTGGTACAGTTGGAGTGGAAGAAAGCGGAGAGGCGGGACTGTGGAAGCGAGGGAGTGCAGGCTAAAGGAAGAGGTGGGGTAGGCTAAAGGGGGAGGTAAGGTCGGATGAAGGGGTCCCTGGGGAGAAGAGGTGAGGCTGGCTGAGTCGGGGGAGGTCTAGAAGGGCATGGGGTAGGGGCCCTGGTAGAGGGAGGAAGAAAGCATAGAGGTGGGGCTGAGGAAGCCAGGAAGAAGGGGTGGTGGGGGCTGTGTAAAAGGAGAGTCCTAAGGTGGGGAAAGGGGCCATTGAGGAGGGCAGAAAAAAGGGTGCCAGTGGTGGGTGGAAAGGACAATGGGCTGACATTTTGTTCTCATCCAGCACTACCCTTTTAGCCTGCATTCCTCCTTTATTCCCTGCACTTCTCAGTCCCACCTCTATGCTTTCTTCCTCCCTCCCTCCCGCAGGGCACCTACCCCATGCCCTTCTCCCCCGACTCCGCCAGCCCCACCTCCTCTCCACAGGGACCCATGCATCCAGCCCTACCTCCCCCTTCAGCCCGCCCCACCTCACCTCACCTCACCTCCTCCTTTAGCCTGCACTCCCTCGCTTCTACCTCCCCCTTCAGCCCGCCCCACCTCACCTCCTCCTTTAGCCTGCACTCCCTCGCTTCCACAGTCCCACCCATCTGCTTGCTTCCACTGCAACTGTACAAGGAAATTACCAACTATTCCGTTTCTGTGCCGAAAGCAGGACTCAAACCCAGGCCCCCAGCGCTGTAACACAAGCACTTAACCTCTAGGCCACTGCAGTTAGCTGGTATTTGGGGGAGCTTGGGGGGGCATGATGTTCTAGCCTCATTTTCTTCAGTGAACATGTTTCACAATGCAAATGGGTATGCTCACAGGGGCATGCAGAAGAAAGACATATAGCCCAAAAGCTGCTTTCAGAAGCACAGCCACCAGTGGCTCCAGTGGGAAGTGATTGGTCTTGGAATGCGCGAGACCTGAGTTCTAATCCTCCTGGGCATGTTTTTTATTTATTTTTGCTGCTTGTTCATGATTTTTAAATGTAAAAACTCTGCACTCAAAAATAAAAATGATTTGACAGACTCTTGCTGTAGCCAGCCTTTCTCACTCTTTGCCCTGGGGGAGAACAACCCAATCACCCCTTCAGCCCCTCTTACTCGTCTCACAGCACCTCCCATAAGCGAGGAATGCATCTTTTGTTGGTAGATTTCCTTCATGAGGCTTAGCTAGGCCTGCATTCCTTTTCAAAGGGCCATAGAAGAGAGCAAAAAAGGAGAAGGCAGAATAGAGCATGAAATAGGTGGAAGACAAGGGGTCAGGGGGGTTGGCAGTAAAAGAAACAGGGCCTGGCCTGGCAGAGAGTTAGAAGTTAGGGAACACAATGAGCGAGGGAGGAGGAAAGATGCCTCAGGCATTGAGCTCTCGGACTCTTCCCCACCGTGCCTGCAGAAAGAGCCTTCTCCCGAATGGATACATTTGCCTGGAGAGCCCAGAACTAATTTCAGTTAGCCAGAGGGTAAACAGAGGCCAGGGAGAGGTGCACGCCCCTCCATTTGACTAGGCTTCTGGGGCTTCTGGGAGGAAAAAAGGCATCAGTATTCCAGCAAGATCATCGTCACCAAGGCCACCATCACTAGGGGATTACAGAGCATGCTGTGACACTCTCCGGGGCCTGGTTGGCCAGGCTTATGTTGAAGAGCACATATCCTAACCCTAAGCTACCTGGGTGGCTGCACCATAGGGGCTGCACCGGATATAGGGCTGTGCCCGTAAGGGCTGTGGTCGCGTTTGGGAGCGTTAGGGACGCGTGGAGGCCGCAGGGCGCAGACCTCTGCCCATTTCCCTCCAGGATTAGGCCCTGATTCTCAGGCGTGGAGCCAGCCACTCCAAAACTGGCAGAAAGCAGCCCTCTCACCCCCAGGGCAAAGAGTGGGAAAGGCTGGTTACATCAAGTGTCTTTCAAATCTTTCACTTTCGAGAGCAGAGTGTTTACATTTTGGAATCATGAACAAGCAGCAATAGGAAAGCATACAGTATCAGAGGACAGAACACTGCCCTGCGCATATCAGTACACCCCAATGACAAAGTCAAAGATTTAAATGACCTGCTTAGCTATGAGTGGCTGACACCTCACAATGATTATCATCTCTCCGTGAAGCAAAACATCCTCGGAATTGGGTTGAAAGATAGATCTAATGTGCCAAAGGAAGGCAACATGGAAATTCAGTTTCCTGCTCTCAGGGGAAGGAGGGTCGACAGCCCAATGGGTTAATGCACCTACTGCAGCCTCCTATGTGGAGCCTGCAGGCGACGCATGCAGTTGCTGGTGAGATGCTGATACAGGTTCGCCTGCTATGCAGGGGCCCGTGGTCACCTCACAGCACCTCGAGAAGGTGTCCTGTTTGAGTCCCAGGGCAATCATTGTGTCAACCATGACCCGTAGATTACACCTTTTCCCCTCGTTTTTTTCCAATCAATTGGGGCCAGAGAGACAAGCTTTTGTATGGGCCTTACCAAGGCCAGCGTGCAGAAAACAAAGGCGCAACTGTTAGTAGTAACGCAGGTATTGAAGGGGCATTAGCTGTTGGCGGATGGCGCAGGGCAATGCATACCCATTTTCAAATAAAAAAAGTTTTTTTTTTATTAAAAAAAAAATACATGCCCAGGAAATTCCAGACCTTGGATTAGAACTCAGGTCTCCAGCATTCCAAGACCAAGCACTTATCACTTGTGCCACTGGTGGTTGTGCTTCTGAGACTTGCTTTTGGGCGTATATATCTTTCTCCTGCACTCCCCTGTGAGCATACCCATTTGCGTTGTGAAACATGTTCACTGGAGCCTACAAGGATAGAACATCTGGCCCCCCCGCTCCCCCAAATACCAGCTAACTGCAGTGGCCTAGAGGTTAAGTGCTTGCATTACAGCAGCTGGGGGCCTGGGTTCGGGTCCTGCTTTCGGCACATAAACAGAATAGTTGGTCATCTCCTGGTACAGTTGGAGTGGAAGAAAGCGGAGAGGCGGGACTGTGGAAGCGAGGGAGTGCAGGCTAAAGGAAGAGGTGGGGTAGGCTAAAGGGGGAGGTAAGGTCGGATGAAGGGGTCCCTGGGGAGAAGAGGTGAGGCTGGCTGAGTCGGGGGAGGTCTAGAAGGGCATGGGGTAGGGGCCCTGGTAGAGGGAGGAAGAAAGCATAGAGGTGGGGCTGAGGAAGCCAGGAAGAAGGGGTGGTGGGGGCTGTGTAAAAGGAGAGTCCTAAGGTGGGGAAAGGGGCCATTGAGGAGGGCAGAAAAAAGGGTGCCAGTGGTGGGTGGAAAGGACAATGGGCTGACATTTTGTTCTCATCCAGCACTACCCTTTTAGCCTGCATTCCTCCTTTATTCCCTGCACTTCTCAGTCCCACCTCTATGCTTTCTTCCTCCCTCCCTCCCGCAGGGCACCTACCCCATGCCCTTCTCCCCCGACTCCGCCAGCCCCACCTCCTCTCCACAGGGACCCATGCATCCAGCCCTACCTCCCCCTTCAGCCCGCCCCACCTCACCTCACCTCACCTCCTCCTTTAGCCTGCACTCCCTCGCTTCTACCTCCCCCTTCAGCCCGCCCCACCTCACCTCCTCCTTTAGCCTGCACTCCCTCGCTTCCACAGTCCCACCCATCTGCTTGCTTCCACTGCAACTGTACAAGGAAATTACCAACTATTCCGTTTCTGTGCCGAAAGCAGGACTCAAACCCAGGCCCCCAGCGCTGTAACACAAGCACTTAACCTCTAGGCCACTGCAGTTAGCTGGTATTTGGGGGAGCTTGGGGGGGCATGATGTTCTAGCCTCATTTTCTTCAGTGAACATGTTTCACAATGCAAATGGGTATGCTCACAGGGGCATGCAGAAGAAAGACATATAGCCCAAAAGCTGCTTTCAGAAGCACAGCCACCAGTGGCTCCAGTGGGAAGTGATTGGTCTTGGAATGCGCGAGACCTGAGTTCTAATCCTCCTGGGCATGTTTTTTATTTATTTTTGCTGCTTGTTCATGATTTTTAAATGTAAAAACTCTGCACTCAAAAATAAAAATGATTTGACAGACTCTTGCTGTAGCCAGCCTTTCTCACTCTTTGCCCTGGGGGAGAACAACCCAATCACCCCTTCAGCCCCTCTTACTCGTCTCACAGCACCTCCCATAAGCGAGGAATGCAACTTTTGTTGGTAGATTTCCTTCATGAGGCTTAGCTAGGCCTGCATTCCTTTTCAAAGGGCCATAGAAGAGAGCAAAAAAGGAGAAGGCAGAATAGAGCATGAAATAGGTGGAAGACAAGGGGTCAGGGGGGTTGGCAGTAAAAGAAACAGGGCCTGGCCTGGCAGAGAGTTAGAAGTTAGGGAACACAATGAGCGAGGGAGGAGGAAAGATGCCTCAGGCATTGAGCTCTCGGACTCTTCCCCACCGTGCCTGCAGAAAGAGCCTTCTCCCGAATGGATACATTTGCCTGGAGAGCCCAGAACTAATTTCAGTTAGCCAGAGGGTAAACAGAGGCCAGGGAGAGGTGCACGCCCCTCCATTTGACTAGGCTTCTGGGGCTTCTGGGAGGAAAAAAGGCATCAGTATTCCAGCAAGATCATCGTCACCAAGGCCACCATCACTAGGGGATTACAGAGCATGCTGTGACACTCTCCGGGGCCTGGTTGGCCAGGCTTATGTTGAAGAGCACATATCCTAACCCTAAGCTACCTGGGTGGCTGCACCATAGGGGCTGCACCGGATATAGGGCTGTGCCCGTAAGGGCTGTGGTCGCGTTTGGGAGCGTTAGGGACGCGTGGAGGCCGCAGGGCGCAGACCTCTGCCCATTTCCCTCCAGGATTAGGCCCTGATTCTCAGGCGTGGAGCCAGCCACTCCAAAACTGGCAGAAAGCAGCCCTCTCACCCCCAGGGCAAAGAGTGGGAAAGGCTGGTTACATCAAGTGTCTTTCAAATCTTTCACTTTCGAGAGCAGAGTGTTTACATTTTGGAATCATGAACAAGCAGCAATAGGAAAGCATACAGTATCAGAGGACAGAACACTGCCCTGCGCATATCAGTACACCCCAATGACAAAGTCAAAGATTTAAATGACCTGCTTAGCTATGAGTGGCTGACACCTCACAATGATTATCATCTCTCCGTGAAGCAAAACATCCTCGGAATTGGGTTGAAAGATAGATCTAATGTGCCAAAGGAAGGCAACATGGAAATTCAGTTTCCTGCTCTCAGGGGAAGGAGGGTCGACAGCCCAATGGGTTAATGCACCTACTGCAGCCTCCTATGTGGAGCCTGCAGGCGACGCATGCAGTTGCTGGTGAGATGCTGATACAGGTTCGCCTGCTATGCAGGGGCCCGTGGTCACCTCACAGCACCTCGAGAAGGTGTCCTGTTTGAGTCCCAGGGCAATCATTGTGTCAACCATGACCCGTAGATTACACCTTTTCCCCTCGTTTTTTTCCAATCAATTGGGGCCAGAGAGACAAGCTTTTGTATGGGCCTTACCAAGGCCAGCGTGCAGAAAACAAAGGCGCAACTGTTAGTAGTAACGCAGGTATTGAAGGGGCATTAGCTGTTGGCGGATGGCGCAGGGCAATGCATACCCATTTTCAAATAAAAAAAGTTTTTTTTTTATTAAAAAAAAAATACATGCCCAGGAAATTCCAGACCTTGGATTAGAACTCAGGTCTCCAGCATTCCAAGACCAAGCACTTATCACTTGTGCCACTGGTGGTTGTGCTTCTGAGACTTGCTTTTGGGCGTATATATCTTTCTCCTGCACTCCCCTGTGAGCATACCCATTTGCGTTGTGAAACATGTTCACTGGAGCCTACAAGGATAGAACATCTGGCCCCCCCGCTCCCCCAAATACCAGCTAACTGCAGTGGCCTAGAGGTTAAGTGCTTGCATTACAGCAGCTGGGGGCCTGGGTTCGGGTCCTGCTTTCGGCACATAAACAGAATAGTTGGTCATCTCCTGGTACAGTTGGAGTGGAAGAAAGCGGAGAGGCGGGACTGTGGAAGCGAGGGAGTGCAGGCTAAAGGAAGAGGTGGGGTAGGCTAAAGGGGGAGGTAAGGTCGGATGAAGGGGTCCCTGGGGAGAAGAGGTGAGGCTGGCTGAGTCGGGGGAGGTCTAGAAGGGCATGGGGTAGGGGCCCTGGTAGAGGGAGGAAGAAAGCATAGAGGTGGGGCTGAGGAAGCCAGGAAGAAGGGGTGGTGGGGGCTGTGTAAAAGGAGAGTCCTAAGGTGGGGAAAGGGGCCATTGAGGAGGGCAGAAAAAAGGGTGCCAGTGGTGGGTGGAAAGGACAATGGGCTGACATTTTGTTCTCATCCAGCACTACCCTTTTAGCCTGCATTCCTCCTTTATTCCCTGCACTTCTCAGTCCCACCTCTATGCTTTCTTCCTCCCTCCCTCCCGCAGGGCACCTACCCCATGCCCTTCTCCCCCGACTCCGCCAGCCCCACCTCCTCTCCACAGGGACCCATGCATCCAGCCCTACCTCCCCCTTCAGCCCGCCCCACCTCACCTCACCTCACCTCCTCCTTTAGCCTGCACTCCCTCGCTTCTACCTCCCCCTTCAGCCCGCCCCACCTCACCTCCTCCTTTAGCCTGCACTCCCTCGCTTCCACAGTCCCACCCATCTGCTTGCTTCCACTGCAACTGTACAAGGAGATTACCAACTATTCCGTTTCTGTGCCGAAAGCAGGACTCAAACCCAGGCCCCCAGCGCTGTAACACAAGCACTTAACCTCTAGGCCACTGCAGTTAGCTGGTATTTGGGGGAGCTTGGGGGGGCATGATGTTCTAGCCTCATTTTCTTCAGTGAACATGTTTCACAATGCAAATGGGTATGCTCACAGGGGCATGCAGAAGAAAGACATATAGCCCAAAAGCTGCTTTCAGAAGCACAGCCACCAGTGGCTCCAGTGGGAAGTGATTGGTCTTGGAATGCGCGAGACCTGAGTTCTAATCCTCCTGGGCATGTTTTTTATTTATTTTTGCTGCTTGTTCATGATTTTTAAATGTAAAAACTCTGCACTCAAAAATAAAAATGATTTGACAGACTCTTGCTGTAGCCAGCCTTTCTCACTCTTTGCCCTGGGGGAGAACAACCCAATCACCCCTTCAGCCCCTCTTACTCGTCTCACAGCACCTCCCATAAGCGAGGAATGCATCTTTTGTTGGTAGATTTCCTTCATGAGGCTTAGCTAGGCCTGCATTCCTTTTCAAAGGGCCATAGAAGAGAGCAAAAAAGGAGAAGGCAGAATAGAGCATGAAATAGGTGGAAGACAAGGGGTCAGGGGGGTTGGCAGTAAAAGAAACAGGGCCTGGCCTGGCAGAGAGTTAGAAGTTAGGGAACACAATGAGCGAGGGAGGAGGAAAGATGCCTCAGGCATTGAGCTCTCGGACTCTTCCCCACCGTGCCTGCAGAAAGAGCCTTCTCCCGAATGGATACATTTGCCTGGAGAGCCCAGAACTAATTTCAGTTAGCCAGAGGGTAAACAGAGGCCAGGGAGAGGTGCACGCCCCTCCATTTGACTAGGCTTCTGGGGCTTCTGGGAGGAAAAAAGGCATCAGTATTCCAGCAAGATCATCGTCACCAAGGCCACCATCACTAGGGGATTACAGAGCATGCTGTGACACTCTCCGGGGCCTGGTTGGCCAGGCTTATGTTGAAGAGCACATATCCTAACCCTAAGCTACCTGGGTGGCTGCACCATAGGGGCTGCACCGGATATAGGGCTGTGCCCGTAAGGGCTGTGGTCGCGTTTGGGAGCGTTAGGGACGCGTGGAGGCCGCAGGGCGCAGACCTCTGCCCATTTCCCTCCAGGATTAGGCCCTGATTCTCAGGCGTGGAGCCAGCCACTCCAAAACTGGCAGAAAGCAGCCCTCTCACCCCCAGGGCAAAGAGTGGGAAAGGCTGGTTACATCAAGTGTCTTTCAAATCTTTCACTTTCGAGAGCAGAGTGTTTACATTTTGGAATCATGAACAAGCAGCAATAGGAAAGCATACAGTATCAGAGGACAGAACACTGCCCTGCGCATATCAGTACACCCCAATGACAAAGTCAAAGATTTAAATGACCTGCTTAGCTATGAGTGGCTGACACCTCACAATGATTATCATCTCTCCGTGAAGCAAAACATCCTCGGAATTGGGTTGAAAGATAGATCTAATGTGCCAAAGGAAGGCAACATGGAAATTCAGTTTCCTGCTCTCAGGGGAAGGAGGGTCGACAGCCCAATGGGTTAATGCACCTACTGCAGCCTCCTATGTGGAGCCTGCAGGCGACGCATGCAGTTGCTGGTGAGATGCTGATACAGGTTCGCCTGCTATGCAGGGGCCCGTGGTCACCTCACAGCACCTCGAGAAGGTGTCCTGTTTGAGTCCCAGGGCAATCATTGTGTCAACCATGACCCGTAGATTACACCTTTTCCCCTCGTTTTTTTCCAATCAATTGGGGCCAGAGAGACAAGCTTTTGTATGGGCCTTACCAAGGCCAGCGTGCAGAAAACAAAGGCGCAACTGTTAGTAGTAACGCAGGTATTGAAGGGGCATTAGCTGTTGGCGGATGGCGCAGGGCAATGCATACCCATTTTCAAATAAAAAAAGGTTTTTTTTTATTAAAAAAAAAATACATGCCCAGGAAATTCCAGACCTTGGATTAGAACTCAGGTCTCCAGCATTCCAAGACCAAGCACTTATCACTTGTGCCACTGGTGGTTGTGCTTCTGAGACTTGCTTTTGGGCGTATATATCTTTCTCCTGCACTCCCCTGTGAGCATACCCATTTGCGTTGTGAAACATGTTCACTGGAGCCTACAAGGATAGAACATCTGGCCCCCCCGCTCCCCCAAATACCAGCTAACTGCAGTGGCCTAGAGGTTAAGTGCTTGCATTACAGCAGCTGGGGGCCTGGGTTCGGGTCCTGCTTTCGGCACATAAACAGAATAGTTGGTCATCTCCTGGTACAGTTGGAGTGGAAGAAAGCGGAGAGGCGGGACTGTGGAAGCGAGGGAGTGCAGGCTAAAGGAAGAGGTGGGGTAGGCTAAAGGGGGAGGTAAGGTCGGATGAAGGGGTCCCTGGGGAGAAGAGGTGAGGCTGGCTGAGTCGGGGGAGGTCTAGAAGGGCATGGGGTAGGGGCCCTGGTAGAGGGAGGAAGAAAGCATAGAGGTGGGGCTGAGGAAGCCAGGAAGAAGGGGTGGTGGGGGCTGTGTAAAAGGAGAGTCCTAAGGTGGGGAAAGGGGCCATTGAGGAGGGCAGAAAAAAGGGTGCCAGTGGTGGGTGGAAAGGACAATGGGCTGACATTTTGTTCTCATCCAGCACTACCCTTTTAGCCTGCATTCCTCCTTTATTCCCTGCACTTCTCAGTCCCACCTCTATGCTTTCTTCCTCCCTCCCTCCCGCAGGGCACCTACCCCATGCCCTTCTCCCCCGACTCCGCCAGCCCCACCTCCTCTCCACAGGGACCCATGCATCCAGCCCTACCTCCCCCTTCAGCCCGCCCCACCTCACCTCACCTCACCTCCTCCTTTAGCCTGCACTCCCTCGCTTCTACCTCCCCCTTCAGCCCGCCCCACCTCACCTCCTCCTTTAGCCTGCACTCCCTCGCTTCCACAGTCCCACCCATCTGCTTGCTTCCACTGCAACTGTACAAGGAAATTACCAACTATTCCGTTTCTGTGCCGAAAGCAGGACTCAAACCCAGGCCCCCAGCGCTGTAACACAAGCACTTAACCTCTAGGCCACTGCAGTTAGCTGGTATTTGGGGGAGCTTGGGGGGGCATGATGTTCTAGCCTCATTTTCTTCAGTGAACATGTTTCACAATGCAAATGGGTATGCTCACAGGGGCATGCAGAAGAAAGACATATAGCCCAAAAGCTGCTTTCAGAAGCACAGCCACCAGTGGCTCCAGTGGGAAGTGATTGGTCTTGGAATGCGCGAGACCTGAGTTCTAATCCTCCTGGGCATGTTTTTTATTTATTTTTGCTGCTTGTTCATGATTTTTAAATGTAAAAACTCTGCACTCAAAAATAAAAATGATTTGACAGACTCTTGCTGTAGCCAGCCTTTCTCACTCTTTGCCCTGGGGGAGAACAACCCAATCACCCCTTCAGCCCCTCTTACTCGTCTCACAGCACCTCCCATAAGCGAGGAATGCATCTTTTGTTGGTAGATTTCCTTCATGAGGCTTAGCTAGGCCTGCATTCCTTTTCAAAGGGCCATAGAAGAGAGCAAAAAAGGAGAAGGCAGAATAGAGCATGAAATAGGTGGAAGACAAGGGGTCAGGGGGGTTGGCAGTAAAAGAAACAGGGCCTGGCCTGGCAGAGAGTTAGAAGTTAGGGAACACAATGAGCGAGGGAGGAGGAAAGATGCCTCAGGCATTGAGCTCTCGGACTCTTCCCCACCGTGCCTGCAGAAAGAGCCTTCTCCCGAATGGATACATTTGCCTGGAGAGCCCAGAACTAATTTCAGTTAGCCAGAGGGTAAACAGAGGCCAGGGAGAGGTGCACGCCCCTCCATTTGACTAGGCTTCTGGGGCTTCTGGGAGGAAAAAAGGCATCAGTATTCCAGCAAGATCATCGTCACCAAGGCCACCATCACTAGGGGATTACAGAGCATGCTGTGACACTCTCCGGGGCCTGGTTGGCCAGGCTTATGTTGAAGAGCACATATCCTAACCCTAAGCTACCTGGGTGGCTGCACCATAGGGGCTGCACCGGATATAGGGCTGTGCCCGTAAGGGCTGTGGTCGCGTTTGGGAGCGTTAGGGACGCGTGGAGGCCGCAGGGCGCAGACCTCTGCCCATTTCCCTCCAGGATTAGGCCCTGATTCTCAGGCGTGGAGCCAGCCACTCCAAAACTGGCAGAAAGCAGCCCTCTCACCCCCAGGGCAAAGAGTGGGAAAGGCTGGTTACATCAAGTGTCTTTCAAATCTTTCACTTTCGAGAGCAGAGTGTTTACATTTAGGAATCATGAACAAGCAGCAATAGGAAAGCATACAGTATCAGAGGACAGAACACTGCCCTGCGCATATCAGTACACCCCAATGACAAAGTCAAAGATTTAAATGACCTGCTTAGCTATGAGTGGCTGACACCTCACAATGATTATCATCTCTCCGTGAAGCAAAACATCCTCGGAATTGGGTTGAAAGATAGATCTAATGTGCCAAAGGAAGGCAACATGGAAATTCAGTTTCCTGCTCTCAGGGGAAGGAGGGTCGACAGCCCAATGGGTTAATGCACCTACTGCAGCCTCCTATGTGGAGCCTGCAGGCGACGCATGCAGTTGCTGGTGAGATGCTGATACAGGTTCGCCTGCTATGCAGGGGCCCGTGGTCACCTCACAGCACCTCGAGAAGGTGTCCTGTTTGAGTCCCAGGGCAATCATTGTGTCAACCATGACCCGTAGATTACACCTTTTCCCCTCGTTTTTTTCCAATCAATTGGGGCCAGAGAGACAAGCTTTTGTATGGGCCTTACCAAGGCCAGCGTGCAGAAAACAAAGGCGCAACTGTTAGTAGTAACGCAGGTATTGAAGGGGCATTAGCTGTTGGCGGATGGCGCAGGGCAATGCATACCCATTTTCAAATAAAAAAAGGTTTTTTTTTATTAAAAAAAAAATACATGCCCAGGAAATTCCAGACCTTGGATTAGAACTCAGGTCTCCAGCATTCCAAGACCAAGCACTTATCACTTGTGCCACTGGTGGTTGTGCTTCTGAGACTTGCTTTTGGGCGTATATATCTTTCTCCTGCACTCCCCTGTGAGCATACCCATTTGCGTTGTGAAACATGTTCACTGGAGCCTACAAGGATAGAACATCTGGCCCCCCCGCTCCCCCAAATACCAGCTAACTGCAGTGGCCTAGAGGTTAAGTGCTTGCATTACAGCAGCTGGGGGCCTGGGTTCGGGTCCTGCTTTCGGCACATAAACAGAATAGTTGGTCATCTCCTGGTACAGTTGGAGTGGAAGAAAGCGGAGAGGCGGGACTGTGGAAGCGAGGGAGTGCAGGCTAAAGGAAGAGGTGGGGTAGGCTAAAGGGGGAGGTAAGGTCGGATGAAGGGGTCCCTGGGGAGAAGAGGTGAGGCTGGCTGAGTCGGGGGAGGTCTAGAAGGGCATGGGGTAGGGGCCCTGGTAGAGGGAGGAAGAAAGCATAGAGGTGGGGCTGAGGAAGCCAGGAAGAAGGGGTGGTGGGGGCTGTGTAAAAGGAGAGTCCTAAGGTGGGGAAAGGGGCCATTGAGGAGGGCAGAAAAAAGGGTGCCAGTGGTGGGTGGAAAGGACAATGGGCTGACATTTTGTTCTCATCCAGCACTACCCTTTTAGCCTGCATTCCTCCTTTATTCCCTGCACTTCTCAGTCCCACCTCTATGCTTTCTTCCTCCCTCCCTCCCGCAGGGCACCTACCCCATGCCCTTCTCCCCCGACTCCGCCAGCCCCACCTCCTCTCCACAGGGACCCATGCATCCAGCCCTACCTCCCCCTTCAGCCCGCCCCACCTCACCTCACCTCACCTCCTCCTTTAGCCTGCACTCCCTCGCTTCTACCTCCCCCTTCAGCCCGCCCCACCTCACCTCCTCCTTTAGCCTGCACTCCCTCGCTTCCACAGTCCCACCCATCTGCTTGCTTCCACTGCAACTGTACAAGGAAATTACCAACTATTCCGTTTCTGTGCCGAAAGCAGGACTCAAACCCAGGCCCCCAGCGCTGTAACACAAGCACTTAACCTCTAGGCCACTGCAGTTAGCTGGTATTTGGGGGAGCTTGGGGGGGCATGATGTTCTAGCCTCATTTTCTTCAGTGAACATGTTTCACAATGCAAATGGGTATGCTCACAGGGGCATGCAGAAGAAAGACATATAGCCCAAAAGCTGCTTTCAGAAGCACAGCCACCAGTGGCTCCAGTGGGAAGTGATTGGTCTTGGAATGCGCGAGACCTGAGTTCTAATCCTCCTGGGCATGTTTTTTATTTATTTTTGCTGCTTGTTCATGATTTTTAAATGTAAAAACTCTGCACTCAAAAATAAAAATGATTTGACAGACTCTTGCTGTAGCCAGCCTTTCTCACTCTTTGCCCTGGGGGAGAACAACCCAATCACCCCTTCAGCCCCTCTTACTCGTCTCACAGCACCTCCCATAAGCGAGGAATGCAACTTTTGTTGGTAGATTTCCTTCATGAGGCTTAGCTAGGCCTGCATTCCTTTTCAAAGGGCCATAGAAGAGAGCAAAAAAGGAGAAGGCAGAATAGAGCATGAAATAGGTGGAAGACAAGGGGTCAGGGGGGTTGGCAGTAAAAGAAACAGGGCCTGGCCTGGCAGAGAGTTAGAAGTTAGGGAACACAATGAGCGAGGGAGGAGGAAAGATGCCTCAGGCATTGAGCTCTCGGACTCTTCCCCACCGTGCCTGCAGAAAGAGCCTTCTCCCGAATGGATACATTTGCCTGGAGAGCCCAGAACTAATTTCAGTTAGCCAGAGGGTAAACAGAGGCCAGGGAGAGGTGCACGCCCCTCCATTTGACTAGGCTTCTGGGGCTTCTGGGAGGAAAAAAGGCATCAGTATTCCAGCAAGATCATCGTCACCAAGGCCACCATCACTAGGGGATTACAGAGCATGCTGTGACACTCTCCGGGGCCTGGTTGGCCAGGCTTATGTTGAAGAGCACATATCCTAACCCTAAGCTACCTGGGTGGCTGCACCATAGGGGCTGCACCGGATATAGGGCTGTGCCCGTAAGGGCTGTGGTCGCGTTTGGGAGCGTTAGGGACGCGTGGAGGCCGCAGGGCGCAGACCTCTGCCCATTTCCCTCCAGGATTAGGCCCTGATTCTCAGGCGTGGAGCCAGCCACTCCAAAACTGGCAGAAAGCAGCCCTCTCACCCCCAGGGCAAAGAGTGGGAAAGGCTGGTTACATCAAGTGTCTTTCAAATCTTTCACTTTCGAGAGCAGAGTGTTTACATTTTGGAATCATGAACAAGCAGCAATAGGAAAGCATACAGTATCAGAGGACAGAACACTGCCCTGCGCATATCAGTACACCCCAATGACAAAGTCAAAGATTTAAATGACCTGCTTAGCTATGAGTGGCTGACACCTCACAATGATTATCATCTCTCCGTGAAGCAAAACATCCTCGGAATTGGGTTGAAAGATAGATCTAATGTGCCAAAGGAAGGCAACATGGAAATTCAGTTTCCTGCTCTCAGGGGAAGGAGGGTCGACAGCCCAATGGGTTAATGCACCTACTGCAGCCTCCTATGTGGAGCCTGCAGGCGACGCATGCAGTTGCTGGTGAGATGCTGATACAGGTTCGCCTGCTATGCAGGGGCCCGTGGTCACCTCACAGCACCTCGAGAAGGTGTCCTGTTTGAGTCCCAGGGCAATCATTGTGTCAACCATGACCCGTAGATTACACCTTTTCCCCTCGTTTTTTTCCAATCAATTGGGGCCAGAGAGACAAGCTTTTGTATGGGCCTTACCAAGGCCAGCGTGCAGAAAACAAAGGCGCAACTGTTAGTAGTAACGCAGGTATTGAAGGGGCATTAGCTGTTGGCGGATGGCGCAGGGCAATGCATACCCATTTTCAAATAAAAAAAGTTTTTTTTTTATTAAAAAAAAAATACATGCCCAGGAAATTCCAGACCTTGGATTAGAACTCAGGTCTCCAGCATTCCAAGACCAAGCACTTATCACTTGTGCCACTGGTGGTTGTGCTTCTGAGACTTGCTTTTGGGCGTATATATCTTTCTCCTGCACTCCCCTGTGAGCATACCCATTTGCGTTGTGAAACATGTTCACTGGAGCCTACAAGGATAGAACATCTGGCCCCCCCGCTCCCCCAAATACCAGCTAACTGCAGTGGCCTAGAGGTTAAGTGCTTGCATTACAGCAGCTGGGGGCCTGGGTTCGGGTCCTGCTTTCGGCACATAAACAGAATAGTTGGTCATCTCCTGGTACAGTTGGAGTGGAAGAAAGCGGAGAGGCGGGACTGTGGAAGCGAGGGAGTGCAGGCTAAAGGAAGAGGTGGGGTAGGCTAAAGGGGGAGGTAAGGTCGGATGAAGGGGTCCCTGGGGAGAAGAGGTGAGGCTGGCTGAGTCGGGGGAGGTCTAGAAGGGCATGGGGTAGGGGCCCTGGTAGAGGGAGGAAGAAAGCATAGAGGTGGGGCTGAGGAAGCCAGGAAGAAGGGGTGGTGGGGGCTGTGTAAAAGGAGAGTCCTAAGGTGGGGAAAGGGGCCATTGAGGAGGGCAGAAAAAAGGGTGCCAGTGGTGGGTGGAAAGGACAATGGGCTGACATTTTGTTCTCATCCAGCACTACCCTTTTAGCCTGCATTCCTCCTTTATTCCCTGCACTTCTCAGTCCCACCTCTATGCTTTCTTCCTCCCTCCCTCCCGCAGGGCACCTACCCCATGCCCTTCTCCCCCGACTCCGCCAGCCCCACCTCCTCTCCACAGGGACCCATGCATCCAGCCCTACCTCCCCCTTCAGCCCGCCCCACCTCACCTCACCTCCTCCTTTAGCCTGCACTCCCTCGCTTCTACCTCCCCCTTCAGCCCGCCCCACCTCACCTCCTCCTTTAGCCTGCACTCCCTCGCTTCCACAGTCCCACCCATCTGCTTGCTTCCACTGCAACTGTACAAGGAGATTACCAACTATTCCGTTTCTGTGCCGAAAGCAGGACTCAAACCCAGGCCCCCAGCGCTGTAACACAAGCACTTAACCTCTAGGCCACTGCAGTTAGCTGGTATTTGGGGGAGCTTGGGGGGGCATGATGTTCTAGCCTCATTTTCTTCAGTGAACATGTTTCACAATGCAAATGGGTATGCTCACAGGGGCATGCAGAAGAAAGACATATAGCCCAAAAGCTGCTTTCAGAAGCACAGCCACCAGTGGCTCCAGTGGGAAGTGATTGGTCTTGGAATGCGCGAGACCTGAGTTCTAATCCTCCTGGGCATGTTTTTTATTTATTTTTGCTGCTTGTTCATGATTTTTAAATGTAAAAACTCTGCACTCAAAAATAAAAATGATTTGACAGACTCTTGCTGTAGCCAGCCTTTCTCACTCTTTGCCCTGGGGGAGAACAACCCAATCACCCCTTCAGCCCCTCTTACTCGTCTCACAGCACCTCCCATAAGCGAGGAATGCATCTTTTGTTGGTAGATTTCCTTCATGAGGCTTAGCTAGGCCTGCATTCCTTTTCAAAGGGCCATAGAAGAGAGCAAAAAAGGAGAAGGCAGAATAGAGCATGAAATAGGTGGAAGACAAGGGGTCAGGGGGGTTGGCAGTAAAAGAAACAGGGCCTGGCCTGGCAGAGAGTTAGAAGTTAGGGAACACAATGAGCGAGGGAGGAGGAAAGATGCCTCAGGCATTGAGCTCTCGGACTCTTCCCCACCGTGCCTGCAGAAAGAGCCTTCTCCCGAATGGATACATTTGCCTGGAGAGCCCAGAACTAATTTCAGTTAGCCAGAGGGTAAACAGAGGCCAGGGAGAGGTGCACGCCCCTCCATTTGACTAGGCTTCTGGGGCTTCTGGGAGGAAAAAAGGCATCAGTATTCCAGCAAGATCATCGTCACCAAGGCCACCATCACTAGGGGATTACAGAGCATGCTGTGACACTCTCCGGGGCCTGGTTGGCCAGGCTTATGTTGAAGAGCACATATCCTAACCCTAAGCTACCTGGGTGGCTGCACCATAGGGGCTGCACCGGATATAGGGCTGTGCCCGTAAGGGCTGTGGTCGCGTTTGGGAGCGTTAGGGACGCGTGGAGGCCGCAGGGCGCAGACCTCTGCCCATTTCCCTCCAGGATTAGGCCCTGATTCTCAGGCGTGGAGCCAGCCACTCCAAAACTGGCAGAAAGCAGCCCTCTCACCCCCAGGGCAAAGAGTGGGAAAGGCTGGTTACATCAAGTGTCTTTCAAATCTTTCACTTTCGAGAGCAGAGTGTTTACATTTTGGAATCATGAACAAGCAGCAATAGGAAAGCATACAGTATCAGAGGACAGAACACTGCCCTGCGCATATCAGTACACCCCAATGACAAAGTCAAAGATTTAAATGACCTGCTTAGCTATGAGTGGCTGACACCTCACAATGATTATCATCTCTCCGTGAAGCAAAACATCCTCGGAATTGGGTTGAAAGATAGATCTAATGTGCCAAAGGAAGGCAACATGGAAATTCAGTTTCCTGCTCTCAGGGGAAGGAGGGTCGACAGCCCAATGGGTTAATGCACCTACTGCAGCCTCCTATGTGGAGCCTGCAGGCGACGCATGCAGTTGCTGGTGAGATGCTGATACAGGTTCGCCTGCTATGCAGGGGCCCGTGGTCACCTCACAGCACCTCGAGAAGGTGTCCTGTTTGAGTCCCAGGGCAATCATTGTGTCAACCATGACCCGTAGATTACACCTTTTCCCCTCGTTTTTTTCCAATCAATTGGGGCCAGAGAGACAAGCTTTTGTATGGGCCTTACCAAGGCCAGCGTGCAGAAAACAAAGGCGCAACTGTTAGTAGTAACGCAGGTATTGAAGGGGCATTAGCTGTTGGCGGATGGCGCAGGGCAATGCATACCCATTTTCAAATAAAAAAAGGTTTTTTTTTATTAAAAAAAAAATACATGCCCAGGAAATTCCAGACCTTGGATTAGAACTCAGGTCTCCAGCATTCCAAGACCAAGCACTTATCACTTGTGCCACTGGTGGTTGTGCTTCTGAGACTTGCTTTTGGGCGTATATATCTTTCTCCTGCACTCCCCTGTGAGCATACCCATTTGCGTTGTGAAACATGTTCACTGGAGCCTACAAGGATAGAACATCTGGCCCCCCCGCTCCCCCAAATACCAGCTAACTGCAGTGGCCTAGAGGTTAAGTGCTTGCATTACAGCAGCTGGGGGCCTGGGTTCGGGTCCTGCTTTCGGCACATAAACAGAATAGTTGGTCATCTCCTGGTACAGTTGGAGTGGAAGAAAGCGGAGAGGCGGGACTGTGGAAGCGAGGGAGTGCAGGCTAAAGGAAGAGGTGGGGTAGGCTAAAGGGGGAGGTAAGGTCGGATGAAGGGGTCCCTGGGGAGAAGAGGTGAGGCTGGCTGAGTCGGGGGAGGTCTAGAAGGGCATGGGGTAGGGGCCCTGGTAGAGGGAGGAAGAAAGCATAGAGGTGGGGCTGAGGAAGCCAGGAAGAAGGGGTGGTGGGGGCTGTGTAAAAGGAGAGTCCTAAGGTGGGGAAAGGGGCCATTGAGGAGGGCAGAAAAAAGGGTGCCAGTGGTGGGTGGAAAGGACAATGGGCTGACATTTTGTTCTCATCCAGCACTACCCTTTTAGCCTGCATTCCTCCTTTATTCCCTGCACTTCTCAGTCCCACCTCTATGCTTTCTTCCTCCCTCCCTCCCGCAGGGCACCTACCCCATGCCCTTCTCCCCCGACTCCGCCAGCCCCACCTCCTCTCCACAGGGACCCATGCATCCAGCCCTACCTCCCCCTTCAGCCCGCCCCACCTCACCTCACCTCACCTCCTCCTTTAGCCTGCACTCCCTCGCTTCTACCTCCCCCTTCAGCCCGCCCCACCTCACCTCCTCCTTTAGCCTGCACTCCCTCGCTTCCACAGTCCCACCCATCTGCTTGCTTCCACTGCAACTGTACAAGGAAATTACCAACTATTCCGTTTCTGTGCCGAAAGCAGGACTCAAACCCAGGCCCCCAGCGCTGTAACACAAGCACTTAACCTCTAGGCCACTGCAGTTAGCTGGTATTTGGGGGAGCTTGGGGGGGCATGATGTTCTAGCCTCATTTTCTTCAGTGAACATGTTTCACAATGCAAATGGGTATGCTCACAGGGGCATGCAGAAGAAAGACATATAGCCCAAAAGCTGCTTTCAGAAGCACAGCCACCAGTGGCTCCAGTGGGAAGTGATTGGTCTTGGAATGCGCGAGACCTGAGTTCTAATCCTCCTGGGCATGTTTTTTATTTATTTTTGCTGCTTGTTCATGATTTTTAAATGTAAAAACTCTGCACTCAAAAATAAAAATGATTTGACAGACTCTTGCTGTAGCCAGCCTTTCTCACTCTTTGCCCTGGGGGAGAACAACCCAATCACCCCTTCAGCCCCTCTTACTCGTCTCACAGCACCTCCCATAAGCGAGGAATGCATCTTTTGTTGGTAGATTTCCTTCATGAGGCTTAGCTAGGCCTGCATTCCTTTTCAAAGGGCCATAGAAGAGAGCAAAAAAGGAGAAGGCAGAATAGAGCATGAAATAGGTGGAAGACAAGGGGTCAGGGGGGTTGGCAGTAAAAGAAACAGGGCCTGGCCTGGCAGAGAGTTAGAAGTTAGGGAACACAATGAGCGAGGGAGGAGGAAAGATGCCTCAGGCATTGAGCTCTCGGACTCTTCCCCACCGTGCCTGCAGAAAGAGCCTTCTCCCGAATGGATACATTTGCCTGGAGAGCCCAGAACTAATTTCAGTTAGCCAGAGGGTAAACAGAGGCCAGGGAGAGGTGCACGCCCCTCCATTTGACTAGGCTTCTGGGGCTTCTGGGAGGAAAAAAGGCATCAGTATTCCAGCAAGATCATCGTCACCAAGGCCACCATCACTAGGGGATTACAGAGCATGCTGTGACACTCTCCGGGGCCTGGTTGGCCAGGCTTATGTTGAAGAGCACATATCCTAACCCTAAGCTACCTGGGTGGCTGCACCATAGGGGCTGCACCGGATATAGGGCTGTGCCCGTAAGGGCTGTGGTCGCGTTTGGGAGCGTTAGGGACGCGTGGAGGCCGCAGGGCGCAGACCTCTGCCCATTTCCCTCCAGGATTAGGCCCTGATTCTCAGGCGTGGAGCCAGCCACTCCAAAACTGGCAGAAAGCAGCCCTCTCACCCCCAGGGCAAAGAGTGGGAAAGGCTGGTTACATCAAGTGTCTTTCAAATCTTTCACTTTCGAGAGCAGAGTGTTTACATTTAGGAATCATGAACAAGCAGCAATAGGAAAGCATACAGTATCAGAGGACAGAACACTGCCCTGCGCATATCAGTACACCCCAATGACAAAGTCAAAGATTTAAATGACCTGCTTAGCTATGAGTGGCTGACACCTCACAATGATTATCATCTCTCCGTGAAGCAAAACATCCTCGGAATTGGGTTGAAAGATAGATCTAATGTGCCAAAGGAAGGCAACATGGAAATTCAGTTTCCTGCTCTCAGGGGAAGGAGGGTCGACAGCCCAATGGGTTAATGCACCTACTGCAGCCTCCTATGTGGAGCCTGCAGGCGACGCATGCAGTTGCTGGTGAGATGCTGATACAGGTTCGCCTGCTATGCAGGGGCCCGTGGTCACCTCACAGCACCTCGAGAAGGTGTCCTGTTTGAGTCCCAGGGCAATCATTGTGTCAACCATGACCCGTAGATTACACCTTTTCCCCTCGTTTTTTTCCAATCAATTGGGGCCAGAGAGACAAGCTTTTGTATGGGCCTTACCAAGGCCAGCGTGCAGAAAACAAAGGCGCAACTGTTAGTAGTAACGCAGGTATTGAAGGGGCATTAGCTGTTGGCGGATGGCGCAGGGCAATGCATACCCATTTTCAAATAAAAAAAGGTTTTTTTTTATTAAAAAAAAAATACATGCCCAGGAAATTCCAGACCTTGGATTAGAACTCAGGTCTCCAGCATTCCAAGACCAAGCACTTATCACTTGTGCCACTGGTGGTTGTGCTTCTGAGACTTGCTTTTGGGCGTATATATCTTTCTCCTGCACTCCCCTGTGAGCATACCCATTTGCGTTGTGAAACATGTTCACTGGAGCCTACAAGGATAGAACATCTGGCCCCCCCGCTCCCCCAAATACCAGCTAACTGCAGTGGCCTAGAGGTTAAGTGCTTGCATTACAGCAGCTGGGGGCCTGGGTTCGGGTCCTGCTTTCGGCACATAAACAGAATAGTTGGTCATCTCCTGGTACAGTTGGAGTGGAAGAAAGCGGAGAGGCGGGACTGTGGAAGCGAGGGAGTGCAGGCTAAAGGAAGAGGTGGGGTAGGCTAAAGGGGGAGGTAAGGTCGGATGAAGGGGTCCCTGGGGAGAAGAGGTGAGGCTGGCTGAGTCGGGGGAGGTCTAGAAGGGCATGGGGTAGGGGCCCTGGTAGAGGGAGGAAGAAAGCATAGAGGTGGGGCTGAGGAAGCCAGGAAGAAGGGGTGGTGGGGGCTGTGTAAAAGGAGAGTCCTAAGGTGGGGAAAGGGGCCATTGAGGAGGGCAGAAAAAAGGGTGCCAGTGGTGGGTGGAAAGGACAATGGGCTGACATTTTGTTCTCATCCAGCACTACCCTTTTAGCCTGCATTCCTCCTTTATTCCCTGCACTTCTCAGTCCCACCTCTATGCTTTCTTCCTCCCTCCCTCCCGCAGGGCACCTACCCCATGCCCTTCTCCCCCGACTCCGCCAGCCCCACCTCCTCTCCACAGGGACCCATGCATCCAGCCCTACCTCCCCCTTCAGCCCGCCCCACCTCACCTCACCTCACCTCCTCCTTTAGCCTGCACTCCCTCGCTTCTACCTCCCCCTTCAGCCCGCCCCACCTCACCTCCTCCTTTAGCCTGCACTCCCTCGCTTCCACAGTCCCACCCATCTGCTTGCTTCCACTGCAACTGTACAAGGAAATTACCAACTATTCCGTTTCTGTGCCGAAAGCAGGACTCAAACCCAGGCCCCCAGCGCTGTAACACAAGCACTTAACCTCTAGGCCACTGCAGTTAGCTGGTATTTGGGGGAGCTTGGGGGGGCATGATGTTCTAGCCTCATTTTCTTCAGTGAACATGTTTCACAATGCAAATGGGTATGCTCACAGGGGCATGCAGAAGAAAGACATATAGCCCAAAAGCTGCTTTCAGAAGCACAGCCACCAGTGGCTCCAGTGGGAAGTGATTGGTCTTGGAATGCGCGAGACCTGAGTTCTAATCCTCCTGGGCATGTTTTTTATTTATTTTTGCTGCTTGTTCATGATTTTTAAATGTAAAAACTCTGCACTCAAAAATAAAAATGATTTGACAGACTCTTGCTGTAGCCAGCCTTTCTCACTCTTTGCCCTGGGGGAGAACAACCCAATCACCCCTTCAGCCCCTCTTACTCGTCTCACAGCACCTCCCATAAGCGAGGAATGCAACTTTTGTTGGTAGATTTCCTTCATGAGGCTTAGCTAGGCCTGCATTCCTTTTCAAAGGGCCATAGAAGAGAGCAAAAAAGGAGAAGGCAGAATAGAGCATGAAATAGGTGGAAGACAAGGGGTCAGGGGGGTTGGCAGTAAAAGAAACAGGGCCTGGCCTGGCAGAGAGTTAGAAGTTAGGGAACACAATGAGCGAGGGAGGAGGAAAGATGCCTCAGGCATTGAGCTCTCGGACTCTTCCCCACCGTGCCTGCAGAAAGAGCCTTCTCCCGAATGGATACATTTGCCTGGAGAGCCCAGAACTAATTTCAGTTAGCCAGAGGGTAAACAGAGGCCAGGGAGAGGTGCACGCCCCTCCATTTGACTAGGCTTCTGGGGCTTCTGGGAGGAAAAAAGGCATCAGTATTCCAGCAAGATCATCGTCACCAAGGCCACCATCACTAGGGGATTACAGAGCATGCTGTGACACTCTCCGGGGCCTGGTTGGCCAGGCTTATGTTGAAGAGCACATATCCTAACCCTAAGCTACCTGGGTGGCTGCACCATAGGGGCTGCACCGGATATAGGGCTGTGCCCGTAAGGGCTGTGGTCGCGTTTGGGAGCGTTAGGGACGCGTGGAGGCCGCAGGGCGCAGACCTCTGCCCATTTCCCTCCAGGATTAGGCCCTGATTCTCAGGCGTGGAGCCAGCCACTCCAAAACTGGCAGAAAGCAGCCCTCTCACCCCCAGGGCAAAGAGTGGGAAAGGCTGGTTACATCAAGTGTCTTTCAAATCTTTCACTTTCGAGAGCAGAGTGTTTACATTTTGGAATCATGAACAAGCAGCAATAGGAAAGCATACAGTATCAGAGGACAGAACACTGCCCTGCGCATATCAGTACACCCCAATGACAAAGTCAAAGATTTAAATGACCTGCTTAGCTATGAGTGGCTGACACCTCACAATGATTATCATCTCTCCGTGAAGCAAAACATCCTCGGAATTGGGTTGAAAGATAGATCTAATGTGCCAAAGGAAGGCAACATGGAAATTCAGTTTCCTGCTCTCAGGGGAAGGAGGGTCGACAGCCCAATGGGTTAATGCACCTACTGCAGCCTCCTATGTGGAGCCTGCAGGCGACGCATGCAGTTGCTGGTGAGATGCTGATACAGGTTCGCCTGCTATGCAGGGGCCCGTGGTCACCTCACAGCACCTCGAGAAGGTGTCCTGTTTGAGTCCCAGGGCAATCATTGTGTCAACCATGACCCGTAGATTACACCTTTTCCCCTCGTTTTTTTCCAATCAATTGGGGCCAGAGAGACAAGCTTTTGTATGGGCCTTACCAAGGCCAGCGTGCAGAAAACAAAGGCGCAACTGTTAGTAGTAACGCAGGTATTGAAGGGGCATTAGCTGTTGGCGGATGGCGCAGGGCAATGCATACCCATTTTCAAATAAAAAAAGTTTTTTTTTTATTAAAAAAAAAATACATGCCCAGGAAATTCCAGACCTTGGATTAGAACTCAGGTCTCCAGCATTCCAAGACCAAGCACTTATCACTTGTGCCACTGGTGGTTGTGCTTCTGAGACTTGCTTTTGGGCGTATATATCTTTCTCCTGCACTCCCCTGTGAGCATACCCATTTGCGTTGTGAAACATGTTCACTGGAGCCTACAAGGATAGAACATCTGGCCCCCCCGCTCCCCCAAATACCAGCTAACTGCAGTGGCCTAGAGGTTAAGTGCTTGCATTACAGCAGCTGGGGGCCTGGGTTCGGGTCCTGCTTTCGGCACATAAACAGAATAGTTGGTCATCTCCTGGTACAGTTGGAGTGGAAGAAAGCGGAGAGGCGGGACTGTGGAAGCGAGGGAGTGCAGGCTAAAGGAAGAGGTGGGGTAGGCTAAAGGGGGAGGTAAGGTCGGATGAAGGGGTCCCTGGGGAGAAGAGGTGAGGCTGGCTGAGTCGGGGGAGGTCTAGAAGGGCATGGGGTAGGGGCCCTGGTAGAGGGAGGAAGAAAGCATAGAGGTGGGGCTGAGGAAGCCAGGAAGAAGGGGTGGTGGGGGCTGTGTAAAAGGAGAGTCCTAAGGTGGGGAAAGGGGCCATTGAGGAGGGCAGAAAAAAGGGTGCCAGTGGTGGGTGGAAAGGACAATGGGCTGACATTTTGTTCTCATCCAGCACTACCCTTTTAGCCTGCATTCCTCCTTTATTCCCTGCACTTCTCAGTCCCACCTCTATGCTTTCTTCCTCCCTCCCTCCCGCAGGGCACCTACCCCATGCCCTTCTCCCCCGACTCCGCCAGCCCCACCTCCTCTCCACAGGGACCCATGCATCCAGCCCTACCTCCCCCTTCAGCCCGCCCCACCTCACCTCACCTCACCTCCTCCTTTAGCCTGCACTCCCTCGCTTCTACCTCCCCCTTCAGCCCGCCCCACCTCACCTCCTCCTTTAGCCTGCACTCCCTCGCTTCCACAGTCCCACCCATCTGCTTGCTTCCACTGCAACTGTACAAGGAGATTACCAACTATTCCGTTTCTGTGCCGAAAGCAGGACTCAAACCCAGGCCCCCAGCGCTGTAACACAAGCACTTAACCTCTAGGCCACTGCAGTTAGCTGGTATTTGGGGGAGCTTGGGGGGGCATGATGTTCTAGCCTCATTTTCTTCAGTGAACATGTTTCACAATGCAAATGGGTATGCTCACAGGGGCATGCAGAAGAAAGACATATAGCCCAAAAGCTGCTTTCAGAAGCACAGCCACCAGTGGCTCCAGTGGGAAGTGATTGGTCTTGGAATGCGCGAGACCTGAGTTCTAATCCTCCTGGGCATGTTTTTTATTTATTTTTGCTGCTTGTTCATGATTTTTAAATGTAAAAACTCTGCACTCAAAAATAAAAATGATTTGACAGACTCTTGCTGTAGCCAGCCTTTCTCACTCTTTGCCCTGGGGGAGAACAACCCAATCACCCCTTCAGCCCCTCTTACTCGTCTCACAGCACCTCCCATAAGCGAGGAATGCATCTTTTGTTGGTAGATTTCCTTCATGAGGCTTAGCTAGGCCTGCATTCCTTTTCAAAGGGCCATAGAAGAGAGCAAAAAAGGAGAAGGCAGAATAGAGCATGAAATAGGTGGAAGACAAGGGGTCAGGGGGGTTGGCAGTAAAAGAAACAGGGCCTGGCCTGGCAGAGAGTTAGAAGTTAGGGAACACAATGAGCGAGGGAGGAGGAAAGATGCCTCAGGCATTGAGCTCTCGGACTCTTCCCCACCGTGCCTGCAGAAAGAGCCTTCTCCCGAATGGATACATTTGCCTGGAGAGCCCAGAACTAATTTCAGTTAGCCAGAGGGTAAACAGAGGCCAGGGAGAGGTGCACGCCCCTCCATTTGACTAGGCTTCTGGGGCTTCTGGGAGGAAAAAAGGCATCAGTATTCCAGCAAGATCATCGTCACCAAGGCCACCATCACTAGGGGATTACAGAGCATGCTGTGACACTCTCCGGGGCCTGGTTGGCCAGGCTTATGTTGAAGAGCACATATCCTAACCCTAAGCTACCTGGGTGGCTGCACCATAGGGGCTGCACCGGATATAGGGCTGTGCCCGTAAGGGCTGTGGTCGCGTTTGGGAGCGTTAGGGACGCGTGGAGGCCGCAGGGCGCAGACCTCTGCCCATTTCCCTCCAGGATTAGGCCCTGATTCTCAGGCGTGGAGCCAGCCACTCCAAAACTGGCAGAAAGCAGCCCTCTCACCCCCAGGGCAAAGAGTGGGAAAGGCTGGTTACATCAAGTGTCTTTCAAATCTTTCACTTTCGAGAGCAGAGTGTTTACATTTTGGAATCATGAACAAGCAGCAATAGGAAAGCATACAGTATCAGAGGACAGAACACTGCCCTGCGCATATCAGTACACCCCAATGACAAAGTCAAAGATTTAAATGACCTGCTTAGCTATGAGTG
Source organism: Ambystoma mexicanum (assembly GCF_040938575.1). Taxonomy (NCBI): domain Eukaryota; kingdom Metazoa; phylum Chordata; class Amphibia; order Caudata; family Ambystomatidae; genus Ambystoma; species Ambystoma mexicanum. The sequence continues at coordinate 594,202 of NW_027182333.1, read as the reverse complement.
GCTGACACCTCACAATGATTATCATCTCTCCGTGAAGCAAAACATCCTCGGAATTGGGTTGAAAGATAGATCTAATGTGCCAAAGGAAGGCAACATGGAAATTCAGTTTCCTGCTCTCAGGGGAAGGAGGGTCGACAGCCCAATGGGTTAATGCACCTACTGCAGCCTCCTATGTGGAGCCTGCAGGCGACGCATGCAGTTGCTGGTGAGATGCTGATACAGGTTCGCCTGCTATGCAGGGGCCCGTGGTCACCTCACAGCACCTCGAGAAGGTGTCCTGTTTGAGTCCCAGGGCAATCATTGTGTCAACCATGACCCGTAGATTACACCTTTTCCCCTCGTTTTTTTCCAATCAATTGGGGCCAGAGAGACAAGCTTTTGTATGGGCCTTACCAAGGCCAGCGTGCAGAAAACAAAGGCGCAACTGTTAGTAGTAACGCAGGTATTGAAGGGGCATTAGCTGTTGGCGGATGGCGCAGGGCAATGCATACCCATTTTCAAATAAAAAAAGTTTTTTTTTTATTAAAAAAAAAATACATGCCCAGGAAATTCCAGACCTTGGATTAGAACTCAGGTCTCCAGCATTCCAAGACCAAGCACTTATCACTTGTGCCACTGGTGGTTGTGCTTCTGAGACTTGCTTTTGGGCGTATATATCTTTCTCCTGCACTCCCCTGTGAGCATACCCATTTGCGTTGTGAAACATGTTCACTGGAGCCTACAAGGATAGAACATCTGGCCCCCCCGCTCCCCCAAATACCAGCTAACTGCAGTGGCCTAGAGGTTAAGTGCTTGCATTACAGCAGCTGGGGGCCTGGGTTCGGGTCCTGCTTTCGGCACATAAACAGAATAGTTGGTCATCTCCTGGTACAGTTGGAGTGGAAGAAAGCGGAGAGGCGGGACTGTGGAAGCGAGGGAGTGCAGGCTAAAGGAAGAGGTGGGGTAGGCTAAAGGGGGAGGTAAGGTCGGATGAAGGGGTCCCTGGGGAGAAGAGGTGAGGCTGGCTGAGTCGGGGGAGGTCTAGAAGGGCATGGGGTAGGGGCCCTGGTAGAGGGAGGAAGAAAGCATAGAGGTGGGGCTGAGGAAGCCAGGAAGAAGGGGTGGTGGGGGCTGTGTAAAAGGAGAGTCCTAAGGTGGGGAAAGGGGCCATTGAGGAGGGCAGAAAAAAGGGTGCCAGTGGTGGGTGGAAAGGACAATGGGCTGACATTTTGTTCTCATCCAGCACTACCCTTTTAGCCTGCATTCCTCCTTTATTCCCTGCACTTCTCAGTCCCACCTCTATGCTTTCTTCCTCCCTCCCTCCCGCAGGGCACCTACCCCATGCCCTTCTCCCCCGACTCCGCCAGCCCCACCTCCTCTCCACAGGGACCCATGCATCCAGCCCTACCTCCCCCTTCAGCCCGCCCCACCTCACCTCACCTCACCTCCTCCTTTAGCCTGCACTCCCTCGCTTCTACCTCCCCCTTCAGCCCGCCCCACCTCACCTCCTCCTTTAGCCTGCACTCCCTCGCTTCCACAGTCCCACCCATCTGCTTGCTTCCACTGCAACTGTACAAGGAAATTACCAACTATTCCGTTTCTGTGCCGAAAGCAGGACTCAAACCCAGGCCCCCAGCGCTGTAACACAAGCACTTAACCTCTAGGCCACTGCAGTTAGCTGGTATTTGGGGGAGCTTGGGGGGGCATGATGTTCTAGCCTCATTTTCTTCAGTGAACATGTTTCACAATGCAAATGGGTATGCTCACAGGGGCATGCAGAAGAAAGACATATAGCCCAAAAGCTGCTTTCAGAAGCACAGCCACCAGTGGCTCCAGTGGGAAGTGATTGGTCTTGGAATGCGCGAGACCTGAGTTCTAATCCTCCTGGGCATGTTTTTTATTTATTTTTGCTGCTTGTTCATGATTTTTAAATGTAAAAACTCTGCACTCAAAAATAAAAATGATTTGACAGACTCTTGCTGTAGCCAGCCTTTCTCACTCTTTGCCCTGGGGGAGAACAACCCAATCACCCCTTCAGCCCCTCTTACTCGTCTCACAGCACCTCCCATAAGCGAGGAATGCAACTTTTGTTGGTAGATTTCCTTCATGAGGCTTAGCTAGGCCTGCATTCCTTTTCAAAGGGCCATAGAAGAGAGCAAAAAAGGAGAAGGCAGAATAGAGCATGAAATAGGTGGAAGACAAGGGGTCAGGGGGGTTGGCAGTAAAAGAAACAGGGCCTGGCCTGGCAGAGAGTTAGAAGTTAGGGAACACAATGAGCGAGGGAGGAGGAAAGATGCCTCAGGCATTGAGCTCTCGGACTCTTCCCCACCGTGCCTGCAGAAAGAGCCTTCTCCCGAATGGATACATTTGCCTGGAGAGCCCAGAACTAATTTCAGTTAGCCAGAGGGTAAACAGAGGCCAGGGAGAGGTGCACGCCCCTCCATTTGACTAGGCTTCTGGGGCTTCTGGGAGGAAAAAAGGCATCAGTATTCCAGCAAGATCATCGTCACCAAGGCCACCATCACTAGGGGATTACAGAGCATGCTGTGACACTCTCCGGGGCCTGGTTGGCCAGGCTTATGTTGAAGAGCACATATCCTAACCCTAAGCTACCTGGGTGGCTGCACCATAGGGGCTGCACCGGATATAGGGCTGTGCCCGTAAGGGCTGTGGTCGCGTTTGGGAGCGTTAGGGACGCGTGGAGGCCGCAGGGCGCAGACCTCTGCCCATTTCCCTCCAGGATTAGGCCCTGATTCTCAGGCGTGGAGCCAGCCACTCCAAAACTGGCAGAAAGCAGCCCTCTCACCCCCAGGGCAAAGAGTGGGAAAGGCTGGTTACATCAAGTGTCTTTCAAATCTTTCACTTTCGAGAGCAGAGTGTTTACATTTTGGAATCATGAACAAGCAGCAATAGGAAAGCATACAGTATCAGAGGACAGAACACTGCCCTGCGCATATCAGTACACCCCAATGACAAAGTCAAAGATTTAAATGACCTGCTTAGCTATGAGTGGCTGACACCTCACAATGATTATCATCTCTCCGTGAAGCAAAACATCCTCGGAATTGGGTTGAAAGATAGATCTAATGTGCCAAAGGAAGGCAACATGGAAATTCAGTTTCCTGCTCTCAGGGGAAGGAGGGTCGACAGCCCAATGGGTTAATGCACCTACTGCAGCCTCCTATGTGGAGCCTGCAGGCGACGCATGCAGTTGCTGGTGAGATGCTGATACAGGTTCGCCTGCTATGCAGGGGCCCGTGGTCACCTCACAGCACCTCGAGAAGGTGTCCTGTTTGAGTCCCAGGGCAATCATTGTGTCAACCATGACCCGTAGATTACACCTTTTCCCCTCGTTTTTTTCCAATCAATTGGGGCCAGAGAGACAAGCTTTTGTATGGGCCTTACCAAGGCCAGCGTGCAGAAAACAAAGGCGCAACTGTTAGTAGTAACGCAGGTATTGAAGGGGCATTAGCTGTTGGCGGATGGCGCAGGGCAATGCATACCCATTTTCAAATAAAAAAAGTTTTTTTTTTATTAAAAAAAAAATACATGCCCAGGAAATTCCAGACCTTGGATTAGAACTCAGGTCTCCAGCATTCCAAGACCAAGCACTTATCACTTGTGCCACTGGTGGTTGTGCTTCTGAGACTTGCTTTTGGGCGTATATATCTTTCTCCTGCACTCCCCTGTGAGCATACCCATTTGCGTTGTGAAACATGTTCACTGGAGCCTACAAGGATAGAACATCTGGCCCCCCCGCTCCCCCAAATACCAGCTAACTGCAGTGGCCTAGAGGTTAAGTGCTTGCATTACAGCAGCTGGGGGCCTGGGTTCGGGTCCTGCTTTCGGCACATAAACAGAATAGTTGGTCATCTCCTGGTACAGTTGGAGTGGAAGAAAGCGGAGAGGCGGGACTGTGGAAGCGAGGGAGTGCAGGCTAAAGGAAGAGGTGGGGTAGGCTAAAGGGGGAGGTAAGGTCGGATGAAGGGGTCCCTGGGGAGAAGAGGTGAGGCTGGCTGAGTCGGGGGAGGTCTAGAAGGGCATGGGGTAGGGGCCCTGGTAGAGGGAGGAAGAAAGCATAGAGGTGGGGCTGAGGAAGCCAGGAAGAAGGGGTGGTGGGGGCTGTGTAAAAGGAGAGTCCTAAGGTGGGGAAAGGGGCCATTGAGGAGGGCAGAAAAAAGGGTGCCAGTGGTGGGTGGAAAGGACAATGGGCTGACATTTTGTTCTCATCCAGCACTACCCTTTTAGCCTGCATTCCTCCTTTATTCCCTGCACTTCTCAGTCCCACCTCTATGCTTTCTTCCTCCCTCCCTCCCGCAGGGCACCTACCCCATGCCCTTCTCCCCCGACTCCGCCAGCCCCACCTCCTCTCCACAGGGACCCATGCATCCAGCCCTACCTCCCCCTTCAGCCCGCCCCACCTCACCTCACCTCACCTCCTCCTTTAGCCTGCACTCCCTCGCTTCTACCTCCCCCTTCAGCCCGCCCCACCTCACCTCCTCCTTTAGCCTGCACTCCCTCGCTTCCACAGTCCCACCCATCTGCTTGCTTCCACTGCAACTGTACAAGGAGATTACCAACTATTCCGTTTCTGTGCCGAAAGCAGGACTCAAACCCAGGCCCCCAGCGCTGTAACACAAGCACTTAACCTCTAGGCCACTGCAGTTAGCTGGTATTTGGGGGAGCTTGGGGGGGCATGATGTTCTAGCCTCATTTTCTTCAGTGAACATGTTTCACAATGCAAATGGGTATGCTCACAGGGGCATGCAGAAGAAAGACATATAGCCCAAAAGCTGCTTTCAGAAGCACAGCCACCAGTGGCTCCAGTGGGAAGTGATTGGTCTTGGAATGCGCGAGACCTGAGTTCTAATCCTCCTGGGCATGTTTTTTATTTATTTTTGCTGCTTGTTCATGATTTTTAAATGTAAAAACTCTGCACTCAAAAATAAAAATGATTTGACAGACTCTTGCTGTAGCCAGCCTTTCTCACTCTTTGCCCTGGGGGAGAACAACCCAATCACCCCTTCAGCCCCTCTTACTCGTCTCACAGCACCTCCCATAAGCGAGGAATGCATCTTTTGTTGGTAGATTTCCTTCATGAGGCTTAGCTAGGCCTGCATTCCTTTTCAAAGGGCCATAGAAGAGAGCAAAAAAGGAGAAGGCAGAATAGAGCATGAAATAGGTGGAAGACAAGGGGTCAGGGGGGTTGGCAGTAAAAGAAACAGGGCCTGGCCTGGCAGAGAGTTAGAAGTTAGGGAACACAATGAGCGAGGGAGGAGGAAAGATGCCTCAGGCATTGAGCTCTCGGACTCTTCCCCACCGTGCCTGCAGAAAGAGCCTTCTCCCGAATGGATACATTTGCCTGGAGAGCCCAGAACTAATTTCAGTTAGCCAGAGGGTAAACAGAGGCCAGGGAGAGGTGCACGCCCCTCCATTTGACTAGGCTTCTGGGGCTTCTGGGAGGAAAAAAGGCATCAGTATTCCAGCAAGATCATCGTCACCAAGGCCACCATCACTAGGGGATTACAGAGCATGCTGTGACACTCTCCGGGGCCTGGTTGGCCAGGCTTATGTTGAAGAGCACATATCCTAACCCTAAGCTACCTGGGTGGCTGCACCATAGGGGCTGCACCGGATATAGGGCTGTGCCCGTAAGGGCTGTGGTCGCGTTTGGGAGCGTTAGGGACGCGTGGAGGCCGCAGGGCGCAGACCTCTGCCCATTTCCCTCCAGGATTAGGCCCTGATTCTCAGGCGTGGAGCCAGCCACTCCAAAACTGGCAGAAAGCAGCCCTCTCACCCCCAGGGCAAAGAGTGGGAAAGGCTGGTTACATCAAGTGTCTTTCAAATCTTTCACTTTCGAGAGCAGAGTGTTTACATTTTGGAATCATGAACAAGCAGCAATAGGAAAGCATACAGTATCAGAGGACAGAACACTGCCCTGCGCATATCAGTACACCCCAATGACAAAGTCAAAGATTTAAATGACCTGCTTAGCTATGAGTGGCTGACACCTCACAATGATTATCATCTCTCCGTGAAGCAAAACATCCTCGGAATTGGGTTGAAAGATAGATCTAATGTGCCAAAGGAAGGCAACATGGAAATTCAGTTTCCTGCTCTCAGGGGAAGGAGGGTCGACAGCCCAATGGGTTAATGCACCTACTGCAGCCTCCTATGTGGAGCCTGCAGGCGACGCATGCAGTTGCTGGTGAGATGCTGATACAGGTTCGCCTGCTATGCAGGGGCCCGTGGTCACCTCACAGCACCTCGAGAAGGTGTCCTGTTTGAGTCCCAGGGCAATCATTGTGTCAACCATGACCCGTAGATTACACCTTTTCCCCTCGTTTTTTTCCAATCAATTGGGGCCAGAGAGACAAGCTTTTGTATGGGCCTTACCAAGGCCAGCGTGCAGAAAACAAAGGCGCAACTGTTAGTAGTAACGCAGGTATTGAAGGGGCATTAGCTGTTGGCGGATGGCGCAGGGCAATGCATACCCATTTTCAAATAAAAAAAGTTTTTTTTTTATTAAAAAAAAAATACATGCCCAGGAAATTCCAGACCTTGGATTAGAACTCAGGTCTCCAGCATTCCAAGACCAAGCACTTATCACTTGTGCCACTGGTGGTTGTGCTTCTGAGACTTGCTTTTGGGCGTATATATCTTTCTCCTGCACTCCCCTGTGAGCATACCCATTTGCGTTGTGAAACATGTTCACTGGAGCCTACAAGGATAGAACATCTGGCCCCCCCGCTCCCCCAAATACCAGCTAACTGCAGTGGCCTAGAGGTTAAGTGCTTGCATTACAGCAGCTGGGGGCCTGGGTTCGGGTCCTGCTTTCGGCACATAAACAGAATAGTTGGTCATCTCCTGGTACAGTTGGAGTGGAAGAAAGCGGAGAGGCGGGACTGTGGAAGCGAGGGAGTGCAGGCTAAAGGAAGAGGTGGGGTAGGCTAAAGGGGGAGGTAAGGTCGGATGAAGGGGTCCCTGGGGAGAAGAGGTGAGGCTGGCTGAGTCGGGGGAGGTCTAGAAGGGCATGGGGTAGGGGCCCTGGTAGAGGGAGGAAGAAAGCATAGAGGTGGGGCTGAGGAAGCCAGGAAGAAGGGGTGGTGGGGGCTGTGTAAAAGGAGAGTCCTAAGGTGGGGAAAGGGGCCATTGAGGAGGGCAGAAAAAAGGGTGCCAGTGGTGGGTGGAAAGGACAATGGGCTGACATTTTGTTCTCATCCAGCACTACCCTTTTAGCCTGCATTCCTCCTTTATTCCCTGCACTTCTCAGTCCCACCTCTATGCTTTCTTCCTCCCTCCCTCCCGCAGGGCACCTACCCCATGCCCTTCTCCCCCGACTCCGCCAGCCCCACCTCCTCTCCACAGGGACCCATGCATCCAGCCCTACCTCCCCCTTCAGCCCGCCCCACCTCACCTCACCTCACCTCCTCCTTTAGCCTGCACTCCCTCGCTTCTACCTCCCCCTTCAGCCCGCCCCACCTCACCTCCTCCTTTAGCCTGCACTCCCTCGCTTCCACAGTCCCACCCATCTGCTTGCTTCCACTGCAACTGTACAAGGAAATTACCAACTATTCCGTTTCTGTGCCGAAAGCAGGACTCAAACCCAGGCCCCCAGCGCTGTAACACAAGCACTTAACCTCTAGGCCACTGCAGTTAGCTGGTATTTGGGGGAGCTTGGGGGGGCATGATGTTCTAGCCTCATTTTCTTCAGTGAACATGTTTCACAATGCAAATGGGTATGCTCACAGGGGCATGCAGAAGAAAGACATATAGCCCAAAAGCTGCTTTCAGAAGCACAGCCACCAGTGGCTCCAGTGGGAAGTGATTGGTCTTGGAATGCGCGAGACCTGAGTTCTAATCCTCCTGGGCATGTTTTTTATTTATTTTTGCTGCTTGTTCATGATTTTTAAATGTAAAAACTCTGCACTCAAAAATAAAAATGATTTGACAGACTCTTGCTGTAGCCAGCCTTTCTCACTCTTTGCCCTGGGGGAGAACAACCCAATCACCCCTTCAGCCCCTCTTACTCGTCTCACAGCACCTCCCATAAGCGAGGAATGCAACTTTTGTTGGTAGATTTCCTTCATGAGGCTTAGCTAGGCCTGCATTCCTTTTCAAAGGGCCATAGAAGAGAGCAAAAAAGGAGAAGGCAGAATAGAGCATGAAATAGGTGGAAGACAAGGGGTCAGGGGGGTTGGCAGTAAAAGAAACAGGGCCTGGCCTGGCAGAGAGTTAGAAGTTAGGGAACACAATGAGCGAGGGAGGAGGAAAGATGCCTCAGGCATTGAGCTCTCGGACTCTTCCCCACCGTGCCTGCAGAAAGAGCCTTCTCCCGAATGGATACATTTGCCTGGAGAGCCCAGAACTAATTTCAGTTAGCCAGAGGGTAAACAGAGGCCAGGGAGAGGTGCACGCCCCTCCATTTGACTAGGCTTCTGGGGCTTCTGGGAGGAAAAAAGGCATCAGTATTCCAGCAAGATCATCGTCACCAAGGCCACCATCACTAGGGGATTACAGAGCATGCTGTGACACTCTCCGGGGCCTGGTTGGCCAGGCTTATGTTGAAGAGCACATATCCTAACCCTAAGCTACCTGGGTGGCTGCACCATAGGGGCTGCACCGGATATAGGGCTGTGCCCGTAAGGGCTGTGGTCGCGTTTGGGAGCGTTAGGGACGCGTGGAGGCCGCAGGGCGCAGACCTCTGCCCATTTCCCTCCAGGATTAGGCCCTGATTCTCAGGCGTGGAGCCAGCCACTCCAAAACTGGCAGAAAGCAGCCCTCTCACCCCCAGGGCAAAGAGTGGGAAAGGCTGGTTACATCAAGTGTCTTTCAAATCTTTCACTTTCGAGAGCAGAGTGTTTACATTTTGGAATCATGAACAAGCAGCAATAGGAAAGCATACAGTATCAGAGGACAGAACACTGCCCTGCGCATATCAGTACACCCCAATGACAAAGTCAAAGATTTAAATGACCTGCTTAGCTATGAGTGGCTGACACCTCACAATGATTATCATCTCTCCGTGAAGCAAAACATCCTCGGAATTGGGTTGAAAGATAGATCTAATGTGCCAAAGGAAGGCAACATGGAAATTCAGTTTCCTGCTCTCAGGGGAAGGAGGGTCGACAGCCCAATGGGTTAATGCACCTACTGCAGCCTCCTATGTGGAGCCTGCAGGCGACGCATGCAGTTGCTGGTGAGATGCTGATACAGGTTCGCCTGCTATGCAGGGGCCCGTGGTCACCTCACAGCACCTCGAGAAGGTGTCCTGTTTGAGTCCCAGGGCAATCATTGTGTCAACCATGACCCGTAGATTACACCTTTTCCCCTCGTTTTTTTCCAATCAATTGGGGCCAGAGAGACAAGCTTTTGTATGGGCCTTACCAAGGCCAGCGTGCAGAAAACAAAGGCGCAACTGTTAGTAGTAACGCAGGTATTGAAGGGGCATTAGCTGTTGGCGGATGGCGCAGGGCAATGCATACCCATTTTCAAATAAAAAAAGGTTTTTTTTTATTAAAAAAAAAATACATGCCCAGGAAATTCCAGACCTTGGATTAGAACTCAGGTCTCCAGCATTCCAAGACCAAGCACTTATCACTTGTGCCACTGGTGGTTGTGCTTCTGAGACTTGCTTTTGGGCGTATATATCTTTCTCCTGCACTCCCCTGTGAGCATACCCATTTGCGTTGTGAAACATGTTCACTGGAGCCTACAAGGATAGAACATCTGGCCCCCCCGCTCCCCCAAATACCAGCTAACTGCAGTGGCCTAGAGGTTAAGTGCTTGCATTACAGCAGCTGGGGGCCTGGGTTCGGGTCCTGCTTTCGGCACATAAACAGAATAGTTGGTCATCTCCTGGTACAGTTGGAGTGGAAGAAAGCGGAGAGGCGGGACTGTGGAAGCGAGGGAGTGCAGGCTAAAGGAAGAGGTGGGGTAGGCTAAAGGGGGAGGTAAGGTCGGATGAAGGGGTCCCTGGGGAGAAGAGGTGAGGCTGGCTGAGTCGGGGGAGGTCTAGAAGGGCATGGGGTAGGGGCCCTGGTAGAGGGAGGAAGAAAGCATAGAGGTGGGGCTGAGGAAGCCAGGAAGAAGGGGTGGTGGGGGCTGTGTAAAAGGAGAGTCCTAAGGTGGGGAAAGGGGCCATTGAGGAGGGCAGAAAAAAGGGTGCCAGTGGTGGGTGGAAAGGACAATGGGCTGACATTTTGTTCTCATCCAGCACTACCCTTTTAGCCTGCATTCCTCCTTTATTCCCTGCACTTCTCAGTCCCACCTCTATGCTTTCTTCCTCCCTCCCTCCCGCAGGGCACCTACCCCATGCCCTTCTCCCCCGACTCCGCCAGCCCCACCTCCTCTCCACAGGGACCCATGCATCCAGCCCTACCTCCCCCTTCAGCCCGCCCCACCTCACCTCACCTCACCTCCTCCTTTAGCCTGCACTCCCTCGCTTCTACCTCCCCCTTCAGCCCGCCCCACCTCACCTCCTCCTTTAGCCTGCACTCCCTCGCTTCCACAGTCCCACCCATCTGCTTGCTTCCACTGCAACTGTACAAGGAGATTACCAACTATTCCGTTTCTGTGCCGAAAGCAGGACTCAAACCCAGGCCCCCAGCGCTGTAACACAAGCACTTAACCTCTAGGCCACTGCAGTTAGCTGGTATTTGGGGGAGCTTGGGGGGGCATGATGTTCTAGCCTCATTTTCTTCAGTGAACATGTTTCACAATGCAAATGGGTATGCTCACAGGGGCATGCAGAAGAAAGACATATAGCCCAAAAGCTGCTTTCAGAAGCACAGCCACCAGTGGCTCCAGTGGGAAGTGATTGGTCTTGGAATGCGCGAGACCTGAGTTCTAATCCTCCTGGGCATGTTTTTTATTTATTTTTGCTGCTTGTTCATGATTTTTAAATGTAAAAACTCTGCACTCAAAAATAAAAATGATTTGACAGACTCTTGCTGTAGCCAGCCTTTCTCACTCTTTGCCCTGGGGGAGAACAACCCAATCACCCCTTCAGCCCCTCTTACTCGTCTCACAGCACCTCCCATAAGCGAGGAATGCATCTTTTGTTGGTAGATTTCCTTCATGAGGCTTAGCTAGGCCTGCATTCCTTTTCAAAGGGCCATAGAAGAGAGCAAAAAAGGAGAAGGCAGAATAGAGCATGAAATAGGTGGAAGACAAGGGGTCAGGGGGGTTGGCAGTAAAAGAAACAGGGCCTGGCCTGGCAGAGAGTTAGAAGTTAGGGAACACAATGAGCGAGGGAGGAGGAAAGATGCCTCAGGCATTGAGCTCTCGGACTCTTCCCCACCGTGCCTGCAGAAAGAGCCTTCTCCCGAATGGATACATTTGCCTGGAGAGCCCAGAACTAATTTCAGTTAGCCAGAGGGTAAACAGAGGCCAGGGAGAGGTGCACGCCCCTCCATTTGACTAGGCTTCTGGGGCTTCTGGGAGGAAAAAAGGCATCAGTATTCCAGCAAGATCATCGTCACCAAGGCCACCATCACTAGGGGATTACAGAGCATGCTGTGACACTCTCCGGGGCCTGGTTGGCCAGGCTTATGTTGAAGAGCACATATCCTAACCCTAAGCTACCTGGGTGGCTGCACCATAGGGGCTGCACCGGATATAGGGCTGTGCCCGTAAGGGCTGTGGTCGCGTTTGGGAGCGTTAGGGACGCGTGGAGGCCGCAGGGCGCAGACCTCTGCCCATTTCCCTCCAGGATTAGGCCCTGATTCTCAGGCGTGGAGCCAGCCACTCCAAAACTGGCAGAAAGCAGCCCTCTCACCCCCAGGGCAAAGAGTGGGAAAGGCTGGTTACATCAAGTGTCTTTCAAATCTTTCACTTTCGAGAGCAGAGTGTTTACATTTTGGAATCATGAACAAGCAGCAATAGGAAAGCATACAGTATCAGAGGACAGAACACTGCCCTGCGCATATCAGTACACCCCAATGACAAAGTCAAAGATTTAAATGACCTGCTTAGCTATGAGTGGCTGACACCTCACAATGATTATCATCTCTCCGTGAAGCAAAACATCCTCGGAATTGGGTTGAAAGATAGATCTAATGTGCCAAAGGAAGGCAACATGGAAATTCAGTTTCCTGCTCTCAGGGGAAGGAGGGTCGACAGCCCAATGGGTTAATGCACCTACTGCAGCCTCCTATGTGGAGCCTGCAGGCGACGCATGCAGTTGCTGGTGAGATGCTGATACAGGTTCGCCTGCTATGCAGGGGCCCGTGGTCACCTCACAGCACCTCGAGAAGGTGTCCTGTTTGAGTCCCAGGGCAATCATTGTGTCAACCATGACCCGTAGATTACACCTTTTCCCCTCGTTTTTTTCCAATCAATTGGGGCCAGAGAGACAAGCTTTTGTATGGGCCTTACCAAGGCCAGCGTGCAGAAAACAAAGGCGCAACTGTTAGTAGTAACGCAGGTATTGAAGGGGCATTAGCTGTTGGCGGATGGCGCAGGGCAATGCATACCCATTTTCAAATAAAAAAAGTTTTTTTTTTATTAAAAAAAAAATACATGCCCAGGAAATTCCAGACCTTGGATTAGAACTCAGGTCTCCAGCATTCCAAGACCAAGCACTTATCACTTGTGCCACTGGTGGTTGTGCTTCTGAGACTTGCTTTTGGGCGTATATATCTTTCTCCTGCACTCCCCTGTGAGCATACCCATTTGCGTTGTGAAACATGTTCACTGGAGCCTACAAGGATAGAACATCTGGCCCCCCCGCTCCCCCAAATACCAGCTAACTGCAGTGGCCTAGAGGTTAAGTGCTTGCATTACAGCAGCTGGGGGCCTGGGTTCGGGTCCTGCTTTCGGCACATAAACAGAATAGTTGGTCATCTCCTGGTACAGTTGGAGTGGAAGAAAGCGGAGAGGCGGGACTGTGGAAGCGAGGGAGTGCAGGCTAAAGGAAGAGGTGGGGTAGGCTAAAGGGGGAGGTAAGGTCGGATGAAGGGGTCCCTGGGGAGAAGAGGTGAGGCTGGCTGAGTCGGGGGAGGTCTAGAAGGGCATGGGGTAGGGGCCCTGGTAGAGGGAGGAAGAAAGCATAGAGGTGGGGCTGAGGAAGCCAGGAAGAAGGGGTGGTGGGGGCTGTGTAAAAGGAGAGTCCTAAGGTGGGGAAAGGGGCCATTGAGGAGGGCAGAAAAAAGGGTGCCAGTGGTGGGTGGAAAGGACAATGGGCTGACATTTTGTTCTCATCCAGCACTACCCTTTTAGCCTGCATTCCTCCTTTATTCCCTGCACTTCTCAGTCCCACCTCTATGCTTTCTTCCTCCCTCCCTCCCGCAGGGCACCTACCCCATGCCCTTCTCCCCCGACTCCGCCAGCCCCACCTCCTCTCCACAGGGACCCATGCATCCAGCCCTACCTCCCCCTTCAGCCCGCCCCACCTCACCTCACCTCACCTCCTCCTTTAGCCTGCACTCCCTCGCTTCTACCTCCCCCTTCAGCCCGCCCCACCTCACCTCCTCCTTTAGCCTGCACTCCCTCGCTTCCACAGTCCCACCCATCTGCTTGCTTCCACTGCAACTGTACAAGGAAATTACCAACTATTCCGTTTCTGTGCCGAAAGCAGGACTCAAACCCAGGCCCCCAGCGCTGTAACACAAGCACTTAACCTCTAGGCCACTGCAGTTAGCTGGTATTTGGGGGAGCTTGGGGGGGCATGATGTTCTAGCCTCATTTTCTTCAGTGAACATGTTTCACAATGCAAATGGGTATGCTCACAGGGGCATGCAGAAGAAAGACATATAGCCCAAAAGCTGCTTTCAGAAGCACAGCCACCAGTGGCTCCAGTGGGAAGTGATTGGTCTTGGAATGCGCGAGACCTGAGTTCTAATCCTCCTGGGCATGTTTTTTATTTATTTTTGCTGCTTGTTCATGATTTTTAAATGTAAAAACTCTGCACTCAAAAATAAAAATGATTTGACAGACTCTTGCTGTAGCCAGCCTTTCTCACTCTTTGCCCTGGGGGAGAACAACCCAATCACCCCTTCAGCCCCTCTTACTCGTCTCACAGCACCTCCCATAAGCGAGGAATGCAACTTTTGTTGGTAGATTTCCTTCATGAGGCTTAGCTAGGCCTGCATTCCTTTTCAAAGGGCCATAGAAGAGAGCAAAAAAGGAGAAGGCAGAATAGAGCATGAAATAGGTGGAAGACAAGGGGTCAGGGGGGTTGGCAGTAAAAGAAACAGGGCCTGGCCTGGCAGAGAGTTAGAAGTTAGGGAACACAATGAGCGAGGGAGGAGGAAAGATGCCTCAGGCATTGAGCTCTCGGACTCTTCCCCACCGTGCCTGCAGAAAGAGCCTTCTCCCGAATGGATACATTTGCCTGGAGAGCCCAGAACTAATTTCAGTTAGCCAGAGGGTAAACAGAGGCCAGGGAGAGGTGCACGCCCCTCCATTTGACTAGGCTTCTGGGGCTTCTGGGAGGAAAAAAGGCATCAGTATTCCAGCAAGATCATCGTCACCAAGGCCACCATCACTAGGGGATTACAGAGCATGCTGTGACACTCTCCGGGGCCTGGTTGGCCAGGCTTATGTTGAAGAGCACATATCCTAACCCTAAGCTACCTGGGTGGCTGCACCATAGGGGCTGCACCGGATATAGGGCTGTGCCCGTAAGGGCTGTGGTCGCGTTTGGGAGCGTTAGGGACGCGTGGAGGCCGCAGGGCGCAGACCTCTGCCCATTTCCCTCCAGGATTAGGCCCTGATTCTCAGGCGTGGAGCCAGCCACTCCAAAACTGGCAGAAAGCAGCCCTCTCACCCCCAGGGCAAAGAGTGGGAAAGGCTGGTTACATCAAGTGTCTTTCAAATCTTTCACTTTCGAGAGCAGAGTGTTTACATTTTGGAATCATGAACAAGCAGCAATAGGAAAGCATACAGTATCAGAGGACAGAACACTGCCCTGCGCATATCAGTACACCCCAATGACAAAGTCAAAGATTTAAATGACCTGCTTAGCTATGAGTGGCTGACACCTCACAATGATTATCATCTCTCCGTGAAGCAAAACATCCTCGGAATTGGGTTGAAAGATAGATCTAATGTGCCAAAGGAAGGCAACATGGAAATTCAGTTTCCTGCTCTCAGGGGAAGGAGGGTCGACAGCCCAATGGGTTAATGCACCTACTGCAGCCTCCTATGTGGAGCCTGCAGGCGACGCATGCAGTTGCTGGTGAGATGCTGATACAGGTTCGCCTGCTATGCAGGGGCCCGTGGTCACCTCACAGCACCTCGAGAAGGTGTCCTGTTTGAGTCCCAGGGCAATCATTGTGTCAACCATGACCCGTAGATTACACCTTTTCCCCTCGTTTTTTTCCAATCAATTGGGGCCAGAGAGACAAGCTTTTGTATGGGCCTTACCAAGGCCAGCGTGCAGAAAACAAAGGCGCAACTGTTAGTAGTAACGCAGGTATTGAAGGGGCATTAGCTGTTGGCGGATGGCGCAGGGCAATGCATACCCATTTTCAAATAAAAAAAGTTTTTTTTTTATTAAAAAAAAAATACATGCCCAGGAAATTCCAGACCTTGGATTAGAACTCAGGTCTCCAGCATTCCAAGACCAAGCACTTATCACTTGTGCCACTGGTGGTTGTGCTTCTGAGACTTGCTTTTGGGCGTATATATCTTTCTCCTGCACTCCCCTGTGAGCATACCCATTTGCGTTGTGAAACATGTTCACTGGAGCCTACAAGGATAGAACATCTGGCCCCCCCGCTCCCCCAAATACCAGCTAACTGCAGTGGCCTAGAGGTTAAGTGCTTGCATTACAGCAGCTGGGGGCCTGGGTTCGGGTCCTGCTTTCGGCACATAAACAGAATAGTTGGTCATCTCCTGGTACAGTTGGAGTGGAAGAAAGCGGAGAGGCGGGACTGTGGAAGCGAGGGAGTGCAGGCTAAAGGAAGAGGTGGGGTAGGCTAAAGGGGGAGGTAAGGTCGGATGAAGGGGTCCCTGGGGAGAAGAGGTGAGGCTGGCTGAGTCGGGGGAGGTCTAGAAGGGCATGGGGTAGGGGCCCTGGTAGAGGGAGGAAGAAAGCATAGAGGTGGGGCTGAGGAAGCCAGGAAGAAGGGGTGGTGGGGGCTGTGTAAAAGGAGAGTCCTAAGGTGGGGAAAGGGGCCATTGAGGAGGGCAGAAAAAAGGGTGCCAGTGGTGGGTGGAAAGGACAATGGGCTGACATTTTGTTCTCATCCAGCACTACCCTTTTAGCCTGCATTCCTCCTTTATTCCCTGCACTTCTCAGTCCCACCTCTATGCTTTCTTCCTCCCTCCCTCCCGCAGGGCACCTACCCCATGCCCTTCTCCCCCGACTCCGCCAGCCCCACCTCCTCTCCACAGGGACCCATGCATCCAGCCCTACCTCCCCCTTCAGCCCGCCCCACCTCACCTCACCTCACCTCCTCCTTTAGCCTGCACTCCCTCGCTTCTACCTCCCCCTTCAGCCCGCCCCACCTCACCTCCTCCTTTAGCCTGCACTCCCTCGCTTCCACAGTCCCACCCATCTGCTTGCTTCCACTGCAACTGTACAAGGAGATTACCAACTATTCCGTTTCTGTGCCGAAAGCAGGACTCAAACCCAGGCCCCCAGCGCTGTAACACAAGCACTTAACCTCTAGGCCACTGCAGTTAGCTGGTATTTGGGGGAGCTTGGGGGGGCATGATGTTCTAGCCTCATTTTCTTCAGTGAACATGTTTCACAATGCAAATGGGTATGCTCACAGGGGCATGCAGAAGAAAGACATATAGCCCAAAAGCTGCTTTCAGAAGCACAGCCACCAGTGGCTCCAGTGGGAAGTGATTGGTCTTGGAATGCGCGAGACCTGAGTTCTAATCCTCCTGGGCATGTTTTTTATTTATTTTTGCTGCTTGTTCATGATTTTTAAATGTAAAAACTCTGCACTCAAAAATAAAAATGATTTGACAGACTCTTGCTGTAGCCAGCCTTTCTCACTCTTTGCCCTGGGGGAGAACAACCCAATCACCCCTTCAGCCCCTCTTACTCGTCTCACAGCACCTCCCATAAGCGAGGAATGCATCTTTTGTTGGTAGATTTCCTTCATGAGGCTTAGCTAGGCCTGCATTCCTTTTCAAAGGGCCATAGAAGAGAGCAAAAAAGGAGAAGGCAGAATAGAGCATGAAATAGGTGGAAGACAAGGGGTCAGGGGGGTTGGCAGTAAAAGAAACAGGGCCTGGCCTGGCAGAGAGTTAGAAGTTAGGGAACACAATGAGCGAGGGAGGAGGAAAGATGCCTCAGGCATTGAGCTCTCGGACTCTTCCCCACCGTGCCTGCAGAAAGAGCCTTCTCCCGAATGGATACATTTGCCTGGAGAGCCCAGAACTAATTTCAGTTAGCCAGAGGGTAAACAGAGGCCAGGGAGAGGTGCACGCCCCTCCATTTGACTAGGCTTCTGGGGCTTCTGGGAGGAAAAAAGGCATCAGTATTCCAGCAAGATCATCGTCATCAAGGCCACCATCACTAGGGGATTACAGAGCATGCTGTGACACTCTCCGGGGCCTGGTTGGCCAGGCTTATGTTGAAGAGCACATATCCTAACCCTAAGCTACCTGGGTGGCTGCACCATAGGGGCTGCACCGGATATAGGGCTGTGCCCGTAAGGGCTGTGGTCGCGTTTGGGAGCGTTAGGGACGCGTGGAGGCCGCAGGGCGCAGACCTCTGCCCATTTCCCTCCAGGATTAGGCCCTGATTCTCAGGCGTGGAGCCAGCCACTCCAAAACTGGCAGAAAGCAGCCCTCTCACCCCCAGGGCAAAGAGTGGGAAAGGCTGGTTACATCAAGTGTCTTTCAAATCTTTCACTTTCGAGAGCAGAGTGTTTACATTTAGGAATCATGAACAAGCAGCAATAGGAAAGCATACAGTATCAGAGGACAGAACACTGCCCTGCGCATATCAGTACACCCCAATGACAAAGTCAAAGATTTAAATGACCTGCTTAGCTATGAGTGGCTGACACCTCACAATGATTATCATCTCTCCGTGAAGCAAAACATCCTCGGAATTGGGTTGAAAGATAGATCTAATGTGCCAAAGGAAGGCAACATGGAAATTCAGTTTCCTGCTCTCAGGGGAAGGAGGGTCGACAGCCCAATGGGTTAATGCACCTACTGCAGCCTCCTATGTGGAGCCTGCAGGCGACGCATGCAGTTGCTGGTGAGATGCTGATACAGGTTCGCCTGCTATGCAGGGGCCCGTGGTCACCTCACAGCACCTCGAGAAGGTGTCCTGTTTGAGTCCCAGGGCAATCATTGTGTCAACCATGACCCGTAGATTACACCTTTTCCCCTCGTTTTTTTCCAATCAATTGGGGCCAGAGAGACAAGCTTTTGTATGGGCCTTACCAAGGCCAGCGTGCAGAAAACAAAGGCGCAACTGTTAGTAGTAACGCAGGTATTGAAGGGGCATTAGCTGTTGGCGGATGGCGCAGGGCAATGCATACCCATTTTCAAATAAAAAAAGTTTTTTTTTTATTAAAAAAAAAATACATGCCCAGGAAATTCCAGACCTTGGATTAGAACTCAGGTCTCCAGCATTCCAAGACCAAGCACTTATCACTTGTGCCACTGGTGGTTGTGCTTCTGAGACTTGCTTTTGGGCGTATATATCTTTCTCCTGCACGCCCCTGTGAGCATACCCATTTGCGTTGTGAAACATGTTCACTGGAGCCTACAAGGATAGAACATCTGCCCCCCCCCCCCCCCCTGCTCCCCCAAATACCAGCTAACTGCAGTGGCCTAGAGGTTAAGTGCTTGCATTACAGCAGCTGGGGGCCTGGGTTCGGGTCCTGCTTTCGGCACATAAACAGAATAGTTGGTCATCTCCTGGTACAGTTGGAGTGGAAGAAAGCGGAGAGGCGGGACTGTGGAAGCGAGGGAGTGCAGGCTAAAGGAAGAGGTGGGGTAGGCTAAAGGGGGAGGTAAGGTCGGATGAAGGGGTCCCTGGGGAGAAGAGGTGAGGCTGGCTGAGTCGGGGGAGGTCTAGAAGGGCATGGGGTAGGGGCCCTGGTAGAGGGAGGAAGAAAGCATAGAGGTGGGGCTGAGGAAGCCAGGAAGAAGGGGTGGTGGGGGCTGTGTAAAAGGAGAGTCCTAAGGTGGGGAAAGGGGCCATTGAGGAGGGCAGAAAAAAGGGTGCCAGTGGTGGGTGGAAAGGACAATGGGCTGACATTTTGTTCTCATCCAGCACTACCCTTTTAGCCTGCATTCCTCCTTTATTCCCTGCACTTCTCAGTCCCACCTCTATGCTTTCTTCCTCCCTCCCTCCCGCAGGGCACCTACCCCATGCCCTTCTCCCCCGACTCCGCCAGCCCCACCTCCTCTCCACAGGGACCCATGCATCCAGCCCTACCTCCCCCTTCAGCCCGCCCCACCTCACCTCACCTCACCTCACCTCCTCCTTTAGCCTGCACTCCCTCGCTTCTACCTCCCCCTTCAGCCCGCCCCACCTCACCTCCTCCTTTAGCCTGCACTCCCTCGCTTCCACAGTCCCACCCATCTGCTTGCTTCCACTGCAACTGTACAAGGAGATTACCAACTATTCCGTTTCTGTGCCGAAAGCAGGACTCAAACCCAGGCCCCCAGCGCTGTAACACAAGCACTTAACCTCTAGGCCACTGCAGTTAGCTGGTATTTGGGGGAGCTTGGGGGGGCATGATGTTCTAGCCTCATTTTCTTCAGTGAACATGTTTCACAATGCAAATGGGTATGCTCACAGGGGCATGCAGAAGAAAGACATATAGCCCAAAAGCTGCTTTCAGAAGCACAGCCACCAGTGGCTCCAGTGGGAAGTGATTGGTCTTGGAATGCGCGAGACCTGAGTTCTAATCCTCCTGGGCATGTTTTTTATTTATTTTTGCTGCTTGTTCATGATTTTTAAATGTAAAAACTCTGCACTCAAAAATAAAAATGATTTGACAGACTCTTGCTGTAGCCAGCCTTTCTCACTCTTTGCCCTGGGGGAGAACAACCCAATCACCCCTTCAGCCCCTCTTACTCGTCTCACAGCACCTCCCATAAGCGAGGAATGCATCTTTTGTTGGTAGATTTCCTTCATGAGGCTTAGCTAGGCCTGCATTCCTTTTCAAAGGGCCATAGAAGAGAGCAAAAAAGGAGAAGGCAGAATAGAGCATGAAATAGGTGGAAGACAAGGGGTCAGGGGGGTTGGCAGTAAAAGAAACAGGGCCTGGCCTGGCAGAGAGTTAGAAGTTAGGGAACACAATGAGCGAGGGAGGAGGAAAGATGCCTCAGGCATTGAGCTCTCGGACTCTTCCCCACCGTGCCTGCAGAAAGAGCCTTCTCCCGAATGGATACATTTGCCTGGAGAGCCCAGAACTAATTTCAGTTAGCCAGAGGGTAAACAGAGGCCAGGGAGAGGTGCACGCCCCTCCATTTGACTAGGCTTCTGGGGCTTCTGGGAGGAAAAAAGGCATCAGTATTCCAGCAAGATCATCGTCACCAAGGCCACCATCACTAGGGGATTACAGAGCATGCTGTGACACTCTCCGGGGCCTGGTTGGCCAGGCTTATGTTGAAGAGCACATATCCTAACCCTAAGCTACCTGGGTGGCTGCACCATAGGGGCTGCACCGGATATAGGGCTGTGCCCGTAAGGGCTGTGGTCGCGTTTGGGAGCGTTAGGGACGCGTGGAGGCCGCAGGGCGCAGACCTCTGCCCATTTCCCTCCAGGATTAGGCCCTGATTCTCAGGCGTGGAGCCAGCCACTCCAAAACTGGCAGAAAGCAGCCCTCTCACCCCCAGGGCAAAGAGTGGGAAAGGCTGGTTACATCAAGTGTCTTTCAAATCTTTCACTTTCGAGAGCAGAGTGTTTACATTTTGGAATCATGAACAAGCAGCAATAGGAAAGCATACAGTATCAGAGGACAGAACACTGCCCTGCGCATATCAGTACACCCCAATGACAAAGTCAAAGATTTAAATGACCTGCTTAGCTATGAGTGGCTGACACCTCACAATGATTATCATCTCTCCGTGAAGCAAAACATCCTCGGAATTGGGTTGAAAGATAGATCTAATGTGCCAAAGGAAGGCAACATGGAAATTCAGTTTCCTGCTCTCAGGGGAAGGAGGGTCGACAGCCCAATGGGTTAATGCACCTACTGCAGCCTCCTATGTGGAGCCTGCAGGCGACGCATGCAGTTGCTGGTGAGATGCTGATACAGGTTCGCCTGCTATGCAGGGGCCCGTGGTCACCTCACAGCACCTCGAGAAGGTGTCCTGTTTGAGTCCCAGGGCAATCATTGTGTCAACCATGACCCGTAGATTACACCTTTTCCCCTCGTTTTTTTCCAATCAATTGGGGCCAGAGAGACAAGCTTTTGTATGGGCCTTACCAAGGCCAGCGTGCAGAAAACAAAGGCGCAACTGTTAGTAGTAACGCAGGTATTGAAGGGGCATTAGCTGTTGGCGGATGGCGCAGGGCAATGCATACCCATTTTCAAATAAAAAAAGTTTTTTTTTTATTAAAAAAAAAATACATGCCCAGGAAATTCCAGACCTTGGATTAGAACTCAGGTCTCCAGCATTCCAAGACCAAGCACTTATCACTTGTGCCACTGGTGGTTGTGCTTCTGAGACTTGCTTTTGGGCGTATATATCTTTCTCCTGCACTCCCCTGTGAGCATACCCATTTGCGTTGTGAAACATGTTCACTGGAGCCTACAAGGATAGAACATCTGGCCCCCCCGCTCCCCCAAATACCAGCTAACTGCAGTGGCCTAGAGGTTAAGTGCTTGCATTACAGCAGCTGGGGGCCTGGGTTCGGGTCCTGCTTTCGGCACATAAACAGAATAGTTGGTCATCTCCTGGTACAGTTGGAGTGGAAGAAAGCGGAGAGGCGGGACTGTGGAAGCGAGGGAGTGCAGGCTAAAGGAAGAGGTGGGGTAGGCTAAAGGGGGAGGTAAGGTCGGATGAAGGGGTCCCTGGGGAGAAGAGGTGAGGCTGGCTGAGTCGGGGGAGGTCTAGAAGGGCATGGGGTAGGGGCCCTGGTAGAGGGAGGAAGAAAGCATAGAGGTGGGGCTGAGGAAGCCAGGAAGAAGGGGTGGTGGGGGCTGTGTAAAAGGAGAGTCCTAAGGTGGGGAAAGGGGCCATTGAGGAGGGCAGAAAAAAGGGTGCCAGTGGTGGGTGGAAAGGACAATGGGCTGACATTTTGTTCTCATCCAGCACTACCCTTTTAGCCTGCATTCCTCCTTTATTCCCTGCACTTCTCAGTCCCACCTCTATGCTTTCTTCCTCCCTCCCTCCCGCAGGGCACCTACCCCATGCCCTTCTCCCCCGACTCTGCCAGCCCCACCTCCTCTCCACAGGGACCCATGCATCCAGCCCTACCTCCCCCTTCAGCCCGCCCCACCTCACCTCACCTCCTCCTTTAGCCTGCACTCCCTTGCTTCTACCTCCCCCTTCAGCCCGCCCCACCTCACCTCCTCCTTTAGCCTGCACTCCCTCGCTTCCACAGTCCCACCCATCTGCTTGCTTCCACTGCAACTGTACAAGGAAATTACCAACTATTCCGTTTCTGTGCCGAAAGCAGGACTCAAACCCAGGCCCCCAGCGCTGTAACACAAGCACTTAACCTCTAGGCCACTGCAGTTAGCTGGTATTTGGGGGAGCTTGGGGGGGCATGATGTTCTAGCCTCATTTTCTTCAGTGAACATGTTTCACAATGCAAATGGGTATGCTCACAGGGGCATGCAGAAGAAAGACATATAGCCCAAAAGCTGCTTTCAGAAGCACAGCCACCAGTGGCTCCAGTGGGAAGTGATTGGTCTTGGAATGCGCGAGACCTGAGTTCTAATCCTCCTGGGCATGTTTTTTATTTATTTTTGCTGCTTGTTCATGATTTTTAAATGTAAAAACTCTGCACTCAAAAATAAAAATGATTTGACAGACTCTTGCTGTAGCCAGCCTTTCTCACTCTTTGCCCTGGGGGAGAACAACCCAATCACCCCTTCAGCCCCTCTTACTCGTCTCACAGCACCTCCCATAAGCGAGGAATGCATCTTTTGTTGGTAGATTTCCTTCATGAGGCTTAGCTAGGCCTGCATTCCTTTTCAAAGGGCCATAGAAGAGAGCAAAAAAGGAGAAGGCAGAATAGAGCATGAAATAGGTGGAAGACAAGGGGTCAGGGGGGTTGGCAGTAAAAGAAACAGGGCCTGGCCTGGCAGAGAGTTAGAAGTTAGGGAACACAATGAGCGAGGGAGGAGGAAAGATGCCTCAGGCATTGAGCTCTCGGACTCTTCCCCACCGTGCCTGCAGAAAGAGCCTTCTCCCGAATGGATACATTTGCCTGGAGAGCCCAGAACTAATTTCAGTTAGCCAGAGGGTAAACAGAGGCCAGGGAGAGGTGCACGCCCCTCCATTTGACTAGGCTTCTGGGGCTTCTGGGAGGAAAAAAGGCATCAGTATTCCAGCAAGATCATCGTCACCAAGGCCACCATCACTAGGGGATTACAGAGCATGCTGTGACACTCTCCGGGGCCTGGTTGGCCAGGCTTATGTTGAAGAGCACATATCCTAACCCTAAGCTACCTGGGTGGCTGCACCATAGGGGCTGCACCGGATATAGGGCTGTGCCCGTAAGGGCTGTGGTCGCGTTTGGGAGCGTTAGGGACGCGTGGAGGCCGCAGGGCGCAGACCTCTGCCCATTTCCCTCCAGGATTAGGCCCTGATTCTCAGGCGTGGAGCCAGCCACTCCAAAACTGGCAGAAAGCAGCCCTCTCACCCCCAGGGCAAAGAGTGGGAAAGGCTGGTTACATCAAGTGTCTTTCAAATCTTTCACTTTCGAGAGCAGAGTGTTTACATTTTGGAATCATGAACAAGCAGCAATAGGAAAGCATACAGTATCAGAGGACAGAACACTGCCCTGCGCATATCAGTACACCCCAATGACAAAGTCAAAGATTTAAATGACCTGCTTAGCTATGAGTGGCTGACACCTCACAATGATTATCATCTCTCCGTGAAGCAAAACATCCTCGGAATTGGGTTGAAAGATAGATCTAATGTGCCAAAGGAAGGCAACATGGAAATTCAGTTTCCTGCTCTCAGGGGAAGGAGGGTCGACAGCCCAATGGGTTAATGCACCTACTGCAGCCTCCTATGTGGAGCCTGCAGGCGACGCATGCAGTTGCTGGTGAGATGCTGATACAGGTTCGCCTGCTATGCAGGGGCCCGTGGTCACCTCACAGCACCTCGAGAAGGTGTCCTGTTTGAGTCCCAGGGCAATCATTGTGTCAACCATGACCCGTAGATTACACCTTTTCCCCTCGTTTTTTTCCAATCAATTGGGGCCAGAGAGACAAGCTTTTGTATGGGCCTTACCAAGGCCAGCGTGCAGAAAACAAAGGCGCAACTGTTAGTAGTAACGCAGGTATTGAAGGGGCATTAGCTGTTGGCGGATGGCGCAGGGCAATGCATACCCATTTTCAAATAAAAAAAGTTTTTTTTTTATTAAAAAAAAAATACATGCCCAGGAAATTCCAGACCTTGGATTAGAACTCAGGTCTCCAGCATTCCAAGACCAAGCACTTATCACTTGTGCCACTGGTGGTTGTGCTTCTGAGACTTGCTTTTGGGCGTATATATCTTTCTCCTGCACTCCCCTGTGAGCATACCCATTTGCGTTGTGAAACATGTTCACTGGAGCCTACAAGGATAGAACATCTGGCCCCCCCGCTCCCCCAAATACCAGCTAACTGCAGTGGCCTAGAGGTTAAGTGCTTGCATTACAGCAGCTGGGGGCCTGGGTTCGGGTCCTGCTTTCGGCACATAAACAGAATAGTTGGTCATCTCCTGGTACAGTTGGAGTGGAAGAAAGCGGAGAGGCGGGACTGTGGAAGCGAGGGAGTGCAGGCTAAAGGAAGAGGTGGGGTAGGCTAAAGGGGGAGGTAAGGTCGGATGAAGGGGTCCCTGGGGAGAAGAGGTGAGGCTGGCTGAGTCGGGGGAGGTCTAGAAGGGCATGGGGTAGGGGCCCTGGTAGAGGGAGGAAGAAAGCATAGAGGTGGGGCTGAGGAAGCCAGGAAGAAGGGGTGGTGGGGGCTGTGTAAAAGGAGAGTCCTAAGGTGGGGAAAGGGGCCATTGAGGAGGGCAGAAAAAAGGGTGCCAGTGGTGGGTGGAAAGGACAATGGGCTGACATTTTGTTCTCATCCAGCACTACCCTTTTAGCCTGCATTCCTCCTTTATTCCCTGCACTTCTCAGTCCCACCTCTATGCTTTCTTCCTCCCTCCCTCCCGCAGGGCACCTACCCCATGCCCTTCTCCCCCGACTCTGCCAGCCCCACCTCCTCTCCACAGGGACCCATGCATCCAGCCCTACCTCCCCCTTCAGCCCGCCCCACCTCACCTCACCTCCTCCTTTAGCCTGCACTCCCTTGCTTCTACCTCCCCCTTCAGCCCGCCCCACCTCACCTCCTCCTTTAGCCTGCACTCCCTCGCTTCCACAGTCCCACCCATCTGCTTGCTTCCACTGCAACTGTACAAGGAAATTACCAACTATTCCGTTTCTGTGCCGAAAGCAGGACTCAAACCCAGGCCCCCAGCGCTGTAACACAAGCACTTAACCTCTAGGCCACTGCAGTTAGCTGGTATTTGGGGGAGCTTGGGGGGGCATGATGTTCTAGCCTCATTTTCTTCAGTGAACATGTTTCACAATGCAAATGGGTATGCTCACAGGGGCATGCAGAAGAAAGACATATAGCCCAAAAGCTGCTTTCAGAAGCACAGCCACCAGTGGCTCCAGTGGGAAGTGATTGGTCTTGGAATGCGCGAGACCTGAGTTCTAATCCTCCTGGGCATGTTTTTTATTTATTTTTGCTGCTTGTTCATGATTTTTAAATGTAAAAACTCTGCACTCAAAAATAAAAATGATTTGACAGACTCTTGCTGTAGCCAGCCTTTCTCACTCTTTGCCCTGGGGGAGAACAACCCAATCACCCCTTCAGCCCCTCTTACTCGTCTCACAGCACCTCCCATAAGCGAGGAATGCATCTTTTGTTGGTAGATTTCCTTCATGAGGCTTAGCTAGGCCTGCATTCCTTTTCAAAGGGCCATAGAAGAGAGCAAAAAAGGAGAAGGCAGAATAGAGCATGAAATAGGTGGAAGACAAGGGGTCAGGGGGGTTGGCAGTAAAAGAAACAGGGCCTGGCCTGGCAG
Organism: Ambystoma mexicanum; assembly: GCF_040938575.1. NCBI lineage: Eukaryota > Metazoa > Chordata > Amphibia > Caudata > Ambystomatidae > Ambystoma > Ambystoma mexicanum. Next base: position 568,042 of record NW_027182333.1, on the reverse strand, counting down.
AGAGTTAGAAGTTAGGGAACACAATGAGCGAGGGAGGAGGAAAGATGCCTCAGGCATTGAGCTCTCGGACTCTTCCCCACCGTGCCTGCAGAAAGAGCCTTCTCCCGAATGGATACATTTGCCTGGAGAGCCCAGAACTAATTTCAGTTAGCCAGAGGGTAAACAGAGGCCAGGGAGAGGTGCACGCCCCTCCATTTGACTAGGCTTCTGGGGCTTCTGGGAGGAAAAAAGGCATCAGTATTCCAGCAAGATCATCGTCACCAAGGCCACCATCACTAGGGGATTACAGAGCATGCTGTGACACTCTCCGGGGCCTGGTTGGCCAGGCTTATGTTGAAGAGCACATATCCTAACCCTAAGCTACCTGGGTGGCTGCACCATAGGGGCTGCACCGGATATAGGGCTGTGCCCGTAAGGGCTGTGGTCGCGTTTGGGAGCGTTAGGGACGCGTGGAGGCCGCAGGGCGCAGACCTCTGCCCATTTCCCTCCAGGATTAGGCCCTGATTCTCAGGCGTGGAGCCAGCCACTCCAAAACTGGCAGAAAGCAGCCCTCTCACCCCCAGGGCAAAGAGTGGGAAAGGCTGGTTACATCAAGTGTCTTTCAAATCTTTCACTTTCGAGAGCAGAGTGTTTACATTTTGGAATCATGAACAAGCAGCAATAGGAAAGCATACAGTATCAGAGGACAGAACACTGCCCTGCGCATATCAGTACACCCCAATGACAAAGTCAAAGATTTAAATGACCTGCTTAGCTATGAGTGGCTGACACCTCACAATGATTATCATCTCTCCGTGAAGCAAAACATCCTCGGAATTGGGTTGAAAGATAGATCTAATGTGCCAAAGGAAGGCAACATGGAAATTCAGTTTCCTGCTCTCAGGGGAAGGAGGGTCGACAGCCCAATGGGTTAATGCACCTACTGCAGCCTCCTATGTGGAGCCTGCAGGCGACGCATGCAGTTGCTGGTGAGATGCTGATACAGGTTCGCCTGCTATGCAGGGGCCCGTGGTCACCTCACAGCACCTCGAGAAGGTGTCCTGTTTGAGTCCCAGGGCAATCATTGTGTCAACCATGACCCGTAGATTACACCTTTTCCCCTCGTTTTTTTCCAATCAATTGGGGCCAGAGAGACAAGCTTTTGTATGGGCCTTACCAAGGCCAGCGTGCAGAAAACAAAGGCGCAACTGTTAGTAGTAACGCAGGTATTGAAGGGGCATTAGCTGTTGGCGGATGGCGCAGGGCAATGCATACCCATTTTCAAATAAAAAAAGTTTTTTTTTTATTAAAAAAAAAATACATGCCCAGGAAATTCCAGACCTTGGATTAGAACTCAGGTCTCCAGCATTCCAAGACCAAGCACTTATCACTTGTGCCACTGGTGGTTGTGCTTCTGAGACTTGCTTTTGGGCGTATATATCTTTCTCCTGCACGCCCCTGTGAGCATACCCATTTGCGTTGTGAAACATGTTCACTGGAGCCTACAAGGATAGAACATCTGCCCCCCCCCCCCCCCCTGCTCCCCCAAATACCAGCTAACTGCAGTGGCCTAGAGGTTAAGTGCTTGCATTACAGCAGCTGGGGGCCTGGGTTCGGGTCCTGCTTTCGGCACATAAACAGAATAGTTGGTCATCTCCTGGTACAGTTGGAGTGGAAGAAAGCGGAGAGGCGGGACTGTGGAAGCGAGGGAGTGCAGGCTAAAGGAAGAGGTGGGGTAGGCTAAAGGGGGAGGTAAGGTCGGATGAAGGGGTCCCTGGGGAGAAGAGGTGAGGCTGGCTGAGTCGGGGGAGGTCTAGAAGGGCATGGGGTAGGGGCCCTGGTAGAGGGAGGAAGAAAGCATAGAGGTGGGGCTGAGGAAGCCAGGAAGAAGGGGTGGTGGGGGCTGTGTAAAAGGAGAGTCCTAAGGTGGGGAAAGGGGCCATTGAGGAGGGCAGAAAAAAGGGTGCCAGTGGTGGGTGGAAAGGACAATGGGCTGACATTTTGTTCTCATCCAGCACTACCCTTTTAGCCTGCATTCCTCCTTTATTCCCTGCACTTCTCAGTCCCACCTCTATGCTTTCTTCCTCCCTCCCTCCCGCAGGGCACCTACCCCATGCCCTTCTCCCCCGACTCCGCCAGCCCCACCTCCTCTCCACAGGGACCCATGCATCCAGCCCTACCTCCCCCTTCAGCCCGCCCCACCTCACCTCACCTCACCTCACCTCCTCCTTTAGCCTGCACTCCCTCGCTTCTACCTCCCCCTTCAGCCCGCCCCACCTCACCTCCTCCTTTAGCCTGCACTCCCTCGCTTCCACAGTCCCACCCATCTGCTTGCTTCCACTGCAACTGTACAAGGAGATTACCAACTATTCCGTTTCTGTGCCGAAAGCAGGACTCAAACCCAGGCCCCCAGCGCTGTAACACAAGCACTTAACCTCTAGGCCACTGCAGTTAGCTGGTATTTGGGGGAGCTTGGGGGGGCATGATGTTCTAGCCTCATTTTCTTCAGTGAACATGTTTCACAATGCAAATGGGTATGCTCACAGGGGCATGCAGAAGAAAGACATATAGCCCAAAAGCTGCTTTCAGAAGCACAGCCACCAGTGGCTCCAGTGGGAAGTGATTGGTCTTGGAATGCGCGAGACCTGAGTTCTAATCCTCCTGGGCATGTTTTTTATTTATTTTTGCTGCTTGTTCATGATTTTTAAATGTAAAAACTCTGCACTCAAAAATAAAAATGATTTGACAGACTCTTGCTGTAGCCAGCCTTTCTCACTCTTTGCCCTGGGGGAGAACAACCCAATCACCCCTTCAGCCCCTCTTACTCGTCTCACAGCACCTCCCATAAGCGAGGAATGCATCTTTTGTTGGTAGATTTCCTTCATGAGGCTTAGCTAGGCCTGCATTCCTTTTCAAAGGGCCATAGAAGAGAGCAAAAAAGGAGAAGGCAGAATAGAGCATGAAATAGGTGGAAGACAAGGGGTCAGGGGGGTTGGCAGTAAAAGAAACAGGGCCTGGCCTGGCAGAGAGTTAGAAGTTAGGGAACACAATGAGCGAGGGAGGAGGAAAGATGCCTCAGGCATTGAGCTCTCGGACTCTTCCCCACCGTGCCTGCAGAAAGAGCCTTCTCCCGAATGGATACATTTGCCTGGAGAGCCCAGAACTAATTTCAGTTAGCCAGAGGGTAAACAGAGGCCAGGGAGAGGTGCACGCCCCTCCATTTGACTAGGCTTCTGGGGCTTCTGGGAGGAAAAAAGGCATCAGTATTCCAGCAAGATCATCGTCACCAAGGCCACCATCACTAGGGGATTACAGAGCATGCTGTGACACTCTCCGGGGCCTGGTTGGCCAGGCTTATGTTGAAGAGCACATATCCTAACCCTAAGCTACCTGGGTGGCTGCACCATAGGGGCTGCACCGGATATAGGGCTGTGCCCGTAAGGGCTGTGGTCGCGTTTGGGAGCGTTAGGGACGCGTGGAGGCCGCAGGGCGCAGACCTCTGCCCATTTCCCTCCAGGATTAGGCCCTGATTCTCAGGCGTGGAGCCAGCCACTCCAAAACTGGCAGAAAGCAGCCCTCTCACCCCCAGGGCAAAGAGTGGGAAAGGCTGGTTACATCAAGTGTCTTTCAAATCTTTCACTTTCGAGAGCAGAGTGTTTACATTTTGGAATCATGAACAAGCAGCAATAGGAAAGCATACAGTATCAGAGGACAGAACACTGCCCTGCGCATATCAGTACACCCCAATGACAAAGTCAAAGATTTAAATGACCTGCTTAGCTATGAGTGGCTGACACCTCACAATGATTATCATCTCTCCGTGAAGCAAAACATCCTCGGAATTGGGTTGAAAGATAGATCTAATGTGCCAAAGGAAGGCAACATGGAAATTCAGTTTCCTGCTCTCAGGGGAAGGAGGGTCGACAGCCCAATGGGTTAATGCACCTACTGCAGCCTCCTATGTGGAGCCTGCAGGCGACGCATGCAGTTGCTGGTGAGATGCTGATACAGGTTCGCCTGCTATGCAGGGGCCCGTGGTCACCTCACAGCACCTCGAGAAGGTGTCCTGTTTGAGTCCCAGGGCAATCATTGTGTCAACCATGACCCGTAGATTACACCTTTTCCCCTCGTTTTTTTCCAATCAATTGGGGCCAGAGAGACAAGCTTTTGTATGGGCCTTACCAAGGCCAGCGTGCAGAAAACAAAGGCGCAACTGTTAGTAGTAACGCAGGTATTGAAGGGGCATTAGCTGTTGGCGGATGGCGCAGGGCAATGCATACCCATTTTCAAATAAAAAAAGTTTTTTTTTTATTAAAAAAAAAATACATGCCCAGGAAATTCCAGACCTTGGATTAGAACTCAGGTCTCCAGCATTCCAAGACCAAGCACTTATCACTTGTGCCACTGGTGGTTGTGCTTCTGAGACTTGCTTTTGGGCGTATATATCTTTCTCCTGCACTCCCCTGTGAGCATACCCATTTGCGTTGTGAAACATGTTCACTGGAGCCTACAAGGATAGAACATCTGGCCCCCCCGCTCCCCCAAATACCAGCTAACTGCAGTGGCCTAGAGGTTAAGTGCTTGCATTACAGCAGCTGGGGGCCTGGGTTCGGGTCCTGCTTTCGGCACATAAACAGAATAGTTGGTCATCTCCTGGTACAGTTGGAGTGGAAGAAAGCGGAGAGGCGGGACTGTGGAAGCGAGGGAGTGCAGGCTAAAGGAAGAGGTGGGGTAGGCTAAAGGGGGAGGTAAGGTCGGATGAAGGGGTCCCTGGGGAGAAGAGGTGAGGCTGGCTGAGTCGGGGGAGGTCTAGAAGGGCATGGGGTAGGGGCCCTGGTAGAGGGAGGAAGAAAGCATAGAGGTGGGGCTGAGGAAGCCAGGAAGAAGGGGTGGTGGGGGCTGTGTAAAAGGAGAGTCCTAAGGTGGGGAAAGGGGCCATTGAGGAGGGCAGAAAAAAGGGTGCCAGTGGTGGGTGGAAAGGACAATGGGCTGACATTTTGTTCTCATCCAGCACTACCCTTTTAGCCTGCATTCCTCCTTTATTCCCTGCACTTCTCAGTCCCACCTCTATGCTTTCTTCCTCCCTCCCTCCCGCAGGGCACCTACCCCATGCCCTTCTCCCCCGACTCTGCCAGCCCCACCTCCTCTCCACAGGGACCCATGCATCCAGCCCTACCTCCCCCTTCAGCCCGCCCCACCTCACCTCACCTCCTCCTTTAGCCTGCACTCCCTTGCTTCTACCTCCCCCTTCAGCCCGCCCCACCTCACCTCCTCCTTTAGCCTGCACTCCCTCGCTTCCACAGTCCCACCCATCTGCTTGCTTCCACTGCAACTGTACAAGGAAATTACCAACTATTCCGTTTCTGTGCCGAAAGCAGGACTCAAACCCAGGCCCCCAGCGCTGTAACACAAGCACTTAACCTCTAGGCCACTGCAGTTAGCTGGTATTTGGGGGAGCTTGGGGGGGCATGATGTTCTAGCCTCATTTTCTTCAGTGAACATGTTTCACAATGCAAATGGGTATGCTCACAGGGGCATGCAGAAGAAAGACATATAGCCCAAAAGCTGCTTTCAGAAGCACAGCCACCAGTGGCTCCAGTGGGAAGTGATTGGTCTTGGAATGCGCGAGACCTGAGTTCTAATCCTCCTGGGCATGTTTTTTATTTATTTTTGCTGCTTGTTCATGATTTTTAAATGTAAAAACTCTGCACTCAAAAATAAAAATGATTTGACAGACTCTTGCTGTAGCCAGCCTTTCTCACTCTTTGCCCTGGGGGAGAACAACCCAATCACCCCTTCAGCCCCTCTTACTCGTCTCACAGCACCTCCCATAAGCGAGGAATGCATCTTTTGTTGGTAGATTTCCTTCATGAGGCTTAGCTAGGCCTGCATTCCTTTTCAAAGGGCCATAGAAGAGAGCAAAAAAGGAGAAGGCAGAATAGAGCATGAAATAGGTGGAAGACAAGGGGTCAGGGGGGTTGGCAGTAAAAGAAACAGGGCCTGGCCTGGCAGAGAGTTAGAAGTTAGGGAACACAATGAGCGAGGGAGGAGGAAAGATGCCTCAGGCATTGAGCTCTCGGACTCTTCCCCACCGTGCCTGCAGAAAGAGCCTTCTCCCGAATGGATACATTTGCCTGGAGAGCCCAGAACTAATTTCAGTTAGCCAGAGGGTAAACAGAGGCCAGGGAGAGGTGCACGCCCCTCCATTTGACTAGGCTTCTGGGGCTTCTGGGAGGAAAAAAGGCATCAGTATTCCAGCAAGATCATCGTCACCAAGGCCACCATCACTAGGGGATTACAGAGCATGCTGTGACACTCTCCGGGGCCTGGTTGGCCAGGCTTATGTTGAAGAGCACATATCCTAACCCTAAGCTACCTGGGTGGCTGCACCATAGGGGCTGCACCGGATATAGGGCTGTGCCCGTAAGGGCTGTGGTCGCGTTTGGGAGCGTTAGGGACGCGTGGAGGCCGCAGGGCGCAGACCTCTGCCCATTTCCCTCCAGGATTAGGCCCTGATTCTCAGGCGTGGAGCCAGCCACTCCAAAACTGGCAGAAAGCAGCCCTCTCACCCCCAGGGCAAAGAGTGGGAAAGGCTGGTTACATCAAGTGTCTTTCAAATCTTTCACTTTCGAGAGCAGAGTGTTTACATTTTGGAATCATGAACAAGCAGCAATAGGAAAGCATACAGTATCAGAGGACAGAACACTGCCCTGCGCATATCAGTACACCCCAATGACAAAGTCAAAGATTTAAATGACCTGCTTAGCTATGAGTGGCTGACACCTCACAATGATTATCATCTCTCCGTGAAGCAAAACATCCTCGGAATTGGGTTGAAAGATAGATCTAATGTGCCAAAGGAAGGCAACATGGAAATTCAGTTTCCTGCTCTCAGGGGAAGGAGGGTCGACAGCCCAATGGGTTAATGCACCTACTGCAGCCTCCTATGTGGAGCCTGCAGGCGACGCATGCAGTTGCTGGTGAGATGCTGATACAGGTTCGCCTGCTATGCAGGGGCCCGTGGTCACCTCACAGCACCTCGAGAAGGTGTCCTGTTTGAGTCCCAGGGCAATCATTGTGTCAACCATGACCCGTAGATTACACCTTTTCCCCTCGTTTTTTTCCAATCAATTGGGGCCAGAGAGACAAGCTTTTGTATGGGCCTTACCAAGGCCAGCGTGCAGAAAACAAAGGCGCAACTGTTAGTAGTAACGCAGGTATTGAAGGGGCATTAGCTGTTGGCGGATGGCGCAGGGCAATGCATACCCATTTTCAAATAAAAAAAGGTTTTTTTTTATTAAAAAAAAAATACATGCCCAGGAAATTCCAGACCTTGGATTAGAACTCAGGTCTCCAGCATTCCAAGACCAAGCACTTATCACTTGTGCCACTGGTGGTTGTGCTTCTGACACTTGCTTTTGGGCGTATATATCTTTCTCCTGCACTCCCCTGTGAGCATACCCATTTGCGTTGTGAAACATGTTCACTGGAGCCTACAAGGATAGAACATCTGGCCCCCCCGCTCCCCCAAATACCAGCTAACTGCAGTGGCCTAGAGGTTAAGTGCTTGCATTACAGCAGCTGGGGGCCTGGGTTCGGGTCCTGCTTTCGGCACATAAACAGAATAGTTGGTCATCTCCTGGTACAGTTGGAGTGGAAGAAAGCGGAGAGGCGGGACTGTGGAAGCGAGGGAGTGCAGGCTAAAGGAAGAGGTGGGGTAGGCTAAAGGGGGAGGTAAGGTCGGATGAAGGGGTCCCTGGGGAGAAGAGGTGAGGCTGGCTGAGTCGGGGGAGGTCTAGAAGGGCATGGGGTAGGGGCCCTGGTAGAGGGAGGAAGAAAGCATAGAGGTGGGGCTGAGGAAGCCAGGAAGAAGGGGTGGTGGGGGCTGTGTAAAAGGAGAGTCCTAAGGTGGGGAAAGGGGCCATTGAGGAGGGCAGAAAAAAGGGTGCCAGTGGTGGGTGGAAAGGACAATGGGCTGACATTTTGTTCTCATCCAGCACTACCCTTTTAGCCTGCATTCCTCCTTTATTCCCTGCACTTCTCAGTCCCACCTCTATGCTTTCTTCCTCCCTCCCTCCCGCAGGGCACCTACCCCATGCCCTTCTCCCCCGACTCCGCCAGCCCCACCTCCTCTCCACAGGGACCCATGCATCCAGCCCTACCTCCCCCTTCAGCCCGCCCCACCTCACCTCACCTCACCTCCTCCTTTAGCCTGCACTCCCTCGCTTCTACCTCCCCCTTCAGCCCGCCCCACCTCACCTCCTCCTTTAGCCTGCACTCCCTCGCTTCCACAGTCCCACCCATCTGCTTGCTTCCACTGCAACTGTACAAGGAGATTACCAACTATTCCGTTTCTGTGCCGAAAGCAGGACTCAAACCCAGGCCCCCAGCGCTGTAACACAAGCACTTAACCTCTAGGCCACTGCAGTTAGCTGGTATTTGGGGGAGCTTGGGGGGGCATGATGTTCTAGCCTCATTTTCTTCAGTGAACATGTTTCACAATGCAAATGGGTATGCTCACAGGGGCATGCAGAAGAAAGACATATAGCCCAAAAGCTGCTTTCAGAAGCACAGCCACCAGTGGCTCCAGTGGGAAGTGATTGGTCTTGGAATGCGCGAGACCTGAGTTCTAATCCTCCTGGGCATGTTTTTTATTTATTTTTGCTGCTTGTTCATGATTTTTAAATGTAAAAACTCTGCACTCAAAAATAAAAATGATTTGACAGACTCTTGCTGTAGCCAGCCTTTCTCACTCTTTGCCCTGGGGGAGAACAACCCAATCACCCCTTCAGCCCCTCTTACTCGTCTCACAGCACCTCCCATAAGCGAGGAATGCAACTTTTGTTGGTAGATTTCCTTCATGAGGCTTAGCTAGGCCTGCATTCCTTTTCAAAGGGCCATAGAAGAGAGCAAAAAAGGAGAAGGCAGAATAGAGCATGAAATAGGTGGAAGACAAGGGGTCAGGGGGGTTGGCAGTAAAAGAAACAGGGCCTGGCCTGGCAGAGAGTTAGAAGTTAGGGAACACAATGAGCGAGGGAGGAGGAAAGATGCCTCAGGCATTGAGCTCTCGGACTCTTCCCCACCGTGCCTGCAGAAAGAGCCTTCTCCCGAATGGATACATTTGCCTGGAGAGCCCAGAACTAATTTCAGTTAGCCAGAGGGTAAACAGAGGCCAGGGAGAGGTGCACGCCCCTCCATTTGACTAGGCTTCTGGGGCTTCTGGGAGGAAAAAAGGCATCAGTATTCCAGCAAGATCATCGTCACCAAGGCCACCATCACTAGGGGATTACAGAGCATGCTGTGACACTCTCCGGGGCCTGGTTGGCCAGGCTTATGTTGAAGAGCACATATCCTAACCCTAAGCTACCTGGGTGGCTGCACCATAGGGGCTGCACCGGATATAGGGCTGTGCCCGTAAGGGCTGTGGTCGCGTTTGGGAGCGTTAGGGACGCGTGGAGGCCGCAGGGCGCAGACCTCTGCCCATTTCCCTCCAGGATTAGGCCCTGATTCTCAGGCGTGGAGCCAGCCACTCCAAAACTGGCAGAAAGCAGCCCTCTCACCCCCAGGGCAAAGAGTGGGAAAGGCTGGTTACATCAAGTGTCTTTCAAATCTTTCACTTTCGAGAGCAGAGTGTTTACATTTTGGAATCATGAACAAGCAGCAATAGGAAAGCATACAGTATCAGAGGACAGAACACTGCCCTGCGCATATCAGTACACCCCAATGACAAAGTCAAAGATTTAAATGACCTGCTTAGCTATGAGTGGCTGACACCTCACAATGATTATCATCTCTCCGTGAAGCAAAACATCCTCGGAATTGGGTTGAAAGATAGATCTAATGTGCCAAAGGAAGGCAACATGGAAATTCAGTTTCCTGCTCTCAGGGGAAGGAGGGTCGACAGCCCAATGGGTTAATGCACCTACTGCAGCCTCCTATGTGGAGCCTGCAGGCGACGCATGCAGTTGCTGGTGAGATGCTGATACAGGTTCGCCTGCTATGCAGGGGCCCGTGGTCACCTCACAGCACCTCGAGAAGGTGTCCTGTTTGAGTCCCAGGGCAATCATTGTGTCAACCATGACCCGTAGATTACACCTTTTCCCCTCGTTTTTTTCCAATCAATTGGGGCCAGAGAGACAAGCTTTTGTATGGGCCTTACCAAGGCCAGCGTGCAGAAAACAAAGGCGCAACTGTTAGTAGTAACGCAGGTATTGAAGGGGCATTAGCTGTTGGCGGATGGCGCAGGGCAATGCATACCCATTTTCAAATAAAAAAAGTTTTTTTTTTATTAAAAAAAAAATACATGCCCAGGAAATTCCAGACCTTGGATTAGAACTCAGGTCTCCAGCATTCCAAGACCAAGCACTTATCACTTGTGCCACTGGTGGTTGTGCTTCTGAGACTTGCTTTTGGGCGTATATATCTTTCTCCTGCACTCCCCTGTGAGCATACCCATTTGCGTTGTGAAACATGTTCACTGGAGCCTACAAGGATAGAACATCTGGCCCCCCCGCTCCCCCAAATACCAGCTAACTGCAGTGGCCTAGAGGTTAAGTGCTTGCATTACAGCAGCTGGGGGCCTGGGTTCGGGTCCTGCTTTCGGCACATAAACAGAATAGTTGGTCATCTCCTGGTACAGTTGGAGTGGAAGAAAGCGGAGAGGCGGGACTGTGGAAGCGAGGGAGTGCAGGCTAAAGGAAGAGGTGGGGTAGGCTAAAGGGGGAGGTAAGGTCGGATGAAGGGGTCCCTGGGGAGAAGAGGTGAGGCTGGCTGAGTCGGGGGAGGTCTAGAAGGGCATGGGGTAGGGGCCCTGGTAGAGGGAGGAAGAAAGCATAGAGGTGGGGCTGAGGAAGCCAGGAAGAAGGGGTGGTGGGGGCTGTGTAAAAGGAGAGTCCTAAGGTGGGGAAAGGGGCCATTGAGGAGGGCAGAAAAAAGGGTGCCAGTGGTGGGTGGAAAGGACAATGGGCTGACATTTTGTTCTCATCCAGCACTACCCTTTTAGCCTGCATTCCTCCTTTATTCCCTGCACTTCTCAGTCCCACCTCTATGCTTTCTTCCTCCCTCCCTCCCGCAGGGCACCTACCCCATGCCCTTCTCCCCCGACTCCGCCAGCCCCACCTCCTCTCCACAGGGACCCATGCATCCAGCCCTACCTCCCCCTTCAGCCCGCCCCACCTCACCTCACCTCACCTCCTCCTTTAGCCTGCACTCCCTCGCTTCTACCTCCCCCTTCAGCCCGCCCCACCTCACCTCCTCCTTTAGCCTGCACTCCCTCGCTTCCACAGTCCCACCCATCTGCTTGCTTCCACTGCAACTGTACAAGGAAATTACCAACTATTCCGTTTCTGTGCCGAAAGCAGGACTCAAACCCAGGCCCCCAGCGCTGTAACACAAGCACTTAACCTCTAGGCCACTGCAGTTAGCTGGTATTTGGGGGAGCTTGGGGGGGCATGATGTTCTAGCCTCATTTTCTTCAGTGAACATGTTTCACAATGCAAATGGGTATGCTCACAGGGGCATGCAGAAGAAAGACATATAGCCCAAAAGCTGCTTTCAGAAGCACAGCCACCAGTGGCTCCAGTGGGAAGTGATTGGTCTTGGAATGCGCGAGACCTGAGTTCTAATCCTCCTGGGCATGTTTTTTATTTATTTTTGCTGCTTGTTCATGATTTTTAAATGTAAAAACTCTGCACTCAAAAATAAAAATGATTTGACAGACTCTTGCTGTAGCCAGCCTTTCTCACTCTTTGCCCTGGGGGAGAACAACCCAATCACCCCTTCAGCCCCTCTTACTCGTCTCACAGCACCTCCCATAAGCGAGGAATGCAACTTTTGTTGGTAGATTTCCTTCATGAGGCTTAGCTAGGCCTGCATTCCTTTTCAAAGGGCCATAGAAGAGAGCAAAAAAGGAGAAGGCAGAATAGAGCATGAAATAGGTGGAAGACAAGGGGTCAGGGGGGTTGGCAGTAAAAGAAACAGGGCCTGGCCTGGCAGAGAGTTAGAAGTTAGGGAACACAATGAGCGAGGGAGGAGGAAAGATGCCTCAGGCATTGAGCTCTCGGACTCTTCCCCACCGTGCCTGCAGAAAGAGCCTTCTCCCGAATGGATACATTTGCCTGGAGAGCCCAGAACTAATTTCAGTTAGCCAGAGGGTAAACAGAGGCCAGGGAGAGGTGCACGCCCCTCCATTTGACTAGGCTTCTGGGGCTTCTGGGAGGAAAAAAGGCATCAGTATTCCAGCAAGATCATCGTCACCAAGGCCACCATCACTAGGGGATTACAGAGCATGCTGTGACACTCTCCGGGGCCTGGTTGGCCAGGCTTATGTTGAAGAGCACATATCCTAACCCTAAGCTACCTGGGTGGCTGCACCATAGGGGCTGCACCGGATATAGGGCTGTGCCCGTAAGGGCTGTGGTCGCGTTTGGGAGCGTTAGGGACGCGTGGAGGCCGCAGGGCGCAGACCTCTGCCCATTTCCCTCCAGGATTAGGCCCTGATTCTCAGGCGTGGAGCCAGCCACTCCAAAACTGGCAGAAAGCAGCCCTCTCACCCCCAGGGCAAAGAGTGGGAAAGGCTGGTTACATCAAGTGTCTTTCAAATCTTTCACTTTCGAGAGCAGAGTGTTTACATTTTGGAATCATGAACAAGCAGCAATAGGAAAGCATACAGTATCAGAGGACAGAACACTGCCCTGCGCATATCAGTACACCCCAATGACAAAGTCAAAGATTTAAATGACCTGCTTAGCTATGAGTGGCTGACACCTCACAATGATTATCATCTCTCCGTGAAGCAAAACATCCTCGGAATTGGGTTGAAAGATAGATCTAATGTGCCAAAGGAAGGCAACATGGAAATTCAGTTTCCTGCTCTCAGGGGAAGGAGGGTCGACAGCCCAATGGGTTAATGCACCTACTGCAGCCTCCTATGTGGAGCCTGCAGGCGACGCATGCAGTTGCTGGTGAGATGCTGATACAGGTTCGCCTGCTATGCAGGGGCCCGTGGTCACCTCACAGCACCTCGAGAAGGTGTCCTGTTTGAGTCCCAGGGCAATCATTGTGTCAACCATGACCCGTAGATTACACCTTTTCCCCTCGTTTTTTTCCAATCAATTGGGGCCAGAGAGACAAGCTTTTGTATGGGCCTTACCAAGGCCAGCGTGCAGAAAACAAAGGCGCAACTGTTAGTAGTAACGCAGGTATTGAAGGGGCATTAGCTGTTGGCGGATGGCGCAGGGCAATGCATACCCATTTTCAAATAAAAAAAGGTTTTTTTTTATTAAAAAAAAAATACATGCCCAGGAAATTCCAGACCTTGGATTAGAACTCAGGTCTCCAGCATTCCAAGACCAAGCACTTATCACTTGTGCCACTGGTGGTTGTGCTTCTGAGACTTGCTTTTGGGCGTATATATCTTTCTCCTGCACTCCCCTGTGAGCATACCCATTTGCGTTGTGAAACATGTTCACTGGAGCCTACAAGGATAGAACATCTGGCCCCCCCGCTCCCCCAAATACCAGCTAACTGCAGTGGCCTAGAGGTTAAGTGCTTGCATTACAGCAGCTGGGGGCCTGGGTTCGGGTCCTGCTTTCGGCACATAAACAGAATAGTTGGTCATCTCCTGGTACAGTTGGAGTGGAAGAAAGCGGAGAGGCGGGACTGTGGAAGCGAGGGAGTGCAGGCTAAAGGAAGAGGTGGGGTAGGCTAAAGGGGGAGGTAAGGTCGGATGAAGGGGTCCCTGGGGAGAAGAGGTGAGGCTGGCTGAGTCGGGGGAGGTCTAGAAGGGCATGGGGTAGGGGCCCTGGTAGAGGGAGGAAGAAAGCATAGAGGTGGGGCTGAGGAAGCCAGGAAGAAGGGGTGGTGGGGGCTGTGTAAAAGGAGAGTCCTAAGGTGGGGAAAGGGGCCATTGAGGAGGGCAGAAAAAAGGGTGCCAGTGGTGGGTGGAAAGGACAATGGGCTGACATTTTGTTCTCATCCAGCACTACCCTTTTAGCCTGCATTCCTCCTTTATTCCCTGCACTTCTCAGTCCCACCTCTATGCTTTCTTCCTCCCTCCCTCCCGCAGGGCACCTACCCCATGCCCTTCTCCCCCGACTCCGCCAGCCCCACCTCCTCTCCACAGGGACCCATGCATCCAGCCCTACCTCCCCCTTCAGCCCGCCCCACCTCACCTCACCTCACCTCCTCCTTTAGCCTGCACTCCCTCGCTTCTACCTCCCCCTTCAGCCCGCCCCACCTCACCTCCTCCTTTAGCCTGCACTCCCTCGCTTCCACAGTCCCACCCATCTGCTTGCTTCCACTGCAACTGTACAAGGAGATTACCAACTATTCCGTTTCTGTGCCGAAAGCAGGACTCAAACCCAGGCCCCCAGCGCTGTAACACAAGCACTTAACCTCTAGGCCACTGCAGTTAGCTGGTATTTGGGGGAGCTTGGGGGGGCATGATGTTCTAGCCTCATTTTCTTCAGTGAACATGTTTCACAATGCAAATGGGTATGCTCACAGGGGCATGCAGAAGAAAGACATATAGCCCAAAAGCTGCTTTCAGAAGCACAGCCACCAGTGGCTCCAGTGGGAAGTGATTGGTCTTGGAATGCGCGAGACCTGAGTTCTAATCCTCCTGGGCATGTTTTTTATTTATTTTTGCTGCTTGTTCATGATTTTTAAATGTAAAAACTCTGCACTCAAAAATAAAAATGATTTGACAGACTCTTGCTGTAGCCAGCCTTTCTCACTCTTTGCCCTGGGGGAGAACAACCCAATCACCCCTTCAGCCCCTCTTACTCGTCTCACAGCACCTCCCATAAGCGAGGAATGCATCTTTTGTTGGTAGATTTCCTTCATGAGGCTTAGCTAGGCCTGCATTCCTTTTCAAAGGGCCATAGAAGAGAGCAAAAAAGGAGAAGGCAGAATAGAGCATGAAATAGGTGGAAGACAAGGGGTCAGGGGGGTTGGCAGTAAAAGAAACAGGGCCTGGCCTGGCAGAGAGTTAGAAGTTAGGGAACACAATGAGCGAGGGAGGAGGAAAGATGCCTCAGGCATTGAGCTCTCGGACTCTTCCCCACCGTGCCTGCAGAAAGAGCCTTCTCCCGAATGGATACATTTGCCTGGAGAGCCCAGAACTAATTTCAGTTAGCCAGAGGGTAAACAGAGGCCAGGGAGAGGTGCACGCCCCTCCATTTGACTAGGCTTCTGGGGCTTCTGGGAGGAAAAAAGGCATCAGTATTCCAGCAAGATCATCGTCACCAAGGCCACCATCACTAGGGGATTACAGAGCATGCTGTGACACTCTCCGGGGCCTGGTTGGCCAGGCTTATGTTGAAGAGCACATATCCTAACCCTAAGCTACCTGGGTGGCTGCACCATAGGGGCTGCACCGGATATAGGGCTGTGCCCGTAAGGGCTGTGGTCGCGTTTGGGAGCGTTAGGGACGCGTGGAGGCCGCAGGGCGCAGACCTCTGCCCATTTCCCTCCAGGATTAGGCCCTGATTCTCAGGCGTGGAGCCAGCCACTCCAAAACTGGCAGAAAGCAGCCCTCTCACCCCCAGGGCAAAGAGTGGGAAAGGCTGGTTACATCAAGTGTCTTTCAAATCTTTCACTTTCGAGAGCAGAGTGTTTACATTTTGGAATCATGAACAAGCAGCAATAGGAAAGCATACAGTATCAGAGGACAGAACACTGCCCTGCGCATATCAGTACACCCCAATGACAAAGTCAAAGATTTAAATGACCTGCTTAGCTATGAGTGGCTGACACCTCACAATGATTATCATCTCTCCGTGAAGCAAAACATCCTCGGAATTGGGTTGAAAGATAGATCTAATGTGCCAAAGGAAGGCAACATGGAAATTCAGTTTCCTGCTCTCAGGGGAAGGAGGGTCGACAGCCCAATGGGTTAATGCACCTACTGCAGCCTCCTATGTGGAGCCTGCAGGCGACGCATGCAGTTGCTGGTGAGATGCTGATACAGGTTCGCCTGCTATGCAGGGGCCCGTGGTCACCTCACAGCACCTCGAGAAGGTGTCCTGTTTGAGTCCCAGGGCAATCATTGTGTCAACCATGACCCGTAGATTACACCTTTTCCCCTCGTTTTTTTCCAATCAATTGGGGCCAGAGAGACAAGCTTTTGTATGGGCCTTACCAAGGCCAGCGTGCAGAAAACAAAGGCGCAACTGTTAGTAGTAACGCAGGTATTGAAGGGGCATTAGCTGTTGGCGGATGGCGCAGGGCAATGCATACCCATTTTCAAATAAAAAAAGTTTTTTTTTTATTAAAAAAAAAATACATGCCCAGGAAATTCCAGACCTTGGATTAGAACTCAGGTCTCCAGCATTCCAAGACCAAGCACTTATCACTTGTGCCACTGGTGGTTGTGCTTCTGAGACTTGCTTTTGGGCGTATATATCTTTCTCCTGCACTCCCCTGTGAGCATACCCATTTGCGTTGTGAAACATGTTCACTGGAGCCTACAAGGATAGAACATCTGGCCCCCCCGCTCCCCCAAATACCAGCTAACTGCAGTGGCCTAGAGGTTAAGTGCTTGCATTACAGCAGCTGGGGGCCTGGGTTCGGGTCCTGCTTTCGGCACATAAACAGAATAGTTGGTCATCTCCTGGTACAGTTGGAGTGGAAGAAAGCGGAGAGGCGGGACTGTGGAAGCGAGGGAGTGCAGGCTAAAGGAAGAGGTGGGGTAGGCTAAAGGGGGAGGTAAGGTCGGATGAAGGGGTCCCTGGGGAGAAGAGGTGAGGCTGGCTGAGTCGGGGGAGGTCTAGAAGGGCATGGGGTAGGGGCCCTGGTAGAGGGAGGAAGAAAGCATAGAGGTGGGGCTGAGGAAGCCAGGAAGAAGGGGTGGTGGGGGCTGTGTAAAAGGAGAGTCCTAAGGTGGGGAAAGGGGCCATTGAGGAGGGCAGAAAAAAGGGTGCCAGTGGTGGGTGGAAAGGACAATGGGCTGACATTTTGTTCTCATCCAGCACTACCCTTTTAGCCTGCATTCCTCCTTTATTCCCTGCACTTCTCAGTCCCACCTCTATGCTTTCTTCCTCCCTCCCTCCCGCAGGGCACCTACCCCATGCCCTTCTCCCCCGACTCCGCCAGCCCCACCTCCTCTCCACAGGGACCCATGCATCCAGCCCTACCTCCCCCTTCAGCCCGCCCCACCTCACCTCACCTCACCTCCTCCTTTAGCCTGCACTCCCTCGCTTCTACCTCCCCCTTCAGCCCGCCCCACCTCACCTCCTCCTTTAGCCTGCACTCCCTCGCTTCCACAGTCCCACCCATCTGCTTGCTTCCACTGCAACTGTACAAGGAAATTACCAACTATTCCGTTTCTGTGCCGAAAGCAGGACTCAAACCCAGGCCCCCAGCGCTGTAACACAAGCACTTAACCTCTAGGCCACTGCAGTTAGCTGGTATTTGGGGGAGCTTGGGGGGGCATGATGTTCTAGCCTCATTTTCTTCAGTGAACATGTTTCACAATGCAAATGGGTATGCTCACAGGGGCATGCAGAAGAAAGACATATAGCCCAAAAGCTGCTTTCAGAAGCACAGCCACCAGTGGCTCCAGTGGGAAGTGATTGGTCTTGGAATGCGCGAGACCTGAGTTCTAATCCTCCTGGGCATGTTTTTTATTTATTTTTGCTGCTTGTTCATGATTTTTAAATGTAAAAACTCTGCACTCAAAAATAAAAATGATTTGACAGACTCTTGCTGTAGCCAGCCTTTCTCACTCTTTGCCCTGGGGGAGAACAACCCAATCACCCCTTCAGCCCCTCTTACTCGTCTCACAGCACCTCCCATAAGCGAGGAATGCAACTTTTGTTGGTAGATTTCCTTCATGAGGCTTAGCTAGGCCTGCATTCCTTTTCAAAGGGCCATAGAAGAGAGCAAAAAAGGAGAAGGCAGAATAGAGCATGAAATAGGTGGAAGACAAGGGGTCAGGGGGGTTGGCAGTAAAAGAAACAGGGCCTGGCCTGGCAGAGAGTTAGAAGTTAGGGAACACAATGAGCGAGGGAGGAGGAAAGATGCCTCAGGCATTGAGCTCTCGGACTCTTCCCCACCGTGCCTGCAGAAAGAGCCTTCTCCCGAATGGATACATTTGCCTGGAGAGCCCAGAACTAATTTCAGTTAGCCAGAGGGTAAACAGAGGCCAGGGAGAGGTGCACGCCCCTCCATTTGACTAGGCTTCTGGGGCTTCTGGGAGGAAAAAAGGCATCAGTATTCCAGCAAGATCATCGTCACCAAGGCCACCATCACTAGGGGATTACAGAGCATGCTGTGACACTCTCCGGGGCCTGGTTGGCCAGGCTTATGTTGAAGAGCACATATCCTAACCCTAAGCTACCTGGGTGGCTGCACCATAGGGGCTGCACCGGATATAGGGCTGTGCCCGTAAGGGCTGTGGTCGCGTTTGGGAGCGTTAGGGACGCGTGGAGGCCGCAGGGCGCAGACCTCTGCCCATTTCCCTCCAGGATTAGGCCCTGATTCTCAGGCGTGGAGCCAGCCACTCCAAAACTGGCAGAAAGCAGCCCTCTCACCCCCAGGGCAAAGAGTGGGAAAGGCTGGTTACATCAAGTGTCTTTCAAATCTTTCACTTTCGAGAGCAGAGTGTTTACATTTTGGAATCATGAACAAGCAGCAATAGGAAAGCATACAGTATCAGAGGACAGAACACTGCCCTGCGCATATCAGTACACCCCAATGACAAAGTCAAAGATTTAAATGACCTGCTTAGCTATGAGTGGCTGACACCTCACAATGATTATCATCTCTCCGTGAAGCAAAACATCCTCGGAATTGGGTTGAAAGATAGATCTAATGTGCCAAAGGAAGGCAACATGGAAATTCAGTTTCCTGCTCTCAGGGGAAGGAGGGTCGACAGCCCAATGGGTTAATGCACCTACTGCAGCCTCCTATGTGGAGCCTGCAGGCGACGCATGCAGTTGCTGGTGAGATGCTGATACAGGTTCGCCTGCTATGCAGGGGCCCGTGGTCACCTCACAGCACCTCGAGAAGGTGTCCTGTTTGAGTCCCAGGGCAATCATTGTGTCAACCATGACCCGTAGATTACACCTTTTCCCCTCGTTTTTTTCCAATCAATTGGGGCCAGAGAGACAAGCTTTTGTATGGGCCTTACCAAGGCCAGCGTGCAGAAAACAAAGGCGCAACTGTTAGTAGTAACGCAGGTATTGAAGGGGCATTAGCTGTTGGCGGATGGCGCAGGGCAATGCATACCCATTTTCAAATAAAAAAAGTTTTTTTTTTATTAAAAAAAAAATACATGCCCAGGAAATTCCAGACCTTGGATTAGAACTCAGGTCTCCAGCATTCCAAGACCAAGCACTTATCACTTGTGCCACTGGTGGTTGTGCTTCTGAGACTTGCTTTTGGGCGTATATATCTTTCTCCTGCACTCCCCTGTGAGCATACCCATTTGCGTTGTGAAACATGTTCACTGGAGCCTACAAGGATAGAACATCTGGCCCCCCCGCTCCCCCAAATACCAGCTAACTGCAGTGGCCTAGAGGTTAAGTGCTTGCATTACAGCAGCTGGGGGCCTGGGTTCGGGTCCTGCTTTCGGCACATAAACAGAATAGTTGGTCATCTCCTGGTACAGTTGGAGTGGAAGAAAGCGGAGAGGCGGGACTGTGGAAGCGAGGGAGTGCAGGCTAAAGGAAGAGGTGGGGTAGGCTAAAGGGGGAGGTAAGGTCGGATGAAGGGGTCCCTGGGGAGAAGAGGTGAGGCTGGCTGAGTCGGGGGAGGTCTAGAAGGGCATGGGGTAGGGGCCCTGGTAGAGGGAGGAAGAAAGCATAGAGGTGGGGCTGAGGAAGCCAGGAAGAAGGGGTGGTGGGGGCTGTGTAAAAGGAGAGTCCTAAGGTGGGGAAAGGGGCCATTGAGGAGGGCAGAAAAAAGGGTGCCAGTGGTGGGTGGAAAGGACAATGGGCTGACATTTTGTTCTCATCCAGCACTACCCTTTTAGCCTGCATTCCTCCTTTATTCCCTGCACTTCTCAGTCCCACCTCTATGCTTTCTTCCTCCCTCCCTCCCGCAGGGCACCTACCCCATGCCCTTCTCCCCCGACTCCGCCAGCCCCACCTCCTCTCCACAGGGACCCATGCATCCAGCCCTACCTCCCCCTTCAGCCCGCCCCACCTCACCTCACCTCACCTCCTCCTTTAGCCTGCACTCCCTCGCTTCTACCTCCCCCTTCAGCCCGCCCCACCTCACCTCCTCCTTTAGCCTGCACTCCCTCGCTTCCACAGTCCCACCCATCTGCTTGCTTCCACTGCAACTGTACAAGGAGATTACCAACTATTCCGTTTCTGTGCCGAAAGCAGGACTCAAACCCAGGCCCCCAGCGCTGTAACACAAGCACTTAACCTCTAGGCCACTGCAGTTAGCTGGTATTTGGGGGAGCTTGGGGGGGCATGATGTTCTAGCCTCATTTTCTTCAGTGAACATGTTTCACAATGCAAATGGGTATGCTCACAGGGGCATGCAGAAGAAAGACATATAGCCCAAAAGCTGCTTTCAGAAGCACAGCCACCAGTGGCTCCAGTGGGAAGTGATTGGTCTTGGAATGCGCGAGACCTGAGTTCTAATCCTCCTGGGCATGTTTTTTATTTATTTTTGCTGCTTGTTCATGATTTTTAAATGTAAAAACTCTGCACTCAAAAATAAAAATGATTTGACAGACTCTTGCTGTAGCCAGCCTTTCTCACTCTTTGCCCTGGGGGAGAACAACCCAATCACCCCTTCAGCCCCTCTTACTCGTCTCACAGCACCTCCCATAAGCGAGGAATGCATCTTTTGTTGGTAGATTTCCTTCATGAGGCTTAGCTAGGCCTGCATTCCTTTTCAAAGGGCCATAGAAGAGAGCAAAAAAGGAGAAGGCAGAATAGAGCATGAAATAGGTGGAAGACAAGGGGTCAGGGGGGTTGGCAGTAAAAGAAACAGGGCCTGGCCTGGCAGAGAGTTAGAAGTTAGGGAACACAATGAGCGAGGGAGGAGGAAAGATGCCTCAGGCATTGAGCTCTCGGACTCTTCCCCACCGTGCCTGCAGAAAGAGCCTTCTCCCGAATGGATACATTTGCCTGGAGAGCCCAGAACTAATTTCAGTTAGCCAGAGGGTAAACAGAGGCCAGGGAGAGGTGCACGCCCCTCCATTTGACTAGGCTTCTGGGGCTTCTGGGAGGAAAAAAGGCATCAGTATTCCAGCAAGATCATCGTCACCAAGGCCACCATCACTAGGGGATTACAGAGCATGCTGTGACACTCTCCGGGGCCTGGTTGGCCAGGCTTATGTTGAAGAGCACATATCCTAACCCTAAGCTACCTGGGTGGCTGCACCATAGGGGCTGCACCGGATATAGGGCTGTGCCCGTAAGGGCTGTGGTCGCGTTTGGGAGCGTTAGGGACGCGTGGAGGCCGCAGGGCGCAGACCTCTGCCCATTTCCCTCCAGGATTAGGCCCTGATTCTCAGGCGTGGAGCCAGCCACTCCAAAACTGGCAGAAAGCAGCCCTCTCACCCCCAGGGCAAAGAGTGGGAAAGGCTGGTTACATCAAGTGTCTTTCAAATCTTTCACTTTCGAGAGCAGAGTGTTTACATTTTGGAATCATGAACAAGCAGCAATAGGAAAGCATACAGTATCAGAGGACAGAACACTGCCCTGCGCATATCAGTACACCCCAATGACAAAGTCAAAGATTTAAATGACCTGCTTAGCTATGAGTGGCTGACACCTCACAATGATTATCATCTCTCCGTGAAGCAAAACATCCTCGGAATTGGGTTGAAAGATAGATCTAATGTGCCAAAGGAAGGCAACATGGAAATTCAGTTTCCTGCTCTCAGGGGAAGGAGGGTCGACAGCCCAATGGGTTAATGCACCTACTGCAGCCTCCTATGTGGAGCCTGCAGGCGACGCATGCAGTTGCTGGTGAGATGCTGATACAGGTTCGCCTGCTATGCAGGGGCCCGTGGTCACCTCACAGCACCTCGAGAAGGTGTCCTGTTTGAGTCCCAGGGCAATCATTGTGTCAACCATGACCCGTAGATTACACCTTTTCCCCTCGTTTTTTTCCAATCAATTGGGGCCAGAGAGACAAGCTTTTGTATGGGCCTTACCAAGGCCAGCGTGCAGAAAACAAAGGCGCAACTGTTAGTAGTAACGCAGGTATTGAAGGGGCATTAGCTGTTGGCGGATGGCGCAGGGCAATGCATACCCATTTTCAAATAAAAAAAGTTTTTTTTTTATTAAAAAAAAAATACATGCCCAGGAAATTCCAGACCTTGGATTAGAACTCAGGTCTCCAGCATTCCAAGACCAAGCACTTATCACTTGTGCCACTGGTGGTTGTGCTTCTGAGACTTGCTTTTGGGCGTATATATCTTTCTCCTGCACTCCCCTGTGAGCATACCCATTTGCGTTGTGAAACATGTTCACTGGAGCCTACAAGGATAGAACATCTGGCCCCCCCGCTCCCCCAAATACCAGCTAACTGCAGTGGCCTAGAGGTTAAGTGCTTGCATTACAGCAGCTGGGGGCCTGGGTTCGGGTCCTGCTTTCGGCACATAAACAGAATAGTTGGTCATCTCCTGGTACAGTTGGAGTGGAAGAAAGCGGAGAGGCGGGACTGTGGAAGCGAGGGAGTGCAGGCTAAAGGAAGAGGTGGGGTAGGCTAAAGGGGGAGGTAAGGTCGGATGAAGGGGTCCCTGGGGAGAAGAGGTGAGGCTGGCTGAGTCGGGGGAGGTCTAGAAGGGCATGGGGTAGGGGCCCTGGTAGAGGGAGGAAGAAAGCATAGAGGTGGGGCTGAGGAAGCCAGGAAGAAGGGGTGGTGGGGGCTGTGTAAAAGGAGAGTCCTAAGGTGGGGAAAGGGGCCATTGAGGAGGGCAGAAAAAAGGGTGCCAGTGGTGGGTGGAAAGGACAATGGGCTGACATTTTGTTCTCATCCAGCACTACCCTTTTAGCCTGCATTCCTCCTTTATTCCCTGCACTTCTCAGTCCCACCTCTATGCTTTCTTCCTCCCTCCCTCCCGCAGGGCACCTACCCCATGCCCTTCTCCCCCGACTCCGCCAGCCCCACCTCCTCTCCACAGGGACCCATGCATCCAGCCCTACCTCCCCCTTCAGCCCGCCCCACCTCACCTCACCTCACCTCCTCCTTTAGCCTGCACTCCCTCGCTTCTACCTCCCCCTTCAGCCCGCCCCACCTCACCTCCTCCTTTAGCCTGCACTCCCTCGCTTCCACAGTCCCACCCATCTGCTTGCTTCCACTGCAACTGTACAAGGAAATTACCAACTATTCCGTTTCTGTGCCGAAAGCAGGACTCAAACCCAGGCCCCCAGCGCTGTAACACAAGCACTTAACCTCTAGGCCACTGCAGTTAGCTGGTATTTGGGGGAGCTTGGGGGGGCATGATGTTCTAGCCTCATTTTCTTCAGTGAACATGTTTCACAATGCAAATGGGTATGCTCACAGGGGCATGCAGAAGAAAGACATATAGCCCAAAAGCTGCTTTCAGAAGCACAGCCACCAGTGGCTCCAGTGGGAAGTGATTGGTCTTGGAATGCGCGAGACCTGAGTTCTAATCCTCCTGGGCATGTTTTTTATTTATTTTTGCTGCTTGTTCATGATTTTTAAATGTAAAAACTCTGCACTCAAAAATAAAAATGATTTGACAGACTCTTGCTGTAGCCAGCCTTTCTCACTCTTTGCCCTGGGGGAGAACAACCCAATCACCCCTTCAGCCCCTCTTACTCGTCTCACAGCACCTCCCATAAGCGAGGAATGCAACTTTTGTTGGTAGATTTCCTTCATGAGGCTTAGCTAGGCCTGCATTCCTTTTCAAAGGGCCATAGAAGAGAGCAAAAAAGGAGAAGGCAGAATAGAGCATGAAATAGGTGGAAGACAAGGGGTCAGGGGGGTTGGCAGTAAAAGAAACAGGGCCTGGCCTGGCAGAGAGTTAGAAGTTAGGGAACACAATGAGCGAGGGAGGAGGAAAGATGCCTCAGGCATTGAGCTCTCGGACTCTTCCCCACCGTGCCTGCAGAAAGAGCCTTCTCCCGAATGGATACATTTGCCTGGAGAGCCCAGAACTAATTTCAGTTAGCCAGAGGGTAAACAGAGGCCAGGGAGAGGTGCACGCCCCTCCATTTGACTAGGCTTCTGGGGCTTCTGGGAGGAAAAAAGGCATCAGTATTCCAGCAAGATCATCGTCACCAAGGCCACCATCACTAGGGGATTACAGAGCATGCTGTGACACTCTCCGGGGCCTGGTTGGCCAGGCTTATGTTGAAGAGCACATATCCTAACCCTAAGCTACCTGGGTGGCTGCACCATAGGGGCTGCACCGGATATAGGGCTGTGCCCGTAAGGGCTGTGGTCGCGTTTGGGAGCGTTAGGGACGCGTGGAGGCCGCAGGGCGCAGACCTCTGCCCATTTCCCTCCAGGATTAGGCCCTGATTCTCAGGCGTGGAGCCAGCCACTCCAAAACTGGCAGAAAGCAGCCCTCTCACCCCCAGGGCAAAGAGTGGGAAAGGCTGGTTACATCAAGTGTCTTTCAAATCTTTCACTTTCGAGAGCAGAGTGTTTACATTTTGGAATCATGAACAAGCAGCAATAGGAAAGCATACAGTATCAGAGGACAGAACACTGCCCTGCGCATATCAGTACACCCCAATGACAAAGTCAAAGATTTAAATGACCTGCTTAGCTATGAGTGGCTGACACCTCACAATGATTATCATCTCTCCGTGAAGCAAAACATCCTCGGAATTGGGTTGAAAGATAGATCTAATGTGCCAAAGGAAGGCAACATGGAAATTCAGTTTCCTGCTCTCAGGGGAAGGAGGGTCGACAGCCCAATGGGTTAATGCACCTACTGCAGCCTCCTATGTGGAGCCTGCAGGCGACGCATGCAGTTGCTGGTGAGATGCTGATACAGGTTCGCCTGCTATGCAGGGGCCCGTGGTCACCTCACAGCACCTCGAGAAGGTGTCCTGTTTGAGTCCCAGGGCAATCATTGTGTCAACCATGACCCGTAGATTACACCTTTTCCCCTCGTTTTTTTCCAATCAATTGGGGCCAGAGAGACAAGCTTTTGTATGGGCCTTACCAAGGCCAGCGTGCAGAAAACAAAGGCGCAACTGTTAGTAGTAACGCAGGTATTGAAGGGGCATTAGCTGTTGGCGGATGGCGCAGGGCAATGCATACCCATTTTCAAATAAAAAAAGTTTTTTTTTTATTAAAAAAAAAATACATGCCCAGGAAATTCCAGACCTTGGATTAGAACTCAGGTCTCCAGCATTCCAAGACCAAGCACTTATCACTTGTGCCACTGGTGGTTGTGCTTCTGAGACTTGCTTTTGGGCGTATATATCTTTCTCCTGCACTCCCCTGTGAGCATACCCATTTGCGTTGTGAAACATGTTCACTGGAGCCTACAAGGATAGAACATCTGGCCCCCCCGCTCCCCCAAATACCAGCTAACTGCAGTGGCCTAGAGGTTAAGTGCTTGCATTACAGCAGCTGGGGGCCTGGGTTCGGGTCCTGCTTTCGGCACATAAACAGAATAGTTGGTCATCTCCTGGTACAGTTGGAGTGGAAGAAAGCGGAGAGGCGGGACTGTGGAAGCGAGGGAGTGCAGGCTAAAGGAAGAGGTGGGGTAGGCTAAAGGGGGAGGTAAGGTCGGATGAAGGGGTCCCTGGGGAGAAGAGGTGAGGCTGGCTGAGTCGGGGGAGGTCTAGAAGGGCATGGGGTAGGGGCCCTGGTAGAGGGAGGAAGAAAGCATAGAGGTGGGGCTGAGGAAGCCAGGAAGAAGGGGTGGTGGGGGCTGTGTAAAAGGAGAGTCCTAAGGTGGGGAAAGGGGCCATTGAGGAGGGCAGAAAAAAGGGTGCCAGTGGTGGGTGGAAAGGACAATGGGCTGACATTTTGTTCTCATCCAGCACTACCCTTTTAGCCTGCATTCCTCCTTTATTCCCTGCACTTCTCAGTCCCACCTCTATGCTTTCTTCCTCCCTCCCTCCCGCAGGGCACCTACCCCATGCCCTTCTCCCCCGACTCCGCCAGCCCCACCTCCTCTCCACAGGGACCCATGCATCCAGCCCTACCTCCCCCTTCAGCCCGCCCCACCTCACCTCACCTCACCTCCTCCTTTAGCCTGCACTCCCTCGCTTCTACCTCCCCCTTCAGCCCGCCCCACCTCACCTCCTCCTTTAGCCTGCACTCCCTCGCTTCCACAGTCCCACCCATCTGCTTGCTTCCACTGCAACTGTACAAGGAGATTACCAACTATTCCGTTTCTGTGCCGAAAGCAGGACTCAAACCCAGGCCCCCAGCGCTGTAACACAAGCACTTAACCTCTAGGCCACTGCAGTTAGCTGGTATTTGGGGGAGCTTGGGGGGGCATGATGTTCTAGCCTCATTTTCTTCAGTGAACATGTTTCACAATGCAAATGGGTATGCTCACAGGGGCATGCAGAAGAAAGACATATAGCCCAAAAGCTGCTTTCAGAAGCACAGCCACCAGTGGCTCCAGTGGGAAGTGATTGGTCTTGGAATGCGCGAGACCTGAGTTCTAATCCTCCTGGGCATGTTTTTTATTTATTTTTGCTGCTTGTTCATGATTTTTAAATGTAAAAACTCTGCACTCAAAAATAAAAATGATTTGACAGACTCTTGCTGTAGCCAGCCTTTCTCACTCTTTGCCCTGGGGGAGAACAACCCAATCACCCCTTCAGCCCCTCTTACTCGTCTCACAGCACCTCCCATAAGCGAGGAATGCATCTTTTGTTGGTAGATTTCCTTCATGAGGCTTAGCTAGGCCTGCATTCCTTTTCAAAGGGCCATAGAAGAGAGCAAAAAAGGAGAAGGCAGAATAGAGCATGAAATAGGTGGAAGACAAGGGGTCAGGGGGGTTGGCAGTAAAAGAAACAGGGCCTGGCCTGGCAGAGAGTTAGAAGTTAGGGAACACAATGAGCGAGGGAGGAGGAAAGATGCCTCAGGCATTGAGCTCTCGGACTCTTCCCCACCGTGCCTGCAGAAAGAGCCTTCTCCCGAATGGATACATTTGCCTGGAGAGCCCAGAACTAATTTCAGTTAGCCAGAGGGTAAACAGAGGCCAGGGAGAGGTGCACGCCCCTCCATTTGACTAGGCTTCTGGGGCTTCTGGGAGGAAAAAAGGCATCAGTATTCCAGCAAGATCATCGTCACCAAGGCCACCATCACTAGGGGATTACAGAGCATGCTGTGACACTCTCCGGGGCCTGGTTGGCCAGGCTTATGTTGAAGAGCACATATCCTAACCCTAAGCTACCTGGGTGGCTGCACCATAGGGGCTGCACCGGATATAGGGCTGTGCCCGTAAGGGCTGTGGTCGCGTTTGGGAGCGTTAGGGACGCGTGGAGGCCGCAGGGCGCAGACCTCTGCCCATTTCCCTCCAGGATTAGGCCCTGATTCTCAGGCGTGGAGCCAGCCACTCCAAAACTGGCAGAAAGCAGCCCTCTCACCCCCAGGGCAAAGAGTGGGAAAGGCTGGTTACATCAAGTGTCTTTCAAATCTTTCACTTTCGAGAGCAGAGTGTTTACATTTTGGAATCATGAACAAGCAGCAATAGGAAAGCATACAGTATCAGAGGACAGAACACTGCCCTGCGCATATCAGTACACCCCAATGACAAAGTCAAAGATTTAAATGACCTGCTTAGCTATGAGTGGCTGACACCTCACAATGATTATCATCTCTCCGTGAAGCAAAACATCCTCGGAATTGGGTTGAAAGATAGATCTAATGTGCCAAAGGAAGGCAACATGGAAATTCAGTTTCCTGCTCTCAGGGGAAGGAGGGTCGACAGCCCAATGGGTTAATGCACCTACTGCAGCCTCCTATGTGGAGCCTGCAGGCGACGCATGCAGTTGCTGGTGAGATGCTGATACAGGTTCGCCTGCTATGCAGGGGCCCGTGGTCACCTCACAGCACCTCGAGAAGGTGTCCTGTTTGAGTCCCAGGGCAATCATTGTGTCAACCATGACCCGTAGATTACACCTTTTCCCCTCGTTTTTTTCCAATCAATTGGGGCCAGAGAGACAAGCTTTTGTATGGGCCTTACCAAGGCCAGCGTGCAGAAAACAAAGGCGCAACTGTTAGTAGTAACGCAGGTATTGAAGGGGCATTAGCTGTTGGCGGATGGCGCAGGGCAATGCATACCCATTTTCAAATAAAAAAAGTTTTTTTTTTATTAAAAAAAAAATACATGCCCAGGAAATTCCAGACCTTGGATTAGAACTCAGGTCTCCAGCATTCCAAGACCAAGCACTTATCACTTGTGCCACTGGTGGTTGTGCTTCTGAGACTTGCTTTTGGGCGTATATATCTTTCTCCTGCACTCCCCTGTGAGCATACCCATTTGCGTTGTGAAACATGTTCACTGGAGCCTACAAGGATAGAACATCTGGCCCCCCCGCTCCCCCAAATACCAGCTAACTGCAGTGGCCTAGAGGTTAAGTGCTTGCATTACAGCAGCTGGGGGCCTGGGTTCGGGTCCTGCTTTCGGCACATAAACAGAATAGTTGGTCATCTCCTGGTACAGTTGGAGTGGAAGAAAGCGGAGAGGCGGGACTGTGGAAGCGAGGGAGTGCAGGCTAAAGGAAGAGGTGGGGTAGGCTAAAGGGGGAGGTAAGGTCGGATGAAGGGGTCCCTGGGGAGAAGAGGTGAGGCTGGCTGAGTCGGGGGAGGTCTAGAAGGGCATGGGGTAGGGGCCCTGGTAGAGGGAGGAAGAAAGCATAGAGGTGGGGCTGAGGAAGCCAGGAAGAAGGGGTGGTGGGGGCTGTGTAAAAGGAGAGTCCTAAGGTGGGGAAAGGGGCCATTGAGGAGGGCAGAAAAAAGGGTGCCAGTGGTGGGTGGAAAGGACAATGGGCTGACATTTTGTTCTCATCCAGCACTACCCTTTTAGCCTGCATTCCTCCTTTATTCCCTGCACTTCTCAGTCCCACCTCTATGCTTTCTTCCTCCCTCCCTCCCGCAGGGCACCTACCCCATGCCCTTCTCCCCCGACTCCGCCAGCCCCACCTCCTCTCCACAGGGACCCATGCATCCAGCCCTACCTCCCCCTTCAGCCCGCCCCACCTCACCTCACCTCACCTCCTCCTTTAGCCTGCACTCCCTCGCTTCTACCTCCCCCTTCAGCCCGCCCCACCTCACCTCCTCCTTTAGCCTGCACTCCCTCGCTTCCACAGTCCCACCCATCTGCTTGCTTCCACTGCAACTGTACAAGGAAATTACCAACTATTCCGTTTCTGTGCCGAAAGCAGGACTCAAACCCAGGCCCCCAGCGCTGTAACACAAGCACTTAACCTCTAGGCCACTGCAGTTAGCTGGTATTTGGGGGAGCTTGGGGGGGCATGATGTTCTAGCCTCATTTTCTTCAGTGAACATGTTTCACAATGCAAATGGGTATGCTCACAGGGGCATGCAGAAGAAAATATAGCCCAAAAGCTGCTTTCAGAAGCACAGCCACCAGTGGCTCCAGTGGGAAGTGATTGGTCTTGGAATGCGCGAGACCTGAGTTCTAATCCTCCTGGGCATGTTTTTTATTTATTTTTGCTGCTTGTTCATGATTTTTAAATGTAAAAACTCTGCACTCAAAAATAAAAATGATTTGACAGACTCTTGCTGTAGCCAGCCTTTCTCACTCTTTGCCCTGGGGGAGAACAACCCAATCACCCCTTCAGCCCCTCTTACTCGTCTCACAGCACCTCCCATAAGCGAGGAATGCATCTTTTGTTGGTAGATTTCCTTCATGAGGCTTAGCTAGGCCTGCATTCCTTTTCAAAGGGCCATAGAAGAGAGCAAAAAAGGAGAAGGCAGAATAGAGCATGAAATAGGTGGAAGACAAGGGGTCAGGGGGGTTGGCAGTAAAAGAAACAGGGCCTGGCCTGGCAGAGAGTTAGAAGTTAGGGAACACAATGAGCGAGGGAGGAGGAAAGATGCCTCAGGCATTGAGCTCTCGGACTCTTCCCCACCGTGCCTGCAGAAAGAGCCTTCTCCCGAATGGATACATTTGCCTGGAGAGCCCAGAACTAATTTCAGTTAGCCAGAGGGTAAACAGAGGCCAGGGAGAGGTGCACGCCCCTCCATTTGACTAGGCTTCTGGGGCTTCTGGGAGGAAAAAAGGCATCAGTATTCCAGCAAGATCATCGTCACCAAGGCCACCATCACTAGGGGATTACAGAGCATGCTGTGACACTCTCCGGGGCCTGGTTGGCCAGGCTTATGTTGAAGAGCACATATCCTAACCCTAAGCTACCTGGGTGGCTGCACCATAGGGGCTGCACCGGATATAGGGCTGTGCCCGTAAGGGCTGTGGTCGCGTTTGGGAGCGTTAGGGACGCGTGGAGGCCGCAGGGCGCAGACCTCTGCCCATTTCCCTCCAGGATTAGGCCCTGATTCTCAGGCGTGGAGCCAGCCACTCCAAAACTGGCAGAAAGCAGCCCTCTCACCCCCAGGGCAAAGAGTGGGAAAGGCTGGTTACATCAAGTGTCTTTCAAATCTTTCACTTTCGAGAGCAGAGTGTTTACATTTAGGAATCATGAACAAGCAGCAATAGGAAAGCATACAGTATCAGAGGACAGAACACTGCCCTGCGCATATCAGTACACCCCAATGACAAAGTCAAAGATTTAAATGACCTGCTTAGCTATGAGTGGCTGACACCTCACAATGATTATCATCTCTCCGTGAAGCAAAACATCCTCGGAATTGGGTTGAAAGATAGATCTAATGTGCCAAAGGAAGGCAACATGGAAATTCAGTTTCCTGCTCTCAGGGGAAGGAGGGTCGACAGCCCAATGGGTTAATGCACCTACTGCAGCCTCCTATGTGGAGCCTGCAGGCGACGCATGCAGTTGCTGGTGAGATGCTGATACAGGTTCGCCTGCTATGCAGGGGCCCGTGGTCACCTCACAGCACCTCGAGAAGGTGTCCTGTTTGAGTCCCAGGGCAATCATTGTGTCAACCATGACCCGTAGATTACACCTTTTCCCCTCGTTTTTTTCCAATCAATTGGGGCCAGAGAGACAAGCTTTTGTATGGGCCTTACCAAGGCCAGCGTGCAGAAAACAAAGGCGCAACTGTTAGTAGTAACGCAGGTATTGAAGGGGCATTAGCTGTTGGCGGATGGCGCAGGGCAATGCATACCCATTTTCAAATAAAAAAAGGTTTTTTTTTATTAAAAAAAAAATACATGCCCAGGAAATTCCAGACCTTGGATTAGAACTCAGGTCTCCAGCATTCCAAGACCAAGCACTTATCACTTGTGCCACTGGTGGTTGTGCTTCTGAGACTTGCTTTTGGGCGTATATATCTTTCTCCTGCACTCCCCTGTGAGCATACCCATTTGCGTTGTGAAACATGTTCACTGGAGCCTACAAGGATAGAACATCTGGCCCCCCCGCTCCCCCAAATACCAGCTAACTGCAGTGGCCTAGAGGTTAAGTGCTTGCATTACAGCAGCTGGGGGCCTGGGTTCGGGTCCTGCTTTCGGCACATAAACAGAATAGTTGGTCATCTCCTGGTACAGTTGGAGTGGAAGAAAGCGGAGAGGCGGGACTGTGGAAGCGAGGGAGTGCAGGCTAAAGGAAGAGGTGGGGTAGGCTAAAGGGGGAGGTAAGGTCGGATGAAGGGGTCCCTGGGGAGAAGAGGTGAGGCTGGCTGAGTCGGGGGAGGTCTAGAAGGGCATGGGGTAGGGGCCCTGGTAGAGGGAGGAAGAAAGCATAGAGGTGGGGCTGAGGAAGCCAGGAAGAAGGGGTGGTGGGGGCTGTGTAAAAGGAGAGTCCTAAGGTGGGGAAAGGGGCCATTGAGGAGGGCAGAAAAAAGGGTGCCAGTGGTGGGTGGAAAGGACAATGGGCTGACATTTTGTTCTCATCCAGCACTACCCTTTTAGCCTGCATTCCTCCTTTATTCCCTGCACTTCTCAGTCCCACCTCTATGCTTTCTTCCTCCCTCCCTCCCGCAGGGCACCTACCCCATGCCCTTCTCCCCCGACTCCGCCAGCCCCACCTCCTCTCCACAGGGACCCATGCATCCAGCCCTACCTCCCCCTTCAGCCCGCCCCACCTCACCTCACCTCACCTCCTCCTTTAGCCTGCACTCCCTCGCTTCTACCTCCCCCTTCAGCCCGCCCCACCTCACCTCCTCCTTTAGCCTGCACTCCCTCGCTTCCACAGTCCCACCCATCTGCTTGCTTCCACTGCAACTGTACAAGGAGATTACCAACTATTCCGTTTCTGTGCCGAAAGCAGGACTCAAACCCAGGCCCCCAGCGCTGTAACACAAGCACTTAACCTCTAGGCCACTGCAGTTAGCTGGTATTTGGGGGAGCTTGGGGGGGCATGATGTTCTAGCCTCATTTTCTTCAGTGAACATGTTTCACAATGCAAATGGGTATGCTCACAGGGGCATGCAGAAGAAAGACATATAGCCCAAAAGCTGCTTTCAGAAGCACAGCCACCAGTGGCTCCAGTGGGAAGTGATTGGTCTTGGAATGCGCGAGACCTGAGTTCTAATCCTCCTGGGCATGTTTTTTATTTATTTTTGCTGCTTGTTCATGATTTTTAAATGTAAAAACTCTGCACTCAAAAATAAAAATGATTTGACAGACTCTTGCTGTAGCCAGCCTTTCTCACTCTTTGCCCTGGGGGAGAACAACCCAATCACCCCTTCAGCCCCTCTTACTCGTCTCACAGCACCTCCCATAAGCGAGGAATGCATCTTTTGTTGGTAGATTTCCTTCATGAGGCTTAGCTAGGCCTGCATTCCTTTTCAAAGGGCCATAGAAGAGAGCAAAAAAGGAGAAGGCAGAATAGAGCATGAAATAGGTGGAAGACAAGGGGTCAGGGGGGTTGGCAGTAAAAGAAACAGGGCCTGGCCTGGCAGAGAGTTAGAAGTTAGGGAACACAATGAGCGAGGGAGGAGGAAAGATGCCTCAGGCATTGAGCTCTCGGACTCTTCCCCACCGTGCCTGCAGAAAGAGCCTTCTCCCGAATGGATACATTTGCCTGGAGAGCCCAGAACTAATTTCAGTTAGCCAGAGGGTAAACAGAGGCCAGGGAGAGGTGCACGCCCCTCCATTTGACTAGGCTTCTGGGGCTTCTGGGAGGAAAAAAGGCATCAGTATTCCAGCAAGATCATCGTCACCAAGGCCACCATCACTAGGGGATTACAGAGCATGCTGTGACACTCTCCGGGGCCTGGTTGGCCAGGCTTATGTTGAAGAGCACATATCCTAACCCTAAGCTACCTGGGTGGCTGCACCATAGGGGCTGCACCGGATATAGGGCTGTGCCCGTAAGGGCTGTGGTCGCGTTTGGGAGCGTTAGGGACGCGTGGAGGCCGCAGGGCGCAGACCTCTGCCCATTTCCCTCCAGGATTAGGCCCTGATTCTCAGGCGTGGAGCCAGCCACTCCAAAACTGGCAGAAAGCAGCCCTCTCACCCCCAGGGCAAAGAGTGGGAAAGGCTGGTTACATCAAGTGTCTTTCAAATCTTTCACTTTCGAGAGCAGAGTGTTTACATTTTGGAATCATGAACAAGCAGCAATAGGAAAGCATACAGTATCAGAGGACAGAACACTGCCCTGCGCATATCAGTACACCCCAATGACAAAGTCAAAGATTTAAATGACCTGCTTAGCTATGAGTGGCTGACACCTCACAATGATTATCATCTCTCCGTGAAGCAAAACATCCTCGGAATTGGGTTGAAAGATAGATCTAATGTGCCAAAGGAAGGCAACATGGAAATTCAGTTTCCTGCTCTCAGGGGAAGGAGGGTCGACAGCCCAATGGGTTAATGCACCTACTGCAGCCTCCTATGTGGAGCCTGCAGGCGACGCATGCAGTTGCTGGTGAGATGCTGATACAGGTTCGCCTGCTATGCAGGGGCCCGTGGTCACCTCACAGCACCTCGAGAAGGTGTCCTGTTTGAGTCCCAGGGCAATCATTGTGTCAACCATGACCCGTAGATTACACCTTTTCCCCTCGTTTTTTTCCAATCAATTGGGGCCAGAGAGACAAGCTTTTGTATGGGCCTTACCAAGGCCAGCGTGCAGAAAACAAAGGCGCAACTGTTAGTAGTAACGCAGGTATTGAAGGGGCATTAGCTGTTGGCGGATGGCGCAGGGCAATGCATACCCATTTTCAAATAAAAAAAGTTTTTTTTTTATTAAAAAAAAAATACATGCCCAGGAAATTCCAGACCTTGGATTAGAACTCAGGTCTCCAGCATTCCAAGACCAAGCACTTATCACTTGTGCCACTGGTGGTTGTGCTTCTGAGACTTGCTTTTGGGCGTATATATCTTTCTCCTGCACTCCCCTGTGAGCATACCCATTTGCGTTGTGAAACATGTTCACTGGAGCCTACAAGGATAGAACATCTGGCCCCCCCGCTCCCCCAAATACCAGCTAACTGCAGTGGCCTAGAGGTTAAGTGCTTGCATTACAGCAGCTGGGGGCCTGGGTTCGGGTCCTGCTTTCGGCACATAAACAGAATAGTTGGTCATCTCCTGGTACAGTTGGAGTGGAAGAAAGCGGAGAGGCGGGACTGTGGAAGCGAGGGAGTGCAGGCTAAAGGAAGAGGTGGGGTAGGCTAAAGGGGGAGGTAAGGTCGGATGAAGGGGTCCCTGGGGAGAAGAGGTGAGGCTGGCTGAGTCGGGGGAGGTCTAGAAGGGCATGGGGTAGGGGCCCTGGTAGAGGGAGGAAGAAAGCATAGAGGTGGGGCTGAGGAAGCCAGGAAGAAGGGGTGGTGGGGGCTGTGTAAAAGGAGAGTCCTAAGGTGGGGAAAGGGGCCATTGAGGAGGGCAGAAAAAAGGGTGCCAGTGGTGGGTGGAAAGGACAATGGGCTGACATTTTGTTCTCATCCAGCACTACCCTTTTAGCCTGCATTCCTCCTTTATTCCCTGCACTTCTCAGTCCC
The DNA here is from genome assembly GCF_040938575.1 of Ambystoma mexicanum. Taxonomy (NCBI): domain Eukaryota; kingdom Metazoa; phylum Chordata; class Amphibia; order Caudata; family Ambystomatidae; genus Ambystoma; species Ambystoma mexicanum. The sequence goes on along the minus strand of NW_027182333.1, from coordinate 533,098 downwards.
ACCTCTATGCTTTCTTCCTCCCTCCCTCCCGCAGGGCACCTACCCCATGCCCTTCTCCCCCGACTCCGCCAGCCCCACCTCCTCTCCACAGGGACCCATGCATCCAGCCCTACCTCCCCCTTCAGCCCGCCCCACCTCACCTCACCTCACCTCCTCCTTTAGCCTGCACTCCCTCGCTTCTACCTCCCCCTTCAGCCCGCCCCACCTCACCTCCTCCTTTAGCCTGCACTCCCTCGCTTCCACAGTCCCACCCATCTGCTTGCTTCCACTGCAACTGTACAAGGAAATTACCAACTATTCCGTTTCTGTGCCGAAAGCAGGACTCAAACCCAGGCCCCCAGCGCTGTAACACAAGCACTTAACCTCTAGGCCACTGCAGTTAGCTGGTATTTGGGGGAGCTTGGGGGGGCATGATGTTCTAGCCTCATTTTCTTCAGTGAACATGTTTCACAATGCAAATGGGTATGCTCACAGGGGCATGCAGAAGAAAGACATATAGCCCAAAAGCTGCTTTCAGAAGCACAGCCACCAGTGGCTCCAGTGGGAAGTGATTGGTCTTGGAATGCGCGAGACCTGAGTTCTAATCCTCCTGGGCATGTTTTTTATTTATTTTTGCTGCTTGTTCATGATTTTTAAATGTAAAAACTCTGCACTCAAAAATAAAAATGATTTGACAGACTCTTGCTGTAGCCAGCCTTTCTCACTCTTTGCCCTGGGGGAGAACAACCCAATCACCCCTTCAGCCCCTCTTACTCGTCTCACAGCACCTCCCATAAGCGAGGAATGCAACTTTTGTTGGTAGATTTCCTTCATGAGGCTTAGCTAGGCCTGCATTCCTTTTCAAAGGGCCATAGAAGAGAGCAAAAAAGGAGAAGGCAGAATAGAGCATGAAATAGGTGGAAGACAAGGGGTCAGGGGGGTTGGCAGTAAAAGAAACAGGGCCTGGCCTGGCAGAGAGTTAGAAGTTAGGGAACACAATGAGCGAGGGAGGAGGAAAGATGCCTCAGGCATTGAGCTCTCGGACTCTTCCCCACCGTGCCTGCAGAAAGAGCCTTCTCCCGAATGGATACATTTGCCTGGAGAGCCCAGAACTAATTTCAGTTAGCCAGAGGGTAAACAGAGGCCAGGGAGAGGTGCACGCCCCTCCATTTGACTAGGCTTCTGGGGCTTCTGGGAGGAAAAAAGGCATCAGTATTCCAGCAAGATCATCGTCACCAAGGCCACCATCACTAGGGGATTACAGAGCATGCTGTGACACTCTCCGGGGCCTGGTTGGCCAGGCTTATGTTGAAGAGCACATATCCTAACCCTAAGCTACCTGGGTGGCTGCACCATAGGGGCTGCACCGGATATAGGGCTGTGCCCGTAAGGGCTGTGGTCGCGTTTGGGAGCGTTAGGGACGCGTGGAGGCCGCAGGGCGCAGACCTCTGCCCATTTCCCTCCAGGATTAGGCCCTGATTCTCAGGCGTGGAGCCAGCCACTCCAAAACTGGCAGAAAGCAGCCCTCTCACCCCCAGGGCAAAGAGTGGGAAAGGCTGGTTACATCAAGTGTCTTTCAAATCTTTCACTTTCGAGAGCAGAGTGTTTACATTTTGGAATCATGAACAAGCAGCAATAGGAAAGCATACAGTATCAGAGGACAGAACACTGCCCTGCGCATATCAGTACACCCCAATGACAAAGTCAAAGATTTAAATGACCTGCTTAGCTATGAGTGGCTGACACCTCACAATGATTATCATCTCTCCGTGAAGCAAAACATCCTCGGAATTGGGTTGAAAGATAGATCTAATGTGCCAAAGGAAGGCAACATGGAAATTCAGTTTCCTGCTCTCAGGGGAAGGAGGGTCGACAGCCCAATGGGTTAATGCACCTACTGCAGCCTCCTATGTGGAGCCTGCAGGCGACGCATGCAGTTGCTGGTGAGATGCTGATACAGGTTCGCCTGCTATGCAGGGGCCCGTGGTCACCTCACAGCACCTCGAGAAGGTGTCCTGTTTGAGTCCCAGGGCAATCATTGTGTCAACCATGACCCGTAGATTACACCTTTTCCCCTCGTTTTTTTCCAATCAATTGGGGCCAGAGAGACAAGCTTTTGTATGGGCCTTACCAAGGCCAGCGTGCAGAAAACAAAGGCGCAACTGTTAGTAGTAACGCAGGTATTGAAGGGGCATTAGCTGTTGGCGGATGGCGCAGGGCAATGCATACCCATTTTCAAATAAAAAAAGTTTTTTTTTTATTAAAAAAAAAATACATGCCCAGGAAATTCCAGACCTTGGATTAGAACTCAGGTCTCCAGCATTCCAAGACCAAGCACTTATCACTTGTGCCACTGGTGGTTGTGCTTCTGAGACTTGCTTTTGGGCGTATATATCTTTCTCCTGCACTCCCCTGTGAGCATACCCATTTGCGTTGTGAAACATGTTCACTGGAGCCTACAAGGATAGAACATCTGGCCCCCCCGCTCCCCCAAATACCAGCTAACTGCAGTGGCCTAGAGGTTAAGTGCTTGCATTACAGCAGCTGGGGGCCTGGGTTCGGGTCCTGCTTTCGGCACATAAACAGAATAGTTGGTCATCTCCTGGTACAGTTGGAGTGGAAGAAAGCGGAGAGGCGGGACTGTGGAAGCGAGGGAGTGCAGGCTAAAGGAAGAGGTGGGGTAGGCTAAAGGGGGAGGTAAGGTCGGATGAAGGGGTCCCTGGGGAGAAGAGGTGAGGCTGGCTGAGTCGGGGGAGGTCTAGAAGGGCATGGGGTAGGGGCCCTGGTAGAGGGAGGAAGAAAGCATAGAGGTGGGGCTGAGGAAGCCAGGAAGAAGGGGTGGTGGGGGCTGTGTAAAAGGAGAGTCCTAAGGTGGGGAAAGGGGCCATTGAGGAGGGCAGAAAAAAGGGTGCCAGTGGTGGGTGGAAAGGACAATGGGCTGACATTTTGTTCTCATCCAGCACTACCCTTTTAGCCTGCATTCCTCCTTTATTCCCTGCACTTCTCAGTCCCACCTCTATGCTTTCTTCCTCCCTCCCTCCCGCAGGGCACCTACCCCATGCCCTTCTCCCCCGACTCCGCCAGCCCCACCTCCTCTCCACAGGGACCCATGCATCCAGCCCTACCTCCCCCTTCAGCCCGCCCCACCTCACCTCACCTCACCTCCTCCTTTAGCCTGCACTCCCTCGCTTCTACCTCCCCCTTCAGCCCGCCCCACCTCACCTCCTCCTTTAGCCTGCACTCCCTCGCTTCCACAGTCCCACCCATCTGCTTGCTTCCACTGCAACTGTACAAGGAAATTACCAACTATTCCGTTTCTGTGCCGAAAGCAGGACTCAAACCCAGGCCCCCAGCGCTGTAACACAAGCACTTAACCTCTAGGCCACTGCAGTTAGCTGGTATTTGGGGGAGCTTGGGGGGGCATGATGTTCTAGCCTCATTTTCTTCAGTGAACATGTTTCACAATGCAAATGGGTATGCTCACAGGGGCATGCAGAAGAAAGACATATAGCCCAAAAGCTGCTTTCAGAAGCACAGCCACCAGTGGCTCCAGTGGGAAGTGATTGGTCTTGGAATGCGCGAGACCTGAGTTCTAATCCTCCTGGGCATGTTTTTTATTTATTTTTGCTGCTTGTTCATGATTTTTAAATGTAAAAACTCTGCACTCAAAAATAAAAATGATTTGACAGACTCTTGCTGTAGCCAGCCTTTCTCACTCTTTGCCCTGGGGGAGAACAACCCAATCACCCCTTCAGCCCCTCTTACTCGTCTCACAGCACCTCCCATAAGCGAGGAATGCAACTTTTGTTGGTAGATTTCCTTCATGAGGCTTAGCTAGGCCTGCATTCCTTTTCAAAGGGCCATAGAAGAGAGCAAAAAAGGAGAAGGCAGAATAGAGCATGAAATAGGTGGAAGACAAGGGGTCAGGGGGGTTGGCAGTAAAAGAAACAGGGCCTGGCCTGGCAGAGAGTTAGAAGTTAGGGAACACAATGAGCGAGGGAGGAGGAAAGATGCCTCAGGCATTGAGCTCTCGGACTCTTCCCCACCGTGCCTGCAGAAAGAGCCTTCTCCCGAATGGATACATTTGCCTGGAGAGCCCAGAACTAATTTCAGTTAGCCAGAGGGTAAACAGAGGCCAGGGAGAGGTGCACGCCCCTCCATTTGACTAGGCTTCTGGGGCTTCTGGGAGGAAAAAAGGCATCAGTATTCCAGCAAGATCATCGTCACCAAGGCCACCATCACTAGGGGATTACAGAGCATGCTGTGACACTCTCCGGGGCCTGGTTGGCCAGGCTTATGTTGAAGAGCACATATCCTAACCCTAAGCTACCTGGGTGGCTGCACCATAGGGGCTGCACCGGATATAGGGCTGTGCCCGTAAGGGCTGTGGTCGCGTTTGGGAGCGTTAGGGACGCGTGGAGGCCGCAGGGCGCAGACCTCTGCCCATTTCCCTCCAGGATTAGGCCCTGATTCTCAGGCGTGGAGCCAGCCACTCCAAAACTGGCAGAAAGCAGCCCTCTCACCCCCAGGGCAAAGAGTGGGAAAGGCTGGTTACATCAAGTGTCTTTCAAATCTTTCACTTTCGAGAGCAGAGTGTTTACATTTTGGAATCATGAACAAGCAGCAATAGGAAAGCATACAGTATCAGAGGACAGAACACTGCCCTGCGCATATCAGTACACCCCAATGACAAAGTCAAAGATTTAAATGACCTGCTTAGCTATGAGTGGCTGACACCTCACAATGATTATCATCTCTCCGTGAAGCAAAACATCCTCGGAATTGGGTTGAAAGATAGATCTAATGTGCCAAAGGAAGGCAACATGGAAATTCAGTTTCCTGCTCTCAGGGGAAGGAGGGTCGACAGCCCAATGGGTTAATGCACCTACTGCAGCCTCCTATGTGGAGCCTGCAGGCGACGCATGCAGTTGCTGGTGAGATGCTGATACAGGTTCGCCTGCTATGCAGGGGCCCGTGGTCACCTCACAGCACCTCGAGAAGGTGTCCTGTTTGAGTCCCAGGGCAATCATTGTGTCAACCATGACCCGTAGATTACACCTTTTCCCCTCGTTTTTTTCCAATCAATTGGGGCCAGAGAGACAAGCTTTTGTATGGGCCTTACCAAGGCCAGCGTGCAGAAAACAAAGGCGCAACTGTTAGTAGTAACGCAGGTATTGAAGGGGCATTAGCTGTTGGCGGATGGCGCAGGGCAATGCATACCCATTTTCAAATAAAAAAAGTTTTTTTTTTATTAAAAAAAAAATACATGCCCAGGAAATTCCAGACCTTGGATTAGAACTCAGGTCTCCAGCATTCCAAGACCAAGCACTTATCACTTGTGCCACTGGTGGTTGTGCTTCTGAGACTTGCTTTTGGGCGTATATATCTTTCTCCTGCACTCCCCTGTGAGCATACCCATTTGCGTTGTGAAACATGTTCACTGGAGCCTACAAGGATAGAACATCTGGCCCCCCCGCTCCCCCAAATACCAGCTAACTGCAGTGGCCTAGAGGTTAAGTGCTTGCATTACAGCAGCTGGGGGCCTGGGTTCGGGTCCTGCTTTCGGCACATAAACAGAATAGTTGGTCATCTCCTGGTACAGTTGGAGTGGAAGAAAGCGGAGAGGCGGGACTGTGGAAGCGAGGGAGTGCAGGCTAAAGGAAGAGGTGGGGTAGGCTAAAGGGGGAGGTAAGGTCGGATGAAGGGGTCCCTGGGGAGAAGAGGTGAGGCTGGCTGAGTCGGGGGAGGTCTAGAAGGGCATGGGGTAGGGGCCCTGGTAGAGGGAGGAAGAAAGCATAGAGGTGGGGCTGAGGAAGCCAGGAAGAAGGGGTGGTGGGGGCTGTGTAAAAGGAGAGTCCTAAGGTGGGGAAAGGGGCCATTGAGGAGGGCAGAAAAAAGGGTGCCAGTGGTGGGTGGAAAGGACAATGGGCTGACATTTTGTTCTCATCCAGCACTACCCTTTTAGCCTGCATTCCTCCTTTATTCCCTGCACTTCTCAGTCCCACCTCTATGCTTTCTTCCTCCCTCCCTCCCGCAGGGCACCTACCCCATGCCCTTCTCCCCCGACTCCGCCAGCCCCACCTCCTCTCCACAGGGACCCATGCATCCAGCCCTACCTCCCCCTTCAGCCCGCCCCACCTCACCTCACCTCACCTCCTCCTTTAGCCTGCACTCCCTCGCTTCTACCTCCCCCTTCAGCCCGCCCCACCTCACCTCCTCCTTTAGCCTGCACTCCCTCGCTTCCACAGTCCCACCCATCTGCTTGCTTCCACTGCAACTGTACAAGGAAATTACCAACTATTCCGTTTCTGTGCCGAAAGCAGGACTCAAACCCAGGCCCCCAGCGCTGTAACACAAGCACTTAACCTCTAGGCCACTGCAGTTAGCTGGTATTTGGGGGAGCTTGGGGGGGCATGATGTTCTAGCCTCATTTTCTTCAGTGAACATGTTTCACAATGCAAATGGGTATGCTCACAGGGGCATGCAGAAGAAAGACATATAGCCCAAAAGCTGCTTTCAGAAGCACAGCCACCAGTGGCTCCAGTGGGAAGTGATTGGTCTTGGAATGCGCGAGACCTGAGTTCTAATCCTCCTGGGCATGTTTTTTATTTATTTTTGCTGCTTGTTCATGATTTTTAAATGTAAAAACTCTGCACTCAAAAATAAAAATGATTTGACAGACTCTTGCTGTAGCCAGCCTTTCTCACTCTTTGCCCTGGGGGAGAACAACCCAATCACCCCTTCAGCCCCTCTTACTCGTCTCACAGCACCTCCCATAAGCGAGGAATGCAACTTTTGTTGGTAGATTTCCTTCATGAGGCTTAGCTAGGCCTGCATTCCTTTTCAAAGGGCCATAGAAGAGAGCAAAAAAGGAGAAGGCAGAATAGAGCATGAAATAGGTGGAAGACAAGGGGTCAGGGGGGTTGGCAGTAAAAGAAACAGGGCCTGGCCTGGCAGAGAGTTAGAAGTTAGGGAACACAATGAGCGAGGGAGGAGGAAAGATGCCTCAGGCATTGAGCTCTCGGACTCTTCCCCACCGTGCCTGCAGAAAGAGCCTTCTCCCGAATGGATACATTTGCCTGGAGAGCCCAGAACTAATTTCAGTTAGCCAGAGGGTAAACAGAGGCCAGGGAGAGGTGCACGCCCCTCCATTTGACTAGGCTTCTGGGGCTTCTGGGAGGAAAAAAGGCATCAGTATTCCAGCAAGATCATCGTCACCAAGGCCACCATCACTAGGGGATTACAGAGCATGCTGTGACACTCTCCGGGGCCTGGTTGGCCAGGCTTATGTTGAAGAGCACATATCCTAACCCTAAGCTACCTGGGTGGCTGCACCATAGGGGCTGCACCGGATATAGGGCTGTGCCCGTAAGGGCTGTGGTCGCGTTTGGGAGCGTTAGGGACGCGTGGAGGCCGCAGGGCGCAGACCTCTGCCCATTTCCCTCCAGGATTAGGCCCTGATTCTCAGGCGTGGAGCCAGCCACTCCAAAACTGGCAGAAAGCAGCCCTCTCACCCCCAGGGCAAAGAGTGGGAAAGGCTGGTTACATCAAGTGTCTTTCAAATCTTTCACTTTCGAGAGCAGAGTGTTTACATTTTGGAATCATGAACAAGCAGCAATAGGAAAGCATACAGTATCAGAGGACAGAACACTGCCCTGCGCATATCAGTACACCCCAATGACAAAGTCAAAGATTTAAATGACCTGCTTAGCTATGAGTGGCTGACACCTCACAATGATTATCATCTCTCCGTGAAGCAAAACATCCTCGGAATTGGGTTGAAAGATAGATCTAATGTGCCAAAGGAAGGCAACATGGAAATTCAGTTTCCTGCTCTCAGGGGAAGGAGGGTCGACAGCCCAATGGGTTAATGCACCTACTGCAGCCTCCTATGTGGAGCCTGCAGGCGACGCATGCAGTTGCTGGTGAGATGCTGATACAGGTTCGCCTGCTATGCAGGGGCCCGTGGTCACCTCACAGCACCTCGAGAAGGTGTCCTGTTTGAGTCCCAGGGCAATCATTGTGTCAACCATGACCCGTAGATTACACCTTTTCCCCTCGTTTTTTTCCAATCAATTGGGGCCAGAGAGACAAGCTTTTGTATGGGCCTTACCAAGGCCAGCGTGCAGAAAACAAAGGCGCAACTGTTAGTAGTAACGCAGGTATTGAAGGGGCATTAGCTGTTGGCGGATGGCGCAGGGCAATGCATACCCATTTTCAAATAAAAAAAGTTTTTTTTTTATTAAAAAAAAAATACATGCCCAGGAAATTCCAGACCTTGGATTAGAACTCAGGTCTCCAGCATTCCAAGACCAAGCACTTATCACTTGTGCCACTGGTGGTTGTGCTTCTGAGACTTGCTTTTGGGCGTATATATCTTTCTCCTGCACTCCCCTGTGAGCATACCCATTTGCGTTGTGAAACATGTTCACTGGAGCCTACAAGGATAGAACATCTGGCCCCCCCGCTCCCCCAAATACCAGCTAACTGCAGTGGCCTAGAGGTTAAGTGCTTGCATTACAGCAGCTGGGGGCCTGGGTTCGGGTCCTGCTTTCGGCACATAAACAGAATAGTTGGTCATCTCCTGGTACAGTTGGAGTGGAAGAAAGCGGAGAGGCGGGACTGTGGAAGCGAGGGAGTGCAGGCTAAAGGAAGAGGTGGGGTAGGCTAAAGGGGGAGGTAAGGTCGGATGAAGGGGTCCCTGGGGAGAAGAGGTGAGGCTGGCTGAGTCGGGGGAGGTCTAGAAGGGCATGGGGTAGGGGCCCTGGTAGAGGGAGGAAGAAAGCATAGAGGTGGGGCTGAGGAAGCCAGGAAGAAGGGGTGGTGGGGGCTGTGTAAAAGGAGAGTCCTAAGGTGGGGAAAGGGGCCATTGAGGAGGGCAGAAAAAAGGGTGCCAGTGGTGGGTGGAAAGGACAATGGGCTGACATTTTGTTCTCATCCAGCACTACCCTTTTAGCCTGCATTCCTCCTTTATTCCCTGCACTTCTCAGTCCCACCTCTATGCTTTCTTCCTCCCTCCCTCCCGCAGGGCACCTACCCCATGCCCTTCTCCCCCGACTCCGCCAGCCCCACCTCCTCTCCACAGGGACCCATGCATCCAGCCCTACCTCCCCCTTCAGCCCGCCCCACCTCACCTCACCTCACCTCCTCCTTTAGCCTGCACTCCCTCGCTTCTACCTCCCCCTTCAGCCCGCCCCACCTCACCTCCTCCTTTAGCCTGCACTCCCTCGCTTCCACAGTCCCACCCATCTGCTTGCTTCCACTGCAACTGTACAAGGAAATTACCAACTATTCCGTTTCTGTGCCGAAAGCAGGACTCAAACCCAGGCCCCCAGCGCTGTAACACAAGCACTTAACCTCTAGGCCACTGCAGTTAGCTGGTATTTGGGGGAGCTTGGGGGGGCATGATGTTCTAGCCTCATTTTCTTCAGTGAACATGTTTCACAATGCAAATGGGTATGCTCACAGGGGCATGCAGAAGAAAGACATATAGCCCAAAAGCTGCTTTCAGAAGCACAGCCACCAGTGGCTCCAGTGGGAAGTGATTGGTCTTGGAATGCGCGAGACCTGAGTTCTAATCCTCCTGGGCATGTTTTTTATTTATTTTTGCTGCTTGTTCATGATTTTTAAATGTAAAAACTCTGCACTCAAAAATAAAAATGATTTGACAGACTCTTGCTGTAGCCAGCCTTTCTCACTCTTTGCCCTGGGGGAGAACAACCCAATCACCCCTTCAGCCCCTCTTACTCGTCTCACAGCACCTCCCATAAGCGAGGAATGCAACTTTTGTTGGTAGATTTCCTTCATGAGGCTTAGCTAGGCCTGCATTCCTTTTCAAAGGGCCATAGAAGAGAGCAAAAAAGGAGAAGGCAGAATAGAGCATGAAATAGGTGGAAGACAAGGGGTCAGGGGGGTTGGCAGTAAAAGAAACAGGGCCTGGCCTGGCAGAGAGTTAGAAGTTAGGGAACACAATGAGCGAGGGAGGAGGAAAGATGCCTCAGGCATTGAGCTCTCGGACTCTTCCCCACCGTGCCTGCAGAAAGAGCCTTCTCCCGAATGGATACATTTGCCTGGAGAGCCCAGAACTAATTTCAGTTAGCCAGAGGGTAAACAGAGGCCAGGGAGAGGTGCACGCCCCTCCATTTGACTAGGCTTCTGGGGCTTCTGGGAGGAAAAAAGGCATCAGTATTCCAGCAAGATCATCGTCACCAAGGCCACCATCACTAGGGGATTACAGAGCATGCTGTGACACTCTCCGGGGCCTGGTTGGCCAGGCTTATGTTGAAGAGCACATATCCTAACCCTAAGCTACCTGGGTGGCTGCACCATAGGGGCTGCACCGGATATAGGGCTGTGCCCGTAAGGGCTGTGGTCGCGTTTGGGAGCGTTAGGGACGCGTGGAGGCCGCAGGGCGCAGACCTCTGCCCATTTCCCTCCAGGATTAGGCCCTGATTCTCAGGCGTGGAGCCAGCCACTCCAAAACTGGCAGAAAGCAGCCCTCTCACCCCCAGGGCAAAGAGTGGGAAAGGCTGGTTACATCAAGTGTCTTTCAAATCTTTCACTTTCGAGAGCAGAGTGTTTACATTTTGGAATCATGAACAAGCAGCAATAGGAAAGCATACAGTATCAGAGGACAGAACACTGCCCTGCGCATATCAGTACACCCCAATGACAAAGTCAAAGATTTAAATGACCTGCTTAGCTATGAGTGGCTGACACCTCACAATGATTATCATCTCTCCGTGAAGCAAAACATCCTCGGAATTGGGTTGAAAGATAGATCTAATGTGCCAAAGGAAGGCAACATGGAAATTCAGTTTCCTGCTCTCAGGGGAAGGAGGGTCGACAGCCCAATGGGTTAATGCACCTACTGCAGCCTCCTATGTGGAGCCTGCAGGCGACGCATGCAGTTGCTGGTGAGATGCTGATACAGGTTCGCCTGCTATGCAGGGGCCCGTGGTCACCTCACAGCACCTCGAGAAGGTGTCCTGTTTGAGTCCCAGGGCAATCATTGTGTCAACCATGACCCGTAGATTACACCTTTTCCCCTCGTTTTTTTCCAATCAATTGGGGCCAGAGAGACAAGCTTTTGTATGGGCCTTACCAAGGCCAGCGTGCAGAAAACAAAGGCGCAACTGTTAGTAGTAACGCAGGTATTGAAGGGGCATTAGCTGTTGGCGGATGGCGCAGGGCAATGCATACCCATTTTCAAATAAAAAAAGTTTTTTTTTTATTAAAAAAAAAATACATGCCCAGGAAATTCCAGACCTTGGATTAGAACTCAGGTCTCCAGCATTCCAAGACCAAGCACTTATCACTTGTGCCACTGGTGGTTGTGCTTCTGAGACTTGCTTTTGGGCGTATATATCTTTCTCCTGCACTCCCCTGTGAGCATACCCATTTGCGTTGTGAAACATGTTCACTGGAGCCTACAAGGATAGAACATCTGGCCCCCCCGCTCCCCCAAATACCAGCTAACTGCAGTGGCCTAGAGGTTAAGTGCTTGCATTACAGCAGCTGGGGGCCTGGGTTCGGGTCCTGCTTTCGGCACATAAACAGAATAGTTGGTCATCTCCTGGTACAGTTGGAGTGGAAGAAAGCGGAGAGGCGGGACTGTGGAAGCGAGGGAGTGCAGGCTAAAGGAAGAGGTGGGGTAGGCTAAAGGGGGAGGTAAGGTCGGATGAAGGGGTCCCTGGGGAGAAGAGGTGAGGCTGGCTGAGTCGGGGGAGGTCTAGAAGGGCATGGGGTAGGGGCCCTGGTAGAGGGAGGAAGAAAGCATAGAGGTGGGGCTGAGGAAGCCAGGAAGAAGGGGTGGTGGGGGCTGTGTAAAAGGAGAGTCCTAAGGTGGGGAAAGGGGCCATTGAGGAGGGCAGAAAAAAGGGTGCCAGTGGTGGGTGGAAAGGACAATGGGCTGACATTTTGTTCTCATCCAGCACTACCCTTTTAGCCTGCATTCCTCCTTTATTCCCTGCACTTCTCAGTCCCACCTCTATGCTTTCTTCCTCCCTCCCTCCCGCAGGGCACCTACCCCATGCCCTTCTCCCCCGACTCCGCCAGCCCCACCTCCTCTCCACAGGGACCCATGCATCCAGCCCTACCTCCCCCTTCAGCCCGCCCCACCTCACCTCACCTCACCTCCTCCTTTAGCCTGCACTCCCTCGCTTCTACCTCCCCCTTCAGCCCGCCCCACCTCACCTCCTCCTTTAGCCTGCACTCCCTCGCTTCCACAGTCCCACCCATCTGCTTGCTTCCACTGCAACTGTACAAGGAAATTACCAACTATTCCGTTTCTGTGCCGAAAGCAGGACTCAAACCCAGGCCCCCAGCGCTGTAACACAAGCACTTAACCTCTAGGCCACTGCAGTTAGCTGGTATTTGGGGGAGCTTGGGGGGGCATGATGTTCTAGCCTCATTTTCTTCAGTGAACATGTTTCACAATGCAAATGGGTATGCTCACAGGGGCATGCAGAAGAAAGACATATAGCCCAAAAGCTGCTTTCAGAAGCACAGCCACCAGTGGCTCCAGTGGGAAGTGATTGGTCTTGGAATGCGCGAGACCTGAGTTCTAATCCTCCTGGGCATGTTTTTTATTTATTTTTGCTGCTTGTTCATGATTTTTAAATGTAAAAACTCTGCACTCAAAAATAAAAATGATTTGACAGACTCTTGCTGTAGCCAGCCTTTCTCACTCTTTGCCCTGGGGGAGAACAACCCAATCACCCCTTCAGCCCCTCTTACTCGTCTCACAGCACCTCCCATAAGCGAGGAATGCAACTTTTGTTGGTAGATTTCCTTCATGAGGCTTAGCTAGGCCTGCATTCCTTTTCAAAGGGCCATAGAAGAGAGCAAAAAAGGAGAAGGCAGAATAGAGCATGAAATAGGTGGAAGACAAGGGGTCAGGGGGGTTGGCAGTAAAAGAAACAGGGCCTGGCCTGGCAGAGAGTTAGAAGTTAGGGAACACAATGAGCGAGGGAGGAGGAAAGATGCCTCAGGCATTGAGCTCTCGGACTCTTCCCCACCGTGCCTGCAGAAAGAGCCTTCTCCCGAATGGATACATTTGCCTGGAGAGCCCAGAACTAATTTCAGTTAGCCAGAGGGTAAACAGAGGCCAGGGAGAGGTGCACGCCCCTCCATTTGACTAGGCTTCTGGGGCTTCTGGGAGGAAAAAAGGCATCAGTATTCCAGCAAGATCATCGTCACCAAGGCCACCATCACTAGGGGATTACAGAGCATGCTGTGACACTCTCCGGGGCCTGGTTGGCCAGGCTTATGTTGAAGAGCACATATCCTAACCCTAAGCTACCTGGGTGGCTGCACCATAGGGGCTGCACCGGATATAGGGCTGTGCCCGTAAGGGCTGTGGTCGCGTTTGGGAGCGTTAGGGACGCGTGGAGGCCGCAGGGCGCAGACCTCTGCCCATTTCCCTCCAGGATTAGGCCCTGATTCTCAGGCGTGGAGCCAGCCACTCCAAAACTGGCAGAAAGCAGCCCTCTCACCCCCAGGGCAAAGAGTGGGAAAGGCTGGTTACATCAAGTGTCTTTCAAATCTTTCACTTTCGAGAGCAGAGTGTTTACATTTTGGAATCATGAACAAGCAGCAATAGGAAAGCATACAGTATCAGAGGACAGAACACTGCCCTGCGCATATCAGTACACCCCAATGACAAAGTCAAAGATTTAAATGACCTGCTTAGCTATGAGTGGCTGACACCTCACAATGATTATCATCTCTCCGTGAAGCAAAACATCCTCGGAATTGGGTTGAAAGATAGATCTAATGTGCCAAAGGAAGGCAACATGGAAATTCAGTTTCCTGCTCTCAGGGGAAGGAGGGTCGACAGCCCAATGGGTTAATGCACCTACTGCAGCCTCCTATGTGGAGCCTGCAGGCGACGCATGCAGTTGCTGGTGAGATGCTGATACAGGTTCGCCTGCTATGCAGGGGCCCGTGGTCACCTCACAGCACCTCGAGAAGGTGTCCTGTTTGAGTCCCAGGGCAATCATTGTGTCAACCATGACCCGTAGATTACACCTTTTCCCCTCGTTTTTTTCCAATCAATTGGGGCCAGAGAGACAAGCTTTTGTATGGGCCTTACCAAGGCCAGCGTGCAGAAAACAAAGGCGCAACTGTTAGTAGTAACGCAGGTATTGAAGGGGCATTAGCTGTTGGCGGATGGCGCAGGGCAATGCATACCCATTTTCAAATAAAAAAAGTTTTTTTTTTATTAAAAAAAAAATACATGCCCAGGAAATTCCAGACCTTGGATTAGAACTCAGGTCTCCAGCATTCCAAGACCAAGCACTTATCACTTGTGCCACTGGTGGTTGTGCTTCTGAGACTTGCTTTTGGGCGTATATATCTTTCTCCTGCACTCCCCTGTGAGCATACCCATTTGCGTTGTGAAACATGTTCACTGGAGCCTACAAGGATAGAACATCTGGCCCCCCCGCTCCCCCAAATACCAGCTAACTGCAGTGGCCTAGAGGTTAAGTGCTTGCATTACAGCAGCTGGGGGCCTGGGTTCGGGTCCTGCTTTCGGCACATAAACAGAATAGTTGGTCATCTCCTGGTACAGTTGGAGTGGAAGAAAGCGGAGAGGCGGGACTGTGGAAGCGAGGGAGTGCAGGCTAAAGGAAGAGGTGGGGTAGGCTAAAGGGGGAGGTAAGGTCGGATGAAGGGGTCCCTGGGGAGAAGAGGTGAGGCTGGCTGAGTCGGGGGAGGTCTAGAAGGGCATGGGGTAGGGGCCCTGGTAGAGGGAGGAAGAAAGCATAGAGGTGGGGCTGAGGAAGCCAGGAAGAAGGGGTGGTGGGGGCTGTGTAAAAGGAGAGTCCTAAGGTGGGGAAAGGGGCCATTGAGGAGGGCAGAAAAAAGGGTGCCAGTGGTGGGTGGAAAGGACAATGGGCTGACATTTTGTTCTCATCCAGCACTACCCTTTTAGCCTGCATTCCTCCTTTATTCCCTGCACTTCTCAGTCCCACCTCTATGCTTTCTTCCTCCCTCCCTCCCGCAGGGCACCTACCCCATGCCCTTCTCCCCCGACTCCGCCAGCCCCACCTCCTCTCCACAGGGACCCATGCATCCAGCCCTACCTCCCCCTTCAGCCCGCCCCACCTCACCTCACCTCACCTCCTCCTTTAGCCTGCACTCCCTCGCTTCTACCTCCCCCTTCAGCCCGCCCCACCTCACCTCCTCCTTTAGCCTGCACTCCCTCGCTTCCACAGTCCCACCCATCTGCTTGCTTCCACTGCAACTGTACAAGGAGATTACCAACTATTCCGTTTCTGTGCCGAAAGCAGGACTCAAACCCAGGCCCCCAGCGCTGTAACACAAGCACTTAACCTCTAGGCCACTGCAGTTAGCTGGTATTTGGGGGAGCTTGGGGGGGCATGATGTTCTAGCCTCATTTTCTTCAGTGAACATGTTTCACAATGCAAATGGGTATGCTCACAGGGGCATGCAGAAGAAAGACATATAGCCCAAAAGCTGCTTTCAGAAGCACAGCCACCAGTGGCTCCAGTGGGAAGTGATTGGTCTTGGAATGCGCGAGACCTGAGTTCTAATCCTCCTGGGCATGTTTTTTATTTATTTTTGCTGCTTGTTCATGATTTTTAAATGTAAAAACTCTGCACTCAAAAATAAAAATGATTTGACAGACTCTTGCTGTAGCCAGCCTTTCTCACTCTTTGCCCTGGGGGAGAACAACCCAATCACCCCTTCAGCCCCTCTTACTCGTCTCACAGCACCTCCCATAAGCGAGGAATGCATCTTTTGTTGGTAGATTTCCTTCATGAGGCTTAGCTAGGCCTGCATTCCTTTTCAAAGGGCCATAGAAGAGAGCAAAAAAGGAGAAGGCAGAATAGAGCATGAAATAGGTGGAAGACAAGGGGTCAGGGGGGTTGGCAGTAAAAGAAACAGGGCCTGGCCTGGCAGAGAGTTAGAAGTTAGGGAACACAATGAGCGAGGGAGGAGGAAAGATGCCTCAGGCATTGAGCTCTCGGACTCTTCCCCACCGTGCCTGCAGAAAGAGCCTTCTCCCGAATGGATACATTTGCCTGGAGAGCCCAGAACTAATTTCAGTTAGCCAGAGGGTAAACAGAGGCCAGGGAGAGGTGCACGCCCCTCCATTTGACTAGGCTTCTGGGGCTTCTGGGAGGAAAAAAGGCATCAGTATTCCAGCAAGATCATCGTCACCAAGGCCACCATCACTAGGGGATTACAGAGCATGCTGTGACACTCTCCGGGGCCTGGTTGGCCAGGCTTATGTTGAAGAGCACATATCCTAACCCTAAGCTACCTGGGTGGCTGCACCATAGGGGCTGCACCGGATATAGGGCTGTGCCCGTAAGGGCTGTGGTCGCGTTTGGGAGCGTTAGGGACGCGTGGAGGCCGCAGGGCGCAGACCTCTGCCCATTTCCCTCCAGGATTAGGCCCTGATTCTCAGGCGTGGAGCCAGCCACTCCAAAACTGGCAGAAAGCAGCCCTCTCACCCCCAGGGCAAAGAGTGGGAAAGGCTGGTTACATCAAGTGTCTTTCAAATCTTTCACTTTCGAGAGCAGAGTGTTTACATTTTGGAATCATGAACAAGCAGCAATAGGAAAGCATACAGTATCAGAGGACAGAACACTGCCCTGCGCATATCAGTACACCCCAATGACAAAGTCAAAGATTTAAATGACCTGCTTAGCTATGAGTGGCTGACACCTCACAATGATTATCATCTCTCCGTGAAGCAAAACATCCTCGGAATTGGGTTGAAAGATAGATCTAATGTGCCAAAGGAAGGCAACATGGAAATTCAGTTTCCTGCTCTCAGGGGAAGGAGGGTCGACAGCCCAATGGGTTAATGCACCTACTGCAGCCTCCTATGTGGAGCCTGCAGGCGACGCATGCAGTTGCTGGTGAGATGCTGATACAGGTTCGCCTGCTATGCAGGGGCCCGTGGTCACCTCACAGCACCTCGAGAAGGTGTCCTGTTTGAGTCCCAGGGCAATCATTGTGTCAACCATGACCCGTAGATTACACCTTTTCCCCTCGTTTTTTTCCAATCAATTGGGGCCAGAGAGACAAGCTTTTGTATGGGCCTTACCAAGGCCAGCGTGCAGAAAACAAAGGCGCAACTGTTAGTAGTAACGCAGGTATTGAAGGGGCATTAGCTGTTGGCGGATGGCGCAGGGCAATGCATACCCATTTTCAAATAAAAAAAGTTTTTTTTTTATTAAAAAAAAAATACATGCCCAGGAAATTCCAGACCTTGGATTAGAACTCAGGTCTCCAGCATTCCAAGACCAAGCACTTATCACTTGTGCCACTGGTGGTTGTGCTTCTGAGACTTGCTTTTGGGCGTATATATCTTTCTCCTGCACTCCCCTGTGAGCATACCCATTTGCGTTGTGAAACATGTTCACTGGAGCCTACAAGGATAGAACATCTGGCCCCCCCGCTCCCCCAAATACCAGCTAACTGCAGTGGCCTAGAGGTTAAGTGCTTGCATTACAGCAGCTGGGGGCCTGGGTTCGGGTCCTGCTTTCGGCACATAAACAGAATAGTTGGTCATCTCCTGGTACAGTTGGAGTGGAAGAAAGCGGAGAGGCGGGACTGTGGAAGCGAGGGAGTGCAGGCTAAAGGAAGAGGTGGGGTAGGCTAAAGGGGGAGGTAAGGTCGGATGAAGGGGTCCCTGGGGAGAAGAGGTGAGGCTGGCTGAGTCGGGGGAGGTCTAGAAGGGCATGGGGTAGGGGCCCTGGTAGAGGGAGGAAGAAAGCATAGAGGTGGGGCTGAGGAAGCCAGGAAGAAGGGGTGGTGGGGGCTGTGTAAAAGGAGAGTCCTAAGGTGGGGAAAGGGGCCATTGAGGAGGGCAGAAAAAAGGGTGCCAGTGGTGGGTGGAAAGGACAATGGGCTGACATTTTGTTCTCATCCAGCACTACCCTTTTAGCCTGCATTCCTCCTTTATTCCCTGCACTTCTCAGTCCCACCTCTATGCTTTCTTCCTCCCTCCCTCCCGCAGGGCACCTACCCCATGCCCTTCTCCCCCGACTCCGCCAGCCCCACCTCCTCTCCACAGGGACCCATGCATCCAGCCCTACCTCCCCCTTCAGCCCGCCCCACCTCACCTCACCTCACCTCCTCCTTTAGCCTGCACTCCCTCGCTTCTACCTCCCCCTTCAGCCCGCCCCACCTCACCTCCTCCTTTAGCCTGCACTCCCTCGCTTCCACAGTCCCACCCATCTGCTTGCTTCCACTGCAACTGTACAAGGAAATTACCAACTATTCCGTTTCTGTGCCGAAAGCAGGACTCAAACCCAGGCCCCCAGCGCTGTAACACAAGCACTTAACCTCTAGGCCACTGCAGTTAGCTGGTATTTGGGGGAGCTTGGGGGGGCATGATGTTCTAGCCTCATTTTCTTCAGTGAACATGTTTCACAATGCAAATGGGTATGCTCACAGGGGCATGCAGAAGAAAGACATATAGCCCAAAAGCTGCTTTCAGAAGCACAGCCACCAGTGGCTCCAGTGGGAAGTGATTGGTCTTGGAATGCGCGAGACCTGAGTTCTAATCCTCCTGGGCATGTTTTTTATTTATTTTTGCTGCTTGTTCATGATTTTTAAATGTAAAAACTCTGCACTCAAAAATAAAAATGATTTGACAGACTCTTGCTGTAGCCAGCCTTTCTCACTCTTTGCCCTGGGGGAGAACAACCCAATCACCCCTTCAGCCCCTCTTACTCGTCTCACAGCACCTCCCATAAGCGAGGAATGCAACTTTTGTTGGTAGATTTCCTTCATGAGGCTTAGCTAGGCCTGCATTCCTTTTCAAAGGGCCATAGAAGAGAGCAAAAAAGGAGAAGGCAGAATAGAGCATGAAATAGGTGGAAGACAAGGGGTCAGGGGGGTTGGCAGTAAAAGAAACAGGGCCTGGCCTGGCAGAGAGTTAGAAGTTAGGGAACACAATGAGCGAGGGAGGAGGAAAGATGCCTCAGGCATTGAGCTCTCGGACTCTTCCCCACCGTGCCTGCAGAAAGAGCCTTCTCCCGAATGGATACATTTGCCTGGAGAGCCCAGAACTAATTTCAGTTAGCCAGAGGGTAAACAGAGGCCAGGGAGAGGTGCACGCCCCTCCATTTGACTAGGCTTCTGGGGCTTCTGGGAGGAAAAAAGGCATCAGTATTCCAGCAAGATCATCGTCACCAAGGCCACCATCACTAGGGGATTACAGAGCATGCTGTGACACTCTCCGGGGCCTGGTTGGCCAGGCTTATGTTGAAGAGCACATATCCTAACCCTAAGCTACCTGGGTGGCTGCACCATAGGGGCTGCACCGGATATAGGGCTGTGCCCGTAAGGGCTGTGGTCGCGTTTGGGAGCGTTAGGGACGCGTGGAGGCCGCAGGGCGCAGACCTCTGCCCATTTCCCTCCAGGATTAGGCCCTGATTCTCAGGCGTGGAGCCAGCCACTCCAAAACTGGCAGAAAGCAGCCCTCTCACCCCCAGGGCAAAGAGTGGGAAAGGCTGGTTACATCAAGTGTCTTTCAAATCTTTCACTTTCGAGAGCAGAGTGTTTACATTTTGGAATCATGAACAAGCAGCAATAGGAAAGCATACAGTATCAGAGGACAGAACACTGCCCTGCGCATATCAGTACACCCCAATGACAAAGTCAAAGATTTAAATGACCTGCTTAGCTATGAGTGGCTGACACCTCACAATGATTATCATCTCTCCGTGAAGCAAAACATCCTCGGAATTGGGTTGAAAGATAGATCTAATGTGCCAAAGGAAGGCAACATGGAAATTCAGTTTCCTGCTCTCAGGGGAAGGAGGGTCGACAGCCCAATGGGTTAATGCACCTACTGCAGCCTCCTATGTGGAGCCTGCAGGCGACGCATGCAGTTGCTGGTGAGATGCTGATACAGGTTCGCCTGCTATGCAGGGGCCCGTGGTCACCTCACAGCACCTCGAGAAGGTGTCCTGTTTGAGTCCCAGGGCAATCATTGTGTCAACCATGACCCGTAGATTACACCTTTTCCCCTCGTTTTTTTCCAATCAATTGGGGCCAGAGAGACAAGCTTTTGTATGGGCCTTACCAAGGCCAGCGTGCAGAAAACAAAGGCGCAACTGTTAGTAGTAACGCAGGTATTGAAGGGGCATTAGCTGTTGGCGGATGGCGCAGGGCAATGCATACCCATTTTCAAATAAAAAAAGTTTTTTTTTTATTAAAAAAAAAATACATGCCCAGGAAATTCCAGACCTTGGATTAGAACTCAGGTCTCCAGCATTCCAAGACCAAGCACTTATCACTTGTGCCACTGGTGGTTGTGCTTCTGAGACTTGCTTTTGGGCGTATATATCTTTCTCCTGCACTCCCCTGTGAGCATACCCATTTGCGTTGTGAAACATGTTCACTGGAGCCTACAAGGATAGAACATCTGGCCCCCCCGCTCCCCCAAATACCAGCTAACTGCAGTGGCCTAGAGGTTAAGTGCTTGCATTACAGCAGCTGGGGGCCTGGGTTCGGGTCCTGCTTTCGGCACATAAACAGAATAGTTGGTCATCTCCTGGTACAGTTGGAGTGGAAGAAAGCGGAGAGGCGGGACTGTGGAAGCGAGGGAGTGCAGGCTAAAGGAAGAGGTGGGGTAGGCTAAAGGGGGAGGTAAGGTCGGATGAAGGGGTCCCTGGGGAGAAGAGGTGAGGCTGGCTGAGTCGGGGGAGGTCTAGAAGGGCATGGGGTAGGGGCCCTGGTAGAGGGAGGAAGAAAGCATAGAGGTGGGGCTGAGGAAGCCAGGAAGAAGGGGTGGTGGGGGCTGTGTAAAAGGAGAGTCCTAAGGTGGGGAAAGGGGCCATTGAGGAGGGCAGAAAAAAGGGTGCCAGTGGTGGGTGGAAAGGACAATGGGCTGACATTTTGTTCTCATCCAGCACTACCCTTTTAGCCTGCATTCCTCCTTTATTCCCTGCACTTCTCAGTCCCACCTCTATGCTTTCTTCCTCCCTCCCTCCCGCAGGGCACCTACCCCATGCCCTTCTCCCCCGACTCCGCCAGCCCCACCTCCTCTCCACAGGGACCCATGCATCCAGCCCTACCTCCCCCTTCAGCCCGCCCCACCTCACCTCACCTCACCTCCTCCTTTAGCCTGCACTCCCTCGCTTCTACCTCCCCCTTCAGCCCGCCCCACCTCACCTCCTCCTTTAGCCTGCACTCCCTCGCTTCCACAGTCCCACCCATCTGCTTGCTTCCACTGCAACTGTACAAGGAGATTACCAACTATTCCGTTTCTGTGCCGAAAGCAGGACTCAAACCCAGGCCCCCAGCGCTGTAACACAAGCACTTAACCTCTAGGCCACTGCAGTTAGCTGGTATTTGGGGGAGCTTGGGGGGGCATGATGTTCTAGCCTCATTTTCTTCAGTGAACATGTTTCACAATGCAAATGGGTATGCTCACAGGGGCATGCAGAAGAAAGACATATAGCCCAAAAGCTGCTTTCAGAAGCACAGCCACCAGTGGCTCCAGTGGGAAGTGATTGGTCTTGGAATGCGCGAGACCTGAGTTCTAATCCTCCTGGGCATGTTTTTTATTTATTTTTGCTGCTTGTTCATGATTTTTAAATGTAAAAACTCTGCACTCAAAAATAAAAATGATTTGACAGACTCTTGCTGTAGCCAGCCTTTCTCACTCTTTGCCCTGGGGGAGAACAACCCAATCACCCCTTCAGCCCCTCTTACTCGTCTCACAGCACCTCCCATAAGCGAGGAATGCATCTTTTGTTGGTAGATTTCCTTCATGAGGCTTAGCTAGGCCTGCATTCCTTTTCAAAGGGCCATAGAAGAGAGCAAAAAAGGAGAAGGCAGAATAGAGCATGAAATAGGTGGAAGACAAGGGGTCAGGGGGGTTGGCAGTAAAAGAAACAGGGCCTGGCCTGGCAGAGAGTTAGAAGTTAGGGAACACAATGAGCGAGGGAGGAGGAAAGATGCCTCAGGCATTGAGCTCTCGGACTCTTCCCCACCGTGCCTGCAGAAAGAGCCTTCTCCCGAATGGATACATTTGCCTGGAGAGCCCAGAACTAATTTCAGTTAGCCAGAGGGTAAACAGAGGCCAGGGAGAGGTGCACGCCCCTCCATTTGACTAGGCTTCTGGGGCTTCTGGGAGGAAAAAAGGCATCAGTATTCCAGCAAGATCATCGTCACCAAGGCCACCATCACTAGGGGATTACAGAGCATGCTGTGACACTCTCCGGGGCCTGGTTGGCCAGGCTTATGTTGAAGAGCACATATCCTAACCCTAAGCTACCTGGGTGGCTGCACCATAGGGGCTGCACCGGATATAGGGCTGTGCCCGTAAGGGCTGTGGTCGCGTTTGGGAGCGTTAGGGACGCGTGGAGGCCGCAGGGCGCAGACCTCTGCCCATTTCCCTCCAGGATTAGGCCCTGATTCTCAGGCGTGGAGCCAGCCACTCCAAAACTGGCAGAAAGCAGCCCTCTCACCCCCAGGGCAAAGAGTGGGAAAGGCTGGTTACATCAAGTGTCTTTCAAATCTTTCACTTTCGAGAGCAGAGTGTTTACATTTAGGAATCATGAACAAGCAGCAATAGGAAAGCATACAGTATCAGAGGACAGAACACTGCCCTGCGCATATCAGTACACCCCAATGACAAAGTCAAAGATTTAAATGACCTGCTTAGCTATGAGTGGCTGACACCTCACAATGATTATCATCTCTCCGTGAAGCAAAACATCCTCGGAATTGGGTTGAAAGATAGATCTAATGTGCCAAAGGAAGGCAACATGGAAATTCAGTTTCCTGCTCTCAGGGGAAGGAGGGTCGACAGCCCAATGGGTTAATGCACCTACTGCAGCCTCCTATGTGGAGCCTGCAGGCGACGCATGCAGTTGCTGGTGAGATGCTGATACAGGTTCGCCTGCTATGCAGGGGCCCGTGGTCACCTCACAGCACCTCGAGAAGGTGTCCTGTTTGAGTCCCAGGGCAATCATTGTGTCAACCATGACCCGTAGATTACACCTTTTCCCCTCGTTTTTTTCCAATCAATTGGGGCCAGAGAGACAAGCTTTTGTATGGGCCTTACCAAGGCCAGCGTGCAGAAAACAAAGGCGCAACTGTTAGTAGTAACGCAGGTATTGAAGGGGCATTAGCTGTTGGCGGATGGCGCAGGGCAATGCATACCCATTTTCAAATAAAAAAAGTTTTTTTTTTATTAAAAAAAAAATACATGCCCAGGAAATTCCAGACCTTGGATTAGAACTCAGGTCTCCAGCATTCCAAGACCAAGCACTTATCACTTGTGCCACTGGTGGTTGTGCTTCTGAGACTTGCTTTTGGGCGTATATATCTTTCTCCTGCACGCCCCTGTGAGCATACCCATTTGCGTTGTGAAACATGTTCACTGGAGCCTACAAGGATAGAACATCTGCCCCCCCCCCCCCCCCTGCTCCCCCAAATACCAGCTAACTGCAGTGGCCTAGAGGTTAAGTGCTTGCATTACAGCAGCTGGGGGCCTGGGTTCGGGTCCTGCTTTCGGCACATAAACAGAATAGTTGGTCATCTCCTGGTACAGTTGGAGTGGAAGAAAGCGGAGAGGCGGGACTGTGGAAGCGAGGGAGTGCAGGCTAAAGGAAGAGGTGGGGTAGGCTAAAGGGGGAGGTAAGGTCGGATGAAGGGGTCCCTGGGGAGAAGAGGTGAGGCTGGCTGAGTCGGGGGAGGTCTAGAAGGGCATGGGGTAGGGGCCCTGGTAGAGGGAGGAAGAAAGCATAGAGGTGGGGCTGAGGAAGCCAGGAAGAAGGGGTGGTGGGGGCTGTGTAAAAGGAGAGTCCTAAGGTGGGGAAAGGGGCCATTGAGGAGGGCAGAAAAAAGGGTGCCAGTGGTGGGTGGAAAGGACAATGGGCTGACATTTTGTTCTCATCCAGCACTACCCTTTTAGCCTGCATTCCTCCTTTATTCCCTGCACTTCTCAGTCCCACCTCTATGCTTTCTTCCTCCCTCCCTCCCGCAGGGCACCTACCCCATGCCCTTCTCCCCCGACTCCGCCAGCCCCACCTCCTCTCCACAGGGACCCATGCATCCAGCCCTACCTCCCCCTTCAGCCCGCCCCACCTCACCTCACCTCACCTCACCTCCTCCTTTAGCCTGCACTCCCTCGCTTCTACCTCCCCCTTCAGCCCGCCCCACCTCACCTCCTCCTTTAGCCTGCACTCCCTCGCTTCCACAGTCCCACCCATCTGCTTGCTTCCACTGCAACTGTACAAGGAGATTACCAACTATTCCGTTTCTGTGCCGAAAGCAGGACTCAAACCCAGGCCCCCAGCGCTGTAACACAAGCACTTAACCTCTAGGCCACTGCAGTTAGCTGGTATTTGGGGGAGCTTGGGGGGGCATGATGTTCTAGCCTCATTTTCTTCAGTGAACATGTTTCACAATGCAAATGGGTATGCTCACAGGGGCATGCAGAAGAAAGACATATAGCCCAAAAGCTGCTTTCAGAAGCACAGCCACCAGTGGCTCCAGTGGGAAGTGATTGGTCTTGGAATGCGCGAGACCTGAGTTCTAATCCTCCTGGGCATGTTTTTTATTTATTTTTGCTGCTTGTTCATGATTTTTAAATGTAAAAACTCTGCACTCAAAAATAAAAATGATTTGACAGACTCTTGCTGTAGCCAGCCTTTCTCACTCTTTGCCCTGGGGGAGAACAACCCAATCACCCCTTCAGCCCCTCTTACTCGTCTCACAGCACCTCCCATAAGCGAGGAATGCATCTTTTGTTGGTAGATTTCCTTCATGAGGCTTAGCTAGGCCTGCATTCCTTTTCAAAGGGCCATAGAAGAGAGCAAAAAAGGAGAAGGCAGAATAGAGCATGAAATAGGTGGAAGACAAGGGGTCAGGGGGGTTGGCAGTAAAAGAAACAGGGCCTGGCCTGGCAGAGAGTTAGAAGTTAGGGAACACAATGAGCGAGGGAGGAGGAAAGATGCCTCAGGCATTGAGCTCTCGGACTCTTCCCCACCGTGCCTGCAGAAAGAGCCTTCTCCCGAATGGATACATTTGCCTGGAGAGCCCAGAACTAATTTCAGTTAGCCAGAGGGTAAACAGAGGCCAGGGAGAGGTGCACGCCCCTCCATTTGACTAGGCTTCTGGGGCTTCTGGGAGGAAAAAAGGCATCAGTATTCCAGCAAGATCATCGTCACCAAGGCCACCATCACTAGGGGATTACAGAGCATGCTGTGACACTCTCCGGGGCCTGGTTGGCCAGGCTTATGTTGAAGAGCACATATCCTAACCCTAAGCTACCTGGGTGGCTGCACCATAGGGGCTGCACCGGATATAGGGCTGTGCCCGTAAGGGCTGTGGTCGCGTTTGGGAGCGTTAGGGACGCGTGGAGGCCGCAGGGCGCAGACCTCTGCCCATTTCCCTCCAGGATTAGGCCCTGATTCTCAGGCGTGGAGCCAGCCACTCCAAAACTGGCAGAAAGCAGCCCTCTCACCCCCAGGGCAAAGAGTGGGAAAGGCTGGTTACATCAAGTGTCTTTCAAATCTTTCACTTTCGAGAGCAGAGTGTTTACATTTAGGAATCATGAACAAGCAGCAATAGGAAAGCATACAGTATCAGAGGACAGAACACTGCCCTGCGCATATCAGTACACCCCAATGACAAAGTCAAAGATTTAAATGACCTGCTTAGCTATGAGTGGCTGACACCTCACAATGATTATCATCTCTCCGTGAAGCAAAACATCCTCGGAATTGGGTTGAAAGATAGATCTAATGTGCCAAAGGAAGGCAACATGGAAATTCAGTTTCCTGCTCTCAGGGGAAGGAGGGTCGACAGCCCAATGGGTTAATGCACCTACTGCAGCCTCCTATGTGGAGCCTGCAGGCGACGCATGCAGTTGCTGGTGAGATGCTGATACAGGTTCGCCTGCTATGCAGGGGCCCGTGGTCACCTCACAGCACCTCGAGAAGGTGTCCTGTTTGAGTCCCAGGGCAATCATTGTGTCAACCATGACCCGTAGATTACACCTTTTCCCCTCGTTTTTTTCCAATCAATTGGGGCCAGAGAGACAAGCTTTTGTATGGGCCTTACCAAGGCCAGCGTGCAGAAAACAAAGGCGCAACTGTTAGTAGTAACGCAGGTATTGAAGGGGCATTAGCTGTTGGCGGATGGCGCAGGGCAATGCATACCCATTTTCAAATAAAAAAAGTTTTTTTTTTATTAAAAAAAAAATACATGCCCAGGAAATTCCAGACCTTGGATTAGAACTCAGGTCTCCAGCATTCCAAGACCAAGCACTTATCACTTGTGCCACTGGTGGTTGTGCTTCTGAGACTTGCTTTTGGGCGTATATATCTTTCTCCTGCACTCCCCTGTGAGCATACCCATTTGCGTTGTGAAACATGTTCACTGGAGCCTACAAGGATAGAACATCTGGCCCCCCCGCTCCCCCAAATACCAGCTAACTGCAGTGGCCTAGAGGTTAAGTGCTTGCATTACAGCAGCTGGGGGCCTGGGTTCGGGTCCTGCTTTCGGCACATAAACAGAATAGTTGGTCATCTCCTGGTACAGTTGGAGTGGAAGAAAGCGGAGAGGCGGGACTGTGGAAGCGAGGGAGTGCAGGCTAAAGGAAGAGGTGGGGTAGGCTAAAGGGGGAGGTAAGGTCGGATGAAGGGGTCCCTGGGGAGAAGAGGTGAGGCTGGCTGAGTCGGGGGAGGTCTAGAAGGGCATGGGGTAGGGGCCCTGGTAGAGGGAGGAAGAAAGCATAGAGGTGGGGCTGAGGAAGCCAGGAAGAAGGGGTGGTGGGGGCTGTGTAAAAGGAGAGTCCTAAGGTGGGGAAAGGGGCCATTGAGGAGGGCAGAAAAAAGGGTGCCAGTGGTGGGTGGAAAGGACAATGGGCTGACATTTTGTTCTCATCCAGCACTACCCTTTTAGCCTGCATTCCTCCTTTATTCCCTGCACTTCTCAGTCCCACCTCTATGCTTTCTTCCTCCCTCCCTCCCGCAGGGCACCTACCCCATGCCCTTCTCCCCCGACTCCGCCAGCCCCACCTCCTCTCCACAGGGACCCATGCATCCAGCCCTACCTCCCCCTTCAGCCCGCCCCACCTCACCTCACCTCACCTCCTCCTTTAGCCTGCACTCCCTCGCTTCTACCTCCCCCTTCAGCCCGCCCCACCTCACCTCCTCCTTTAGCCTGCACTCCCTCGCTTCCACAGTCCCACCCATCTGCTTGCTTCCACTGCAACTGTACAAGGAGATTACCAACTATTCCGTTTCTGTGCCGAAAGCAGGACTCAAACCCAGGCCCCCAGCGCTGTAACACAAGCACTTAACCTCTAGGCCACTGCAGTTAGCTGGTATTTGGGGGAGCTTGGGGGGGCATGATGTTCTAGCCTCATTTTCTTCAGTGAACATGTTTCACAATGCAAATGGGTATGCTCACAGGGGCATGCAGAAGAAAGACATATAGCCCAAAAGCTGCTTTCAGAAGCACAGCCACCAGTGGCTCCAGTGGGAAGTGATTGGTCTTGGAATGCGCGAGACCTGAGTTCTAATCCTCCTGGGCATGTTTTTTATTTATTTTTGCTGCTTGTTCATGATTTTTAAATGTAAAAACTCTGCACTCAAAAATAAAAATGATTTGACAGACTCTTGCTGTAGCCAGCCTTTCTCACTCTTTGCCCTGGGGGAGAACAACCCAATCACCCCTTCAGCCCCTCTTACTCGTCTCACAGCACCTCCCATAAGCGAGGAATGCATCTTTTGTTGGTAGATTTCCTTCATGAGGCTTAGCTAGGCCTGCATTCCTTTTCAAAGGGCCATAGAAGAGAGCAAAAAAGGAGAAGGCAGAATAGAGCATGAAATAGGTGGAAGACAAGGGGTCAGGGGGGTTGGCAGTAAAAGAAACAGGGCCTGGCCTGGCAGAGAGTTAGAAGTTAGGGAACACAATGAGCGAGGGAGGAGGAAAGATGCCTCAGGCATTGAGCTCTCGGACTCTTCCCCACCGTGCCTGCAGAAAGAGCCTTCTCCCGAATGGATACATTTGCCTGGAGAGCCCAGAACTAATTTCAGTTAGCCAGAGGGTAAACAGAGGCCAGGGAGAGGTGCACGCCCCTCCATTTGACTAGGCTTCTGGGGCTTCTGGGAGGAAAAAAGGCATCAGTATTCCAGCAAGATCATCGTCACCAAGGCCACCATCACTAGGGGATTACAGAGCATGCTGTGACACTCTCCGGGGCCTGGTTGGCCAGGCTTATGTTGAAGAGCACATATCCTAACCCTAAGCTACCTGGGTGGCTGCACCATAGGGGCTGCACCGGATATAGGGCTGTGCCCGTAAGGGCTGTGGTCGCGTTTGGGAGCGTTAGGGACGCGTGGAGGCCGCAGGGCGCAGACCTCTGCCCATTTCCCTCCAGGATTAGGCCCTGATTCTCAGGCGTGGAGCCAGCCACTCCAAAACTGGCAGAAAGCAGCCCTCTCACCCCCAGGGCAAAGAGTGGGAAAGGCTGGTTACATCAAGTGTCTTTCAAATCTTTCACTTTCGAGAGCAGAGTGTTTACATTTAGGAATCATGAACAAGCAGCAATAGGAAAGCATACAGTATCAGAGGACAGAACACTGCCCTGCGCATATCAGTACACCCCAATGACAAAGTCAAAGATTTAAATGACCTGCTTAGCTATGAGTGGCTGACACCTCACAATGATTATCATCTCTCCGTGAAGCAAAACATCCTCGGAATTGGGTTGAAAGATAGATCTAATGTGCCAAAGGAAGGCAACATGGAAATTCAGTTTCCTGCTCTCAGGGGAAGGAGGGTCGACAGCCCAATGGGTTAATGCACCTACTGCAGCCTCCTATGTGGAGCCTGCAGGCGACGCATGCAGTTGCTGGTGAGATGCTGATACAGGTTCGCCTGCTATGCAGGGGCCCGTGGTCACCTCACAGCACCTCGAGAAGGTGTCCTGTTTGAGTCCCAGGGCAATCATTGTGTCAACCATGACCCGTAGATTACACCTTTTCCCCTCGTTTTTTTCCAATCAATTGGGGCCAGAGAGACAAGCTTTTGTATGGGCCTTACCAAGGCCAGCGTGCAGAAAACAAAGGCGCAACTGTTAGTAGTAACGCAGGTATTGAAGGGGCATTAGCTGTTGGCGGATGGCGCAGGGCAATGCATACCCATTTTCAAATAAAAAAAGTTTTTTTTTTATTAAAAAAAAAATACATGCCCAGGAAATTCCAGACCTTGGATTAGAACTCAGGTCTCCAGCATTCCAAGACCAAGCACTTATCACTTGTGCCACTGGTGGTTGTGCTTCTGAGACTTGCTTTTGGGCGTATATATCTTTCTCCTGCACGCCCCTGTGAGCATACCCATTTGCGTTGTGAAACATGTTCACTGGAGCCTACAAGGATAGAACATCTGCCCCCCCCCCCCCCCCCTGCTCCCCCAAATACCAGCTAACTGCAGTGGCCTAGAGGTTAAGTGCTTGCATTACAGCAGCTGGGGGCCTGGGTTCGGGTCCTGCTTTCGGCACATAAACAGAATAGTTGGTCATCTCCTGGTACAGTTGGAGTGGAAGAAAGCGGAGAGGCGGGACTGTGGAAGCGAGGGAGTGCAGGCTAAAGGAAGAGGTGGGGTAGGCTAAAGGGGGAGGTAAGGTCGGATGAAGGGGTCCCTGGGGAGAAGAGGTGAGGCTGGCTGAGTCGGGGGAGGTCTAGAAGGGCATGGGGTAGGGGCCCTGGTAGAGGGAGGAAGAAAGCATAGAGGTGGGGCTGAGGAAGCCAGGAAGAAGGGGTGGTGGGGGCTGTGTAAAAGGAGAGTCCTAAGGTGGGGAAAGGGGCCATTGAGGAGGGCAGAAAAAAGGGTGCCAGTGGTGGGTGGAAAGGACAATGGGCTGACATTTTGTTCTCATCCAGCACTACCCTTTTAGCCTGCATTCCTCCTTTATTCCCTGCACTTCTCAGTCCCACCTCTATGCTTTCTTCCTCCCTCCCTCCCGCAGGGCACCTACCCCATGCCCTTCTCCCCCGACTCCGCCAGCCCCACCTCCTCTCCACAGGGACCCATGCATCCAGCCCTACCTCCCCCTTCAGCCCGCCCCACCTCACCTCACCTCACCTCACCTCCTCCTTTAGCCTGCACTCCCTCGCTTCTACCTCCCCCTTCAGCCCGCCCCACCTCACCTCCTCCTTTAGCCTGCACTCCCTCGCTTCCACAGTCCCACCCATCTGCTTGCTTCCACTGCAACTGTACAAGGAGATTACCAACTATTCCGTTTCTGTGCCGAAAGCAGGACTCAAACCCAGGCCCCCAGCGCTGTAACACAAGCACTTAACCTCTAGGCCACTGCAGTTAGCTGGTATTTGGGGGAGCTTGGGGGGGCATGATGTTCTAGCCTCATTTTCTTCAGTGAACATGTTTCACAATGCAAATGGGTATGCTCACAGGGGCATGCAGAAGAAAGACATATAGCCCAAAAGCTGCTTTCAGAAGCACAGCCACCAGTGGCTCCAGTGGGAAGTGATTGGTCTTGGAATGCGCGAGACCTGAGTTCTAATCCTCCTGGGCATGTTTTTTATTTATTTTTGCTGCTTGTTCATGATTTTTAAATGTAAAAACTCTGCACTCAAAAATAAAAATGATTTGACAGACTCTTGCTGTAGCCAGCCTTTCTCACTCTTTGCCCTGGGGGAGAACAACCCAATCACCCCTTCAGCCCCTCTTACTCGTCTCACAGCACCTCCCATAAGCGAGGAATGCATCTTTTGTTGGTAGATTTCCTTCATGAGGCTTAGCTAGGCCTGCATTCCTTTTCAAAGGGCCATAGAAGAGAGCAAAAAAGGAGAAGGCAGAATAGAGCATGAAATAGGTGGAAGACAAGGGGTCAGGGGGGTTGGCAGTAAAAGAAACAGGGCCTGGCCTGGCAGAGAGTTAGAAGTTAGGGAACACAATGAGCGAGGGAGGAGGAAAGATGCCTCAGGCATTGAGCTCTCGGACTCTTCCCCACCGTGCCTGCAGAAAGAGCCTTCTCCCGAATGGATACATTTGCCTGGAGAGCCCAGAACTAATTTCAGTTAGCCAGAGGGTAAACAGAGGCCAGGGAGAGGTGCACGCCCCTCCATTTGACTAGGCTTCTGGGGCTTCTGGGAGGAAAAAAGGCATCAGTATTCCAGCAAGATCATCGTCACCAAGGCCACCATCACTAGGGGATTACAGAGCATGCTGTGACACTCTCCGGGGCCTGGTTGGCCAGGCTTATGTTGAAGAGCACATATCCTAACCCTAAGCTACCTGGGTGGCTGCACCATAGGGGCTGCACCGGATATAGGGCTGTGCCCGTAAGGGCTGTGGTCGCGTTTGGGAGCGTTAGGGACGCGTGGAGGCCGCAGGGCGCAGACCTCTGCCCATTTCCCTCCAGGATTAGGCCCTGATTCTCAGGCGTGGAGCCAGCCACTCCAAAACTGGCAGAAAGCAGCCCTCTCACCCCCAGGGCAAAGAGTGGGAAAGGCTGGTTACATCAAGTGTCTTTCAAATCTTTCACTTTCGAGAGCAGAGTGTTTACATTTAGGAATCATGAACAAGCAGCAATAGGAAAGCATACAGTATCAGAGGACAGAACACTGCCCTGCGCATATCAGTACACCCCAATGACAAAGTCAAAGATTTAAATGACCTGCTTAGCTATGAGTGGCTGACACCTCACAATGATTATCATCTCTCCGTGAAGCAAAACATCCTCGGAATTGGGTTGAAAGATAGATCTAATGTGCCAAAGGAAGGCAACATGGAAATTCAGTTTCCTGCTCTCAGGGGAAGGAGGGTCGACAGCCCAATGGGTTAATGCACCTACTGCAGCCTCCTATGTGGAGCCTGCAGGCGACGCATGCAGTTGCTGGTGAGATGCTGATACAGGTTCGCCTGCTATGCAGGGGCCCGTGGTCACCTCACAGCACCTCGAGAAGGTGTCCTGTTTGAGTCCCAGGGCAATCATTGTGTCAACCATGACCCGTAGATTACACCTTTTCCCCTCGTTTTTTTCCAATCAATTGGGGCCAGAGAGACAAGCTTTTGTATGGGCCTTACCAAGGCCAGCGTGCAGAAAACAAAGGCGCAACTGTTAGTAGTAACGCAGGTATTGAAGGGGCATTAGCTGTTGGCGGATGGCGCAGGGCAATGCATACCCATTTT
Organism: Ambystoma mexicanum; assembly: GCF_040938575.1. Lineage (NCBI taxonomy): Eukaryota > Metazoa > Chordata > Amphibia > Caudata > Ambystomatidae > Ambystoma > Ambystoma mexicanum. The sequence goes on along the minus strand of NW_027182333.1, from coordinate 500,944 downwards.
CAAATAAAAAAAGTTTTTTTTTTATTAAAAAAAAAATACATGCCCAGGAAATTCCAGACCTTGGATTAGAACTCAGGTCTCCAGCATTCCAAGACCAAGCACTTATCACTTGTGCCACTGGTGGTTGTGCTTCTGAGACTTGCTTTTGGGCGTATATATCTTTCTCCTGCACTCCCCTGTGAGCATACCCATTTGCGTTGTGAAACATGTTCACTGGAGCCTACAAGGATAGAACATCTGGCCCCCCCGCTCCCCCAAATACCAGCTAACTGCAGTGGCCTAGAGGTTAAGTGCTTGCATTACAGCAGCTGGGGGCCTGGGTTCGGGTCCTGCTTTCGGCACATAAACAGAATAGTTGGTCATCTCCTGGTACAGTTGGAGTGGAAGAAAGCGGAGAGGCGGGACTGTGGAAGCGAGGGAGTGCAGGCTAAAGGAAGAGGTGGGGTAGGCTAAAGGGGGAGGTAAGGTCGGATGAAGGGGTCCCTGGGGAGAAGAGGTGAGGCTGGCTGAGTCGGGGGAGGTCTAGAAGGGCATGGGGTAGGGGCCCTGGTAGAGGGAGGAAGAAAGCATAGAGGTGGGGCTGAGGAAGCCAGGAAGAAGGGGTGGTGGGGGCTGTGTAAAAGGAGAGTCCTAAGGTGGGGAAAGGGGCCATTGAGGAGGGCAGAAAAAAGGGTGCCAGTGGTGGGTGGAAAGGACAATGGGCTGACATTTTGTTCTCATCCAGCACTACCCTTTTAGCCTGCATTCCTCCTTTATTCCCTGCACTTCTCAGTCCCACCTCTATGCTTTCTTCCTCCCTCCCTCCCGCAGGGCACCTACCCCATGCCCTTCTCCCCCGACTCTGCCAGCCCCACCTCCTCTCCACAGGGACCCATGCATCCAGCCCTACCTCCCCCTTCAGCCCGCCCCACCTCACCTCACCTCCTCCTTTAGCCTGCACTCCCTCGCTTCTACCTCCCCCTTCAGCCCGCCCCACCTCACCTCCTCCTTTAGCCTGCACTCCCTCGCTTCCACAGTCCCACCCATCTGCTTGCTTCCACTGCAACTGTACAAGGAAATTACCAACTATTCCGTTTCTGTGCCGAAAGCAGGACTCAAACCCAGGCCCCCAGCGCTGTAACACAAGCACTTAACCTCTAGGCCACTGCAGTTAGCTGGTATTTGGGGGAGCTTGGGGGGGCATGATGTTCTAGCCTCATTTTCTTCAGTGAACATGTTTCACAATGCAAATGGGTATGCTCACAGGGGCATGCAGAAGAAAGACATATAGCCCAAAAGCTGCTTTCAGAAGCACAGCCACCAGTGGCTCCAGTGGGAAGTGATTGGTCTTGGAATGCGCGAGACCTGAGTTCTAATCCTCCTGGGCATGTTTTTTATTTATTTTTGCTGCTTGTTCATGATTTTTAAATGTAAAAACTCTGCACTCAAAAATAAAAATGATTTGACAGACTCTTGCTGTAGCCAGCCTTTCTCACTCTTTGCCCTGGGGGAGAACAACCCAATCACCCCTTCAGCCCCTCTTACTCGTCTCACAGCACCTCCCATAAGCGAGGAATGCATCTTTTGTTGGTAGATTTCCTTCATGAGGCTTAGCTAGGCCTGCATTCCTTTTCAAAGGGCCATAGAAGAGAGCAAAAAAGGAGAAGGCAGAATAGAGCATGAAATAGGTGGAAGACAAGGGGTCAGGGGGGTTGGCAGTAAAAGAAACAGGGCCTGGCCTGGCAGAGAGTTAGAAGTTAGGGAACACAATGAGCGAGGGAGGAGGAAAGATGCCTCAGGCATTGAGCTCTCGGACTCTTCCCCACCGTGCCTGCAGAAAGAGCCTTCTCCCGAATGGATACATTTGCCTGGAGAGCCCAGAACTAATTTCAGTTAGCCAGAGGGTAAACAGAGACCAGGGAGAGGTGCACGCCCCTCCATTTGACTAGGCTTCTGGGGCTTCTGGGAGGAAAAAAGGCATCAGTATTCCAGCAAGATCATCGTCACCAAGGCCACCATCACTAGGGGATTACAGAGCATGCTGTGACACTCTCCGGGGCCTGGTTGGCCAGGCTTATGTTGAAGAGCACATATCCTAACCCTAAGCTACCTGGGTGGCTGCACCATAGGGGCTGCACCGGATATAGGGCTGTGCCCGTAAGGGCTGTGGTCGCGTTTGGGAGCGTTAGGGACGCGTGGAGGCCGCAGGGCGCAGACCTCTGCCCATTTCCCTCCAGGATTAGGCCCTGATTCTCAGGCGTGGAGCCAGCCACTCCAAAACTGGCAGAAAGCAGCCCTCTCACCCCCAGGGCAAAGAGTGGGAAAGGCTGGTTACATCAAGTGTCTTTCAAATCTTTCACTTTCGAGAGCAGAGTGTTTACATTTTGGAATCATGAACAAGCAGCAATAGGAAAGCATACAGTATCAGAGGACAGAACACTGCCCTGCGCATATCAGTACACCCCAATGACAAAGTCAAAGATTTAAATGACCTGCTTAGCTATGAGTGGCTGACACCTCACAATGATTATCATCTCTCCGTGAAGCAAAACATCCTCGGAATTGGGTTGAAAGATAGATCTAATGTGCCAAAGGAAGGCAACATGGAAATTCAGTTTCCTGCTCTCAGGGGAAGGAGGGTCGACAGCCCAATGGGTTAATGCACCTACTGCAGCCTCCTATGTGGAGCCTGCAGGCGACGCATGCAGTTGCTGGTGAGATGCTGATACAGGTTCGCCTGCTATGCAGGGGCCCGTGGTCACCTCACAGCACCTCGAGAAGGTGTCCTGTTTGAGTCCCAGGGCAATCATTGTGTCAACCATGACCCGTAGATTACACCTTTTCCCCTCGTTTTTTTCCAATCAATTGGGGCCAGAGAGACAAGCTTTTGTATGGGCCTTACCAAGGCCAGCGTGCAGAAAACAAAGGCGCAACTGTTAGTAGTAACGCAGGTATTGAAGGGGCATTAGCTGTTGGCGGATGGCGCAGGGCAATGCATACCCATTTTCAAATAAAAAAAGTTTTTTTTTTATTAAAAAAAAAATACATGCCCAGGAAATTCCAGACCTTGGATTAGAACTCAGGTCTCCAGCATTCCAAGACCAAGCACTTATCACTTGTGCCACTGGTGGTTGTGCTTCTGAGACTTGCTTTTGGGCGTATATATCTTTCTCCTGCACTCCCCTGTGAGCATACCCATTTGCGTTGTGAAACATGTTCACTGGAGCCTACAAGGATAGAACATCTGGCCCCCCCGCTCCCCCAAATACCAGCTAACTGCAGTGGCCTAGAGGTTAAGTGCTTGCATTACAGCAGCTGGGGGCCTGGGTTCGGGTCCTGCTTTCGGCACATAAACAGAATAGTTGGTCATCTCCTGGTACAGTTGGAGTGGAAGAAAGCGGAGAGGCGGGACTGTGGAAGCGAGGGAGTGCAGGCTAAAGGAAGAGGTGGGGTAGGCTAAAGGGGGAGGTAAGGTCGGATGAAGGGGTCCCTGGGGAGAAGAGGTGAGGCTGGCTGAGTCGGGGGAGGTCTAGAAGGGCATGGGGTAGGGGCCCTGGTAGAGGGAGGAAGAAAGCATAGAGGTGGGGCTGAGGAAGCCAGGAAGAAGGGGTGGTGGGGGCTGTGTAAAAGGAGAGTCCTAAGGTGGGGAAAGGGGCCATTGAGGAGGGCAGAAAAAAGGGTGCCAGTGGTGGGTGGAAAGGACAATGGGCTGACATTTTGTTCTCATCCAGCACTACCCTTTTAGCCTGCATTCCTCCTTTATTCCCTGCACTTCTCAGTCCCACCTCTATGCTTTCTTCCTCCCTCCCTCCCGCAGGGCACCTACCCCATGCCCTTCTCCCCCGACTCCGCCAGCCCCACCTCCTCTCCACAGGGACCCATGCATCCAGCCCTACCTCCCCCTTCAGCCCGCCCCACCTCACCTCACCTCACCTCCTCCTTTAGCCTGCACTCCCTCGCTTCTACCTCCCCCTTCAGCCCGCCCCACCTCACCTCCTCCTTTAGCCTGCACTCCCTCGCTTCCACAGTCCCACCCATCTGCTTGCTTCCACTGCAACTGTACAAGGAGATTACCAACTATTCCGTTTCTGTGCCGAAAGCAGGACTCAAACCCAGGCCCCCAGCGCTGTAACACAAGCACTTAACCTCTAGGCCACTGCAGTTAGCTGGTATTTGGGGGAGCTTGGGGGGGCATGATGTTCTAGCCTCATTTTCTTCAGTGAACATGTTTCACAATGCAAATGGGTATGCTCACAGGGGCATGCAGAAGAAAGACATATAGCCCAAAAGCTGCTTTCAGAAGCACAGCCACCAGTGGCTCCAGTGGGAAGTGATTGGTCTTGGAATGCGCGAGACCTGAGTTCTAATCCTCCTGGGCATGTTTTTTATTTATTTTTGCTGCTTGTTCATGATTTTTAAATGTAAAAACTCTGCACTCAAAAATAAAAATGATTTGACAGACTCTTGCTGTAGCCAGCCTTTCTCACTCTTTGCCCTGGGGGAGAACAACCCAATCACCCCTTCAGCCCCTCTTACTCGTCTCACAGCACCTCCCATAAGCGAGGAATGCATCTTTTGTTGGTAGATTTCCTTCATGAGGCTTAGCTAGGCCTGCATTCCTTTTCAAAGGGCCATAGAAGAGAGCAAAAAAGGAGAAGGCAGAATAGAGCATGAAATAGGTGGAAGACAAGGGGTCAGGGGGGTTGGCAGTAAAAGAAACAGGGCCTGGCCTGGCAGAGAGTTAGAAGTTAGGGAACACAATGAGCGAGGGAGGAGGAAAGATGCCTCAGGCATTGAGCTCTCGGACTCTTCCCCACCGTGCCTGCAGAAAGAGCCTTCTCCCGAATGGATACATTTGCCTGGAGAGCCCAGAACTAATTTCAGTTAGCCAGAGGGTAAACAGAGGCCAGGGAGAGGTGCACGCCCCTCCATTTGACTAGGCTTCTGGGGCTTCTGGGAGGAAAAAAGGCATCAGTATTCCAGCAAGATCATCGTCACCAAGGCCACCATCACTAGGGGATTACAGAGCATGCTGTGACACTCTCCGGGGCCTGGTTGGCCAGGCTTATGTTGAAGAGCACATATCCTAACCCTAAGCTACCTGGGTGGCTGCACCATAGGGGCTGCACCGGATATAGGGCTGTGCCCGTAAGGGCTGTGGTCGCGTTTGGGAGCGTTAGGGACGCGTGGAGGCCGCAGGGCGCAGACCTCTGCCCATTTCCCTCCAGGATTAGGCCCTGATTCTCAGGCGTGGAGCCAGCCACTCCAAAACTGGCAGAAAGCAGCCCTCTCACCCCCAGGGCAAAGAGTGGGAAAGGCTGGTTACATCAAGTGTCTTTCAAATCTTTCACTTTCGAGAGCAGAGTGTTTACATTTAGGAATCATGAACAAGCAGCAATAGGAAAGCATACAGTATCAGAGGACAGAACACTGCCCTGCGCATATCAGTACACCCCAATGACAAAGTCAAAGATTTAAATGACCTGCTTAGCTATGAGTGGCTGACACCTCACAATGATTATCATCTCTCCGTGAAGCAAAACATCCTCGGAATTGGGTTGAAAGATAGATCTAATGTGCCAAAGGAAGGCAACATGGAAATTCAGTTTCCTGCTCTCAGGGGAAGGAGGGTCGACAGCCCAATGGGTTAATGCACCTACTGCAGCCTCCTATGTGGAGCCTGCAGGCGACGCATGCAGTTGCTGGTGAGATGCTGATACAGGTTCGCCTGCTATGCAGGGGCCCGTGGTCACCTCACAGCACCTCGAGAAGGTGTCCTGTTTGAGTCCCAGGGCAATCATTGTGTCAACCATGACCCGTAGATTACACCTTTTCCCCTCGTTTTTTTCCAATCAATTGGGGCCAGAGAGACAAGCTTTTGTATGGGCCTTACCAAGGCCAGCGTGCAGAAAACAAAGGCGCAACTGTTAGTAGTAACGCAGGTATTGAAGGGGCATTAGCTGTTGGCGGATGGCGCAGGGCAATGCATACCCATTTTCAAATAAAAAAAGTTTTTTTTTTATTAAAAAAAAAATACATGCCCAGGAAATTCCAGACCTTGGATTAGAACTCAGGTCTCCAGCATTCCAAGACCAAGCACTTATCACTTGTGCCACTGGTGGTTGTGCTTCTGAGACTTGCTTTTGGGCGTATATATCTTTCTCCTGCACGCCCCTGTGAGCATACCCATTTGCGTTGTGAAACATGTTCACTGGAGCCTACAAGGATAGAACATCTGCCCCCCCCCCCCCCCCCTGCTCCCCCAAATACCAGCTAACTGCAGTGGCCTAGAGGTTAAGTGCTTGCATTACAGCAGCTGGGGGCCTGGGTTCGGGTCCTGCTTTCGGCACATAAACAGAATAGTTGGTCATCTCCTGGTACAGTTGGAGTGGAAGAAAGCGGAGAGGCGGGACTGTGGAAGCGAGGGAGTGCAGGCTAAAGGAAGAGGTGGGGTAGGCTAAAGGGGGAGGTAAGGTCGGATGAAGGGGTCCCTGGGGAGAAGAGGTGAGGCTGGCTGAGTCGGGGGAGGTCTAGAAGGGCATGGGGTAGGGGCCCTGGTAGAGGGAGGAAGAAAGCATAGAGGTGGGGCTGAGGAAGCCAGGAAGAAGGGGTGGTGGGGGCTGTGTAAAAGGAGAGTCCTAAGGTGGGGAAAGGGGCCATTGAGGAGGGCAGAAAAAAGGGTGCCAGTGGTGGGTGGAAAGGACAATGGGCTGACATTTTGTTCTCATCCAGCACTACCCTTTTAGCCTGCATTCCTCCTTTATTCCCTGCACTTCTCAGTCCCACCTCTATGCTTTCTTCCTCCCTCCCTCCCGCAGGGCACCTACCCCATGCCCTTCTCCCCCGACTCCGCCAGCCCCACCTCCTCTCCACAGGGACCCATGCATCCAGCCCTACCTCCCCCTTCAGCCCGCCCCACCTCACCTCACCTCACCTCCTCCTTTAGCCTGCACTCCCTCGCTTCTACCTCCCCCTTCAGCCCGCCCCACCTCACCTCCTCCTTTAGCCTGCACTCCCTCGCTTCCACAGTCCCACCCATCTGCTTGCTTCCACTGCAACTGTACAAGGAGATTACCAACTATTCCGTTTCTGTGCCGAAAGCAGGACTCAAACCCAGGCCCCCAGCGCTGTAACACAAGCACTTAACCTCTAGGCCACTGCAGTTAGCTGGTATTTGGGGGAGCTTGGGGGGGCATGATGTTCTAGCCTCATTTTCTTCAGTGAACATGTTTCACAATGCAAATGGGTATGCTCACAGGGGCATGCAGAAGAAAGACATATAGCCCAAAAGCTGCTTTCAGAAGCACAGCCACCAGTGGCTCCAGTGGGAAGTGATTGGTCTTGGAATGCGCGAGACCTGAGTTCTAATCCTCCTGGGCATGTTTTTTATTTATTTTTGCTGCTTGTTCATGATTTTTAAATGTAAAAACTCTGCACTCAAAAATAAAAATGATTTGACAGACTCTTGCTGTAGCCAGCCTTTCTCACTCTTTGCCCTGGGGGAGAACAACCCAATCACCCCTTCAGCCCCTCTTACTCGTCTCACAGCACCTCCCATAAGCGAGGAATGCATCTTTTGTTGGTAGATTTCCTTCATGAGGCTTAGCTAGGCCTGCATTCCTTTTCAAAGGGCCATAGAAGAGAGCAAAAAAGGAGAAGGCAGAATAGAGCATGAAATAGGTGGAAGACAAGGGGTCAGGGGGGTTGGCAGTAAAAGAAACAGGGCCTGGCCTGGCAGAGAGTTAGAAGTTAGGGAACACAATGAGCGAGGGAGGAGGAAAGATGCCTCAGGCATTGAGCTCTCGGACTCTTCCCCACCGTGCCTGCAGAAAGAGCCTTCTCCCGAATGGATACATTTGCCTGGAGAGCCCAGAACTAATTTCAGTTAGCCAGAGGGTAAACAGAGGCCAGGGAGAGGTGCACGCCCCTCCATTTGACTAGGCTTCTGGGGCTTCTGGGAGGAAAAAAGGCATCAGTATTCCAGCAAGATCATCGTCACCAAGGCCACCATCACTAGGGGATTACAGAGCATGCTGTGACACTCTCCGGGGCCTGGTTGGCCAGGCTTATGTTGAAGAGCACATATCCTAACCCTAAGCTACCTGGGTGGCTGCACCATAGGGGCTGCACCGGATATAGGGCTGTGCCCGTAAGGGCTGTGGTCGCGTTTGGGAGCGTTAGGGACGCGTGGAGGCCGCAGGGCGCAGACCTCTGCCCATTTCCCTCCAGGATTAGGCCCTGATTCTCAGGCGTGGAGCCAGCCACTCCAAAACTGGCAGAAAGCAGCCCTCTCACCCCCAGGGCAAAGAGTGGGAAAGGCTGGTTACATCAAGTGTCTTTCAAATCTTTCACTTTCGAGAGCAGAGTGTTTACATTTAGGAATCATGAACAAGCAGCAATAGGAAAGCATACAGTATCAGAGGACAGAACACTGCCCTGCGCATATCAGTACACCCCAATGACAAAGTCAAAGATTTAAATGACCTGCTTAGCTATGAGTGGCTGACACCTCACAATGATTATCATCTCTCCGTGAAGCAAAACATCCTCGGAATTGGGTTGAAAGATAGATCTAATGTGCCAAAGGAAGGCAACATGGAAATTCAGTTTCCTGCTCTCAGGGGAAGGAGGGTCGACAGCCCAATGGGTTAATGCACCTACTGCAGCCTCCTATGTGGAGCCTGCAGGCGACGCATGCAGTTGCTGGTGAGATGCTGATACAGGTTCGCCTGCTATGCAGGGGCCCGTGGTCACCTCACAGCACCTCGAGAAGGTGTCCTGTTTGAGTCCCAGGGCAATCATTGTGTCAACCATGACCCGTAGATTACACCTTTTCCCCTCGTTTTTTTCCAATCAATTGGGGCCAGAGAGACAAGCTTTTGTATGGGCCTTACCAAGGCCAGCGTGCAGAAAACAAAGGCGCAACTGTTAGTAGTAACGCAGGTATTGAAGGGGCATTAGCTGTTGGCGGATGGCGCAGGGCAATGCATACCCATTTTCAAATAAAAAAAGTTTTTTTTTTATTAAAAAAAAAATACATGCCCAGGAAATTCCAGACCTTGGATTAGAACTCAGGTCTCCAGCATTCCAAGACCAAGCACTTATCACTTGTGCCACTGGTGGTTGTGCTTCTGAGACTTGCTTTTGGGCGTATATATCTTTCTCCTGCACTCCCCTGTGAGCATACCCATTTGCGTTGTGAAACATGTTCACTGGAGCCTACAAGGATAGAACATCTGGCCCCCCCGCTCCCCCAAATACCAGCTAACTGCAGTGGCCTAGAGGTTAAGTGCTTGCATTACAGCAGCTGGGGGCCTGGGTTCGGGTCCTGCTTTCGGCACATAAACAGAATAGTTGGTCATCTCCTGGTACAGTTGGAGTGGAAGAAAGCGGAGAGGCGGGACTGTGGAAGCGAGGGAGTGCAGGCTAAAGGAAGAGGTGGGGTAGGCTAAAGGGGGAGGTAAGGTCGGATGAAGGGGTCCCTGGGGAGAAGAGGTGAGGCTGGCTGAGTCGGGGGAGGTCTAGAAGGGCATGGGGTAGGGGCCCTGGTAGAGGGAGGAAGAAAGCATAGAGGTGGGGCTGAGGAAGCCAGGAAGAAGGGGTGGTGGGGGCTGTGTAAAAGGAGAGTCCTAAGGTGGGGAAAGGGGCCATTGAGGAGGGCAGAAAAAAGGGTGCCAGTGGTGGGTGGAAAGGACAATGGGCTGACATTTTGTTCTCATCCAGCACTACCCTTTTAGCCTGCATTCCTCCTTTATTCCCTGCACTTCTCAGTCCCACCTCTATGCTTTCTTCCTCCCTCCCTCCCGCAGGGCACCTACCCCATGCCCTTCTCCCCCGACTCCGCCAGCCCCACCTCCTCTCCACAGGGACCCATGCATCCAGCCCTACCTCCCCCTTCAGCCCGCCCCACCTCACCTCACCTCACCTCCTCCTTTAGCCTGCACTCCCTCGCTTCTACCTCCCCCTTCAGCCCGCCCCACCTCACCTCCTCCTTTAGCCTGCACTCCCTCGCTTCCACAGTCCCACCCATCTGCTTGCTTCCACTGCAACTGTACAAGGAAATTACCAACTATTCCGTTTCTGTGCCGAAAGCAGGACTCAAACCCAGGCCCCCAGCGCTGTAACACAAGCACTTAACCTCTAGGCCACTGCAGTTAGCTGGTATTTGGGGGAGCTTGGGGGGGCATGATGTTCTAGCCTCATTTTCTTCAGTGAACATGTTTCACAATGCAAATGGGTATGCTCACAGGGGCATGCAGAAGAAAGACATATAGCCCAAAAGCTGCTTTCAGAAGCACAGCCACCAGTGGCTCCAGTGGGAAGTGATTGGTCTTGGAATGCGCGAGACCTGAGTTCTAATCCTCCTGGGCATGTTTTTTATTTATTTTTGCTGCTTGTTCATGATTTTTAAATGTAAAAACTCTGCACTCAAAAATAAAAATGATTTGACAGACTCTTGCTGTAGCCAGCCTTTCTCACTCTTTGCCCTGGGGGAGAACAACCCAATCACCCCTTCAGCCCCTCTTACTCGTCTCACAGCACCTCCCATAAGCGAGGAATGCAACTTTTGTTGGTAGATTTCCTTCATGAGGCTTAGCTAGGCCTGCATTCCTTTTCAAAGGGCCATAGAAGAGAGCAAAAAAGGAGAAGGCAGAATAGAGCATGAAATAGGTGGAAGACAAGGGGTCAGGGGGGTTGGCAGTAAAAGAAACAGGGCCTGGCCTGGCAGAGAGTTAGAAGTTAGGGAACACAATGAGCGAGGGAGGAGGAAAGATGCCTCAGGCATTGAGCTCTCGGACTCTTCCCCACCGTGCCTGCAGAAAGAGCCTTCTCCCGAATGGATACATTTGCCTGGAGAGCCCAGAACTAATTTCAGTTAGCCAGAGGGTAAACAGAGGCCAGGGAGAGGTGCACGCCCCTCCATTTGACTAGGCTTCTGGGGCTTCTGGGAGGAAAAAAGGCATCAGTATTCCAGCAAGATCATCGTCACCAAGGCCACCATCACTAGGGGATTACAGAGCATGCTGTGACACTCTCCGGGGCCTGGTTGGCCAGGCTTATGTTGAAGAGCACATATCCTAACCCTAAGCTACCTGGGTGGCTGCACCATAGGGGCTGCACCGGATATAGGGCTGTGCCCGTAAGGGCTGTGGTCGCGTTTGGGAGCGTTAGGGACGCGTGGAGGCCGCAGGGCGCAGACCTCTGCCCATTTCCCTCCAGGATTAGGCCCTGATTCTCAGGCGTGGAGCCAGCCACTCCAAAACTGGCAGAAAGCAGCCCTCTCACCCCCAGGGCAAAGAGTGGGAAAGGCTGGTTACATCAAGTGTCTTTCAAATCTTTCACTTTCGAGAGCAGAGTGTTTACATTTAGGAATCATGAACAAGCAGCAATAGGAAAGCATACAGTATCAGAGGACAGAACACTGCCCTGCGCATATCAGTACACCCCAATGACAAAGTCAAAGATTTAAATGACCTGCTTAGCTATGAGTGGCTGACACCTCACAATGATTATCATCTCTCCGTGAAGCAAAACATCCTCGGAATTGGGTTGAAAGATAGATCTAATGTGCCAAAGGAAGGCAACATGGAAATTCAGTTTCCTGCTCTCAGGGGAAGGAGGGTCGACAGCCCAATGGGTTAATGCACCTACTGCAGCCTCCTATGTGGAGCCTGCAGGCGACGCATGCAGTTGCTGGTGAGATGCTGATACAGGTTCGCCTGCTATGCAGGGGCCCGTGGTCACCTCACAGCACCTCGAGAAGGTGTCCTGTTTGAGTCCCAGGGCAATCATTGTGTCAACCATGACCCGTAGATTACACCTTTTCCCCTCGTTTTTTTCCAATCAATTGGGGCCAGAGAGACAAGCTTTTGTATGGGCCTTACCAAGGCCAGCGTGCAGAAAACAAAGGCGCAACTGTTAGTAGTAACGCAGGTATTGAAGGGGCATTAGCTGTTGGCGGATGGCGCAGGGCAATGCATACCCATTTTCAAATAAAAAAAGTTTTTTTTTTATTAAAAAAAAAATACATGCCCAGGAAATTCCAGACCTTGGATTAGAACTCAGGTCTCCAGCATTCCAAGACCAAGCACTTATCACTTGTGCCACTGGTGGTTGTGCTTCTGAGACTTGCTTTTGGGCGTATATATCTTTCTCCTGCACGCCCCTGTGAGCATACCCATTTGCGTTGTGAAACATGTTCACTGGAGCCTACAAGGATAGAACATCTGCCCCCCCCCCCCCCCCTGCTCCCCCAAATACCAGCTAACTGCAGTGGCCTAGAGGTTAAGTGCTTGCATTACAGCAGCTGGGGGCCTGGGTTCGGGTCCTGCTTTCGGCACATAAACAGAATAGTTGGTCATCTCCTGGTACAGTTGGAGTGGAAGAAAGCGGAGAGGCGGGACTGTGGAAGCGAGGGAGTGCAGGCTAAAGGAAGAGGTGGGGTAGGCTAAAGGGGGAGGTAAGGTCGGATGAAGGGGTCCCTGGGGAGAAGAGGTGAGGCTGGCTGAGTCGGGGGAGGTCTAGAAGGGCATGGGGTAGGGGCCCTGGTAGAGGGAGGAAGAAAGCATAGAGGTGGGGCTGAGGAAGCCAGGAAGAAGGGGTGGTGGGGGCTGTGTAAAAGGAGAGTCCTAAGGTGGGGAAAGGGGCCATTGAGGAGGGCAGAAAAAAGGGTGCCAGTGGTGGGTGGAAAGGACAATGGGCTGACATTTTGTTCTCATCCAGCACTACCCTTTTAGCCTGCATTCCTCCTTTATTCCCTGCACTTCTCAGTCCCACCTCTATGCTTTCTTCCTCCCTCCCTCCCGCAGGGCACCTACCCCATGCCCTTCTCCCCCGACTCCGCCAGCCCCACCTCCTCTCCACAGGGACCCATGCATCCAGCCCTACCTCCCCCTTCAGCCCGCCCCACCTCACCTCACCTCACCTCCTCCTTTAGCCTGCACTCCCTCGCTTCTACCTCCCCCTTCAGCCCGCCCCACCTCACCTCCTCCTTTAGCCTGCACTCCCTCGCTTCCACAGTCCCACCCATCTGCTTGCTTCCACTGCAACTGTACAAGGAGATTACCAACTATTCCGTTTCTGTGCCGAAAGCAGGACTCAAACCCAGGCCCCCAGCGCTGTAACACAAGCACTTAACCTCTAGGCCACTGCAGTTAGCTGGTATTTGGGGGAGCTTGGGGGGGCATGATGTTCTAGCCTCATTTTCTTCAGTGAACATGTTTCACAATGCAAATGGGTATGCTCACAGGGGCATGCAGAAGAAAGACATATAGCCCAAAAGCTGCTTTCAGAAGCACAGCCACCAGTGGCTCCAGTGGGAAGTGATTGGTCTTGGAATGCGCGAGACCTGAGTTCTAATCCTCCTGGGCATGTTTTTTATTTATTTTTGCTGCTTGTTCATGATTTTTAAATGTAAAAACTCTGCACTCAAAAATAAAAATGATTTGACAGACTCTTGCTGTAGCCAGCCTTTCTCACTCTTTGCCCTGGGGGAGAACAACCCAATCACCCCTTCAGCCCCTCTTACTCGTCTCACAGCACCTCCCATAAGCGAGGAATGCATCTTTTGTTGGTAGATTTCCTTCATGAGGCTTAGCTAGGCCTGCATTCCTTTTCAAAGGGCCATAGAAGAGAGCAAAAAAGGAGAAGGCAGAATAGAGCATGAAATAGGTGGAAGACAAGGGGTCAGGGGGGTTGGCAGTAAAAGAAACAGGGCCTGGCCTGGCAGAGAGTTAGAAGTTAGGGAACACAATGAGCGAGGGAGGAGGAAAGATGCCTCAGGCATTGAGCTCTCGGACTCTTCCCCACCGTGCCTGCAGAAAGAGCCTTCTCCCGAATGGATACATTTGCCTGGAGAGCCCAGAACTAATTTCAGTTAGCCAGAGGGTAAACAGAGGCCAGGGAGAGGTGCACGCCCCTCCATTTGACTAGGCTTCTGGGGCTTCTGGGAGGAAAAAAGGCATCAGTATTCCAGCAAGATCATCGTCACCAAGGCCACCATCACTAGGGGATTACAGAGCATGCTGTGACACTCTCCGGGGCCTGGTTGGCCAGGCTTATGTTGAAGAGCACATATCCTAACCCTAAGCTACCTGGGTGGCTGCACCATAGGGGCTGCACCGGATATAGGGCTGTGCCCGTAAGGGCTGTGGTCGCGTTTGGGAGCGTTAGGGACGCGTGGAGGCCGCAGGGCGCAGACCTCTGCCCATTTCCCTCCAGGATTAGGCCCTGATTCTCAGGCGTGGAGCCAGCCACTCCAAAACTGGCAGAAAGCAGCCCTCTCACCCCCAGGGCAAAGAGTGGGAAAGGCTGGTTACATCAAGTGTCTTTCAAATCTTTCACTTTCGAGAGCAGAGTGTTTACATTTAGGAATCATGAACAAGCAGCAATAGGAAAGCATACAGTATCAGAGGACAGAACACTGCCCTGCGCATATCAGTACACCCCAATGACAAAGTCAAAGATTTAAATGACCTGCTTAGCTATGAGTGGCTGACACCTCACAATGATTATCATCTCTCCGTGAAGCAAAACATCCTCGGAATTGGGTTGAAAGATAGATCTAATGTGCCAAAGGAAGGCAACATGGAAATTCAGTTTCCTGCTCTCAGGGGAAGGAGGGTCGACAGCCCAATGGGTTAATGCACCTACTGCAGCCTCCTATGTGGAGCCTGCAGGCGACGCATGCAGTTGCTGGTGAGATGCTGATACAGGTTCGCCTGCTATGCAGGGGCCCGTGGTCACCTCACAGCACCTCGAGAAGGTGTCCTGTTTGAGTCCCAGGGCAATCATTGTGTCAACCATGACCCGTAGATTACACCTTTTCCCCTCGTTTTTTTCCAATCAATTGGGGCCAGAGAGACAAGCTTTTGTATGGGCCTTACCAAGGCCAGCGTGCAGAAAACAAAGGCGCAACTGTTAGTAGTAACGCAGGTATTGAAGGGGCATTAGCTGTTGGCGGATGGCGCAGGGCAATGCATACCCATTTTCAAATAAAAAAAGTTTTTTTTTTATTAAAAAAAAAATACATGCCCAGGAAATTCCAGACCTTGGATTAGAACTCAGGTCTCCAGCATTCCAAGACCAAGCACTTATCACTTGTGCCACTGGTGGTTGTGCTTCTGAGACTTGCTTTTGGGCGTATATATCTTTCTCCTGCACTCCCCTGTGAGCATACCCATTTGCGTTGTGAAACATGTTCACTGGAGCCTACAAGGATAGAACATCTGGCCCCCCCGCTCCCCCAAATACCAGCTAACTGCAGTGGCCTAGAGGTTAAGTGCTTGCATTACAGCAGCTGGGGGCCTGGGTTCGGGTCCTGCTTTCGGCACATAAACAGAATAGTTGGTCATCTCCTGGTACAGTTGGAGTGGAAGAAAGCGGAGAGGCGGGACTGTGGAAGCGAGGGAGTGCAGGCTAAAGGAAGAGGTGGGGTAGGCTAAAGGGGGAGGTAAGGTCGGATGAAGGGGTCCCTGGGGAGAAGAGGTGAGGCTGGCTGAGTCGGGGGAGGTCTAGAAGGGCATGGGGTAGGGGCCCTGGTAGAGGGAGGAAGAAAGCATAGAGGTGGGGCTGAGGAAGCCAGGAAGAAGGGGTGGTGGGGGCTGTGTAAAAGGAGAGTCCTAAGGTGGGGAAAGGGGCCATTGAGGAGGGCAGAAAAAAGGGTGCCAGTGGTGGGTGGAAAGGACAATGGGCTGACATTTTGTTCTCATCCAGCACTACCCTTTTAGCCTGCATTCCTCCTTTATTCCCTGCACTTCTCAGTCCCACCTCTATGCTTTCTTCCTCCCTCCCTCCCGCAGGGCACCTACCCCATGCCCTTCTCCCCCGACTCCGCCAGCCCCACCTCCTCTCCACAGGGACCCATGCATCCAGCCCTACCTCCCCCTTCAGCCCGCCCCACCTCACCTCACCTCACCTCCTCCTTTAGCCTGCACTCCCTCGCTTCTACCTCCCCCTTCAGCCCGCCCCACCTCACCTCCTCCTTTAGCCTGCACTCCCTCGCTTCCACAGTCCCACCCATCTGCTTGCTTCCACTGCAACTGTACAAGGAAATTACCAACTATTCCGTTTCTGTGCCGAAAGCAGGACTCAAACCCAGGCCCCCAGCGCTGTAACACAAGCACTTAACCTCTAGGCCACTGCAGTTAGCTGGTATTTGGGGGAGCTTGGGGGGGCATGATGTTCTAGCCTCATTTTCTTCAGTGAACATGTTTCACAATGCAAATGGGTATGCTCACAGGGGCATGCAGAAGAAAGACATATAGCCCAAAAGCTGCTTTCAGAAGCACAGCCACCAGTGGCTCCAGTGGGAAGTGATTGGTCTTGGAATGCGCGAGACCTGAGTTCTAATCCTCCTGGGCATGTTTTTTATTTATTTTTGCTGCTTGTTCATGATTTTTAAATGTAAAAACTCTGCACTCAAAAATAAAAATGATTTGACAGACTCTTGCTGTAGCCAGCCTTTCTCACTCTTTGCCCTGGGGGAGAACAACCCAATCACCCCTTCAGCCCCTCTTACTCGTCTCACAGCACCTCCCATAAGCGAGGAATGCAACTTTTGTTGGTAGATTTCCTTCATGAGGCTTAGCTAGGCCTGCATTCCTTTTCAAAGGGCCATAGAAGAGAGCAAAAAAGGAGAAGGCAGAATAGAGCATGAAATAGGTGGAAGACAAGGGGTCAGGGGGGTTGGCAGTAAAAGAAACAGGGCCTGGCCTGGCAGAGAGTTAGAAGTTAGGGAACACAATGAGCGAGGGAGGAGGAAAGATGCCTCAGGCATTGAGCTCTCGGACTCTTCCCCACCGTGCCTGCAGAAAGAGCCTTCTCCCGAATGGATACATTTGCCTGGAGAGCCCAGAACTAATTTCAGTTAGCCAGAGGGTAAACAGAGGCCAGGGAGAGGTGCACGCCCCTCCATTTGACTAGGCTTCTGGGGCTTCTGGGAGGAAAAAAGGCATCAGTATTCCAGCAAGATCATCGTCACCAAGGCCACCATCACTAGGGGATTACAGAGCATGCTGTGACACTCTCCGGGGCCTGGTTGGCCAGGCTTATGTTGAAGAGCACATATCCTAACCCTAAGCTACCTGGGTGGCTGCACCATAGGGGCTGCACCGGATATAGGGCTGTGCCCGTAAGGGCTGTGGTCGCGTTTGGGAGCGTTAGGGACGCGTGGAGGCCGCAGGGCGCAGACCTCTGCCCATTTCCCTCCAGGATTAGGCCCTGATTCTCAGGCGTGGAGCCAGCCACTCCAAAACTGGCAGAAAGCAGCCCTCTCACCCCCAGGGCAAAGAGTGGGAAAGGCTGGTTACATCAAGTGTCTTTCAAATCTTTCACTTTCGAGAGCAGAGTGTTTACATTTTGGAATCATGAACAAGCAGCAATAGGAAAGCATACAGTATCAGAGGACAGAACACTGCCCTGCGCATATCAGTACACCCCAATGACAAAGTCAAAGATTTAAATGACCTGCTTAGCTATGAGTGGCTGACACCTCACAATGATTATCATCTCTCCGTGAAGCAAAACATCCTCGGAATTGGGTTGAAAGATAGATCTAATGTGCCAAAGGAAGGCAACATGGAAATTCAGTTTCCTGCTCTCAGGGGAAGGAGGGTCGACAGCCCAATGGGTTAATGCACCTACTGCAGCCTCCTATGTGGAGCCTGCAGGCGACGCATGCAGTTGCTGGTGAGATGCTGATACAGGTTCGCCTGCTATGCAGGGGCCCGTGGTCACCTCACAGCACCTCGAGAAGGTGTCCTGTTTGAGTCCCAGGGCAATCATTGTGTCAACCATGACCCGTAGATTACACCTTTTCCCCTCGTTTTTTTCCAATCAATTGGGGCCAGAGAGACAAGCTTTTGTATGGGCCTTACCAAGGCCAGCGTGCAGAAAACAAAGGCGCAACTGTTAGTAGTAACGCAGGTATTGAAGGG
Organism: Ambystoma mexicanum; assembly: GCF_040938575.1. NCBI lineage: Eukaryota > Metazoa > Chordata > Amphibia > Caudata > Ambystomatidae > Ambystoma > Ambystoma mexicanum. The sequence continues at coordinate 483,029 of NW_027182333.1, read as the reverse complement.
GCATTAGCTGTTGGCGGATGGCGCAGGGCAATGCATACCCATTTTCAAATAAAAAAAGGTTTTTTTTTATTAAAAAAAAAATACATGCCCAGGAAATTCCAGACCTTGGATTAGAACTCAGGTCTCCAGCATTCCAAGACCAAGCACTTATCACTTGTGCCACTGGTGGTTGTGCTTCTGAGACTTGCTTTTGGGCGTATATATCTTTCTCCTGCACTCCCCTGTGAGCATACCCATTTGCGTTGTGAAACATGTTCACTGGAGCCTACAAGGATAGAACATCTGGCCCCCCCGCTCCCCCAAATACCAGCTAACTGCAGTGGCCTAGAGGTTAAGTGCTTGCATTACAGCAGCTGGGGGCCTGGGTTCGGGTCCTGCTTTCGGCACATAAACAGAATAGTTGGTCATCTCCTGGTACAGTTGGAGTGGAAGAAAGCGGAGAGGCGGGACTGTGGAAGCGAGGGAGTGCAGGCTAAAGGAAGAGGTGGGGTAGGCTAAAGGGGGAGGTAAGGTCGGATGAAGGGGTCCCTGGGGAGAAGAGGTGAGGCTGGCTGAGTCGGGGGAGGTCTAGAAGGGCATGGGGTAGGGGCCCTGGTAGAGGGAGGAAGAAAGCATAGAGGTGGGGCTGAGGAAGCCAGGAAGAAGGGGTGGTGGGGGCTGTGTAAAAGGAGAGTCCTAAGGTGGGGAAAGGGGCCATTGAGGAGGGCAGAAAAAAGGGTGCCAGTGGTGGGTGGAAAGGACAATGGGCTGACATTTTGTTCTCATCCAGCACTACCCTTTTAGCCTGCATTCCTCCTTTATTCCCTGCACTTCTCAGTCCCACCTCTATGCTTTCTTCCTCCCTCCCTCCCGCAGGGCACCTACCCCATGCCCTTCTCCCCCGACTCCGCCAGCCCCACCTCCTCTCCACAGGGACCCATGCATCCAGCCCTACCTCCCCCTTCAGCCCGCCCCACCTCACCTCACCTCACCTCCTCCTTTAGCCTGCACTCCCTCGCTTCTACCTCCCCCTTCAGCCCGCCCCACCTCACCTCCTCCTTTAGCCTGCACTCCCTCGCTTCCACAGTCCCACCCATCTGCTTGCTTCCACTGCAACTGTACAAGGAGATTACCAACTATTCCGTTTCTGTGCCGAAAGCAGGACTCAAACCCAGGCCCCCAGCGCTGTAACACAAGCACTTAACCTCTAGGCCACTGCAGTTAGCTGGTATTTGGGGGAGCTTGGGGGGGCATGATGTTCTAGCCTCATTTTCTTCAGTGAACATGTTTCACAATGCAAATGGGTATGCTCACAGGGGCATGCAGAAGAAAGACATATAGCCCAAAAGCTGCTTTCAGAAGCACAGCCACCAGTGGCTCCAGTGGGAAGTGATTGGTCTTGGAATGCGCGAGACCTGAGTTCTAATCCTCCTGGGCATGTTTTTTATTTATTTTTGCTGCTTGTTCATGATTTTTAAATGTAAAAACTCTGCACTCAAAAATAAAAATGATTTGACAGACTCTTGCTGTAGCCAGCCTTTCTCACTCTTTGCCCTGGGGGAGAACAACCCAATCACCCCTTCAGCCCCTCTTACTCGTCTCACAGCACCTCCCATAAGCGAGGAATGCATCTTTTGTTGGTAGATTTCCTTCATGAGGCTTAGCTAGGCCTGCATTCCTTTTCAAAGGGCCATAGAAGAGAGCAAAAAAGGAGAAGGCAGAATAGAGCATGAAATAGGTGGAAGACAAGGGGTCAGGGGGGTTGGCAGTAAAAGAAACAGGGCCTGGCCTGGCAGAGAGTTAGAAGTTAGGGAACACAATGAGCGAGGGAGGAGGAAAGATGCCTCAGGCATTGAGCTCTCGGACTCTTCCCCACCGTGCCTGCAGAAAGAGCCTTCTCCCGAATGGATACATTTGCCTGGAGAGCCCAGAACTAATTTCAGTTAGCCAGAGGGTAAACAGAGGCCAGGGAGAGGTGCACGCCCCTCCATTTGACTAGGCTTCTGGGGCTTCTGGGAGGAAAAAAGGCATCAGTATTCCAGCAAGATCATCGTCACCAAGGCCACCATCACTAGGGGATTACAGAGCATGCTGTGACACTCTCCGGGGCCTGGTTGGCCAGGCTTATGTTGAAGAGCACATATCCTAACCCTAAGCTACCTGGGTGGCTGCACCATAGGGGCTGCACCGGATATAGGGCTGTGCCCGTAAGGGCTGTGGTCGCGTTTGGGAGCGTTAGGGACGCGTGGAGGCCGCAGGGCGCAGACCTCTGCCCATTTCCCTCCAGGATTAGGCCCTGATTCTCAGGCGTGGAGCCAGCCACTCCAAAACTGGCAGAAAGCAGCCCTCTCACCCCCAGGGCAAAGAGTGGGAAAGGCTGGTTACATCAAGTGTCTTTCAAATCTTTCACTTTCGAGAGCAGAGTGTTTACATTTTGGAATCATGAACAAGCAGCAATAGGAAAGCATACAGTATCAGAGGACAGAACACTGCCCTGCGCATATCAGTACACCCCAATGACAAAGTCAAAGATTTAAATGACCTGCTTAGCTATGAGTGGCTGACACCTCACAATGATTATCATCTCTCCGTGAAGCAAAACATCCTCGGAATTGGGTTGAAAGATAGATCTAATGTGCCAAAGGAAGGCAACATGGAAATTCAGTTTCCTGCTCTCAGGGGAAGGAGGGTCGACAGCCCAATGGGTTAATGCACCTACTGCAGCCTCCTATGTGGAGCCTGCAGGCGACGCATGCAGTTGCTGGTGAGATGCTGATACAGGTTCGCCTGCTATGCAGGGGCCCGTGGTCACCTCACAGCACCTCGAGAAGGTGTCCTGTTTGAGTCCCAGGGCAATCATTGTGTCAACCATGACCCGTAGATTACACCTTTTCCCCTCGTTTTTTTCCAATCAATTGGGGCCAGAGAGACAAGCTTTTGTATGGGCCTTACCAAGGCCAGCGTGCAGAAAACAAAGGCGCAACTGTTAGTAGTAACGCAGGTATTGAAGGGGCATTAGCTGTTGGCGGATGGCGCAGGGCAATGCATACCCATTTTCAAATAAAAAAAGTTTTTTTTTTATTAAAAAAAAAATACATGCCCAGGAAATTCCAGACCTTGGATTAGAACTCAGGTCTCCAGCATTCCAAGACCAAGCACTTATCACTTGTGCCACTGGTGGTTGTGCTTCTGAGACTTGCTTTTGGGCGTATATATCTTTCTCCTGCACTCCCCTGTGAGCATACCCATTTGCGTTGTGAAACATGTTCACTGGAGCCTACAAGGATAGAACATCTGGCCCCCCCCGCTCCCCCAAATACCAGCTAACTGCAGTGGCCTAGAGGTTAAGTGCTTGCATTACAGCAGCTGGGGGCCTGGGTTCGGGTCCTGCTTTCGGCACATAAACAGAATAGTTGGTCATCTCCTGGTACAGTTGGAGTGGAAGAAAGCGGAGAGGCGGGACTGTGGAAGCGAGGGAGTGCAGGCTAAAGGAAGAGGTGGGGTAGGCTAAAGGGGGAGGTAAGGTCGGATGAAGGGGTCCCTGGGGAGAAGAGGTGAGGCTGGCTGAGTCGGGGGAGGTCTAGAAGGGCATGGGGTAGGGGCCCTGGTAGAGGGAGGAAGAAAGCATAGAGGTGGGGCTGAGGAAGCCAGGAAGAAGGGGTGGTGGGGGCTGTGTAAAAGGAGAGTCCTAAGGTGGGGAAAGGGGCCATTGAGGAGGGCAGAAAAAAGGGTGCCAGTGGTGGGTGGAAAGGACAATGGGCTGACATTTTGTTCTCATCCAGCACTACCCTTTTAGCCTGCATTCCTCCTTTATTCCCTGCACTTCTCAGTCCCACCTCTATGCTTTCTTCCTCCCTCCCTCCCGCAGGGCACCTACCCCATGCCCTTCTCCCCCGACTCCGCCAGCCCCACCTCCTCTCCACAGGGACCCATGCATCCAGCCCTACCTCCCCCTTCAGCCCGCCCCACCTCACCTCACCTCACCTCCTCCTTTAGCCTGCACTCCCTCGCTTCTACCTCCCCCTTCAGCCCGCCCCACCTCACCTCCTCCTTTAGCCTGCACTCCCTCGCTTCCACAGTCCCACCCATCTGCTTGCTTCCACTGCAACTGTACAAGGAAATTACCAACTATTCCGTTTCTGTGCCGAAAGCAGGACTCAAACCCAGGCCCCCAGCGCTGTAACACAAGCACTTAACCTCTAGGCCACTGCAGTTAGCTGGTATTTGGGGGAGCTTGGGGGGGCATGATGTTCTAGCCTCATTTTCTTCAGTGAACATGTTTCACAATGCAAATGGGTATGCTCACAGGGGCATGCAGAAGAAAGACATATAGCCCAAAAGCTGCTTTCAGAAGCACAGCCACCAGTGGCTCCAGTGGGAAGTGATTGGTCTTGGAATGCGCGAGACCTGAGTTCTAATCCTCCTGGGCATGTTTTTTATTTATTTTTGCTGCTTGTTCATGATTTTTAAATGTAAAAACTCTGCACTCAAAAATAAAAATGATTTGACAGACTCTTGCTGTAGCCAGCCTTTCTCACTCTTTGCCCTGGGGGAGAACAACCCAATCACCCCTTCAGCCCCTCTTACTCGTCTCACAGCACCTCCCATAAGCGAGGAATGCAACTTTTGTTGGTAGATTTCCTTCATGAGGCTTAGCTAGGCCTGCATTCCTTTTCAAAGGGCCATAGAAGAGAGCAAAAAAGGAGAAGGCAGAATAGAGCATGAAATAGGTGGAAGACAAGGGGTCAGGGGGGTTGGCAGTAAAAGAAACAGGGCCTGGCCTGGCAGAGAGTTAGAAGTTAGGGAACACAATGAGCGAGGGAGGAGGAAAGATGCCTCAGGCATTGAGCTCTCGGACTCTTCCCCACCGTGCCTGCAGAAAGAGCCTTCTCCCGAATGGATACATTTGCCTGGAGAGCCCAGAACTAATTTCAGTTAGCCAGAGGGTAAACAGAGGCCAGGGAGAGGTGCACGCCCCTCCATTTGACTAGGCTTCTGGGGCTTCTGGGAGGAAAAAAGGCATCAGTATTCCAGCAAGATCATCGTCACCAAGGCCACCATCACTAGGGGATTACAGAGCATGCTGTGACACTCTCCGGGGCCTGGTTGGCCAGGCTTATGTTGAAGAGCACATATCCTAACCCTAAGCTACCTGGGTGGCTGCACCATAGGGGCTGCACCGGATATAGGGCTGTGCCCGTAAGGGCTGTGGTCGCGTTTGGGAGCGTTAGGGACGCGTGGAGGCCGCAGGGCGCAGACCTCTGCCCATTTCCCTCCAGGATTAGGCCCTGATTCTCAGGCGTGGAGCCAGCCACTCCAAAACTGGCAGAAAGCAGCCCTCTCACCCCCAGGGCAAAGAGTGGGAAAGGCTGGTTACATCAAGTGTCTTTCAAATCTTTCACTTTCGAGAGCAGAGTGTTTACATTTTGGAATCATGAACAAGCAGCAATAGGAAAGCATACAGTATCAGAGGACAGAACACTGCCCTGCGCATATCAGTACACCCCAATGACAAAGTCAAAGATTTAAATGACCTGCTTAGCTATGAGTGGCTGACACCTCACAATGATTATCATCTCTCCGTGAAGCAAAACATCCTCGGAATTGGGTTGAAAGATAGATCTAATGTGCCAAAGGAAGGCAACATGGAAATTCAGTTTCCTGCTCTCAGGGGAAGGAGGGTCGACAGCCCAATGGGTTAATGCACCTACTGCAGCCTCCTATGTGGAGCCTGCAGGCGACGCATGCAGTTGCTGGTGAGATGCTGATACAGGTTCGCCTGCTATGCAGGGGCCCGTGGTCACCTCACAGCACCTCGAGAAGGTGTCCTGTTTGAGTCCCAGGGCAATCATTGTGTCAACCATGACCCGTAGATTACACCTTTTCCCCTCGTTTTTTTCCAATCAATTGGGGCCAGAGAGACAAGCTTTTGTATGGGCCTTACCAAGGCCAGCGTGCAGAAAACAAAGGCGCAACTGTTAGTAGTAACGCAGGTATTGAAGGGGCATTAGCTGTTGGCGGATGGCGCAGGGCAATGCATACCCATTTTCAAATAAAAAAAGTTTTTTTTTTATTAAAAAAAAAATACATGCCCAGGAAATTCCAGACCTTGGATTAGAACTCAGGTCTCCAGCATTCCAAGACCAAGCACTTATCACTTGTGCCACTGGTGGTTGTGCTTCTGAGACTTGCTTTTGGGCGTATATATCTTTCTCCTGCACGCCCCTGTGAGCATACCCATTTGCGTTGTGAAACATGTTCACTGGAGCCTACAAGGATAGAACATCTGCCCCCCCCCCCCCCCCTGCTCCCCCAAATACCAGCTAACTGCAGTGGCCTAGAGGTTAAGTGCTTGCATTACAGCAGCTGGGGGCCTGGGTTCGGGTCCTGCTTTCGGCACATAAACAGAATAGTTGGTCATCTCCTGGTACAGTTGGAGTGGAAGAAAGCGGAGAGGCGGGACTGTGGAAGCGAGGGAGTGCAGGCTAAAGGAAGAGGTGGGGTAGGCTAAAGGGGGAGGTAAGGTCGGATGAAGGGGTCCCTGGGGAGAAGAGGTGAGGCTGGCTGAGTCGGGGGAGGTCTAGAAGGGCATGGGGTAGGGGCCCTGGTAGAGGGAGGAAGAAAGCATAGAGGTGGGGCTGAGGAAGCCAGGAAGAAGGGGTGGTGGGGGCTGTGTAAAAGGAGAGTCCTAAGGTGGGGAAAGGGGCCATTGAGGAGGGCAGAAAAAAGGGTGCCAGTGGTGGGTGGAAAGGACAATGGGCTGACATTTTGTTCTCATCCAGCACTACCCTTTTAGCCTGCATTCCTCCTTTATTCCCTGCACTTCTCAGTCCCACCTCTATGCTTTCTTCCTCCCTCCCTCCCGCAGGGCACCTACCCCATGCCCTTCTCCCCCGACTCCGCCAGCCCCACCTCCTCTCCACAGGGACCCATGCATCCAGCCCTACCTCCCCCTTCAGCCCGCCCCACCTCACCTCACCTCACCTCCTCCTTTAGCCTGCACTCCCTCGCTTCTACCTCCCCCTTCAGCCCGCCCCACCTCACCTCCTCCTTTAGCCTGCACTCCCTCGCTTCCACAGTCCCACCCATCTGCTTGCTTCCACTGCAACTGTACAAGGAAATTACCAACTATTCCGTTTCTGTGCCGAAAGCAGGACTCAAACCCAGGCCCCCAGCGCTGTAACACAAGCACTTAACCTCTAGGCCACTGCAGTTAGCTGGTATTTGGGGGAGCTTGGGGGGGCATGATGTTCTAGCCTCATTTTCTTCAGTGAACATGTTTCACAATGCAAATGGGTATGCTCACAGGGGCATGCAGAAGAAAGACATATAGCCCAAAAGCTGCTTTCAGAAGCACAGCCACCAGTGGCTCCAGTGGGAAGTGATTGGTCTTGGAATGCGCGAGACCTGAGTTCTAATCCTCCTGGGCATGTTTTTTATTTATTTTTGCTGCTTGTTCATGATTTTTAAATGTAAAAACTCTGCACTCAAAAATAAAAATGATTTGACAGACTCTTGCTGTAGCCAGCCTTTCTCACTCTTTGCCCTGGGGGAGAACAACCCAATCACCCCTTCAGCCCCTCTTACTCGTCTCACAGCACCTCCCATAAGCGAGGAATGCAACTTTTGTTGGTAGATTTCCTTCATGAGGCTTAGCTAGGCCTGCATTCCTTTTCAAAGGGCCATAGAAGAGAGCAAAAAAGGAGAAGGCAGAATAGAGCATGAAATAGGTGGAAGACAAGGGGTCAGGGGGGTTGGCAGTAAAAGAAACAGGGCCTGGCCTGGCAGAGAGTTAGAAGTTAGGGAACACAATGAGCGAGGGAGGAGGAAAGATGCCTCAGGCATTGAGCTCTCGGACTCTTCCCCACCGTGCCTGCAGAAAGAGCCTTCTCCCGAATGGATACATTTGCCTGGAGAGCCCAGAACTAATTTCAGTTAGCCAGAGGGTAAACAGAGGCCAGGGAGAGGTGCACGCCCCTCCATTTGACTAGGCTTCTGGGGCTTCTGGGAGGAAAAAAGGCATCAGTATTCCAGCAAGATCATCGTCACCAAGGCCACCATCACTAGGGGATTACAGAGCATGCTGTGACACTCTCCGGGGCCTGGTTGGCCAGGCTTATGTTGAAGAGCACATATCCTAACCCTAAGCTACCTGGGTGGCTGCACCATAGGGGCTGCACCGGATATAGGGCTGTGCCCGTAAGGGCTGTGGTCGCGTTTGGGAGCGTTAGGGACGCGTGGAGGCCGCAGGGCGCAGACCTCTGCCCATTTCCCTCCAGGATTAGGCCCTGATTCTCAGGCGTGGAGCCAGCCACTCCAAAACTGGCAGAAAGCAGCCCTCTCACCCCCAGGGCAAAGAGTGGGAAAGGCTGGTTACATCAAGTGTCTTTCAAATCTTTCACTTTCGAGAGCAGAGTGTTTACATTTTGGAATCATGAACAAGCAGCAATAGGAAAGCATACAGTATCAGAGGACAGAACACTGCCCTGCGCATATCAGTACACCCCAATGACAAAGTCAAAGATTTAAATGACCTGCTTAGCTATGAGTGGCTGACACCTCACAATGATTATCATCTCTCCGTGAAGCAAAACATCCTCGGAATTGGGTTGAAAGATAGATCTAATGTGCCAAAGGAAGGCAACATGGAAATTCAGTTTCCTGCTCTCAGGGGAAGGAGGGTCGACAGCCCAATGGGTTAATGCACCTACTGCAGCCTCCTATGTGGAGCCTGCAGGCGACGCATGCAGTTGCTGGTGAGATGCTGATACAGGTTCGCCTGCTATGCAGGGGCCCGTGGTCACCTCACAGCACCTCGAGAAGGTGTCCTGTTTGAGTCCCAGGGCAATCATTGTGTCAACCATGACCCGTAGATTACACCTTTTCCCCTCGTTTTTTTCCAATCAATTGGGGCCAGAGAGACAAGCTTTTGTATGGGCCTTACCAAGGCCAGCGTGCAGAAAACAAAGGCGCAACTGTTAGTAGTAACGCAGGTATTGAAGGGGCATTAGCTGTTGGCGGATGGCGCAGGGCAATGCATACCCATTTTCAAATAAAAAAAGTTTTTTTTTTATTAAAAAAAAAATACATGCCCAGGAAATTCCAGACCTTGGATTAGAACTCAGGTCTCCAGCATTCCAAGACCAAGCACTTATCACTTGTGCCACTGGTGGTTGTGCTTCTGAGACTTGCTTTTGGGCGTATATATCTTTCTCCTGCACTCCCCTGTGAGCATACCCATTTGCGTTGTGAAACATGTTCACTGGAGCCTACAAGGATAGAACATCTGGCCCCCCCCGCTCCCCCAAATACCAGCTAACTGCAGTGGCCTAGAGGTTAAGTGCTTGCATTACAGCAGCTGGGGGCCTGGGTTCGGGTCCTGCTTTCGGCACATAAACAGAATAGTTGGTCATCTCCTGGTACAGTTGGAGTGGAAGAAAGCGGAGAGGCGGGACTGTGGAAGCGAGGGAGTGCAGGCTAAAGGAAGAGGTGGGGTAGGCTAAAGGGGGAGGTAAGGTCGGATGAAGGGGTCCCTGGGGAGAAGAGGTGAGGCTGGCTGAGTCGGGGGAGGTCTAGAAGGGCATGGGGTAGGGGCCCTGGTAGAGGGAGGAAGAAAGCATAGAGGTGGGGCTGAGGAAGCCAGGAAGAAGGGGTGGTGGGGGCTGTGTAAAAGGAGAGTCCTAAGGTGGGGAAAGGGGCCATTGAGGAGGGCAGAAAAAAGGGTGCCAGTGGTGGGTGGAAAGGACAATGGGCTGACATTTTGTTCTCATCCAGCACTACCCTTTTAGCCTGCATTCCTCCTTTATTCCCTGCACTTCTCAGTCCCACCTCTATGCTTTCTTCCTCCCTCCCTCCCGCAGGGCACCTACCCCATGCCCTTCTCCCCCGACTCCGCCAGCCCCACCTCCTCTCCACAGGGACCCATGCATCCAGCCCTACCTCCCCCTTCAGCCCGCCCCACCTCACCTCACCTCACCTCCTCCTTTAGCCTGCACTCCCTCGCTTCTACCTCCCCCTTCAGCCCGCCCCACCTCACCTCCTCCTTTAGCCTGCACTCCCTCGCTTCCACAGTCCCACCCATCTGCTTGCTTCCACTGCAACTGTACAAGGAAATTACCAACTATTCCGTTTCTGTGCCGAAAGCAGGACTCAAACCCAGGCCCCCAGCGCTGTAACACAAGCACTTAACCTCTAGGCCACTGCAGTTAGCTGGTATTTGGGGGAGCTTGGGGGGGCATGATGTTCTAGCCTCATTTTCTTCAGTGAACATGTTTCACAATGCAAATGGGTATGCTCACAGGGGCATGCAGAAGAAAGACATATAGCCCAAAAGCTGCTTTCAGAAGCACAGCCACCAGTGGCTCCAGTGGGAAGTGATTGGTCTTGGAATGCGCGAGACCTGAGTTCTAATCCTCCTGGGCATGTTTTTTATTTATTTTTGCTGCTTGTTCATGATTTTTAAATGTAAAAACTCTGCACTCAAAAATAAAAATGATTTGACAGACTCTTGCTGTAGCCAGCCTTTCTCACTCTTTGCCCTGGGGGAGAACAACCCAATCACCCCTTCAGCCCCTCTTACTCGTCTCACAGCACCTCCCATAAGCGAGGAATGCAACTTTTGTTGGTAGATTTCCTTCATGAGGCTTAGCTAGGCCTGCATTCCTTTTCAAAGGGCCATAGAAGAGAGCAAAAAAGGAGAAGGCAGAATAGAGCATGAAATAGGTGGAAGACAAGGGGTCAGGGGGGTTGGCAGTAAAAGAAACAGGGCCTGGCCTGGCAGAGAGTTAGAAGTTAGGGAACACAATGAGCGAGGGAGGAGGAAAGATGCCTCAGGCATTGAGCTCTCGGACTCTTCCCCACCGTGCCTGCAGAAAGAGCCTTCTCCCGAATGGATACATTTGCCTGGAGAGCCCAGAACTAATTTCAGTTAGCCAGAGGGTAAACAGAGGCCAGGGAGAGGTGCACGCCCCTCCATTTGACTAGGCTTCTGGGGCTTCTGGGAGGAAAAAAGGCATCAGTATTCCAGCAAGATCATCGTCACCAAGGCCACCATCACTAGGGGATTACAGAGCATGCTGTGACACTCTCCGGGGCCTGGTTGGCCAGGCTTATGTTGAAGAGCACATATCCTAACCCTAAGCTACCTGGGTGGCTGCACCATAGGGGCTGCACCGGATATAGGGCTGTGCCCGTAAGGGCTGTGGTCGCGTTTGGGAGCGTTAGGGACGCGTGGAGGCCGCAGGGCGCAGACCTCTGCCCATTTCCCTCCAGGATTAGGCCCTGATTCTCAGGCGTGGAGCCAGCCACTCCAAAACTGGCAGAAAGCAGCCCTCTCACCCCCAGGGCAAAGAGTGGGAAAGGCTGGTTACATCAAGTGTCTTTCAAATCTTTCACTTTCGAGAGCAGAGTGTTTACATTTTGGAATCATGAACAAGCAGCAATAGGAAAGCATACAGTATCAGAGGACAGAACACTGCCCTGCGCATATCAGTACACCCCAATGACAAAGTCAAAGATTTAAATGACCTGCTTAGCTATGAGTGGCTGACACCTCACAATGATTATCATCTCTCCGTGAAGCAAAACATCCTCGGAATTGGGTTGAAAGATAGATCTAATGTGCCAAAGGAAGGCAACATGGAAATTCAGTTTCCTGCTCTCAGGGGAAGGAGGGTCGACAGCCCAATGGGTTAATGCACCTACTGCAGCCTCCTATGTGGAGCCTGCAGGCGACGCATGCAGTTGCTGGTGAGATGCTGATACAGGTTCGCCTGCTATGCAGGGGCCCGTGGTCACCTCACAGCACCTCGAGAAGGTGTCCTGTTTGAGTCCCAGGGCAATCATTGTGTCAACCATGACCCGTAGATTACACCTTTTCCCCTCGTTTTTTTCCAATCAATTGGGGCCAGAGAGACAAGCTTTTGTATGGGCCTTACCAAGGCCAGCGTGCAGAAAACAAAGGCGCAACTGTTAGTAGTAACGCAGGTATTGAAGGGGCATTAGCTGTTGGCGGATGGCGCAGGGCAATGCATACCCATTTTCAAATAAAAAAAGTTTTTTTTTTATTAAAAAAAAAATACATGCCCAGGAAATTCCAGACCTTGGATTAGAACTCAGGTCTCCAGCATTCCAAGACCAAGCACTTATCACTTGTGCCACTGGTGGTTGTGCTTCTGAGACTTGCTTTTGGGCGTATATATCTTTCTCCTGCACGCCCCTGTGAGCATACCCATTTGCGTTGTGAAACATGTTCACTGGAGCCTACAAGGATAGAACATCTGCCCCCCCCCCCCCCCCTGCTCCCCCAAATACCAGCTAACTGCAGTGGCCTAGAGGTTAAGTGCTTGCATTACAGCAGCTGGGGGCCTGGGTTCGGGTCCTGCTTTCGGCACATAAACAGAATAGTTGGTCATCTCCTGGTACAGTTGGAGTGGAAGAAAGCGGAGAGGCGGGACTGTGGAAGCGAGGGAGTGCAGGCTAAAGGAAGAGGTGGGGTAGGCTAAAGGGGGAGGTAAGGTCGGATGAAGGGGTCCCTGGGGAGAAGAGGTGAGGCTGGCTGAGTCGGGGGAGGTCTAGAAGGGCATGGGGTAGGGGCCCTGGTAGAGGGAGGAAGAAAGCATAGAGGTGGGGCTGAGGAAGCCAGGAAGAAGGGGTGGTGGGGGCTGTGTAAAAGGAGAGTCCTAAGGTGGGGAAAGGGGCCATTGAGGAGGGCAGAAAAAAGGGTGCCAGTGGTGGGTGGAAAGGACAATGGGCTGACATTTTGTTCTCATCCAGCACTACCCTTTTAGCCTGCATTCCTCCTTTATTCCCTGCACTTCTCAGTCCCACCTCTATGCTTTCTTCCTCCCTCCCTCCCGCAGGGCACCTACCCCATGCCCTTCTCCCCCGACTCCGCCAGCCCCACCTCCTCTCCACAGGGACCCATGCATCCAGCCCTACCTCCCCCTTCAGCCCGCCCCACCTCACCTCACCTCACCTCCTCCTTTAGCCTGCACTCCCTCGCTTCTACCTCCCCCTTCAGCCCGCCCCACCTCACCTCCTCCTTTAGCCTGCACTCCCTCGCTTCCACAGTCCCACCCATCTGCTTGCTTCCACTGCAACTGTACAAGGAGATTACCAACTATTCCGTTTCTGTGCCGAAAGCAGGACTCAAACCCAGGCCCCCAGCGCTGTAACACAAGCACTTAACCTCTAGGCCACTGCAGTTAGCTGGTATTTGGGGGAGCTTGGGGGGGCATGATGTTCTAGCCTCATTTTCTTCAGTGAACATGTTTCACAATGCAAATGGGTATGCTCACAGGGGCATGCAGAAGAAAGACATATAGCCCAAAAGCTGCTTTCAGAAGCACAGCCACCAGTGGCTCCAGTGGGAAGTGATTGGTCTTGGAATGCGCGAGACCTGAGTTCTAATCCTCCTGGGCATGTTTTTTATTTATTTTTGCTGCTTGTTCATGATTTTTAAATGTAAAAACTCTGCACTCAAAAATAAAAATGATTTGACAGACTCTTGCTGTAGCCAGCCTTTCTCACTCTTTGCCCTGGGGGAGAACAACCCAATCACCCCTTCAGCCCCTCTTACTCGTCTCACAGCACCTCCCATAAGCGAGGAATGCATCTTTTGTTGGTAGATTTCCTTCATGAGGCTTAGCTAGGCCTGCATTCCTTTTCAAAGGGCCATAGAAGAGAGCAAAAAAGGAGAAGGCAGAATAGAGCATGAAATAGGTGGAAGACAAGGGGTCAGGGGGGTTGGCAGTAAAAGAAACAGGGCCTGGCCTGGCAGAGAGTTAGAAGTTAGGGAACACAATGAGCGAGGGAGGAGGAAAGATGCCTCAGGCATTGAGCTCTCGGACTCTTCCCCACCGTGCCTGCAGAAAGAGCCTTCTCCCGAATGGATACATTTGCCTGGAGAGCCCAGAACTAATTTCAGTTAGCCAGAGGGTAAACAGAGGCCAGGGAGAGGTGCACGCCCCTCCATTTGACTAGGCTTCTGGGGCTTCTGGGAGGAAAAAAGGCATCAGTATTCCAGCAAGATCATCGTCACCAAGGCCACCATCACTAGGGGATTACAGAGCATGCTGTGACACTCTCCGGGGCCTGGTTGGCCAGGCTTATGTTGAAGAGCACATATCCTAACCCTAAGCTACCTGGGTGGCTGCACCATAGGGGCTGCACCGGATATAGGGCTGTGCCCGTAAGGGCTGTGGTCGCGTTTGGGAGCGTTAGGGACGCGTGGAGGCCGCAGGGCGCAGACCTCTGCCCATTTCCCTCCAGGATTAGGCCCTGATTCTCAGGCGTGGAGCCAGCCACTCCAAAACTGGCAGAAAGCAGCCCTCTCACCCCCAGGGCAAAGAGTGGGAAAGGCTGGTTACATCAAGTGTCTTTCAAATCTTTCACTTTCGAGAGCAGAGTGTTTACATTTAGGAATCATGAACAAGCAGCAATAGGAAAGCATACAGTATCAGAGGACAGAACACTGCCCTGCGCATATCAGTACACCCCAATGACAAAGTCAAAGATTTAAATGACCTGCTTAGCTATGAGTGGCTGACACCTCACAATGATTATCATCTCTCCGTGAAGCAAAACATCCTCGGAATTGGGTTGAAAGATAGATCTAATGTGCCAAAGGAAGGCAACATGGAAATTCAGTTTCCTGCTCTCAGGGGAAGGAGGGTCGACAGCCCAATGGGTTAATGCACCTACTGCAGCCTCCTATGTGGAGCCTGCAGGCGACGCATGCAGTTGCTGGTGAGATGCTGATACAGGTTCGCCTGCTATGCAGGGGCCCGTGGTCACCTCACAGCACCTCGAGAAGGTGTCCTGTTTGAGTCCCAGGGCAATCATTGTGTCAACCATGACCCGTAGATTACACCTTTTCCCCTCGTTTTTTTCCAATCAATTGGGGCCAGAGAGACAAGCTTTTGTATGGGCCTTACCAAGGCCAGCGTGCAGAAAACAAAGGCGCAACTGTTAGTAGTAACGCAGGTATTGAAGGGGCATTAGCTGTTGGCGGATGGCGCAGGGCAATGCATACCCATTTTCAAATAAAAAAAGTTTTTTTTTTATTAAAAAAAAAATACATGCCCAGGAAATTCCAGACCTTGGATTAGAACTCAGGTCTCCAGCATTCCAAGACCAAGCACTTATCACTTGTGCCACTGGTGGTTGTGCTTCTGAGACTTGCTTTTGGGCGTATATATCTTTCTCCTGCACTCCCCTGTGAGCATACCCATTTGCGTTGTGAAACATGTTCACTGGAGCCTACAAGGATAGAACATCTGGCCCCCCCGCTCCCCCAAATACCAGCTAACTGCAGTGGCCTAGAGGTTAAGTGCTTGCATTACAGCAGCTGGGGGCCTGGGTTCGGGTCCTGCTTTCGGCACATAAACAGAATAGTTGGTCATCTCCTGGTACAGTTGGAGTGGAAGAAAGCGGAGAGGCGGGACTGTGGAAGCGAGGGAGTGCAGGCTAAAGGAAGAGGTGGGGTAGGCTAAAGGGGGAGGTAAGGTCGGATGAAGGGGTCCCTGGGGAGAAGAGGTGAGGCTGGCTGAGTCGGGGGAGGTCTAGAAGGGCATGGGGTAGGGGCCCTGGTAGAGGGAGGAAGAAAGCATAGAGGTGGGGCTGAGGAAGCCAGGAAGAAGGGGTGGTGGGGGCTGTGTAAAAGGAGAGTCCTAAGGTGGGGAAAGGGGCCATTGAGGAGGGCAGAAAAAAGGGTGCCAGTGGTGGGTGGAAAGGACAATGGGCTGACATTTTGTTCTCATCCAGCACTACCCTTTTAGCCTGCATTCCTCCTTTATTCCCTGCACTTCTCAGTCCCACCTCTATGCTTTCTTCCTCCCTCCCTCCCGCAGGGCACCTACCCCATGCCCTTCTCCCCCGACTCCGCCAGCCCCACCTCCTCTCCACAGGGACCCATGCATCCAGCCCTACCTCCCCCTTCAGCCCGCCCCACCTCACCTCACCTCACCTCCTCCTTTAGCCTGCACTCCCTCGCTTCTACCTCCCCCTTCAGCCCGCCCCACCTCACCTCCTCCTTTAGCCTGCACTCCCTCGCTTCCACAGTCCCACCCATCTGCTTGCTTCCACTGCAACTGTACAAGGAAATTACCAACTATTCCGTTTCTGTGCCGAAAGCAGGACTCAAACCCAGGCCCCCAGCGCTGTAACACAAGCACTTAACCTCTAGGCCACTGCAGTTAGCTGGTATTTGGGGGAGCTTGGGGGGGCATGATGTTCTAGCCTCATTTTCTTCAGTGAACATGTTTCACAATGCAAATGGGTATGCTCACAGGGGCATGCAGAAGAAAGACATATAGCCCAAAAGCTGCTTTCAGAAGCACAGCCACCAGTGGCTCCAGTGGGAAGTGATTGGTCTTGGAATGCGCGAGACCTGAGTTCTAATCCTCCTGGGCATGTTTTTTATTTATTTTTGCTGCTTGTTCATGATTTTTAAATGTAAAAACTCTGCACTCAAAAATAAAAATGATTTGACAGACTCTTGCTGTAGCCAGCCTTTCTCACTCTTTGCCCTGGGGGAGAACAACCCAATCACCCCTTCAGCCCCTCTTACTCGTCTCACAGCACCTCCCATAAGCGAGGAATGCAACTTTTGTTGGTAGATTTCCTTCATGAGGCTTAGCTAGGCCTGCATTCCTTTTCAAAGGGCCATAGAAGAGAGCAAAAAAGGAGAAGGCAGAATAGAGCATGAAATAGGTGGAAGACAAGGGGTCAGGGGGGTTGGCAGTAAAAGAAACAGGGCCTGGCCTGGCAGAGAGTTAGAAGTTAGGGAACACAATGAGCGAGGGAGGAGGAAAGATGCCTCAGGCATTGAGCTCTCGGACTCTTCCCCACCGTGCCTGCAGAAAGAGCCTTCTCCCGAATGGATACATTTGCCTGGAGAGCCCAGAACTAATTTCAGTTAGCCAGAGGGTAAACAGAGGCCAGGGAGAGGTGCACGCCCCTCCATTTGACTAGGCTTCTGGGGCTTCTGGGAGGAAAAAAGGCATCAGTATTCCAGCAAGATCATCGTCACCAAGGCCACCATCACTAGGGGATTACAGAGCATGCTGTGACACTCTCCGGGGCCTGGTTGGCCAGGCTTATGTTGAAGAGCACATATCCTAACCCTAAGCTACCTGGGTGGCTGCACCATAGGGGCTGCACCGGATATAGGGCTGTGCCCGTAAGGGCTGTGGTCGCGTTTGGGAGCGTTAGGGACGCGTGGAGGCCGCAGGGCGCAGACCTCTGCCCATTTCCCTCCAGGATTAGGCCCTGATTCTCAGGCGTGGAGCCAGCCACTCCAAAACTGGCAGAAAGCAGCCCTCTCACCCCCAGGGCAAAGAGTGGGAAAGGCTGGTTACATCAAGTGTCTTTCAAATCTTTCACTTTCGAGAGCAGAGTGTTTACATTTTGGAATCATGAACAAGCAGCAATAGGAAAGCATACAGTATCAGAGGACAGAACACTGCCCTGCGCATATCAGTACACCCCAATGACAAAGTCAAAGATTTAAATGACCTGCTTAGCTATGAGTGGCTGACACCTCACAATGATTATCATCTCTCCGTGAAGCAAAACATCCTCGGAATTGGGTTGAAAGATAGATCTAATGTGCCAAAGGAAGGCAACATGGAAATTCAGTTTCCTGCTCTCAGGGGAAGGAGGGTCGACAGCCCAATGGGTTAATGCACCTACTGCAGCCTCCTATGTGGAGCCTGCAGGCGACGCATGCAGTTGCTGGTGAGATGCTGATACAGGTTCGCCTGCTATGCAGGGGCCCGTGGTCACCTCACAGCACCTCGAGAAGGTGTCCTGTTTGAGTCCCAGGGCAATCATTGTGTCAACCATGACCCGTAGATTACACCTTTTCCCCTCGTTTTTTTCCAATCAATTGGGGCCAGAGAGACAAGCTTTTGTATGGGCCTTACCAAGGCCAGCGTGCAGAAAACAAAGGCGCAACTGTTAGTAGTAACGCAGGTATTGAAGGGGCATTAGCTGTTGGCGGATGGCGCAGGGCAATGCATACCCATTTTCAAATAAAAAAAGGTTTTTTTTTATTAAAAAAAAAATACATGCCCAGGAAATTCCAGACCTTGGATTAGAACTCAGGTCTCCAGCATTCCAAGACCAAGCACTTATCACTTGTGCCACTGGTGGTTGTGCTTCTGAGACTTGCTTTTGGGCGTATATATCTTTCTCCTGCACTCCCCTGTGAGCATACCCATTTGCGTTGTGAAACATGTTCACTGGAGCCTACAAGGATAGAACATCTGGCCCCCCCGCTCCCCCAAATACCAGCTAACTGCAGTGGCCTAGAGGTTAAGTGCTTGCATTACAGCAGCTGGGGGCCTGGGTTCGGGTCCTGCTTTCGGCACATAAACAGAATAGTTGGTCATCTCCTGGTACAGTTGGAGTGGAAGAAAGCGGAGAGGCGGGACTGTGGAAGCGAGGGAGTGCAGGCTAAAGGAAGAGGTGGGGTAGGCTAAAGGGGGAGGTAAGGTCGGATGAAGGGGTCCCTGGGGAGAAGAGGTGAGGCTGGCTGAGTCGGGGGAGGTCTAGAAGGGCATGGGGTAGGGGCCCTGGTAGAGGGAGGAAGAAAGCATAGAGGTGGGGCTGAGGAAGCCAGGAAGAAGGGGTGGTGGGGGCTGTGTAAAAGGAGAGTCCTAAGGTGGGGAAAGGGGCCATTGAGGAGGGCAGAAAAAAGGGTGCCAGTGGTGGGTGGAAAGGACAATGGGCTGACATTTTGTTCTCATCCAGCACTACCCTTTTAGCCTGCATTCCTCCTTTATTCCCTGCACTTCTCAGTCCCACCTCTATGCTTTCTTCCTCCCTCCCTCCCGCAGGGCACCTACCCCATGCCCTTCTCCCCCGACTCCGCCAGCCCCACCTCCTCTCCACAGGGACCCATGCATCCAGCCCTACCTCCCCCTTCAGCCCGCCCCACCTCACCTCACCTCACCTCCTCCTTTAGCCTGCACTCCCTCGCTTCTACCTCCCCCTTCAGCCCGCCCCACCTCACCTCCTCCTTTAGCCTGCACTCCCTCGCTTCCACAGTCCCACCCATCTGCTTGCTTCCACTGCAACTGTACAAGGAGATTACCAACTATTCCGTTTCTGTGCCGAAAGCAGGACTCAAACCCAGGCCCCCAGCGCTGTAACACAAGCACTTAACCTCTAGGCCACTGCAGTTAGCTGGTATTTGGGGGAGCTTGGGGGGGCATGATGTTCTAGCCTCATTTTCTTCAGTGAACATGTTTCACAATGCAAATGGGTATGCTCACAGGGGCATGCAGAAGAAAGACATATAGCCCAAAAGCTGCTTTCAGAAGCACAGCCACCAGTGGCTCCAGTGGGAAGTGATTGGTCTTGGAATGCGCGAGACCTGAGTTCTAATCCTCCTGGGCATGTTTTTTATTTATTTTTGCTGCTTGTTCATGATTTTTAAATGTAAAAACTCTGCACTCAAAAATAAAAATGATTTGACAGACTCTTGCTGTAGCCAGCCTTTCTCACTCTTTGCCCTGGGGGAGAACAACCCAATCACCCCTTCAGCCCCTCTTACTCGTCTCACAGCACCTCCCATAAGCGAGGAATGCATCTTTTGTTGGTAGATTTCCTTCATGAGGCTTAGCTAGGCCTGCATTCCTTTTCAAAGGGCCATAGAAGAGAGCAAAAAAGGAGAAGGCAGAATAGAGCATGAAATAGGTGGAAGACAAGGGGTCAGGGGGGTTGGCAGTAAAAGAAACAGGGCCTGGCCTGGCAGAGAGTTAGAAGTTAGGGAACACAATGAGCGAGGGAGGAGGAAAGATGCCTCAGGCATTGAGCTCTCGGACTCTTCCCCACCGTGCCTGCAGAAAGAGCCTTCTCCCGAATGGATACATTTGCCTGGAGAGCCCAGAACTAATTTCAGTTAGCCAGAGGGTAAACAGAGGCCAGGGAGAGGTGCACGCCCCTCCATTTGACTAGGCTTCTGGGGCTTCTGGGAGGAAAAAAGGCATCAGTATTCCAGCAAGATCATCGTCACCAAGGCCACCATCACTAGGGGATTACAGAGCATGCTGTGACACTCTCCGGGGCCTGGTTGGCCAGGCTTATGTTGAAGAGCACATATCCTAACCCTAAGCTACCTGGGTGGCTGCACCATAGGGGCTGCACCGGATATAGGGCTGTGCCCGTAAGGGCTGTGGTCGCGTTTGGGAGCGTTAGGGACGCGTGGAGGCCGCAGGGCGCAGACCTCTGCCCATTTCCCTCCAGGATTAGGCCCTGATTCTCAGGCGTGGAGCCAGCCACTCCAAAACTGGCAGAAAGCAGCCCTCTCACCCCCAGGGCAAAGAGTGGGAAAGGCTGGTTACATCAAGTGTCTTTCAAATCTTTCACTTTCGAGAGCAGAGTGTTTACATTTTGGAATCATGAACAAGCAGCAATAGGAAAGCATACAGTATCAGAGGACAGAACACTGCCCTGCGCATATCAGTACACCCCAATGACAAAGTCAAAGATTTAAATGACCTGCTTAGCTATGAGTGGCTGACACCTCACAATGATTATCATCTCTCCGTGAAGCAAAACATCCTCGGAATTGGGTTGAAAGATAGATCTAATGTGCCAAAGGAAGGCAACATGGAAATTCAGTTTCCTGCTCTCAGGGGAAGGAGGGTCGACAGCCCAATGGGTTAATGCACCTACTGCAGCCTCCTATGTGGAGCCTGCAGGCGACGCATGCAGTTGCTGGTGAGATGCTGATACAGGTTCGCCTGCTATGCAGGGGCCCGTGGTCACCTCACAGCACCTCGAGAAGGTGTCCTGTTTGAGTCCCAGGGCAATCATTGTGTCAACCATGACCCGTAGATTACACCTTTTCCCCTCGTTTTTTTCCAATCAATTGGGGCCAGAGAGACAAGCTTTTGTATGGGCCTTACCAAGGCCAGCGTGCAGAAAACAAAGGCGCAACTGTTAGTAGTAACGCAGGTATTGAAGGGGCATTAGCTGTTGGCGGATGGCGCAGGGCAATGCATACCCATTTTCAAATAAAAAAAGTTTTTTTTTTATTAAAAAAAAAATACATGCCCAGGAAATTCCAGACCTTGGATTAGAACTCAGGTCTCCAGCATTCCAAGACCAAGCACTTATCACTTGTGCCACTGGTGGTTGTGCTTCTGAGACTTGCTTTTGGGCGTATATATCTTTCTCCTGCACTCCCCTGTGAGCATACCCATTTGCGTTGTGAAACATGTTCACTGGAGCCTACAAGGATAGAACATCTGGCCCCCCCGCTCCCCCAAATACCAGCTAACTGCAGTGGCCTAGAGGTTAAGTGCTTGCATTACAGCAGCTGGGGGCCTGGGTTCGGGTCCTGCTTTCGGCACATAAACAGAATAGTTGGTCATCTCCTGGTACAGTTGGAGTGGAAGAAAGCGGAGAGGCGGGACTGTGGAAGCGAGGGAGTGCAGGCTAAAGGAAGAGGTGGGGTAGGCTAAAGGGGGAGGTAAGGTCGGATGAAGGGGTCCCTGGGGAGAAGAGGTGAGGCTGGCTGAGTCGGGGGAGGTCTAGAAGGGCATGGGGTAGGGGCCCTGGTAGAGGGAGGAAGAAAGCATAGAGGTGGGGCTGAGGAAGCCAGGAAGAAGGGGTGGTGGGGGCTGTGTAAAAGGAGAGTCCTAAGGTGGGGAAAGGGGCCATTGAGGAGGGCAGAAAAAAGGGTGCCAGTGGTGGGTGGAAAGGACAATGGGCTGACATTTTGTTCTCATCCAGCACTACCCTTTTAGCCTGCATTCCTCCTTTATTCCCTGCACTTCTCAGTCCCACCTCTATGCTTTCTTCCTCCCTCCCTCCCGCAGGGCACCTACCCCATGCCCTTCTCCCCCGACTCCGCCAGCCCCACCTCCTCTCCACAGGGACCCATGCATCCAGCCCTACCTCCCCCTTCAGCCCGCCCCACCTCACCTCACCTCACCTCCTCCTTTAGCCTGCACTCCCTCGCTTCTACCTCCCCCTTCAGCCCGCCCCACCTCACCTCCTCCTTTAGCCTGCACTCCCTCGCTTCCACAGTCCCACCCATCTGCTTGCTTCCACTGCAACTGTACAAGGAAATTACCAACTATTCCGTTTCTGTGCCGAAAGCAGGACTCAAACCCAGGCCCCCAGCGCTGTAACACAAGCACTTAACCTCTAGGCCACTGCAGTTAGCTGGTATTTGGGGGAGCTTGGGGGGGCATGATGTTCTAGCCTCATTTTCTTCAGTGAACATGTTTCACAATGCAAATGGGTATGCTCACAGGGGCATGCAGAAGAAAGACATATAGCCCAAAAGCTGCTTTCAGAAGCACAGCCACCAGTGGCTCCAGTGGGAAGTGATTGGTCTTGGAATGCGCGAGACCTGAGTTCTAATCCTCCTGGGCATGTTTTTTATTTATTTTTGCTGCTTGTTCATGATTTTTAAATGTAAAAACTCTGCACTCAAAAATAAAAATGATTTGACAGACTCTTGCTGTAGCCAGCCTTTCTCACTCTTTGCCCTGGGGGAGAACAACCCAATCACCCCTTCAGCCCCTCTTACTCGTCTCACAGCACCTCCCATAAGCGAGGAATGCAACTTTTGTTGGTAGATTTCCTTCATGAGGCTTAGCTAGGCCTGCATTCCTTTTCAAAGGGCCATAGAAGAGAGCAAAAAAGGAGAAGGCAGAATAGAGCATGAAATAGGTGGAAGACAAGGGGTCAGGGGGGTTGGCAGTAAAAGAAACAGGGCCTGGCCTGGCAGAGAGTTAGAAGTTAGGGAACACAATGAGCGAGGGAGGAGGAAAGATGCCTCAGGCATTGAGCTCTCGGACTCTTCCCCACCGTGCCTGCAGAAAGAGCCTTCTCCCGAATGGATACATTTGCCTGGAGAGCCCAGAACTAATTTCAGTTAGCCAGAGGGTAAACAGAGGCCAGGGAGAGGTGCACGCCCCTCCATTTGACTAGGCTTCTGGGGCTTCTGGGAGGAAAAAAGGCATCAGTATTCCAGCAAGATCATCGTCACCAAGGCCACCATCACTAGGGGATTACAGAGCATGCTGTGACACTCTCCGGGGCCTGGTTGGCCAGGCTTATGTTGAAGAGCACATATCCTAACCCTAAGCTACCTGGGTGGCTGCACCATAGGGGCTGCACCGGATATAGGGCTGTGCCCGTAAGGGCTGTGGTCGCGTTTGGGAGCGTTAGGGACGCGTGGAGGCCGCAGGGCGCAGACCTCTGCCCATTTCCCTCCAGGATTAGGCCCTGATTCTCAGGCGTGGAGCCAGCCACTCCAAAACTGGCAGAAAGCAGCCCTCTCACCCCCAGGGCAAAGAGTGGGAAAGGCTGGTTACATCAAGTGTCTTTCAAATCTTTCACTTTCGAGAGCAGAGTGTTTACATTTTGGAATCATGAACAAGCAGCAATAGGAAAGCATACAGTATCAGAGGACAGAACACTGCCCTGCGCATATCAGTACACCCCAATGACAAAGTCAAAGATTTAAATGACCTGCTTAGCTATGAGTGGCTGACACCTCACAATGATTATCATCTCTCCGTGAAGCAAAACATCCTCGGAATTGGGTTGAAAGATAGATCTAATGTGCCAAAGGAAGGCAACATGGAAATTCAGTTTCCTGCTCTCAGGGGAAGGAGGGTCGACAGCCCAATGGGTTAATGCACCTACTGCAGCCTCCTATGTGGAGCCTGCAGGCGACGCATGCAGTTGCTGGTGAGATGCTGATACAGGTTCGCCTGCTATGCAGGGGCCCGTGGTCACCTCACAGCACCTCGAGAAGGTGTCCTGTTTGAGTCCCAGGGCAATCATTGTGTCAACCATGACCCGTAGATTACACCTTTTCCCCTCGTTTTTTTCCAATCAATTGGGGCCAGAGAGACAAGCTTTTGTATGGGCCTTACCAAGGCCAGCGTGCAGAAAACAAAGGCGCAACTGTTAGTAGTAACGCAGGTATTGAAGGGGCATTAGCTGTTGGCGGATGGCGCAGGGCAATGCATACCCATTTTCAAATAAAAAAAGTTTTTTTTTTATTAAAAAAAAAATACATGCCCAGGAAATTCCAGACCTTGGATTAGAACTCAGGTCTCCAGCATTCCAAGACCAAGCACTTATCACTTGTGCCACTGGTGGTTGTGCTTCTGAGACTTGCTTTTGGGCGTATATATCTTTCTCCTGCACTCCCCTGTGAGCATACCCATTTGCGTTGTGAAACATGTTCACTGGAGCCTACAAGGATAGAACATCTGGCCCCCCCGCTCCCCCAAATACCAGCTAACTGCAGTGGCCTAGAGGTTAAGTGCTTGCATTACAGCAGCTGGGGGCCTGGGTTCGGGTCCTGCTTTCGGCACATAAACAGAATAGTTGGTCATCTCCTGGTACAGTTGGAGTGGAAGAAAGCGGAGAGGCGGGACTGTGGAAGCGAGGGAGTGCAGGCTAAAGGAAGAGGTGGGGTAGGCTAAAGGGGGAGGTAAGGTCGGATGAAGGGGTCCCTGGGGAGAAGAGGTGAGGCTGGCTGAGTCGGGGGAGGTCTAGAAGGGCATGGGGTAGGGGCCCTGGTAGAGGGAGGAAGAAAGCATAGAGGTGGGGCTGAGGAAGCCAGGAAGAAGGGGTGGTGGGGGCTGTGTAAAAGGAGAGTCCTAAGGTGGGGAAAGGGGCCATTGAGGAGGGCAGAAAAAAGGGTGCCAGTGGTGGGTGGAAAGGACAATGGGCTGACATTTTGTTCTCATCCAGCACTACCCTTTTAGCCTGCATTCCTCCTTTATTCCCTGCACTTCTCAGTCCCACCTCTATGCTTTCTTCCTCCCTCCCTCCCGCAGGGCACCTACCCCATGCCCTTCTCCCCCGACTCCGCCAGCCCCACCTCCTCTCCACAGGGACCCATGCATCCAGCCCTACCTCCCCCTTCAGCCCGCCCCACCTCACCTCACCTCACCTCCTCCTTTAGCCTGCACTCCCTCGCTTCTACCTCCCCCTTCAGCCCGCCCCACCTCACCTCCTCCTTTAGCCTGCACTCCCTCGCTTCCACAGTCCCACCCATCTGCTTGCTTCCACTGCAACTGTACAAGGAGATTACCAACTATTCCGTTTCTGTGCCGAAAGCAGGACTCAAACCCAGGCCCCCAGCGCTGTAACACAAGCACTTAACCTCTAGGCCACTGCAGTTAGCTGGTATTTGGGGGAGCTTGGGGGGGCATGATGTTCTAGCCTCATTTTCTTCAGTGAACATGTTTCACAATGCAAATGGGTATGCTCACAGGGGCATGCAGAAGAAAGACATATAGCCCAAAAGCTGCTTTCAGAAGCACAGCCACCAGTGGCTCCAGTGGGAAGTGATTGGTCTTGGAATGCGCGAGACCTGAGTTCTAATCCTCCTGGGCATGTTTTTTATTTATTTTTGCTGCTTGTTCATGATTTTTAAATGTAAAAACTCTGCACTCAAAAATAAAAATGATTTGACAGACTCTTGCTGTAGCCAGCCTTTCTCACTCTTTGCCCTGGGGGAGAACAACCCAATCACCCCTTCAGCCCCTCTTACTCGTCTCACAGCACCTCCCATAAGCGAGGAATGCATCTTTTGTTGGTAGATTTCCTTCATGAGGCTTAGCTAGGCCTGCATTCCTTTTCAAAGGGCCATAGAAGAGAGCAAAAAAGGAGAAGGCAGAATAGAGCATGAAATAGGTGGAAGACAAGGGGTCAGGGGGGTTGGCAGTAAAAGAAACAGGGCCTGGCCTGGCAGAGAGTTAGAAGTTAGGGAACACAATGAGCGAGGGAGGAGGAAAGATGCCTCAGGCATTGAGCTCTCGGACTCTTCCCCACCGTGCCTGCAGAAAGAGCCTTCTCCCGAATGGATACATTTGCCTGGAGAGCCCAGAACTAATTTCAGTTAGCCAGAGGGTAAACAGAGGCCAGGGAGAGGTGCACGCCCCTCCATTTGACTAGGCTTCTGGGGCTTCTGGGAGGAAAAAAGGCATCAGTATTCCAGCAAGATCATCGTCATCAAGGCCACCATCACTAGGGGATTACAGAGCATGCTGTGACACTCTCCGGGGCCTGGTTGGCCAGGCTTATGTTGAAGAGCACATATCCTAACCCTAAGCTACCTGGGTGGCTGCACCATAGGGGCTGCACCGGATATAGGGCTGTGCCCGTAAGGGCTGTGGTCGCGTTTGGGAGCGTTAGGGACGCGTGGAGGCCGCAGGGCGCAGACCTCTGCCCATTTCCCTCCAGGATTAGGCCCTGATTCTCAGGCGTGGAGCCAGCCACTCCAAAACTGGCAGAAAGCAGCCCTCTCACCCCCAGGGCAAAGAGTGGGAAAGGCTGGTTACATCAAGTGTCTTTCAAATCTTTCACTTTCGAGAGCAGAGTGTTTACATTTAGGAATCATGAACAAGCAGCAATAGGAAAGCATACAGTATCAGAGGACAGAACACTGCCCTGCGCATATCAGTACACCCCAATGACAAAGTCAAAGATTTAAATGACCTGCTTAGCTATGAGTGGCTGACACCTCACAATGATTATCATCTCTCCGTGAAGCAAAACATCCTCGGAATTGGGTTGAAAGATAGATCTAATGTGCCAAAGGAAGGCAACATGGAAATTCAGTTTCCTGCTCTCAGGGGAAGGAGGGTCGACAGCCCAATGGGTTAATGCACCTACTGCAGCCTCCTATGTGGAGCCTGCAGGCGACGCATGCAGTTGCTGGTGAGATGCTGATACAGGTTCGCCTGCTATGCAGGGGCCCGTGGTCACCTCACAGCACCTCGAGAAGGTGTCCTGTTTGAGTCCCAGGGCAATCATTGTGTCAACCATGACCCGTAGATTACACCTTTTCCCCTCGTTTTTTTCCAATCAATTGGGGCCAGAGAGACAAGCTTTTGTATGGGCCTTACCAAGGCCAGCGTGCAGAAAACAAAGGCGCAACTGTTAGTAGTAACGCAGGTATTGAAGGGGCATTAGCTGTTGGCGGATGGCGCAGGGCAATGCATACCCATTTTCAAATAAAAAAAGTTTTTTTTTTATTAAAAAAAAAATACATGCCCAGGAAATTCCAGACCTTGGATTAGAACTCAGGTCTCCAGCATTCCAAGACCAAGCACTTATCACTTGTGCCACTGGTGGTTGTGCTTCTGAGACTTGCTTTTGGGCGTATATATCTTTCTCCTGCACGCCCCTGTGAGCATACCCATTTGCGTTGTGAAACATGTTCACTGGAGCCTACAAGGATAGAACATCTGCCCCCCCCCCCCCCCCTGCTCCCCCAAATACCAGCTAACTGCAGTGGCCTAGAGGTTAAGTGCTTGCATTACAGCAGCTGGGGGCCTGGGTTCGGGTCCTGCTTTCGGCACATAAACAGAATAGTTGGTCATCTCCTGGTACAGTTGGAGTGGAAGAAAGCGGAGAGGCGGGACTGTGGAAGCGAGGGAGTGCAGGCTAAAGGAAGAGGTGGGGTAG
Source organism: Ambystoma mexicanum (assembly GCF_040938575.1). Lineage (NCBI taxonomy): Eukaryota > Metazoa > Chordata > Amphibia > Caudata > Ambystomatidae > Ambystoma > Ambystoma mexicanum. The sequence continues at coordinate 455,588 of NW_027182333.1, read as the reverse complement.
GCTAAAGGGGGAGGTAAGGTCGGATGAAGGGGTCCCTGGGGAGAAGAGGTGAGGCTGGCTGAGTCGGGGGAGGTCTAGAAGGGCATGGGGTAGGGGCCCTGGTAGAGGGAGGAAGAAAGCATAGAGGTGGGGCTGAGGAAGCCAGGAAGAAGGGGTGGTGGGGGCTGTGTAAAAGGAGAGTCCTAAGGTGGGGAAAGGGGCCATTGAGGAGGGCAGAAAAAAGGGTGCCAGTGGTGGGTGGAAAGGACAATGGGCTGACATTTTGTTCTCATCCAGCACTACCCTTTTAGCCTGCATTCCTCCTTTATTCCCTGCACTTCTCAGTCCCACCTCTATGCTTTCTTCCTCCCTCCCTCCCGCAGGGCACCTACCCCATGCCCTTCTCCCCCGACTCCGCCAGCCCCACCTCCTCTCCACAGGGACCCATGCATCCAGCCCTACCTCCCCCTTCAGCCCGCCCCACCTCACCTCACCTCACCTCACCTCCTCCTTTAGCCTGCACTCCCTCGCTTCTACCTCCCCCTTCAGCCCGCCCCACCTCACCTCCTCCTTTAGCCTGCACTCCCTCGCTTCCACAGTCCCACCCATCTGCTTGCTTCCACTGCAACTGTACAAGGAGATTACCAACTATTCCGTTTCTGTGCCGAAAGCAGGACTCAAACCCAGGCCCCCAGCGCTGTAACACAAGCACTTAACCTCTAGGCCACTGCAGTTAGCTGGTATTTGGGGGAGCTTGGGGGGGCATGATGTTCTAGCCTCATTTTCTTCAGTGAACATGTTTCACAATGCAAATGGGTATGCTCACAGGGGCATGCAGAAGAAAGACATATAGCCCAAAAGCTGCTTTCAGAAGCACAGCCACCAGTGGCTCCAGTGGGAAGTGATTGGTCTTGGAATGCGCGAGACCTGAGTTCTAATCCTCCTGGGCATGTTTTTTATTTATTTTTGCTGCTTGTTCATGATTTTTAAATGTAAAAACTCTGCACTCAAAAATAAAAATGATTTGACAGACTCTTGCTGTAGCCAGCCTTTCTCACTCTTTGCCCTGGGGGAGAACAACCCAATCACCCCTTCAGCCCCTCTTACTCGTCTCACAGCACCTCCCATAAGCGAGGAATGCATCTTTTGTTGGTAGATTTCCTTCATGAGGCTTAGCTAGGCCTGCATTCCTTTTCAAAGGGCCATAGAAGAGAGCAAAAAAGGAGAAGGCAGAATAGAGCATGAAATAGGTGGAAGACAAGGGGTCAGGGGGGTTGGCAGTAAAAGAAACAGGGCCTGGCCTGGCAGAGAGTTAGAAGTTAGGGAACACAATGAGCGAGGGAGGAGGAAAGATGCCTCAGGCATTGAGCTCTCGGACTCTTCCCCACCGTGCCTGCAGAAAGAGCCTTCTCCCGAATGGATACATTTGCCTGGAGAGCCCAGAACTAATTTCAGTTAGCCAGAGGGTAAACAGAGGCCAGGGAGAGGTGCACGCCCCTCCATTTGACTAGGCTTCTGGGGCTTCTGGGAGGAAAAAAGGCATCAGTATTCCAGCAAGATCATCGTCACCAAGGCCACCATCACTAGGGGATTACAGAGCATGCTGTGACACTCTCCGGGGCCTGGTTGGCCAGGCTTATGTTGAAGAGCACATATCCTAACCCTAAGCTACCTGGGTGGCTGCACCATAGGGGCTGCACCGGATATAGGGCTGTGCCCGTAAGGGCTGTGGTCGCGTTTGGGAGCGTTAGGGACGCGTGGAGGCCGCAGGGCGCAGACCTCTGCCCATTTCCCTCCAGGATTAGGCCCTGATTCTCAGGCGTGGAGCCAGCCACTCCAAAACTGGCAGAAAGCAGCCCTCTCACCCCCAGGGCAAAGAGTGGGAAAGGCTGGTTACATCAAGTGTCTTTCAAATCTTTCACTTTCGAGAGCAGAGTGTTTACATTTTGGAATCATGAACAAGCAGCAATAGGAAAGCATACAGTATCAGAGGACAGAACACTGCCCTGCGCATATCAGTACACCCCAATGACAAAGTCAAAGATTTAAATGACCTGCTTAGCTATGAGTGGCTGACACCTCACAATGATTATCATCTCTCCGTGAAGCAAAACATCCTCGGAATTGGGTTGAAAGATAGATCTAATGTGCCAAAGGAAGGCAACATGGAAATTCAGTTTCCTGCTCTCAGGGGAAGGAGGGTCGACAGCCCAATGGGTTAATGCACCTACTGCAGCCTCCTATGTGGAGCCTGCAGGCGACGCATGCAGTTGCTGGTGAGATGCTGATACAGGTTCGCCTGCTATGCAGGGGCCCGTGGTCACCTCACAGCACCTCGAGAAGGTGTCCTGTTTGAGTCCCAGGGCAATCATTGTGTCAACCATGACCCGTAGATTACACCTTTTCCCCTCGTTTTTTTCCAATCAATTGGGGCCAGAGAGACAAGCTTTTGTATGGGCCTTACCAAGGCCAGCGTGCAGAAAACAAAGGCGCAACTGTTAGTAGTAACGCAGGTATTGAAGGGGCATTAGCTGTTGGCGGATGGCGCAGGGCAATGCATACCCATTTTCAAATAAAAAAAGTTTTTTTTTTATTAAAAAAAAAATACATGCCCAGGAAATTCCAGACCTTGGATTAGAACTCAGGTCTCCAGCATTCCAAGACCAAGCACTTATCACTTGTGCCACTGGTGGTTGTGCTTCTGAGACTTGCTTTTGGGCGTATATATCTTTCTCCTGCACTCCCCTGTGAGCATACCCATTTGCGTTGTGAAACATGTTCACTGGAGCCTACAAGGATAGAACATCTGGCCCCCCCGCTCCCCCAAATACCAGCTAACTGCAGTGGCCTAGAGGTTAAGTGCTTGCATTACAGCAGCTGGGGGCCTGGGTTCGGGTCCTGCTTTCGGCACATAAACAGAATAGTTGGTCATCTCCTGGTACAGTTGGAGTGGAAGAAAGCGGAGAGGCGGGACTGTGGAAGCGAGGGAGTGCAGGCTAAAGGAAGAGGTGGGGTAGGCTAAAGGGGGAGGTAAGGTCGGATGAAGGGGTCCCTGGGGAGAAGAGGTGAGGCTGGCTGAGTCGGGGGAGGTCTAGAAGGGCATGGGGTAGGGGCCCTGGTAGAGGGAGGAAGAAAGCATAGAGGTGGGGCTGAGGAAGCCAGGAAGAAGGGGTGGTGGGGGCTGTGTAAAAGGAGAGTCCTAAGGTGGGGAAAGGGGCCATTGAGGAGGGCAGAAAAAAGGGTGCCAGTGGTGGGTGGAAAGGACAATGGGCTGACATTTTGTTCTCATCCAGCACTACCCTTTTAGCCTGCATTCCTCCTTTATTCCCTGCACTTCTCAGTCCCACCTCTATGCTTTCTTCCTCCCTCCCTCCCGCAGGGCACCTACCCCATGCCCTTCTCCCCCGACTCTGCCAGCCCCACCTCCTCTCCACAGGGACCCATGCATCCAGCCCTACCTCCCCCTTCAGCCCGCCCCACCTCACCTCACCTCCTCCTTTAGCCTGCACTCCCTTGCTTCTACCTCCCCCTTCAGCCCGCCCCACCTCACCTCCTCCTTTAGCCTGCACTCCCTCGCTTCCACAGTCCCACCCATCTGCTTGCTTCCACTGCAACTGTACAAGGAAATTACCAACTATTCCGTTTCTGTGCCGAAAGCAGGACTCAAACCCAGGCCCCCAGCGCTGTAACACAAGCACTTAACCTCTAGGCCACTGCAGTTAGCTGGTATTTGGGGGAGCTTGGGGGGGCATGATGTTCTAGCCTCATTTTCTTCAGTGAACATGTTTCACAATGCAAATGGGTATGCTCACAGGGGCATGCAGAAGAAAGACATATAGCCCAAAAGCTGCTTTCAGAAGCACAGCCACCAGTGGCTCCAGTGGGAAGTGATTGGTCTTGGAATGCGCGAGACCTGAGTTCTAATCCTCCTGGGCATGTTTTTTATTTATTTTTGCTGCTTGTTCATGATTTTTAAATGTAAAAACTCTGCACTCAAAAATAAAAATGATTTGACAGACTCTTGCTGTAGCCAGCCTTTCTCACTCTTTGCCCTGGGGGAGAACAACCCAATCACCCCTTCAGCCCCTCTTACTCGTCTCACAGCACCTCCCATAAGCGAGGAATGCATCTTTTGTTGGTAGATTTCCTTCATGAGGCTTAGCTAGGCCTGCATTCCTTTTCAAAGGGCCATAGAAGAGAGCAAAAAAGGAGAAGGCAGAATAGAGCATGAAATAGGTGGAAGACAAGGGGTCAGGGGGGTTGGCAGTAAAAGAAACAGGGCCTGGCCTGGCAGAGAGTTAGAAGTTAGGGAACACAATGAGCGAGGGAGGAGGAAAGATGCCTCAGGCATTGAGCTCTCGGACTCTTCCCCACCGTGCCTGCAGAAAGAGCCTTCTCCCGAATGGATACATTTGCCTGGAGAGCCCAGAACTAATTTCAGTTAGCCAGAGGGTAAACAGAGGCCAGGGAGAGGTGCACGCCCCTCCATTTGACTAGGCTTCTGGGGCTTCTGGGAGGAAAAAAGGCATCAGTATTCCAGCAAGATCATCGTCACCAAGGCCACCATCACTAGGGGATTACAGAGCATGCTGTGACACTCTCCGGGGCCTGGTTGGCCAGGCTTATGTTGAAGAGCACATATCCTAACCCTAAGCTACCTGGGTGGCTGCACCATAGGGGCTGCACCGGATATAGGGCTGTGCCCGTAAGGGCTGTGGTCGCGTTTGGGAGCGTTAGGGACGCGTGGAGGCCGCAGGGCGCAGACCTCTGCCCATTTCCCTCCAGGATTAGGCCCTGATTCTCAGGCGTGGAGCCAGCCACTCCAAAACTGGCAGAAAGCAGCCCTCTCACCCCCAGGGCAAAGAGTGGGAAAGGCTGGTTACATCAAGTGTCTTTCAAATCTTTCACTTTCGAGAGCAGAGTGTTTACATTTTGGAATCATGAACAAGCAGCAATAGGAAAGCATACAGTATCAGAGGACAGAACACTGCCCTGCGCATATCAGTACACCCCAATGACAAAGTCAAAGATTTAAATGACCTGCTTAGCTATGAGTGGCTGACACCTCACAATGATTATCATCTCTCCGTGAAGCAAAACATCCTCGGAATTGGGTTGAAAGATAGATCTAATGTGCCAAAGGAAGGCAACATGGAAATTCAGTTTCCTGCTCTCAGGGGAAGGAGGGTCGACAGCCCAATGGGTTAATGCACCTACTGCAGCCTCCTATGTGGAGCCTGCAGGCGACGCATGCAGTTGCTGGTGAGATGCTGATACAGGTTCGCCTGCTATGCAGGGGCCCGTGGTCACCTCACAGCACCTCGAGAAGGTGTCCTGTTTGAGTCCCAGGGCAATCATTGTGTCAACCATGACCCGTAGATTACACCTTTTCCCCTCGTTTTTTTCCAATCAATTGGGGCCAGAGAGACAAGCTTTTGTATGGGCCTTACCAAGGCCAGCGTGCAGAAAACAAAGGCGCAACTGTTAGTAGTAACGCAGGTATTGAAGGGGCATTAGCTGTTGGCGGATGGCGCAGGGCAATGCATACCCATTTTCAAATAAAAAAAGTTTTTTTTTTATTAAAAAAAAAATACATGCCCAGGAAATTCCAGACCTTGGATTAGAACTCAGGTCTCCAGCATTCCAAGACCAAGCACTTATCACTTGTGCCACTGGTGGTTGTGCTTCTGAGACTTGCTTTTGGGCGTATATATCTTTCTCCTGCACTCCCCTGTGAGCATACCCATTTGCGTTGTGAAACATGTTCACTGGAGCCTACAAGGATAGAACATCTGGCCCCCCCGCTCCCCCAAATACCAGCTAACTGCAGTGGCCTAGAGGTTAAGTGCTTGCATTACAGCAGCTGGGGGCCTGGGTTCGGGTCCTGCTTTCGGCACATAAACAGAATAGTTGGTCATCTCCTGGTACAGTTGGAGTGGAAGAAAGCGGAGAGGCGGGACTGTGGAAGCGAGGGAGTGCAGGCTAAAGGAAGAGGTGGGGTAGGCTAAAGGGGGAGGTAAGGTCGGATGAAGGGGTCCCTGGGGAGAAGAGGTGAGGCTGGCTGAGTCGGGGGAGGTCTAGAAGGGCATGGGGTAGGGGCCCTGGTAGAGGGAGGAAGAAAGCATAGAGGTGGGGCTGAGGAAGCCAGGAAGAAGGGGTGGTGGGGGCTGTGTAAAAGGAGAGTCCTAAGGTGGGGAAAGGGGCCATTGAGGAGGGCAGAAAAAAGGGTGCCAGTGGTGGGTGGAAAGGACAATGGGCTGACATTTTGTTCTCATCCAGCACTACCCTTTTAGCCTGCATTCCTCCTTTATTCCCTGCACTTCTCAGTCCCACCTCTATGCTTTCTTCCTCCCTCCCTCCCGCAGGGCACCTACCCCATGCCCTTCTCCCCCGACTCTGCCAGCCCCACCTCCTCTCCACAGGGACCCATGCATCCAGCCCTACCTCCCCCTTCAGCCCGCCCCACCTCACCTCACCTCCTCCTTTAGCCTGCACTCCCTTGCTTCTACCTCCCCCTTCAGCCCGCCCCACCTCACCTCCTCCTTTAGCCTGCACTCCCTCGCTTCCACAGTCCCACCCATCTGCTTGCTTCCACTGCAACTGTACAAGGAAATTACCAACTATTCCGTTTCTGTGCCGAAAGCAGGACTCAAACCCAGGCCCCCAGCGCTGTAACACAAGCACTTAACCTCTAGGCCACTGCAGTTAGCTGGTATTTGGGGGAGCTTGGGGGGGCATGATGTTCTAGCCTCATTTTCTTCAGTGAACATGTTTCACAATGCAAATGGGTATGCTCACAGGGGCATGCAGAAGAAAGACATATAGCCCAAAAGCTGCTTTCAGAAGCACAGCCACCAGTGGCTCCAGTGGGAAGTGATTGGTCTTGGAATGCGCGAGACCTGAGTTCTAATCCTCCTGGGCATGTTTTTTATTTATTTTTGCTGCTTGTTCATGATTTTTAAATGTAAAAACTCTGCACTCAAAAATAAAAATGATTTGACAGACTCTTGCTGTAGCCAGCCTTTCTCACTCTTTGCCCTGGGGGAGAACAACCCAATCACCCCTTCAGCCCCTCTTACTCGTCTCACAGCACCTCCCATAAGCGAGGAATGCATCTTTTGTTGGTAGATTTCCTTCATGAGGCTTAGCTAGGCCTGCATTCCTTTTCAAAGGGCCATAGAAGAGAGCAAAAAAGGAGAAGGCAGAATAGAGCATGAAATAGGTGGAAGACAAGGGGTCAGGGGGGTTGGCAGTAAAAGAAACAGGGCCTGGCCTGGCAGAGAGTTAGAAGTTAGGGAACACAATGAGCGAGGGAGGAGGAAAGATGCCTCAGGCATTGAGCTCTCGGACTCTTCCCCACCGTGCCTGCAGAAAGAGCCTTCTCCCGAATGGATACATTTGCCTGGAGAGCCCAGAACTAATTTCAGTTAGCCAGAGGGTAAACAGAGGCCAGGGAGAGGTGCACGCCCCTCCATTTGACTAGGCTTCTGGGGCTTCTGGGAGGAAAAAAGGCATCAGTATTCCAGCAAGATCATCGTCACCAAGGCCACCATCACTAGGGGATTACAGAGCATGCTGTGACACTCTCCGGGGCCTGGTTGGCCAGGCTTATGTTGAAGAGCACATATCCTAACCCTAAGCTACCTGGGTGGCTGCACCATAGGGGCTGCACCGGATATAGGGCTGTGCCCGTAAGGGCTGTGGTCGCGTTTGGGAGCGTTAGGGACGCGTGGAGGCCGCAGGGCGCAGACCTCTGCCCATTTCCCTCCAGGATTAGGCCCTGATTCTCAGGCGTGGAGCCAGCCACTCCAAAACTGGCAGAAAGCAGCCCTCTCACCCCCAGGGCAAAGAGTGGGAAAGGCTGGTTACATCAAGTGTCTTTCAAATCTTTCACTTTCGAGAGCAGAGTGTTTACATTTTGGAATCATGAACAAGCAGCAATAGGAAAGCATACAGTATCAGAGGACAGAACACTGCCCTGCGCATATCAGTACACCCCAATGACAAAGTCAAAGATTTAAATGACCTGCTTAGCTATGAGTGGCTGACACCTCACAATGATTATCATCTCTCCGTGAAGCAAAACATCCTCGGAATTGGGTTGAAAGATAGATCTAATGTGCCAAAGGAAGGCAACATGGAAATTCAGTTTCCTGCTCTCAGGGGAAGGAGGGTCGACAGCCCAATGGGTTAATGCACCTACTGCAGCCTCCTATGTGGAGCCTGCAGGCGACGCATGCAGTTGCTGGTGAGATGCTGATACAGGTTCGCCTGCTATGCAGGGGCCCGTGGTCACCTCACAGCACCTCGAGAAGGTGTCCTGTTTGAGTCCCAGGGCAATCATTGTGTCAACCATGACCCGTAGATTACACCTTTTCCCCTCGTTTTTTTCCAATCAATTGGGGCCAGAGAGACAAGCTTTTGTATGGGCCTTACCAAGGCCAGCGTGCAGAAAACAAAGGCGCAACTGTTAGTAGTAACGCAGGTATTGAAGGGGCATTAGCTGTTGGCGGATGGCGCAGGGCAATGCATACCCATTTTCAAATAAAAAAAGTTTTTTTTTTATTAAAAAAAAAATACATGCCCAGGAAATTCCAGACCTTGGATTAGAACTCAGGTCTCCAGCATTCCAAGACCAAGCACTTATCACTTGTGCCACTGGTGGTTGTGCTTCTGAGACTTGCTTTTGGGCGTATATATCTTTCTCCTGCACGCCCCTGTGAGCATACCCATTTGCGTTGTGAAACATGTTCACTGGAGCCTACAAGGATAGAACATCTGCCCCCCCCCCCCCCCCTGCTCCCCCAAATACCAGCTAACTGCAGTGGCCTAGAGGTTAAGTGCTTGCATTACAGCAGCTGGGGGCCTGGGTTCGGGTCCTGCTTTCGGCACATAAACAGAATAGTTGGTCATCTCCTGGTACAGTTGGAGTGGAAGAAAGCGGAGAGGCGGGACTGTGGAAGCGAGGGAGTGCAGGCTAAAGGAAGAGGTGGGGTAGGCTAAAGGGGGAGGTAAGGTCGGATGAAGGGGTCCCTGGGGAGAAGAGGTGAGGCTGGCTGAGTCGGGGGAGGTCTAGAAGGGCATGGGGTAGGGGCCCTGGTAGAGGGAGGAAGAAAGCATAGAGGTGGGGCTGAGGAAGCCAGGAAGAAGGGGTGGTGGGGGCTGTGTAAAAGGAGAGTCCTAAGGTGGGGAAAGGGGCCATTGAGGAGGGCAGAAAAAAGGGTGCCAGTGGTGGGTGGAAAGGACAATGGGCTGACATTTTGTTCTCATCCAGCACTACCCTTTTAGCCTGCATTCCTCCTTTATTCCCTGCACTTCTCAGTCCCACCTCTATGCTTTCTTCCTCCCTCCCTCCCGCAGGGCACCTACCCCATGCCCTTCTCCCCCGACTCCGCCAGCCCCACCTCCTCTCCACAGGGACCCATGCATCCAGCCCTACCTCCCCCTTCAGCCCGCCCCACCTCACCTCACCTCACCTCACCTCCTCCTTTAGCCTGCACTCCCTCGCTTCTACCTCCCCCTTCAGCCCGCCCCACCTCACCTCCTCCTTTAGCCTGCACTCCCTCGCTTCCACAGTCCCACCCATCTGCTTGCTTCCACTGCAACTGTACAAGGAGATTACCAACTATTCCGTTTCTGTGCCGAAAGCAGGACTCAAACCCAGGCCCCCAGCGCTGTAACACAAGCACTTAACCTCTAGGCCACTGCAGTTAGCTGGTATTTGGGGGAGCTTGGGGGGGCATGATGTTCTAGCCTCATTTTCTTCAGTGAACATGTTTCACAATGCAAATGGGTATGCTCACAGGGGCATGCAGAAGAAAGACATATAGCCCAAAAGCTGCTTTCAGAAGCACAGCCACCAGTGGCTCCAGTGGGAAGTGATTGGTCTTGGAATGCGCGAGACCTGAGTTCTAATCCTCCTGGGCATGTTTTTTATTTATTTTTGCTGCTTGTTCATGATTTTTAAATGTAAAAACTCTGCACTCAAAAATAAAAATGATTTGACAGACTCTTGCTGTAGCCAGCCTTTCTCACTCTTTGCCCTGGGGGAGAACAACCCAATCACCCCTTCAGCCCCTCTTACTCGTCTCACAGCACCTCCCATAAGCGAGGAATGCATCTTTTGTTGGTAGATTTCCTTCATGAGGCTTAGCTAGGCCTGCATTCCTTTTCAAAGGGCCATAGAAGAGAGCAAAAAAGGAGAAGGCAGAATAGAGCATGAAATAGGTGGAAGACAAGGGGTCAGGGGGGTTGGCAGTAAAAGAAACAGGGCCTGGCCTGGCAGAGAGTTAGAAGTTAGGGAACACAATGAGCGAGGGAGGAGGAAAGATGCCTCAGGCATTGAGCTCTCGGACTCTTCCCCACCGTGCCTGCAGAAAGAGCCTTCTCCCGAATGGATACATTTGCCTGGAGAGCCCAGAACTAATTTCAGTTAGCCAGAGGGTAAACAGAGGCCAGGGAGAGGTGCACGCCCCTCCATTTGACTAGGCTTCTGGGGCTTCTGGGAGGAAAAAAGGCATCAGTATTCCAGCAAGATCATCGTCACCAAGGCCACCATCACTAGGGGATTACAGAGCATGCTGTGACACTCTCCGGGGCCTGGTTGGCCAGGCTTATGTTGAAGAGCACATATCCTAACCCTAAGCTACCTGGGTGGCTGCACCATAGGGGCTGCACCGGATATAGGGCTGTGCCCGTAAGGGCTGTGGTCGCGTTTGGGAGCGTTAGGGACGCGTGGAGGCCGCAGGGCGCAGACCTCTGCCCATTTCCCTCCAGGATTAGGCCCTGATTCTCAGGCGTGGAGCCAGCCACTCCAAAACTGGCAGAAAGCAGCCCTCTCACCCCCAGGGCAAAGAGTGGGAAAGGCTGGTTACATCAAGTGTCTTTCAAATCTTTCACTTTCGAGAGCAGAGTGTTTACATTTTGGAATCATGAACAAGCAGCAATAGGAAAGCATACAGTATCAGAGGACAGAACACTGCCCTGCGCATATCAGTACACCCCAATGACAAAGTCAAAGATTTAAATGACCTGCTTAGCTATGAGTGGCTGACACCTCACAATGATTATCATCTCTCCGTGAAGCAAAACATCCTCGGAATTGGGTTGAAAGATAGATCTAATGTGCCAAAGGAAGGCAACATGGAAATTCAGTTTCCTGCTCTCAGGGGAAGGAGGGTCGACAGCCCAATGGGTTAATGCACCTACTGCAGCCTCCTATGTGGAGCCTGCAGGCGACGCATGCAGTTGCTGGTGAGATGCTGATACAGGTTCGCCTGCTATGCAGGGGCCCGTGGTCACCTCACAGCACCTCGAGAAGGTGTCCTGTTTGAGTCCCAGGGCAATCATTGTGTCAACCATGACCCGTAGATTACACCTTTTCCCCTCGTTTTTTTCCAATCAATTGGGGCCAGAGAGACAAGCTTTTGTATGGGCCTTACCAAGGCCAGCGTGCAGAAAACAAAGGCGCAACTGTTAGTAGTAACGCAGGTATTGAAGGGGCATTAGCTGTTGGCGGATGGCGCAGGGCAATGCATACCCATTTTCAAATAAAAAAAGTTTTTTTTTTATTAAAAAAAAAATACATGCCCAGGAAATTCCAGACCTTGGATTAGAACTCAGGTCTCCAGCATTCCAAGACCAAGCACTTATCACTTGTGCCACTGGTGGTTGTGCTTCTGAGACTTGCTTTTGGGCGTATATATCTTTCTCCTGCACTCCCCTGTGAGCATACCCATTTGCGTTGTGAAACATGTTCACTGGAGCCTACAAGGATAGAACATCTGGCCCCCCCGCTCCCCCAAATACCAGCTAACTGCAGTGGCCTAGAGGTTAAGTGCTTGCATTACAGCAGCTGGGGGCCTGGGTTCGGGTCCTGCTTTCGGCACATAAACAGAATAGTTGGTCATCTCCTGGTACAGTTGGAGTGGAAGAAAGCGGAGAGGCGGGACTGTGGAAGCGAGGGAGTGCAGGCTAAAGGAAGAGGTGGGGTAGGCTAAAGGGGGAGGTAAGGTCGGATGAAGGGGTCCCTGGGGAGAAGAGGTGAGGCTGGCTGAGTCGGGGGAGGTCTAGAAGGGCATGGGGTAGGGGCCCTGGTAGAGGGAGGAAGAAAGCATAGAGGTGGGGCTGAGGAAGCCAGGAAGAAGGGGTGGTGGGGGCTGTGTAAAAGGAGAGTCCTAAGGTGGGGAAAGGGGCCATTGAGGAGGGCAGAAAAAAGGGTGCCAGTGGTGGGTGGAAAGGACAATGGGCTGACATTTTGTTCTCATCCAGCACTACCCTTTTAGCCTGCATTCCTCCTTTATTCCCTGCACTTCTCAGTCCCACCTCTATGCTTTCTTCCTCCCTCCCTCCCGCAGGGCACCTACCCCATGCCCTTCTCCCCCGACTCTGCCAGCCCCACCTCCTCTCCACAGGGACCCATGCATCCAGCCCTACCTCCCCCTTCAGCCCGCCCCACCTCACCTCACCTCCTCCTTTAGCCTGCACTCCCTTGCTTCTACCTCCCCCTTCAGCCCGCCCCACCTCACCTCCTCCTTTAGCCTGCACTCCCTCGCTTCCACAGTCCCACCCATCTGCTTGCTTCCACTGCAACTGTACAAGGAAATTACCAACTATTCCGTTTCTGTGCCGAAAGCAGGACTCAAACCCAGGCCCCCAGCGCTGTAACACAAGCACTTAACCTCTAGGCCACTGCAGTTAGCTGGTATTTGGGGGAGCTTGGGGGGGCATGATGTTCTAGCCTCATTTTCTTCAGTGAACATGTTTCACAATGCAAATGGGTATGCTCACAGGGGCATGCAGAAGAAAGACATATAGCCCAAAAGCTGCTTTCAGAAGCACAGCCACCAGTGGCTCCAGTGGGAAGTGATTGGTCTTGGAATGCGCGAGACCTGAGTTCTAATCCTCCTGGGCATGTTTTTTATTTATTTTTGCTGCTTGTTCATGATTTTTAAATGTAAAAACTCTGCACTCAAAAATAAAAATGATTTGACAGACTCTTGCTGTAGCCAGCCTTTCTCACTCTTTGCCCTGGGGGAGAACAACCCAATCACCCCTTCAGCCCCTCTTACTCGTCTCACAGCACCTCCCATAAGCGAGGAATGCATCTTTTGTTGGTAGATTTCCTTCATGAGGCTTAGCTAGGCCTGCATTCCTTTTCAAAGGGCCATAGAAGAGAGCAAAAAAGGAGAAGGCAGAATAGAGCATGAAATAGGTGGAAGACAAGGGGTCAGGGGGGTTGGCAGTAAAAGAAACAGGGCCTGGCCTGGCAGAGAGTTAGAAGTTAGGGAACACAATGAGCGAGGGAGGAGGAAAGATGCCTCAGGCATTGAGCTCTCGGACTCTTCCCCACCGTGCCTGCAGAAAGAGCCTTCTCCCGAATGGATACATTTGCCTGGAGAGCCCAGAACTAATTTCAGTTAGCCAGAGGGTAAACAGAGGCCAGGGAGAGGTGCACGCCCCTCCATTTGACTAGGCTTCTGGGGCTTCTGGGAGGAAAAAAGGCATCAGTATTCCAGCAAGATCATCGTCACCAAGGCCACCATCACTAGGGGATTACAGAGCATGCTGTGACACTCTCCGGGGCCTGGTTGGCCAGGCTTATGTTGAAGAGCACATATCCTAACCCTAAGCTACCTGGGTGGCTGCACCATAGGGGCTGCACCGGATATAGGGCTGTGCCCGTAAGGGCTGTGGTCGCGTTTGGGAGCGTTAGGGACGCGTGGAGGCCGCAGGGCGCAGACCTCTGCCCATTTCCCTCCAGGATTAGGCCCTGATTCTCAGGCGTGGAGCCAGCCACTCCAAAACTGGCAGAAAGCAGCCCTCTCACCCCCAGGGCAAAGAGTGGGAAAGGCTGGTTACATCAAGTGTCTTTCAAATCTTTCACTTTCGAGAGCAGAGTGTTTACATTTTGGAATCATGAACAAGCAGCAATAGGAAAGCATACAGTATCAGAGGACAGAACACTGCCCTGCGCATATCAGTACACCCCAATGACAAAGTCAAAGATTTAAATGACCTGCTTAGCTATGAGTGGCTGACACCTCACAATGATTATCATCTCTCCGTGAAGCAAAACATCCTCGGAATTGGGTTGAAAGATAGATCTAATGTGCCAAAGGAAGGCAACATGGAAATTCAGTTTCCTGCTCTCAGGGGAAGGAGGGTCGACAGCCCAATGGGTTAATGCACCTACTGCAGCCTCCTATGTGGAGCCTGCAGGCGACGCATGCAGTTGCTGGTGAGATGCTGATACAGGTTCGCCTGCTATGCAGGGGCCCGTGGTCACCTCACAGCACCTCGAGAAGGTGTCCTGTTTGAGTCCCAGGGCAATCATTGTGTCAACCATGACCCGTAGATTACACCTTTTCCCCTCGTTTTTTTCCAATCAATTGGGGCCAGAGAGACAAGCTTTTGTATGGGCCTTACCAAGGCCAGCGTGCAGAAAACAAAGGCGCAACTGTTAGTAGTAACGCAGGTATTGAAGGGGCATTAGCTGTTGGCGGATGGCGCAGGGCAATGCATACCCATTTTCAAATAAAAAAAGGTTTTTTTTTATTAAAAAAAAAATACATGCCCAGGAAATTCCAGACCTTGGATTAGAACTCAGGTCTCCAGCATTCCAAGACCAAGCACTTATCACTTGTGCCACTGGTGGTTGTGCTTCTGACACTTGCTTTTGGGCGTATATATCTTTCTCCTGCACTCCCCTGTGAGCATACCCATTTGCGTTGTGAAACATGTTCACTGGAGCCTACAAGGATAGAACATCTGGCCCCCCCGCTCCCCCAAATACCAGCTAACTGCAGTGGCCTAGAGGTTAAGTGCTTGCATTACAGCAGCTGGGGGCCTGGGTTCGGGTCCTGCTTTCGGCACATAAACAGAATAGTTGGTCATCTCCTGGTACAGTTGGAGTGGAAGAAAGCGGAGAGGCGGGACTGTGGAAGCGAGGGAGTGCAGGCTAAAGGAAGAGGTGGGGTAGGCTAAAGGGGGAGGTAAGGTCGGATGAAGGGGTCCCTGGGGAGAAGAGGTGAGGCTGGCTGAGTCGGGGGAGGTCTAGAAGGGCATGGGGTAGGGGCCCTGGTAGAGGGAGGAAGAAAGCATAGAGGTGGGGCTGAGGAAGCCAGGAAGAAGGGGTGGTGGGGGCTGTGTAAAAGGAGAGTCCTAAGGTGGGGAAAGGGGCCATTGAGGAGGGCAGAAAAAAGGGTGCCAGTGGTGGGTGGAAAGGACAATGGGCTGACATTTTGTTCTCATCCAGCACTACCCTTTTAGCCTGCATTCCTCCTTTATTCCCTGCACTTCTCAGTCCCACCTCTATGCTTTCTTCCTCCCTCCCTCCCGCAGGGCACCTACCCCATGCCCTTCTCCCCCGACTCCGCCAGCCCCACCTCCTCTCCACAGGGACCCATGCATCCAGCCCTACCTCCCCCTTCAGCCCGCCCCACCTCACCTCACCTCACCTCCTCCTTTAGCCTGCACTCCCTCGCTTCTACCTCCCCCTTCAGCCCGCCCCACCTCACCTCCTCCTTTAGCCTGCACTCCCTCGCTTCCACAGTCCCACCCATCTGCTTGCTTCCACTGCAACTGTACAAGGAGATTACCAACTATTCCGTTTCTGTGCCGAAAGCAGGACTCAAACCCAGGCCCCCAGCGCTGTAACACAAGCACTTAACCTCTAGGCCACTGCAGTTAGCTGGTATTTGGGGGAGCTTGGGGGGGCATGATGTTCTAGCCTCATTTTCTTCAGTGAACATGTTTCACAATGCAAATGGGTATGCTCACAGGGGCATGCAGAAGAAAGACATATAGCCCAAAAGCTGCTTTCAGAAGCACAGCCACCAGTGGCTCCAGTGGGAAGTGATTGGTCTTGGAATGCGCGAGACCTGAGTTCTAATCCTCCTGGGCATGTTTTTTATTTATTTTTGCTGCTTGTTCATGATTTTTAAATGTAAAAACTCTGCACTCAAAAATAAAAATGATTTGACAGACTCTTGCTGTAGCCAGCCTTTCTCACTCTTTGCCCTGGGGGAGAACAACCCAATCACCCCTTCAGCCCCTCTTACTCGTCTCACAGCACCTCCCATAAGCGAGGAATGCAACTTTTGTTGGTAGATTTCCTTCATGAGGCTTAGCTAGGCCTGCATTCCTTTTCAAAGGGCCATAGAAGAGAGCAAAAAAGGAGAAGGCAGAATAGAGCATGAAATAGGTGGAAGACAAGGGGTCAGGGGGGTTGGCAGTAAAAGAAACAGGGCCTGGCCTGGCAGAGAGTTAGAAGTTAGGGAACACAATGAGCGAGGGAGGAGGAAAGATGCCTCAGGCATTGAGCTCTCGGACTCTTCCCCACCGTGCCTGCAGAAAGAGCCTTCTCCCGAATGGATACATTTGCCTGGAGAGCCCAGAACTAATTTCAGTTAGCCAGAGGGTAAACAGAGGCCAGGGAGAGGTGCACGCCCCTCCATTTGACTAGGCTTCTGGGGCTTCTGGGAGGAAAAAAGGCATCAGTATTCCAGCAAGATCATCGTCACCAAGGCCACCATCACTAGGGGATTACAGAGCATGCTGTGACACTCTCCGGGGCCTGGTTGGCCAGGCTTATGTTGAAGAGCACATATCCTAACCCTAAGCTACCTGGGTGGCTGCACCATAGGGGCTGCACCGGATATAGGGCTGTGCCCGTAAGGGCTGTGGTCGCGTTTGGGAGCGTTAGGGACGCGTGGAGGCCGCAGGGCGCAGACCTCTGCCCATTTCCCTCCAGGATTAGGCCCTGATTCTCAGGCGTGGAGCCAGCCACTCCAAAACTGGCAGAAAGCAGCCCTCTCACCCCCAGGGCAAAGAGTGGGAAAGGCTGGTTACATCAAGTGTCTTTCAAATCTTTCACTTTCGAGAGCAGAGTGTTTACATTTTGGAATCATGAACAAGCAGCAATAGGAAAGCATACAGTATCAGAGGACAGAACACTGCCCTGCGCATATCAGTACACCCCAATGACAAAGTCAAAGATTTAAATGACCTGCTTAGCTATGAGTGGCTGACACCTCACAATGATTATCATCTCTCCGTGAAGCAAAACATCCTCGGAATTGGGTTGAAAGATAGATCTAATGTGCCAAAGGAAGGCAACATGGAAATTCAGTTTCCTGCTCTCAGGGGAAGGAGGGTCGACAGCCCAATGGGTTAATGCACCTACTGCAGCCTCCTATGTGGAGCCTGCAGGCGACGCATGCAGTTGCTGGTGAGATGCTGATACAGGTTCGCCTGCTATGCAGGGGCCCGTGGTCACCTCACAGCACCTCGAGAAGGTGTCCTGTTTGAGTCCCAGGGCAATCATTGTGTCAACCATGACCCGTAGATTACACCTTTTCCCCTCGTTTTTTTCCAATCAATTGGGGCCAGAGAGACAAGCTTTTGTATGGGCCTTACCAAGGCCAGCGTGCAGAAAACAAAGGCGCAACTGTTAGTAGTAACGCAGGTATTGAAGGGGCATTAGCTGTTGGCGGATGGCGCAGGGCAATGCATACCCATTTTCAAATAAAAAAAGTTTTTTTTTTATTAAAAAAAAAATACATGCCCAGGAAATTCCAGACCTTGGATTAGAACTCAGGTCTCCAGCATTCCAAGACCAAGCACTTATCACTTGTGCCACTGGTGGTTGTGCTTCTGAGACTTGCTTTTGGGCGTATATATCTTTCTCCTGCACGCCCCTGTGAGCATACCCATTTGCGTTGTGAAACATGTTCACTGGAGCCTACAAGGATAGAACATCTGCCCCCCCCCCCCCCCCCCTGCTCCCCCAAATACCAGCTAACTGCAGTGGCCTAGAGGTTAAGTGCTTGCATTACAGCAGCTGGGGGCCTGGGTTCGGGTCCTGCTTTCGGCACATAAACAGAATAGTTGGTCATCTCCTGGTACAGTTGGAGTGGAAGAAAGCGGAGAGGCGGGACTGTGGAAGCGAGGGAGTGCAGGCTAAAGGAAGAGGTGGGGTAGGCTAAAGGGGGAGGTAAGGTCGGATGAAGGGGTCCCTGGGGAGAAGAGGTGAGGCTGGCTGAGTCGGGGGAGGTCTAGAAGGGCATGGGGTAGGGGCCCTGGTAGAGGGAGGAAGAAAGCATAGAGGTGGGGCTGAGGAAGCCAGGAAGAAGGGGTGGTGGGGGCTGTGTAAAAGGAGAGTCCTAAGGTGGGGAAAGGGGCCATTGAGGAGGGCAGAAAAAAGGGTGCCAGTGGTGGGTGGAAAGGACAATGGGCTGACATTTTGTTCTCATCCAGCACTACCCTTTTAGCCTGCATTCCTCCTTTATTCCCTGCACTTCTCAGTCCCACCTCTATGCTTTCTTCCTCCCTCCCTCCCGCAGGGCACCTACCCCATGCCCTTCTCCCCCGACTCCGCCAGCCCCACCTCCTCTCCACAGGGACCCATGCATCCAGCCCTACCTCCCCCTTCAGCCCGCCCCACCTCACCTCACCTCACCTCACCTCCTCCTTTAGCCTGCACTCCCTCGCTTCTACCTCCCCCTTCAGCCCGCCCCACCTCACCTCCTCCTTTAGCCTGCACTCCCTCGCTTCCACAGTCCCACCCATCTGCTTGCTTCCACTGCAACTGTACAAGGAGATTACCAACTATTCCGTTTCTGTGCCGAAAGCAGGACTCAAACCCAGGCCCCCAGCGCTGTAACACAAGCACTTAACCTCTAGGCCACTGCAGTTAGCTGGTATTTGGGGGAGCTTGGGGGGGCATGATGTTCTAGCCTCATTTTCTTCAGTGAACATGTTTCACAATGCAAATGGGTATGCTCACAGGGGCATGCAGAAGAAAGACATATAGCCCAAAAGCTGCTTTCAGAAGCACAGCCACCAGTGGCTCCAGTGGGAAGTGATTGGTCTTGGAATGCGCGAGACCTGAGTTCTAATCCTCCTGGGCATGTTTTTTATTTATTTTTGCTGCTTGTTCATGATTTTTAAATGTAAAAACTCTGCACTCAAAAATAAAAATGATTTGACAGACTCTTGCTGTAGCCAGCCTTTCTCACTCTTTGCCCTGGGGGAGAACAACCCAATCACCCCTTCAGCCCCTCTTACTCGTCTCACAGCACCTCCCATAAGCGAGGAATGCATCTTTTGTTGGTAGATTTCCTTCATGAGGCTTAGCTAGGCCTGCATTCCTTTTCAAAGGGCCATAGAAGAGAGCAAAAAAGGAGAAGGCAGAATAGAGCATGAAATAGGTGGAAGACAAGGGGTCAGGGGGGTTGGCAGTAAAAGAAACAGGGCCTGGCCTGGCAGAGAGTTAGAAGTTAGGGAACACAATGAGCGAGGGAGGAGGAAAGATGCCTCAGGCATTGAGCTCTCGGACTCTTCCCCACCGTGCCTGCAGAAAGAGCCTTCTCCCGAATGGATACATTTGCCTGGAGAGCCCAGAACTAATTTCAGTTAGCCAGAGGGTAAACAGAGGCCAGGGAGAGGTGCACGCCCCTCCATTTGACTAGGCTTCTGGGGCTTCTGGGAGGAAAAAAGGCATCAGTATTCCAGCAAGATCATCGTCATCAAGGCCACCATCACTAGGGGATTACAGAGCATGCTGTGACACTCTCCGGGGCCTGGTTGGCCAGGCTTATGTTGAAGAGCACATATCCTAACCCTAAGCTACCTGGGTGGCTGCACCATAGGGGCTGCACCGGATATAGGGCTGTGCCCGTAAGGGCTGTGGTCGCGTTTGGGAGCGTTAGGGACGCGTGGAGGCCGCAGGGCGCAGACCTCTGCCCATTTCCCTCCAGGATTAGGCCCTGATTCTCAGGCGTGGAGCCAGCCACTCCAAAACTGGCAGAAAGCAGCCCTCTCACCCCCAGGGCAAAGAGTGGGAAAGGCTGGTTACATCAAGTGTCTTTCAAATCTTTCACTTTCGAGAGCAGAGTGTTTACATTTAGGAATCATGAACAAGCAGCAATAGGAAAGCATACAGTATCAGAGGACAGAACACTGCCCTGCGCATATCAGTACACCCCAATGACAAAGTCAAAGATTTAAATGACCTGCTTAGCTATGAGTGGCTGACACCTCACAATGATTATCATCTCTCCGTGAAGCAAAACATCCTCGGAATTGGGTTGAAAGATAGATCTAATGTGCCAAAGGAAGGCAACATGGAAATTCAGTTTCCTGCTCTCAGGGGAAGGAGGGTCGACAGCCCAATGGGTTAATGCACCTACTGCAGCCTCCTATGTGGAGCCTGCAGGCGACGCATGCAGTTGCTGGTGAGATGCTGATACAGGTTCGCCTGCTATGCAGGGGCCCGTGGTCACCTCACAGCACCTCGAGAAGGTGTCCTGTTTGAGTCCCAGGGCAATCATTGTGTCAACCATGACCCGTAGATTACACCTTTTCCCCTCGTTTTTTTCCAATCAATTGGGGCCAGAGAGACAAGCTTTTGTATGGGCCTTACCAAGGCCAGCGTGCAGAAAACAAAGGCGCAACTGTTAGTAGTAACGCAGGTATTGAAGGGGCATTAGCTGTTGGCGGATGGCGCAGGGCAATGCATACCCATTTTCAAATAAAAAAAGTTTTTTTTTTATTAAAAAAAAAATACATGCCCAGGAAATTCCAGACCTTGGATTAGAACTCAGGTCTCCAGCATTCCAAGACCAAGCACTTATCACTTGTGCCACTGGTGGTTGTGCTTCTGAGACTTGCTTTTGGGCGTATATATCTTTCTCCTGCACGCCCCTGTGAGCATACCCATTTGCGTTGTGAAACATGTTCACTGGAGCCTACAAGGATAGAACATCTGCCCCCCCCCCCCCCCCCTGCTCCCCCAAATACCAGCTAACTGCAGTGGCCTAGAGGTTAAGTGCTTGCATTACAGCAGCTGGGGGCCTGGGTTCGGGTCCTGCTTTCGGCACATAAACAGAATAGTTGGTCATCTCCTGGTACAGTTGGAGTGGAAGAAAGCGGAGAGGCGGGACTGTGGAAGCGAGGGAGTGCAGGCTAAAGGAAGAGGTGGGGTAGGCTAAAGGGGGAGGTAAGGTCGGATGAAGGGGTCCCTGGGGAGAAGAGGTGAGGCTGGCTGAGTCGGGGGAGGTCTAGAAGGGCATGGGGTAGGGGCCCTGGTAGAGGGAGGAAGAAAGCATAGAGGTGGGGCTGAGGAAGCCAGGAAGAAGGGGTGGTGGGGGCTGTGTAAAAGGAGAGTCCTAAGGTGGGGAAAGGGGCCATTGAGGAGGGCAGAAAAAAGGGTGCCAGTGGTGGGTGGAAAGGACAATGGGCTGACATTTTGTTCTCATCCAGCACTACCCTTTTAGCCTGCATTCCTCCTTTATTCCCTGCACTTCTCAGTCCCACCTCTATGCTTTCTTCCTCCCTCCCTCCCGCAGGGCACCTACCCCATGCCCTTCTCCCCCGACTCCGCCAGCCCCACCTCCTCTCCACAGGGACCCATGCATCCAGCCCTACCTCCCCCTTCAGCCCGCCCCACCTCACCTCACCTCACCTCACCTCCTCCTTTAGCCTGCACTCCCTCGCTTCTACCTCCCCCTTCAGCCCGCCCCACCTCACCTCCTCCTTTAGCCTGCACTCCCTCGCTTCCACAGTCCCACCCATCTGCTTGCTTCCACTGCAACTGTACAAGGAGATTACCAACTATTCCGTTTCTGTGCCGAAAGCAGGACTCAAACCCAGGCCCCCAGCGCTGTAACACAAGCACTTAACCTCTAGGCCACTGCAGTTAGCTGGTATTTGGGGGAGCTTGGGGGGGCATGATGTTCTAGCCTCATTTTCTTCAGTGAACATGTTTCACAATGCAAATGGGTATGCTCACAGGGGCATGCAGAAGAAAGACATATAGCCCAAAAGCTGCTTTCAGAAGCACAGCCACCAGTGGCTCCAGTGGGAAGTGATTGGTCTTGGAATGCGCGAGACCTGAGTTCTAATCCTCCTGGGCATGTTTTTTATTTATTTTTGCTGCTTGTTCATGATTTTTAAATGTAAAAACTCTGCACTCAAAAATAAAAATGATTTGACAGACTCTTGCTGTAGCCAGCCTTTCTCACTCTTTGCCCTGGGGGAGAACAACCCAATCACCCCTTCAGCCCCTCTTACTCGTCTCACAGCACCTCCCATAAGCGAGGAATGCATCTTTTGTTGGTAGATTTCCTTCATGAGGCTTAGCTAGGCCTGCATTCCTTTTCAAAGGGCCATAGAAGAGAGCAAAAAAGGAGAAGGCAGAATAGAGCATGAAATAGGTGGAAGACAAGGGGTCAGGGGGGTTGGCAGTAAAAGAAACAGGGCCTGGCCTGGCAGAGAGTTAGAAGTTAGGGAACACAATGAGCGAGGGAGGAGGAAAGATGCCTCAGGCATTGAGCTCTCGGACTCTTCCCCACCGTGCCTGCAGAAAGAGCCTTCTCCCGAATGGATACATTTGCCTGGAGAGCCCAGAACTAATTTCAGTTAGCCAGAGGGTAAACAGAGGCCAGGGAGAGGTGCACGCCCCTCCATTTGACTAGGCTTCTGGGGCTTCTGGGAGGAAAAAAGGCATCAGTATTCCAGCAAGATCATCGTCACCAAGGCCACCATCACTAGGGGATTACAGAGCATGCTGTGACACTCTCCGGGGCCTGGTTGGCCAGGCTTATGTTGAAGAGCACATATCCTAACCCTAAGCTACCTGGGTGGCTGCACCATAGGGGCTGCACCGGATATAGGGCTGTGCCCGTAAGGGCTGTGGTCGCGTTTGGGAGCGTTAGGGACGCGTGGAGGCCGCAGGGCGCAGACCTCTGCCCATTTCCCTCCAGGATTAGGCCCTGATTCTCAGGCGTGGAGCCAGCCACTCCAAAACTGGCAGAAAGCAGCCCTCTCACCCCCAGGGCAAAGAGTGGGAAAGGCTGGTTACATCAAGTGTCTTTCAAATCTTTCACTTTCGAGAGCAGAGTGTTTACATTTTGGAATCATGAACAAGCAGCAATAGGAAAGCATACAGTATCAGAGGACAGAACACTGCCCTGCGCATATCAGTACACCCCAATGACAAAGTCAAAGATTTAAATGACCTGCTTAGCTATGAGTGGCTGACACCTCACAATGATTATCATCTCTCCGTGAAGCAAAACATCCTCGGAATTGGGTTGAAAGATAGATCTAATGTGCCAAAGGAAGGCAACATGGAAATTCAGTTTCCTGCTCTCAGGGGAAGGAGGGTCGACAGCCCAATGGGTTAATGCACCTACTGCAGCCTCCTATGTGGAGCCTGCAGGCGACGCATGCAGTTGCTGGTGAGATGCTGATACAGGTTCGCCTGCTATGCAGGGGCCCGTGGTCACCTCACAGCACCTCGAGAAGGTGTCCTGTTTGAGTCCCAGGGCAATCATTGTGTCAACCATGACCCGTAGATTACACCTTTTCCCCTCGTTTTTTTCCAATCAATTGGGGCCAGAGAGACAAGCTTTTGTATGGGCCTTACCAAGGCCAGCGTGCAGAAAACAAAGGCGCAACTGTTAGTAGTAACGCAGGTATTGAAGGGGCATTAGCTGTTGGCGGATGGCGCAGGGCAATGCATACCCATTTTCAAATAAAAAAAGTTTTTTTTTTATTAAAAAAAAAATACATGCCCAGGAAATTCCAGACCTTGGATTAGAACTCAGGTCTCCAGCATTCCAAGACCAAGCACTTATCACTTGTGCCACTGGTGGTTGTGCTTCTGAGACTTGCTTTTGGGCGTATATATCTTTCTCCTGCACTCCCCTGTGAGCATACCCATTTGCGTTGTGAAACATGTTCACTGGAGCCTACAAGGATAGAACATCTGGCCCCCCCGCTCCCCCAAATACCAGCTAACTGCAGTGGCCTAGAGGTTAAGTGCTTGCATTACAGCAGCTGGGGGCCTGGGTTCGGGTCCTGCTTTCGGCACATAAACAGAATAGTTGGTCATCTCCTGGTACAGTTGGAGTGGAAGAAAGCGGAGAGGCGGGACTGTGGAAGCGAGGGAGTGCAGGCTAAAGGAAGAGGTGGGGTAGGCTAAAGGGGGAGGTAAGGTCGGATGAAGGGGTCCCTGGGGAGAAGAGGTGAGGCTGGCTGAGTCGGGGGAGGTCTAGAAGGGCATGGGGTAGGGGCCCTGGTAGAGGGAGGAAGAAAGCATAGAGGTGGGGCTGAGGAAGCCAGGAAGAAGGGGTGGTGGGGGCTGTGTAAAAGGAGAGTCCTAAGGTGGGGAAAGGGGCCATTGAGGAGGGCAGAAAAAAGGGTGCCAGTGGTGGGTGGAAAGGACAATGGGCTGACATTTTGTTCTCATCCAGCACTACCCTTTTAGCCTGCATTCCTCCTTTATTCCCTGCACTTCTCAGTCCCACCTCTATGCTTTCTTCCTCCCTCCCTCCCGCAGGGCACCTACCCCATGCCCTTCTCCCCCGACTCTGCCAGCCCCACCTCCTCTCCACAGGGACCCATGCATCCAGCCCTACCTCCCCCTTCAGCCCGCCCCACCTCACCTCACCTCCTCCTTTAGCCTGCACTCCCTCGCTTCTACCTCCCCCTTCAGCCCGCCCCACCTCACCTCCTCCTTTAGCCTGCACTCCCTCGCTTCCACAGTCCCACCCATCTGCTTGCTTCCACTGCAACTGTACAAGGAAATTACCAACTATTCCGTTTCTGTGCCGAAAGCAGGACTCAAACCCAGGCCCCCAGCGCTGTAACACAAGCACTTAACCTCTAGGCCACTGCAGTTAGCTGGTATTTGGGGGAGCTTGGGGGGGCATGATGTTCTAGCCTCATTTTCTTCAGTGAACATGTTTCACAATGCAAATGGGTATGCTCACAGGGGCATGCAGAAGAAAGACATATAGCCCAAAAGCTGCTTTCAGAAGCACAGCCACCAGTGGCTCCAGTGGGAAGTGATTGGTCTTGGAATGCGCGAGACCTGAGTTCTAATCCTCCTGGGCATGTTTTTTATTTATTTTTGCTGCTTGTTCATGATTTTTAAATGTAAAAACTCTGCACTCAAAAATAAAAATGATTTGACAGACTCTTGCTGTAGCCAGCCTTTCTCACTCTTTGCCCTGGGGGAGAACAACCCAATCACCCCTTCAGCCCCTCTTACTCGTCTCACAGCACCTCCCATAAGCGAGGAATGCATCTTTTGTTGGTAGATTTCCTTCATGAGGCTTAGCTAGGCCTGCATTCCTTTTCAAAGGGCCATAGAAGAGAGCAAAAAAGGAGAAGGCAGAATAGAGCATGAAATAGGTGGAAGACAAGGGGTCAGGGGGGTTGGCAGTAAAAGAAACAGGGCCTGGCCTGGCAGAGAGTTAGAAGTTAGGGAACACAATGAGCGAGGGAGGAGGAAAGATGCCTCAGGCATTGAGCTCTCGGACTCTTCCCCACCGTGCCTGCAGAAAGAGCCTTCTCCCGAATGGATACATTTGCCTGGAGAGCCCAGAACTAATTTCAGTTAGCCAGAGGGTAAACAGAGGCCAGGGAGAGGTGCACGCCCCTCCATTTGACTAGGCTTCTGGGGCTTCTGGGAGGAAAAAAGGCATCAGTATTCCAGCAAGATCATCGTCACCAAGGCCACCATCACTAGGGGATTACAGAGCATGCTGTGACACTCTCCGGGGCCTGGTTGGCCAGGCTTATGTTGAAGAGCACATATCCTAACCCTAAGCTACCTGGGTGGCTGCACCATAGGGGCTGCACCGGATATAGGGCTGTGCCCGTAAGGGCTGTGGTCGCGTTTGGGAGCGTTAGGGACGCGTGGAGGCCGCAGGGCGCAGACCTCTGCCCATTTCCCTCCAGGATTAGGCCCTGATTCTCAGGCGTGGAGCCAGCCACTCCAAAACTGGCAGAAAGCAGCCCTCTCACCCCCAGGGCAAAGAGTGGGAAAGGCTGGTTACATCAAGTGTCTTTCAAATCTTTCACTTTCGAGAGCAGAGTGTTTACATTTTGGAATCATGAACAAGCAGCAATAGGAAAGCATACAGTATCAGAGGACAGAACACTGCCCTGCGCATATCAGTACACCCCAATGACAAAGTCAAAGATTTAAATGACCTGCTTAGCTATGAGTGGCTGACACCTCACAATGATTATCATCTCTCCGTGAAGCAAAACATCCTCGGAATTGGGTTGAAAGATAGATCTAATGTGCCAAAGGAAGGCAACATGGAAATTCAGTTTCCTGCTCTCAGGGGAAGGAGGGTCGACAGCCCAATGGGTTAATGCACCTACTGCAGCCTCCTATGTGGAGCCTGCAGGCGACGCATGCAGTTGCTGGTGAGATGCTGATACAGGTTCGCCTGCTATGCAGGGGCCCGTGGTCACCTCACAGCACCTCGAGAAGGTGTCCTGTTTGAGTCCCAGGGCAATCATTGTGTCAACCATGACCCGTAGATTACACCTTTTCCCCTCGTTTTTTTCCAATCAATTGGGGCCAGAGAGACAAGCTTTTGTATGGGCCTTACCAAGGCCAGCGTGCAGAAAACAAAGGCGCAACTGTTAGTAGTAACGCAGGTATTGAAGGGGCATTAGCTGTTGGCGGATGGCGCAGGGCAATGCATACCCATTTTCAAATAAAAAAAGGTTTTTTTTTATTAAAAAAAAAATACATGCCCAGGAAATTCCAGACCTTGGATTAGAACTCAGGTCTCCAGCATTCCAAGACCAAGCACTTATCACTTGTGCCACTGGTGGTTGTGCTTCTGAGACTTGCTTTTGGGCGTATATATCTTTCTCCTGCACTCCCCTGTGAGCATACCCATTTGCGTTGTGAAACATGTTCACTGGAGCCTACAAGGATAGAACATCTGGCCCCCCCGCTCCCCCAAATACCAGCTAACTGCAGTGGCCTAGAGGTTAAGTGCTTGCATTACAGCAGCTGGGGGCCTGGGTTCGGGTCCTGCTTTCGGCACATAAACAGAATAGTTGGTCATCTCCTGGTACAGTTGGAGTGGAAGAAAGCGGAGAGGCGGGACTGTGGAAGCGAGGGAGTGCAGGCTAAAGGAAGAGGTGGGGTAGGCTAAAGGGGGAGGTAAGGTCGGATGAAGGGGTCCCTGGGGAGAAGAGGTGAGGCTGGCTGAGTCGGGGGAGGTCTAGAAGGGCATGGGGTAGGGGCCCTGGTAGAGGGAGGAAGAAAGCATAGAGGTGGGGCTGAGGAAGCCAGGAAGAAGGGGTGGTGGGGGCTGTGTAAAAGGAGAGTCCTAAGGTGGGGAAAGGGGCCATTGAGGAGGGCAGAAAAAAGGGTGCCAGTGGTGGGTGGAAAGGACAATGGGCTGACATTTTGTTCTCATCCAGCACTACCCTTTTAGCCTGCATTCCTCCTTTATTCCCTGCACTTCTCAGTCCCACCTCTATGCTTTCTTCCTCCCTCCCTCCCGCAGGGCACCTACCCCATGCCCTTCTCCCCCGACTCCGCCAGCCCCACCTCCTCTCCACAGGGACCCATGCATCCAGCCCTACCTCCCCCTTCAGCCCGCCCCACCTCACCTCACCTCATCCTTTAGCCTGCACTCCCTCGCTTCTACCTCCCCCTTCAGCCCGCCCCACCTCACCTCCTCCTTTAGCCTGCACTCCCTCGCTTCCACAGTCCCACCCATCTGCTTGCTTCCACTGCAACTGTACAAGGAGATTACCAACTATTCCGTTTCTGTGCCGAAAGCAGGACTCAAACCCAGGCCCCCAGCGCTGTAACACAAGCACTTAACCTCTAGGCCACTGCAGTTAGCTGGTATTTGGGGGAGCTTGGGGGGGCATGATGTTCTAGCCTCATTTTCTTCAGTGAACATGTTTCACAATGCAAATGGGTATGCTCACAGGGGCATGCAGAAGAAAGACATATAGCCCAAAAGCTGCTTTCAGAAGCACAGCCACCAGTGGCTCCAGTGGGAAGTGATTGGTCTTGGAATGCGCGAGACCTGAGTTCTAATCCTCCTGGGCATGTTTTTTATTTATTTTTGCTGCTTGTTCATGATTTTTAAATGTAAAAACTCTGCACTCAAAAATAAAAATGATTTGACAGACTCTTGCTGTAGCCAGCCTTTCTCACTCTTTGCCCTGGGGGAGAACAACCCAATCACCCCTTCAGCCCCTCTTACTCGTCTCACAGCACCTCCCATAAGCGAGGAATGCATCTTTTGTTGGTAGATTTCCTTCATGAGGCTTAGCTAGGCCTGCATTCCTTTTCAAAGGGCCATAGAAGAGAGCAAAAAAGGAGAAGGCAGAATAGAGCATGAAATAGGTGGAAGACAAGGGGTCAGGGGGGTTGGCAGTAAAAGAAACAGGGCCTGGCCTGGCAGAGAGTTAGAAGTTAGGGAACACAATGAGCGAGGGAGGAGGAAAGATGCCTCAGGCATTGAGCTCTCGGACTCTTCCCCACCGTGCCTGCAGAAAGAGCCTTCTCCCGAATGGATACATTTGCCTGGAGAGCCCAGAACTAATTTCAGTTAGCCAGAGGGTAAACAGAGGCCAGGGAGAGGTGCACGCCCCTCCATTTGACTAGGCTTCTGGGGCTTCTGGGAGGAAAAAAGGCATCAGTATTCCAGCAAGATCATCGTCACCAAGGCCACCATCACTAGGGGATTACAGAGCATGCTGTGACACTCTCCGGGGCCTGGTTGGCCAGGCTTATGTTGAAGAGCACATATCCTAACCCTAAGCTACCTGGGTGGCTGCACCATAGGGGCTGCACCGGATATAGGGCTGTGCCCGTAAGGGCTGTGGTCGCGTTTGGGAGCGTTAGGGACGCGTGGAGGCCGCAGGGCGCAGACCTCTGCCCATTTCCCTCCAGGATTAGGCCCTGATTCTCAGGCGTGGAGCCAGCCACTCCAAAACTGGCAGAAAGCAGCCCTCTCACCCCCAGGGCAAAGAGTGGGAAAGGCTGGTTACATCAAGTGTCTTTCAAATCTTTCACTTTCGAGAGCAGAGTGTTTACATTTTGGAATCATGAACAAGCAGCAATAGGAAAGCATACAGTATCAGAGGACAGAACACTGCCCTGCGCATATCAGTACACCCCAATGACAAAGTCAAAGATTTAAATGACCTGCTTAGCTATGAGTGGCTGACACCTCACAATGATTATCATCTCTCCGTGAAGCAAAACATCCTCGGAATTGGGTTGAAAGATAGATCTAATGTGCCAAAGGAAGGCAACATGGAAATTCAGTTTCCTGCTCTCAGGGGAAGGAGGGTCGACAGCCCAATGGGTTAATGCACCTACTGCAGCCTCCTATGTGGAGCCTGCAGGCGACGCATGCAGTTGCTGGTGAGATGCTGATACAGGTTCGCCTGCTATGCAGGGGCCCGTGGTCACCTCACAGCACCTCGAGAAGGTGTCCTGTTTGAGTCCCAGGGCAATCATTGTGTCAACCATGACCCGTAGATTACACCTTTTCCCCTCGTTTTTTTCCAATCAATTGGGGCCAGAGAGACAAGCTTTTGTATGGGCCTTACCAAGGCCAGCGTGCAGAAAACAAAGGCGCAACTGTTAGTAGTAACGCAGGTATTGAAGGGGCATTAGCTGTTGGCGGATGGCGCAGGGCAATGCATACCCATTTTCAAATAAAAAAAGTTTTTTTTTTATTAAAAAAAAAATACATGCCCAGGAAATTCCAGACCTTGGATTAGAACTCAGGTCTCCAGCATTCCAAGACCAAGCACTTATCACTTGTGCCACTGGTGGTTGTGCTTCTGAGACTTGCTTTTGGGCGTATATATCTTTCTCCTGCACTCCCCTGTGAGCATACCCATTTGCGTTGTGAAACATGTTCACTGGAGCCTACAAGGATAGAACATCTGGCCCCCCCGCTCCCCCAAATACCAGCTAACTGCAGTGGCCTAGAGGTTAAGTGCTTGCATTACAGCAGCTGGGGGCCTGGGTTCGGGTCCTGCTTTCGGCACATAAACAGAATAGTTGGTCATCTCCTGGTACAGTTGGAGTGGAAGAAAGCGGAGAGGCGGGACTGTGGAAGCGAGGGAGTGCAGGCTAAAGGAAGAGGTGGGGTAGGCTAAAGGGGGAGGTAAGGTCGGATGAAGGGGTCCCTGGGGAGAAGAGGTGAGGCTGGCTGAGTCGGGGGAGGTCTAGAAGGGCATGGGGTAGGGGCCCTGGTAGAGGGAGGAAGAAAGCATAGAGGTGGGGCTGAGGAAGCCAGGAAGAAGGGGTGGTGGGGGCTGTGTAAAAGGAGAGTCCTAAGGTGGGGAAAGGGGCCATTGAGGAGGGCAGAAAAAAGGGTGCCAGTGGTGGGTGGAAAGGACAATGGGCTGACATTTTGTTCTCATCCAGCACTACCCTTTTAGCCTGCATTCCTCCTTTATTCCCTGCACTTCTCAGTCCCACCTCTATGCTTTCTTCCTCCCTCCCTCCCGCAGGGCACCTACCCCATGCCCTTCTCCCCCGACTCCGCCAGCCCCACCTCCTCTCCACAGGGACCCATGCATCCAGCCCTACCTCCCCCTTCAGCCCGCCCCACCTCACCTCACCTCACCTCCTCCTTTAGCCTGCACTCCCTCGCTTCTACCTCCCCCTTCAGCCCGCCCCACCTCACCTCCTCCTTTAGCCTGCACTCCCTCGCTTCCACAGTCCCACCCATCTGCTTGCTTCCACTGCAACTGTACAAGGAGATTACCAACTATTCCGTTTCTGTGCCGAAAGCAGGACTCAAACCCAGGCCCCCAGCGCTGTAACACAAGCACTTAACCTCTAGGCCACTGCAGTTAGCTGGTATTTGGGGGAGCTTGGGGGGGCATGATGTTCTAGCCTCATTTTCTTCAGTGAACATGTTTCACAATGCAAATGGGTATGCTCACAGGGGCATGCAGAAGAAAGACATATAGCCCAAAAGCTGCTTTCAGAAGCACAGCCACCAGTGGCTCCAGTGGGAAGTGATTGGTCTTGGAATGCGCGAGACCTGAGTTCTAATCCTCCTGGGCATGTTTTTTATTTATTTTTGCTGCTTGTTCATGATTTTTAAATGTAAAAACTCTGCACTCAAAAATAAAAATGATTTGACAGACTCTTGCTGTAGCCAGCCTTTCTCACTCTTTGCCCTGGGGGAGAACAACCCAATCACCCCTTCAGCCCCTCTTACTCGTCTCACAGCACCTCCCATAAGCGAGGAATGCATCTTTTGTTGGTAGATTTCCTTCATGAGGCTTAGCTAGGCCTGCATTCCTTTTCAAAGGGCCATAGAAGAGAGCAAAAAAGGAGAAGGCAGAATAGAGCATGAAATAGGTGGAAGACAAGGGGTCAGGGGGGTTGGCAGTAAAAGAAACAGGGCCTGGCCTGGCAGAGAGTTAGAAGTTAGGGAACACAATGAGCGAGGGAGGAGGAAAGATGCCTCAGGCATTGAGCTCTCGGACTCTTCCCCACCGTGCCTGCAGAAAGAGCCTTCTCCCGAATGGATACATTTGCCTGGAGAGCCCAGAACTAATTTCAGTTAGCCAGAGGGTAAACAGAGGCCAGGGAGAGGTGCACGCCCCTCCATTTGACTAGGCTTCTGGGGCTTCTGGGAGGAAAAAAGGCATCAGTATTCCAGCAAGATCATCGTCACCAAGGCCACCATCACTAGGGGATTACAGAGCATGCTGTGACACTCTCCGGGGCCTGGTTGGCCAGGCTTATGTTGAAGAGCACATATCCTAACCCTAAGCTACCTGGGTGGCTGCACCATAGGGGCTGCACCGGATATAGGGCTGTGCCCGTAAGGGCTGTGGTCGCGTTTGGGAGCGTTAGGGACGCGTGGAGGCCGCAGGGCGCAGACCTCTGCCCATTTCCCTCCAGGATTAGGCCCTGATTCTCAGGCGTGGAGCCAGCCACTCCAAAACTGGCAGAAAGCAGCCCTCTCACCCCCAGGGCAAAGAGTGGGAAAGGCTGGTTACATCAAGTGTCTTTCAAATCTTTCACTTTCGAGAGCAGAGTGTTTACATTTAGGAATCATGAACAAGCAGCAATAGGAAAGCATACAGTATCAGAGGACAGAACACTGCCCTGCGCATATCAGTACACCCCAATGACAAAGTCAAAGATTTAAATGACCTGCTTAGCTATGAGTGGCTGACACCTCACAATGATTATCATCTCTCCGTGAAGCAAAACATCCTCGGAATTGGGTTGAAAGATAGATCTAATGTGCCAAAGGAAGGCAACATGGAAATTCAGTTTCCTGCTCTCAGGGGAAGGAGGGTCGACAGCCCAATGGGTTAATGCACCTACTGCAGCCTCCTATGTGGAGCCTGCAGGCGACGCATGCAGTTGCTGGTGAGATGCTGATACAGGTTCGCCTGCTATGCAGGGGCCCGTGGTCACCTCACAGCACCTCGAGAAGGTGTCCTGTTTGAGTCCCAGGGCAATCATTGTGTCAACCATGACCCGTAGATTACACCTTTTCCCCTCGTTTTTTTCCAATCAATTGGGGCCAGAGAGACAAGCTTTTGTATGGGCCTTACCAAGGCCAGCGTGCAGAAAACAAAGGCGCAACTGTTAGTAGTAACGCAGGTATTGAAGGGGCATTAGCTGTTGGCGGATGGCGCAGGGCAATGCATACCCATTTTCAAATAAAAAAAGTTTTTTTTTTATTAAAAAAAAAATACATGCCCAGGAAATTCCAGACCTTGGATTAGAACTCAGGTCTCCAGCATTCCAAGACCAAGCACTTATCACTTGTGCCACTGGTGGTTGTGCTTCTGAGACTTGCTTTTGGGCGTATATATCTTTCTCCTGCACGCCCCTGTGAGCATACCCATTTGCGTTGTGAAACATGTTCACTGGAGCCTACAAGGATAGAACATCTGCCCCCCCCCCCCCCCTGCTCCCCCAAATACCAGCTAACTGCAGTGGCCTAGAGGTTAAGTGCTTGCATTACAGCAGCTGGGGGCCTGGGTTCGGGTCCTGCTTTCGGCACATAAACAGAATAGTTGGTCATCTCCTGGTACAGTTGGAGTGGAAGAAAGCGGAGAGGCGGGACTGTGGAAGCGAGGGAGTGCAGGCTAAAGGAAGAGGTGGGGTAGGCTAAAGGGGGAGGTAAGGTCGGATGAAGGGGTCCCTGGGGAGAAGAGGTGAGGCTGGCTGAGTCGGGGGAGGTCTAGAAGGGCATGGGGTAGGGGCCCTGGTAGAGGGAGGAAGAAAGCATAGAGGTGGGGCTGAGGAAGCCAGGAAGAAGGGGTGGTGGGGGCTGTGTAAAAGGAGAGTCCTAAGGTGGGGAAAGGGGCCATTGAGGAGGGCAGAAAAAAGGGTGCCAGTGGTGGGTGGAAAGGACAATGGGCTGACATTTTGTTCTCATCCAGCACTACCCTTTTAGCCTGCATTCCTCCTTTATTCCCTGCACTTCTCAGTCCCACCTCTATGCTTTCTTCCTCCCTCCCTCCCGCAGGGCACCTACCCCATGCCCTTCTCCCCCGACTCCGCCAGCCCCACCTCCTCTCCACAGGGACCCATGCATCCAGCCCTACCTCCCCCTTCAGCCCGCCCCACCTCACCTCACCTCACCTCACCTCCTCCTTTAGCCTGCACTCCCTCGCTTCTACCTCCCCCTTCAGCCCGCCCCACCTCACCTCCTCCTTTAGCCTGCACTCCCTCGCTTCCACAGTCCCACCCATCTGCTTGCTTCCACTGCAACTGTACAAGGAGATTACCAACTATTCCGTTTCTGTGCCGAAAGCAGGACTCAAACCCAGGCCCCCAGCGCTGTAACACAAGCACTTAACCTCTAGGCCACTGCAGTTAGCTGGTATTTGGGGGAGCTTGGGGGGGCATGATGTTCTAGCCTCATTTTCTTCAGTGAACATGTTTCACAATGCAAATGGGTATGCTCACAGGGGCATGCAGAAGAAAGACATATAGCCCAAAAGCTGCTTTCAGAAGCACAGCCACCAGTGGCTCCAGTGGGAAGTGATTGGTCTTGGAATGCGCGAGACCTGAGTTCTAATCCTCCTGGGCATGTTTTTTATTTATTTTTGCTGCTTGTTCATGATTTTTAAATGTAAAAACTCTGCACTCAAAAATAAAAATGATTTGACAGACTCTTGCTGTAGCCAGCCTTTCTCACTCTTTGCCCTGGGGGAGAACAACCCAATCACCCCTTCAGCCCCTCTTACTCGTCTCACAGCACCTCCCATAAGCGAGGAATGCATCTTTTGTTGGTAGATTTCCTTCATGAGGCTTAG
Organism: Ambystoma mexicanum; assembly: GCF_040938575.1. Taxonomy (NCBI): domain Eukaryota; kingdom Metazoa; phylum Chordata; class Amphibia; order Caudata; family Ambystomatidae; genus Ambystoma; species Ambystoma mexicanum. The sequence goes on along the minus strand of NW_027182333.1, from coordinate 421,499 downwards.
CTAGGCCTGCATTCCTTTTCAAAGGGCCATAGAAGAGAGCAAAAAAGGAGAAGGCAGAATAGAGCATGAAATAGGTGGAAGACAAGGGGTCAGGGGGGTTGGCAGTAAAAGAAACAGGGCCTGGCCTGGCAGAGAGTTAGAAGTTAGGGAACACAATGAGCGAGGGAGGAGGAAAGATGCCTCAGGCATTGAGCTCTCGGACTCTTCCCCACCGTGCCTGCAGAAAGAGCCTTCTCCCGAATGGATACATTTGCCTGGAGAGCCCAGAACTAATTTCAGTTAGCCAGAGGGTAAACAGAGGCCAGGGAGAGGTGCACGCCCCTCCATTTGACTAGGCTTCTGGGGCTTCTGGGAGGAAAAAAGGCATCAGTATTCCAGCAAGATCATCGTCACCAAGGCCACCATCACTAGGGGATTACAGAGCATGCTGTGACACTCTCCGGGGCCTGGTTGGCCAGGCTTATGTTGAAGAGCACATATCCTAACCCTAAGCTACCTGGGTGGCTGCACCATAGGGGCTGCACCGGATATAGGGCTGTGCCCGTAAGGGCTGTGGTCGCGTTTGGGAGCGTTAGGGACGCGTGGAGGCCGCAGGGCGCAGACCTCTGCCCATTTCCCTCCAGGATTAGGCCCTGATTCTCAGGCGTGGAGCCAGCCACTCCAAAACTGGCAGAAAGCAGCCCTCTCACCCCCAGGGCAAAGAGTGGGAAAGGCTGGTTACATCAAGTGTCTTTCAAATCTTTCACTTTCGAGAGCAGAGTGTTTACATTTTGGAATCATGAACAAGCAGCAATAGGAAAGCATACAGTATCAGAGGACAGAACACTGCCCTGCGCATATCAGTACACCCCAATGACAAAGTCAAAGATTTAAATGACCTGCTTAGCTATGAGTGGCTGACACCTCACAATGATTATCATCTCTCCGTGAAGCAAAACATCCTCGGAATTGGGTTGAAAGATAGATCTAATGTGCCAAAGGAAGGCAACATGGAAATTCAGTTTCCTGCTCTCAGGGGAAGGAGGGTCGACAGCCCAATGGGTTAATGCACCTACTGCAGCCTCCTATGTGGAGCCTGCAGGCGACGCATGCAGTTGCTGGTGAGATGCTGATACAGGTTCGCCTGCTATGCAGGGGCCCGTGGTCACCTCACAGCACCTCGAGAAGGTGTCCTGTTTGAGTCCCAGGGCAATCATTGTGTCAACCATGACCCGTAGATTACACCTTTTCCCCTCGTTTTTTTCCAATCAATTGGGGCCAGAGAGACAAGCTTTTGTATGGGCCTTACCAAGGCCAGCGTGCAGAAAACAAAGGCGCAACTGTTAGTAGTAACGCAGGTATTGAAGGGGCATTAGCTGTTGGCGGATGGCGCAGGGCAATGCATACCCATTTTCAAATAAAAAAAGTTTTTTTTTTATTAAAAAAAAAATACATGCCCAGGAAATTCCAGACCTTGGATTAGAACTCAGGTCTCCAGCATTCCAAGACCAAGCACTTATCACTTGTGCCACTGGTGGTTGTGCTTCTGAGACTTGCTTTTGGGCGTATATATCTTTCTCCTGCACTCCCCTGTGAGCATACCCATTTGCGTTGTGAAACATGTTCACTGGAGCCTACAAGGATAGAACATCTGGCCCCCCCGCTCCCCCAAATACCAGCTAACTGCAGTGGCCTAGAGGTTAAGTGCTTGCATTACAGCAGCTGGGGGCCTGGGTTCGGGTCCTGCTTTCGGCACATAAACAGAATAGTTGGTCATCTCCTGGTACAGTTGGAGTGGAAGAAAGCGGAGAGGCGGGACTGTGGAAGCGAGGGAGTGCAGGCTAAAGGAAGAGGTGGGGTAGGCTAAAGGGGGAGGTAAGGTCGGATGAAGGGGTCCCTGGGGAGAAGAGGTGAGGCTGGCTGAGTTGGGGGAGGTCTAGAAGGGCATGGGGTAGGGGCCCTGGTAGAGGGAGGAAGAAAGCATAGAGGTGGGGCTGAGGAAGCCAGGAAGAAGGGGTGGTGGGGGCTGTGTAAAAGGAGAGTCCTAAGGTGGGGAAAGGGGCCATTGAGGAGGGCAGAAAAAAGGGTGCCAGTGGTGGGTGGAAAGGACAATGGGCTGACATTTTGTTCTCATCCAGCACTACCCTTTTAGCCTGCATTCCTCCTTTATTCCCTGCACTTCTCAGTCCCACCTCTATGCTTTCTTCCTCCCTCCCTCCCGCAGGGCACCTACCCCATGCCCTTCTCCCCCGACTCTGCCAGCCCCACCTCCTCTCCACAGGGACCCATGCATCCAGCCCTACCTCCCCCTTCAGCCCGCCCCACCTCACCTCACCTCCTCCTTTAGCCTGCACTCCCTTGCTTCTACCTCCCCCTTCAGCCCGCCCCACCTCACCTCCTCCTTTAGCCTGCACTCCCTCGCTTCCACAGTCCCACCCATCTGCTTGCTTCCACTGCAACTGTACAAGGAAATTACCAACTATTCCGTTTCTGTGCCGAAAGCAGGACTCAAACCCAGGCCCCCAGCGCTGTAACACAAGCACTTAACCTCTAGGCCACTGCAGTTAGCTGGTATTTGGGGGAGCTTGGGGGGGCATGATGTTCTAGCCTCATTTTCTTCAGTGAACATGTTTCACAATGCAAATGGGTATGCTCACAGGGGCATGCAGAAGAAAGACATATAGCCCAAAAGCTGCTTTCAGAAGCACAGCCACCAGTGGCTCCAGTGGGAAGTGATTGGTCTTGGAATGCGCGAGACCTGAGTTCTAATCCTCCTGGGCATGTTTTTTATTTATTTTTGCTGCTTGTTCATGATTTTTAAATGTAAAAACTCTGCACTCAAAAATAAAAATGATTTGACAGACTCTTGCTGTAGCCAGCCTTTCTCACTCTTTGCCCTGGGGGAGAACAACCCAATCACCCCTTCAGCCCCTCTTACTCGTCTCACAGCACCTCCCATAAGCGAGGAATGCATCTTTTGTTGGTAGATTTCCTTCATGAGGCTTAGCTAGGCCTGCATTCCTTTTCAAAGGGCCATAGAAGAGAGCAAAAAAGGAGAAGGCAGAATAGAGCATGAAATAGGTGGAAGACAAGGGGTCAGGGGGGTTGGCAGTAAAAGAAACAGGGCCTGGCCTGGCAGAGAGTTAGAAGTTAGGGAACACAATGAGCGAGGGAGGAGGAAAGATGCCTCAGGCATTGAGCTCTCGGACTCTTCCCCACCGTGCCTGCAGAAAGAGCCTTCTCCCGAATGGATACATTTGCCTGGAGAGCCCAGAACTAATTTCAGTTAGCCAGAGGGTAAACAGAGGCCAGGGAGAGGTGCACGCCCCTCCATTTGACTAGGCTTCTGGGGCTTCTGGGAGGAAAAAAGGCATCAGTATTCCAGCAAGATCATCGTCACCAAGGCCACCATCACTAGGGGATTACAGAGCATGCTGTGACACTCTCCGGGGCCTGGTTGGCCAGGCTTATGTTGAAGAGCACATATCCTAACCCTAAGCTACCTGGGTGGCTGCACCATAGGGGCTGCACCGGATATAGGGCTGTGCCCGTAAGGGCTGTGGTCGCGTTTGGGAGCGTTAGGGACGCGTGGAGGCCGCAGGGCGCAGACCTCTGCCCATTTCCCTCCAGGATTAGGCCCTGATTCTCAGGCGTGGAGCCAGCCACTCCAAAACTGGCAGAAAGCAGCCCTCTCACCCCCAGGGCAAAGAGTGGGAAAGGCTGGTTACATCAAGTGTCTTTCAAATCTTTCACTTTCGAGAGCAGAGTGTTTACATTTTGGAATCATGAACAAGCAGCAATAGGAAAGCATACAGTATCAGAGGACAGAACACTGCCCTGCGCATATCAGTACACCCCAATGACAAAGTCAAAGATTTAAATGACCTGCTTAGCTATGAGTGGCTGACACCTCACAATGATTATCATCTCTCCGTGAAGCAAAACATCCTCGGAATTGGGTTGAAAGATAGATCTAATGTGCCAAAGGAAGGCAACATGGAAATTCAGTTTCCTGCTCTCAGGGGAAGGAGGGTCGACAGCCCAATGGGTTAATGCACCTACTGCAGCCTCCTATGTGGAGCCTGCAGGCGACGCATGCAGTTGCTGGTGAGATGCTGATACAGGTTCGCCTGCTATGCAGGGGCCCGTGGTCACCTCACAGCACCTCGAGAAGGTGTCCTGTTTGAGTCCCAGGGCAATCATTGTGTCAACCATGACCCGTAGATTACACCTTTTCCCCTCGTTTTTTTCCAATCAATTGGGGCCAGAGAGACAAGCTTTTGTATGGGCCTTACCAAGGCCAGCGTGCAGAAAACAAAGGCGCAACTGTTAGTAGTAACGCAGGTATTGAAGGGGCATTAGCTGTTGGCGGATGGCGCAGGGCAATGCATACCCATTTTCAAATAAAAAAAGGTTTTTTTTTATTAAAAAAAAAATACATGCCCAGGAAATTCCAGACCTTGGATTAGAACTCAGGTCTCCAGCATTCCAAGACCAAGCACTTATCACTTGTGCCACTGGTGGTTGTGCTTCTGACACTTGCTTTTGGGCGTATATATCTTTCTCCTGCACTCCCCTGTGAGCATACCCATTTGCGTTGTGAAACATGTTCACTGGAGCCTACAAGGATAGAACATCTGGCCCCCCCGCTCCCCCAAATACCAGCTAACTGCAGTGGCCTAGAGGTTAAGTGCTTGCATTACAGCAGCTGGGGGCCTGGGTTCGGGTCCTGCTTTCGGCACATAAACAGAATAGTTGGTCATCTCCTGGTACAGTTGGAGTGGAAGAAAGCGGAGAGGCGGGACTGTGGAAGCGAGGGAGTGCAGGCTAAAGGAAGAGGTGGGGTAGGCTAAAGGGGGAGGTAAGGTCGGATGAAGGGGTCCCTGGGGAGAAGAGGTGAGGCTGGCTGAGTCGGGGGAGGTCTAGAAGGGCATGGGGTAGGGGCCCTGGTAGAGGGAGGAAGAAAGCATAGAGGTGGGGCTGAGGAAGCCAGGAAGAAGGGGTGGTGGGGGCTGTGTAAAAGGAGAGTCCTAAGGTGGGGAAAGGGGCCATTGAGGAGGGCAGAAAAAAGGGTGCCAGTGGTGGGTGGAAAGGACAATGGGCTGACATTTTGTTCTCATCCAGCACTACCCTTTTAGCCTGCATTCCTCCTTTATTCCCTGCACTTCTCAGTCCCACCTCTATGCTTTCTTCCTCCCTCCCTCCCGCAGGGCACCTACCCCATGCCCTTCTCCCCCGACTCCGCCAGCCCCACCTCCTCTCCACAGGGACCCATGCATCCAGCCCTACCTCCCCCTTCAGCCCGCCCCACCTCACCTCACCTCACCTCCTCCTTTAGCCTGCACTCCCTCGCTTCTACCTCCCCCTTCAGCCCGCCCCACCTCACCTCCTCCTTTAGCCTGCACTCCCTCGCTTCCACAGTCCCACCCATCTGCTTGCTTCCACTGCAACTGTACAAGGAGATTACCAACTATTCCGTTTCTGTGCCGAAAGCAGGACTCAAACCCAGGCCCCCAGCGCTGTAACACAAGCACTTAACCTCTAGGCCACTGCAGTTAGCTGGTATTTGGGGGAGCTTGGGGGGGCATGATGTTCTAGCCTCATTTTCTTCAGTGAACATGTTTCACAATGCAAATGGGTATGCTCACAGGGGCATGCAGAAGAAAGACATATAGCCCAAAAGCTGCTTTCAGAAGCACAGCCACCAGTGGCTCCAGTGGGAAGTGATTGGTCTTGGAATGCGCGAGACCTGAGTTCTAATCCTCCTGGGCATGTTTTTTATTTATTTTTGCTGCTTGTTCATGATTTTTAAATGTAAAAACTCTGCACTCAAAAATAAAAATGATTTGACAGACTCTTGCTGTAGCCAGCCTTTCTCACTCTTTGCCCTGGGGGAGAACAACCCAATCACCCCTTCAGCCCCTCTTACTCGTCTCACAGCACCTCCCATAAGCGAGGAATGCAACTTTTGTTGGTAGATTTCCTTCATGAGGCTTAGCTAGGCCTGCATTCCTTTTCAAAGGGCCATAGAAGAGAGCAAAAAAGGAGAAGGCAGAATAGAGCATGAAATAGGTGGAAGACAAGGGGTCAGGGGGGTTGGCAGTAAAAGAAACAGGGCCTGGCCTGGCAGAGAGTTAGAAGTTAGGGAACACAATGAGCGAGGGAGGAGGAAAGATGCCTCAGGCATTGAGCTCTCGGACTCTTCCCCACCGTGCCTGCAGAAAGAGCCTTCTCCCGAATGGATACATTTGCCTGGAGAGCCCAGAACTAATTTCAGTTAGCCAGAGGGTAAACAGAGGCCAGGGAGAGGTGCACGCCCCTCCATTTGACTAGGCTTCTGGGGCTTCTGGGAGGAAAAAAGGCATCAGTATTCCAGCAAGATCATCGTCACCAAGGCCACCATCACTAGGGGATTACAGAGCATGCTGTGACACTCTCCGGGGCCTGGTTGGCCAGGCTTATGTTGAAGAGCACATATCCTAACCCTAAGCTACCTGGGTGGCTGCACCATAGGGGCTGCACCGGATATAGGGCTGTGCCCGTAAGGGCTGTGGTCGCGTTTGGGAGCGTTAGGGACGCGTGGAGGCCGCAGGGCGCAGACCTCTGCCCATTTCCCTCCAGGATTAGGCCCTGATTCTCAGGCGTGGAGCCAGCCACTCCAAAACTGGCAGAAAGCAGCCCTCTCACCCCCAGGGCAAAGAGTGGGAAAGGCTGGTTACATCAAGTGTCTTTCAAATCTTTCACTTTCGAGAGCAGAGTGTTTACATTTTGGAATCATGAACAAGCAGCAATAGGAAAGCATACAGTATCAGAGGACAGAACACTGCCCTGCGCATATCAGTACACCCCAATGACAAAGTCAAAGATTTAAATGACCTGCTTAGCTATGAGTGGCTGACACCTCACAATGATTATCATCTCTCCGTGAAGCAAAACATCCTCGGAATTGGGTTGAAAGATAGATCTAATGTGCCAAAGGAAGGCAACATGGAAATTCAGTTTCCTGCTCTCAGGGGAAGGAGGGTCGACAGCCCAATGGGTTAATGCACCTACTGCAGCCTCCTATGTGGAGCCTGCAGGCGACGCATGCAGTTGCTGGTGAGATGCTGATACAGGTTCGCCTGCTATGCAGGGGCCCGTGGTCACCTCACAGCACCTCGAGAAGGTGTCCTGTTTGAGTCCCAGGGCAATCATTGTGTCAACCATGACCCGTAGATTACACCTTTTCCCCTCGTTTTTTTCCAATCAATTGGGGCCAGAGAGACAAGCTTTTGTATGGGCCTTACCAAGGCCAGCGTGCAGAAAACAAAGGCGCAACTGTTAGTAGTAACGCAGGTATTGAAGGGGCATTAGCTGTTGGCGGATGGCGCAGGGCAATGCATACCCATTTTCAAATAAAAAAAGTTTTTTTTTTATTAAAAAAAAAATACATGCCCAGGAAATTCCAGACCTTGGATTAGAACTCAGGTCTCCAGCATTCCAAGACCAAGCACTTATCACTTGTGCCACTGGTGGTTGTGCTTCTGAGACTTGCTTTTGGGCGTATATATCTTTCTCCTGCACGCCCCTGTGAGCATACCCATTTGCGTTGTGAAACATGTTCACTGGAGCCTACAAGGATAGAACATCTGCCCCCCCCCCCCCCCCCCTGCTCCCCCAAATACCAGCTAACTGCAGTGGCCTAGAGGTTAAGTGCTTGCATTACAGCAGCTGGGGGCCTGGGTTCGGGTCCTGCTTTCGGCACATAAACAGAATAGTTGGTCATCTCCTGGTACAGTTGGAGTGGAAGAAAGCGGAGAGGCGGGACTGTGGAAGCGAGGGAGTGCAGGCTAAAGGAAGAGGTGGGGTAGGCTAAAGGGGGAGGTAAGGTCGGATGAAGGGGTCCCTGGGGAGAAGAGGTGAGGCTGGCTGAGTCGGGGGAGGTCTAGAAGGGCATGGGGTAGGGGCCCTGGTAGAGGGAGGAAGAAAGCATAGAGGTGGGGCTGAGGAAGCCAGGAAGAAGGGGTGGTGGGGGCTGTGTAAAAGGAGAGTCCTAAGGTGGGGAAAGGGGCCATTGAGGAGGGCAGAAAAAAGGGTGCCAGTGGTGGGTGGAAAGGACAATGGGCTGACATTTTGTTCTCATCCAGCACTACCCTTTTAGCCTGCATTCCTCCTTTATTCCCTGCACTTCTCAGTCCCACCTCTATGCTTTCTTCCTCCCTCCCTCCCGCAGGGCACCTACCCCATGCCCTTCTCCCCCGACTCCGCCAGCCCCACCTCCTCTCCACAGGGACCCATGCATCCAGCCCTACCTCCCCCTTCAGCCCGCCCCACCTCACCTCACCTCACCTCACCTCCTCCTTTAGCCTGCACTCCCTCGCTTCTACCTCCCCCTTCAGCCCGCCCCACCTCACCTCCTCCTTTAGCCTGCACTCCCTCGCTTCCACAGTCCCACCCATCTGCTTGCTTCCACTGCAACTGTACAAGGAGATTACCAACTATTCCGTTTCTGTGCCGAAAGCAGGACTCAAACCCAGGCCCCCAGCGCTGTAACACAAGCACTTAACCTCTAGGCCACTGCAGTTAGCTGGTATTTGGGGGAGCTTGGGGGGGCATGATGTTCTAGCCTCATTTTCTTCAGTGAACATGTTTCACAATGCAAATGGGTATGCTCACAGGGGCATGCAGAAGAAAGACATATAGCCCAAAAGCTGCTTTCAGAAGCACAGCCACCAGTGGCTCCAGTGGGAAGTGATTGGTCTTGGAATGCGCGAGACCTGAGTTCTAATCCTCCTGGGCATGTTTTTTATTTATTTTTGCTGCTTGTTCATGATTTTTAAATGTAAAAACTCTGCACTCAAAAATAAAAATGATTTGACAGACTCTTGCTGTAGCCAGCCTTTCTCACTCTTTGCCCTGGGGGAGAACAACCCAATCACCCCTTCAGCCCCTCTTACTCGTCTCACAGCACCTCCCATAAGCGAGGAATGCATCTTTTGTTGGTAGATTTCCTTCATGAGGCTTAGCTAGGCCTGCATTCCTTTTCAAAGGGCCATAGAAGAGAGCAAAAAAGGAGAAGGCAGAATAGAGCATGAAATAGGTGGAAGACAAGGGGTCAGGGGGGTTGGCAGTAAAAGAAACAGGGCCTGGCCTGGCAGAGAGTTAGAAGTTAGGGAACACAATGAGCGAGGGAGGAGGAAAGATGCCTCAGGCATTGAGCTCTCGGACTCTTCCCCACCGTGCCTGCAGAAAGAGCCTTCTCCCGAATGGATACATTTGCCTGGAGAGCCCAGAACTAATTTCAGTTAGCCAGAGGGTAAACAGAGGCCAGGGAGAGGTGCACGCCCCTCCATTTGACTAGGCTTCTGGGGCTTCTGGGAGGAAAAAAGGCATCAGTATTCCAGCAAGATCATCGTCATCAAGGCCACCATCACTAGGGGATTACAGAGCATGCTGTGACACTCTCCGGGGCCTGGTTGGCCAGGCTTATGTTGAAGAGCACATATCCTAACCCTAAGCTACCTGGGTGGCTGCACCATAGGGGCTGCACCGGATATAGGGCTGTGCCCGTAAGGGCTGTGGTCGCGTTTGGGAGCGTTAGGGACGCGTGGAGGCCGCAGGGCGCAGACCTCTGCCCATTTCCCTCCAGGATTAGGCCCTGATTCTCAGGCGTGGAGCCAGCCACTCCAAAACTGGCAGAAAGCAGCCCTCTCACCCCCAGGGCAAAGAGTGGGAAAGGCTGGTTACATCAAGTGTCTTTCAAATCTTTCACTTTCGAGAGCAGAGTGTTTACATTTAGGAATCATGAACAAGCAGCAATAGGAAAGCATACAGTATCAGAGGACAGAACACTGCCCTGCGCATATCAGTACACCCCAATGACAAAGTCAAAGATTTAAATGACCTGCTTAGCTATGAGTGGCTGACACCTCACAATGATTATCATCTCTCCGTGAAGCAAAACATCCTCGGAATTGGGTTGAAAGATAGATCTAATGTGCCAAAGGAAGGCAACATGGAAATTCAGTTTCCTGCTCTCAGGGGAAGGAGGGTCGACAGCCCAATGGGTTAATGCACCTACTGCAGCCTCCTATGTGGAGCCTGCAGGCGACGCATGCAGTTGCTGGTGAGATGCTGATACAGGTTCGCCTGCTATGCAGGGGCCCGTGGTCACCTCACAGCACCTCGAGAAGGTGTCCTGTTTGAGTCCCAGGGCAATCATTGTGTCAACCATGACCCGTAGATTACACCTTTTCCCCTCGTTTTTTTCCAATCAATTGGGGCCAGAGAGACAAGCTTTTGTATGGGCCTTACCAAGGCCAGCGTGCAGAAAACAAAGGCGCAACTGTTAGTAGTAACGCAGGTATTGAAGGGGCATTAGCTGTTGGCGGATGGCGCAGGGCAATGCATACCCATTTTCAAATAAAAAAAGTTTTTTTTTTATTAAAAAAAAAATACATGCCCAGGAAATTCCAGACCTTGGATTAGAACTCAGGTCTCCAGCATTCCAAGACCAAGCACTTATCACTTGTGCCACTGGTGGTTGTGCTTCTGAGACTTGCTTTTGGGCGTATATATCTTTCTCCTGCACGCCCCTGTGAGCATACCCATTTGCGTTGTGAAACATGTTCACTGGAGCCTACAAGGATAGAACATCTGCCCCCCCCCCCCCCCCCTGCTCCCCCAAATACCAGCTAACTGCAGTGGCCTAGAGGTTAAGTGCTTGCATTACAGCAGCTGGGGGCCTGGGTTCGGGTCCTGCTTTCGGCACATAAACAGAATAGTTGGTCATCTCCTGGTACAGTTGGAGTGGAAGAAAGCGGAGAGGCGGGACTGTGGAAGCGAGGGAGTGCAGGCTAAAGGAAGAGGTGGGGTAGGCTAAAGGGGGAGGTAAGGTCGGATGAAGGGGTCCCTGGGGAGAAGAGGTGAGGCTGGCTGAGTCGGGGGAGGTCTAGAAGGGCATGGGGTAGGGGCCCTGGTAGAGGGAGGAAGAAAGCATAGAGGTGGGGCTGAGGAAGCCAGGAAGAAGGGGTGGTGGGGGCTGTGTAAAAGGAGAGTCCTAAGGTGGGGAAAGGGGCCATTGAGGAGGGCAGAAAAAAGGGTGCCAGTGGTGGGTGGAAAGGACAATGGGCTGACATTTTGTTCTCATCCAGCACTACCCTTTTAGCCTGCATTCCTCCTTTATTCCCTGCACTTCTCAGTCCCACCTCTATGCTTTCTTCCTCCCTCCCTCCCGCAGGGCACCTACCCCATGCCCTTCTCCCCCGACTCCGCCAGCCCCACCTCCTCTCCACAGGGACCCATGCATCCAGCCCTACCTCCCCCTTCAGCCCGCCCCACCTCACCTCACCTCACCTCACCTCCTCCTTTAGCCTGCACTCCCTCGCTTCTACCTCCCCCTTCAGCCCGCCCCACCTCACCTCCTCCTTTAGCCTGCACTCCCTCGCTTCCACAGTCCCACCCATCTGCTTGCTTCCACTGCAACTGTACAAGGAGATTACCAACTATTCCGTTTCTGTGCCGAAAGCAGGACTCAAACCCAGGCCCCCAGCGCTGTAACACAAGCACTTAACCTCTAGGCCACTGCAGTTAGCTGGTATTTGGGGGAGCTTGGGGGGGCATGATGTTCTAGCCTCATTTTCTTCAGTGAACATGTTTCACAATGCAAATGGGTATGCTCACAGGGGCATGCAGAAGAAAGACATATAGCCCAAAAGCTGCTTTCAGAAGCACAGCCACCAGTGGCTCCAGTGGGAAGTGATTGGTCTTGGAATGCGCGAGACCTGAGTTCTAATCCTCCTGGGCATGTTTTTTATTTATTTTTGCTGCTTGTTCATGATTTTTAAATGTAAAAACTCTGCACTCAAAAATAAAAATGATTTGACAGACTCTTGCTGTAGCCAGCCTTTCTCACTCTTTGCCCTGGGGGAGAACAACCCAATCACCCCTTCAGCCCCTCTTACTCGTCTCACAGCACCTCCCATAAGCGAGGAATGCATCTTTTGTTGGTAGATTTCCTTCATGAGGCTTAGCTAGGCCTGCATTCCTTTTCAAAGGGCCATAGAAGAGAGCAAAAAAGGAGAAGGCAGAATAGAGCATGAAATAGGTGGAAGACAAGGGGTCAGGGGGGTTGGCAGTAAAAGAAACAGGGCCTGGCCTGGCAGAGAGTTAGAAGTTAGGGAACACAATGAGCGAGGGAGGAGGAAAGATGCCTCAGGCATTGAGCTCTCGGACTCTTCCCCACCGTGCCTGCAGAAAGAGCCTTCTCCCGAATGGATACATTTGCCTGGAGAGCCCAGAACTAATTTCAGTTAGCCAGAGGGTAAACAGAGGCCAGGGAGAGGTGCACGCCCCTCCATTTGACTAGGCTTCTGGGGCTTCTGGGAGGAAAAAAGGCATCAGTATTCCAGCAAGATCATCGTCACCAAGGCCACCATCACTAGGGGATTACAGAGCATGCTGTGACACTCTCCGGGGCCTGGTTGGCCAGGCTTATGTTGAAGAGCACATATCCTAACCCTAAGCTACCTGGGTGGCTGCACCATAGGGGCTGCACCGGATATAGGGCTGTGCCCGTAAGGGCTGTGGTCGCGTTTGGGAGCGTTAGGGACGCGTGGAGGCCGCAGGGCGCAGACCTCTGCCCATTTCCCTCCAGGATTAGGCCCTGATTCTCAGGCGTGGAGCCAGCCACTCCAAAACTGGCAGAAAGCAGCCCTCTCACCCCCAGGGCAAAGAGTGGGAAAGGCTGGTTACATCAAGTGTCTTTCAAATCTTTCACTTTCGAGAGCAGAGTGTTTACATTTTGGAATCATGAACAAGCAGCAATAGGAAAGCATACAGTATCAGAGGACAGAACACTGCCCTGCGCATATCAGTACACCCCAATGACAAAGTCAAAGATTTAAATGACCTGCTTAGCTATGAGTGGCTGACACCTCACAATGATTATCATCTCTCCGTGAAGCAAAACATCCTCGGAATTGGGTTGAAAGATAGATCTAATGTGCCAAAGGAAGGCAACATGGAAATTCAGTTTCCTGCTCTCAGGGGAAGGAGGGTCGACAGCCCAATGGGTTAATGCACCTACTGCAGCCTCCTATGTGGAGCCTGCAGGCGACGCATGCAGTTGCTGGTGAGATGCTGATACAGGTTCGCCTGCTATGCAGGGGCCCGTGGTCACCTCACAGCACCTCGAGAAGGTGTCCTGTTTGAGTCCCAGGGCAATCATTGTGTCAACCATGACCCGTAGATTACACCTTTTCCCCTCGTTTTTTTCCAATCAATTGGGGCCAGAGAGACAAGCTTTTGTATGGGCCTTACCAAGGCCAGCGTGCAGAAAACAAAGGCGCAACTGTTAGTAGTAACGCAGGTATTGAAGGGGCATTAGCTGTTGGCGGATGGCGCAGGGCAATGCATACCCATTTTCAAATAAAAAAAGTTTTTTTTTTATTAAAAAAAAAATACATGCCCAGGAAATTCCAGACCTTGGATTAGAACTCAGGTCTCCAGCATTCCAAGACCAAGCACTTATCACTTGTGCCACTGGTGGTTGTGCTTCTGAGACTTGCTTTTGGGCGTATATATCTTTCTCCTGCACTCCCCTGTGAGCATACCCATTTGCGTTGTGAAACATGTTCACTGGAGCCTACAAGGATAGAACATCTGGCCCCCCCGCTCCCCCAAATACCAGCTAACTGCAGTGGCCTAGAGGTTAAGTGCTTGCATTACAGCAGCTGGGGGCCTGGGTTCGGGTCCTGCTTTCGGCACATAAACAGAATAGTTGGTCATCTCCTGGTACAGTTGGAGTGGAAGAAAGCGGAGAGGCGGGACTGTGGAAGCGAGGGAGTGCAGGCTAAAGGAAGAGGTGGGGTAGGCTAAAGGGGGAGGTAAGGTCGGATGAAGGGGTCCCTGGGGAGAAGAGGTGAGGCTGGCTGAGTCGGGGGAGGTCTAGAAGGGCATGGGGTAGGGGCCCTGGTAGAGGGAGGAAGAAAGCATAGAGGTGGGGCTGAGGAAGCCAGGAAGAAGGGGTGGTGGGGGCTGTGTAAAAGGAGAGTCCTAAGGTGGGGAAAGGGGCCATTGAGGAGGGCAGAAAAAAGGGTGCCAGTGGTGGGTGGAAAGGACAATGGGCTGACATTTTGTTCTCATCCAGCACTACCCTTTTAGCCTGCATTCCTCCTTTATTCCCTGCACTTCTCAGTCCCACCTCTATGCTTTCTTCCTCCCTCCCTCCCGCAGGGCACCTACCCCATGCCCTTCTCCCCCGACTCTGCCAGCCCCACCTCCTCTCCACAGGGACCCATGCATCCAGCCCTACCTCCCCCTTCAGCCCGCCCCACCTCACCTCACCTCCTCCTTTAGCCTGCACTCCCTCGCTTCTACCTCCCCCTTCAGCCCGCCCCACCTCACCTCCTCCTTTAGCCTGCACTCCCTCGCTTCCACAGTCCCACCCATCTGCTTGCTTCCACTGCAACTGTACAAGGAAATTACCAACTATTCCGTTTCTGTGCCGAAAGCAGGACTCAAACCCAGGCCCCCAGCGCTGTAACACAAGCACTTAACCTCTAGGCCACTGCAGTTAGCTGGTATTTGGGGGAGCTTGGGGGGGCATGATGTTCTAGCCTCATTTTCTTCAGTGAACATGTTTCACAATGCAAATGGGTATGCTCACAGGGGCATGCAGAAGAAAGACATATAGCCCAAAAGCTGCTTTCAGAAGCACAGCCACCAGTGGCTCCAGTGGGAAGTGATTGGTCTTGGAATGCGCGAGACCTGAGTTCTAATCCTCCTGGGCATGTTTTTTATTTATTTTTGCTGCTTGTTCATGATTTTTAAATGTAAAAACTCTGCACTCAAAAATAAAAATGATTTGACAGACTCTTGCTGTAGCCAGCCTTTCTCACTCTTTGCCCTGGGGGAGAACAACCCAATCACCCCTTCAGCCCCTCTTACTCGTCTCACAGCACCTCCCATAAGCGAGGAATGCATCTTTTGTTGGTAGATTTCCTTCATGAGGCTTAGCTAGGCCTGCATTCCTTTTCAAAGGGCCATAGAAGAGAGCAAAAAAGGAGAAGGCAGAATAGAGCATGAAATAGGTGGAAGACAAGGGGTCAGGGGGGTTGGCAGTAAAAGAAACAGGGCCTGGCCTGGCAGAGAGTTAGAAGTTAGGGAACACAATGAGCGAGGGAGGAGGAAAGATGCCTCAGGCATTGAGCTCTCGGACTCTTCCCCACCGTGCCTGCAGAAAGAGCCTTCTCCCGAATGGATACATTTGCCTGGAGAGCCCAGAACTAATTTCAGTTAGCCAGAGGGTAAACAGAGGCCAGGGAGAGGTGCACGCCCCTCCATTTGACTAGGCTTCTGGGGCTTCTGGGAGGAAAAAAGGCATCAGTATTCCAGCAAGATCATCGTCACCAAGGCCACCATCACTAGGGGATTACAGAGCATGCTGTGACACTCTCCGGGGCCTGGTTGGCCAGGCTTATGTTGAAGAGCACATATCCTAACCCTAAGCTACCTGGGTGGCTGCACCATAGGGGCTGCACCGGATATAGGGCTGTGCCCGTAAGGGCTGTGGTCGCGTTTGGGAGCGTTAGGGACGCGTGGAGGCCGCAGGGCGCAGACCTCTGCCCATTTCCCTCCAGGATTAGGCCCTGATTCTCAGGCGTGGAGCCAGCCACTCCAAAACTGGCAGAAAGCAGCCCTCTCACCCCCAGGGCAAAGAGTGGGAAAGGCTGGTTACATCAAGTGTCTTTCAAATCTTTCACTTTCGAGAGCAGAGTGTTTACATTTTGGAATCATGAACAAGCAGCAATAGGAAAGCATACAGTATCAGAGGACAGAACACTGCCCTGCGCATATCAGTACACCCCAATGACAAAGTCAAAGATTTAAATGACCTGCTTAGCTATGAGTGGCTGACACCTCACAATGATTATCATCTCTCCGTGAAGCAAAACATCCTCGGAATTGGGTTGAAAGATAGATCTAATGTGCCAAAGGAAGGCAACATGGAAATTCAGTTTCCTGCTCTCAGGGGAAGGAGGGTCGACAGCCCAATGGGTTAATGCACCTACTGCAGCCTCCTATGTGGAGCCTGCAGGCGACGCATGCAGTTGCTGGTGAGATGCTGATACAGGTTCGCCTGCTATGCAGGGGCCCGTGGTCACCTCACAGCACCTCGAGAAGGTGTCCTGTTTGAGTCCCAGGGCAATCATTGTGTCAACCATGACCCGTAGATTACACCTTTTCCCCTCGTTTTTTTCCAATCAATTGGGGCCAGAGAGACAAGCTTTTGTATGGGCCTTACCAAGGCCAGCGTGCAGAAAACAAAGGCGCAACTGTTAGTAGTAACGCAGGTATTGAAGGGGCATTAGCTGTTGGCGGATGGCGCAGGGCAATGCATACCCATTTTCAAATAAAAAAAGTTTTTTTTTTATTAAAAAAAAAATACATGCCCAGGAAATTCCAGACCTTGGATTAGAACTCAGGTCTCCAGCATTCCAAGACCAAGCACTTATCACTTGTGCCACTGGTGGTTGTGCTTCTGAGACTTGCTTTTGGGCGTATATATCTTTCTCCTGCACTCCCCTGTGAGCATACCCATTTGCGTTGTGAAACATGTTCACTGGAGCCTACAAGGATAGAACATCTGGCCCCCCCGCTCCCCCAAATACCAGCTAACTGCAGTGGCCTAGAGGTTAAGTGCTTGCATTACAGCAGCTGGGGGCCTGGGTTCGGGTCCTGCTTTCGGCACATAAACAGAATAGTTGGTCATCTCCTGGTACAGTTGGAGTGGAAGAAAGCGGAGAGGCGGGACTGTGGAAGCGAGGGAGTGCAGGCTAAAGGAAGAGGTGGGGTAGGCTAAAGGGGGAGGTAAGGTCGGATGAAGGGGTCCCTGGGGAGAAGAGGTGAGGCTGGCTGAGTCGGGGGAGGTCTAGAAGGGCATGGGGTAGGGGCCCTGGTAGAGGGAGGAAGAAAGCATAGAGGTGGGGCTGAGGAAGCCAGGAAGAAGGGGTGGTGGGGGCTGTGTAAAAGGAGAGTCCTAAGGTGGGGAAAGGGGCCATTGAGGAGGGCAGAAAAAAGGGTGCCAGTGGTGGGTGGAAAGGACAATGGGCTGACATTTTGTTCTCATCCAGCACTACCCTTTTAGCCTGCATTCCTCCTTTATTCCCTGCACTTCTCAGTCCCACCTCTATGCTTTCTTCCTCCCTCCCTCCCGCAGGGCACCTACCCCATGCCCTTCTCCCCCGACTCCGCCAGCCCCACCTCCTCTCCACAGGGACCCATGCATCCAGCCCTACCTCCCCCTTCAGCCCGCCCCACCTCACCTCACCTCATCCTTTAGCCTGCACTCCCTCGCTTCTACCTCCCCCTTCAGCCCGCCCCACCTCACCTCCTCCTTTAGCCTGCACTCCCTCGCTTCCACAGTCCCACCCATCTGCTTGCTTCCACTGCAACTGTACAAGGAGATTACCAACTATTCCGTTTCTGTGCCGAAAGCAGGACTCAAACCCAGGCCCCCAGCGCTGTAACACAAGCACTTAACCTCTAGGCCACTGCAGTTAGCTGGTATTTGGGGGAGCTTGGGGGGGCATGATGTTCTAGCCTCATTTTCTTCAGTGAACATGTTTCACAATGCAAATGGGTATGCTCACAGGGGCATGCAGAAGAAAGACATATAGCCCAAAAGCTGCTTTCAGAAGCACAGCCACCAGTGGCTCCAGTGGGAAGTGATTGGTCTTGGAATGCGCGAGACCTGAGTTCTAATCCTCCTGGGCATGTTTTTTATTTATTTTTGCTGCTTGTTCATGATTTTTAAATGTAAAAACTCTGCACTCAAAAATAAAAATGATTTGACAGACTCTTGCTGTAGCCAGCCTTTCTCACTCTTTGCCCTGGGGGAGAACAACCCAATCACCCCTTCAGCCCCTCTTACTCGTCTCACAGCACCTCCCATAAGCGAGGAATGCATCTTTTGTTGGTAGATTTCCTTCATGAGGCTTAGCTAGGCCTGCATTCCTTTTCAAAGGGCCATAGAAGAGAGCAAAAAAGGAGAAGGCAGAATAGAGCATGAAATAGGTGGAAGACAAGGGGTCAGGGGGGTTGGCAGTAAAAGAAACAGGGCCTGGCCTGGCAGAGAGTTAGAAGTTAGGGAACACAATGAGCGAGGGAGGAGGAAAGATGCCTCAGGCATTGAGCTCTCGGACTCTTCCCCACCGTGCCTGCAGAAAGAGCCTTCTCCCGAATGGATACATTTGCCTGGAGAGCCCAGAACTAATTTCAGTTAGCCAGAGGGTAAACAGAGGCCAGGGAGAGGTGCACGCCCCTCCATTTGACTAGGCTTCTGGGGCTTCTGGGAGGAAAAAAGGCATCAGTATTCCAGCAAGATCATCGTCACCAAGGCCACCATCACTAGGGGATTACAGAGCATGCTGTGACACTCTCCGGGGCCTGGTTGGCCAGGCTTATGTTGAAGAGCACATATCCTAACCCTAAGCTACCTGGGTGGCTGCACCATAGGGGCTGCACCGGATATAGGGCTGTGCCCGTAAGGGCTGTGGTCGCGTTTGGGAGCGTTAGGGACGCGTGGAGGCCGCAGGGCGCAGACCTCTGCCCATTTCCCTCCAGGATTAGGCCCTGATTCTCAGGCGTGGAGCCAGCCACTCCAAAACTGGCAGAAAGCAGCCCTCTCACCCCCAGGGCAAAGAGTGGGAAAGGCTGGTTACATCAAGTGTCTTTCAAATCTTTCACTTTCGAGAGCAGAGTGTTTACATTTTGGAATCATGAACAAGCAGCAATAGGAAAGCATACAGTATCAGAGGACAGAACACTGCCCTGCGCATATCAGTACACCCCAATGACAAAGTCAAAGATTTAAATGACCTGCTTAGCTATGAGTGGCTGACACCTCACAATGATTATCATCTCTCCGTGAAGCAAAACATCCTCGGAATTGGGTTGAAAGATAGATCTAATGTGCCAAAGGAAGGCAACATGGAAATTCAGTTTCCTGCTCTCAGGGGAAGGAGGGTCGACAGCCCAATGGGTTAATGCACCTACTGCAGCCTCCTATGTGGAGCCTGCAGGCGACGCATGCAGTTGCTGGTGAGATGCTGATACAGGTTCGCCTGCTATGCAGGGGCCCGTGGTCACCTCACAGCACCTCGAGAAGGTGTCCTGTTTGAGTCCCAGGGCAATCATTGTGTCAACCATGACCCGTAGATTACACCTTTTCCCCTCGTTTTTTTCCAATCAATTGGGGCCAGAGAGACAAGCTTTTGTATGGGCCTTACCAAGGCCAGCGTGCAGAAAACAAAGGCGCAACTGTTAGTAGTAACGCAGGTATTGAAGGGGCATTAGCTGTTGGCGGATGGCGCAGGGCAATGCATACCCATTTTCAAATAAAAAAAGTTTTTTTTTTATTAAAAAAAAAATACATGCCCAGGAAATTCCAGACCTTGGATTAGAACTCAGGTCTCCAGCATTCCAAGACCAAGCACTTATCACTTGTGCCACTGGTGGTTGTGCTTCTGAGACTTGCTTTTGGGCGTATATATCTTTCTCCTGCACTCCCCTGTGAGCATACCCATTTGCGTTGTGAAACATGTTCACTGGAGCCTACAAGGATAGAACATCTGGCCCCCCCGCTCCCCCAAATACCAGCTAACTGCAGTGGCCTAGAGGTTAAGTGCTTGCATTACAGCAGCTGGGGGCCTGGGTTCGGGTCCTGCTTTCGGCACATAAACAGAATAGTTGGTCATCTCCTGGTACAGTTGGAGTGGAAGAAAGCGGAGAGGCGGGACTGTGGAAGCGAGGGAGTGCAGGCTAAAGGAAGAGGTGGGGTAGGCTAAAGGGGGAGGTAAGGTCGGATGAAGGGGTCCCTGGGGAGAAGAGGTGAGGCTGGCTGAGTCGGGGGAGGTCTAGAAGGGCATGGGGTAGGGGCCCTGGTAGAGGGAGGAAGAAAGCATAGAGGTGGGGCTGAGGAAGCCAGGAAGAAGGGGTGGTGGGGGCTGTGTAAAAGGAGAGTCCTAAGGTGGGGAAAGGGGCCATTGAGGAGGGCAGAAAAAAGGGTGCCAGTGGTGGGTGGAAAGGACAATGGGCTGACATTTTGTTCTCATCCAGCACTACCCTTTTAGCCTGCATTCCTCCTTTATTCCCTGCACTTCTCAGTCCCACCTCTATGCTTTCTTCCTCCCTCCCTCCCGCAGGGCACCTACCCCATGCCCTTCTCCCCCGACTCCGCCAGCCCCACCTCCTCTCCACAGGGACCCATGCATCCAGCCCTACCTCCCCCTTCAGCCCGCCCCACCTCACCTCACCTCATCCTTTAGCCTGCACTCCCTCGCTTCTACCTCCCCCTTCAGCCCGCCCCACCTCACCTCCTCCTTTAGCCTGCACTCCCTCGCTTCCACAGTCCCACCCATCTGCTTGCTTCCACTGCAACTGTACAAGGAGATTACCAACTATTCCGTTTCTGTGCCGAAAGCAGGACTCAAACCCAGGCCCCCAGCGCTGTAACACAAGCACTTAACCTCTAGGCCACTGCAGTTAGCTGGTATTTGGGGGAGCTTGGGGGGGCATGATGTTCTAGCCTCATTTTCTTCAGTGAACATGTTTCACAATGCAAATGGGTATGCTCACAGGGGCATGCAGAAGAAAGACATATAGCCCAAAAGCTGCTTTCAGAAGCACAGCCACCAGTGGCTCCAGTGGGAAGTGATTGGTCTTGGAATGCGCGAGACCTGAGTTCTAATCCTCCTGGGCATGTTTTTTATTTATTTTTGCTGCTTGTTCATGATTTTTAAATGTAAAAACTCTGCACTCAAAAATAAAAATGATTTGACAGACTCTTGCTGTAGCCAGCCTTTCTCACTCTTTGCCCTGGGGGAGAACAACCCAATCACCCCTTCAGCCCCTCTTACTCGTCTCACAGCACCTCCCATAAGCGAGGAATGCATCTTTTGTTGGTAGATTTCCTTCATGAGGCTTAGCTAGGCCTGCATTCCTTTTCAAAGGGCCATAGAAGAGAGCAAAAAAGGAGAAGGCAGAATAGAGCATGAAATAGGTGGAAGACAAGGGGTCAGGGGGGTTGGCAGTAAAAGAAACAGGGCCTGGCCTGGCAGAGAGTTAGAAGTTAGGGAACACAATGAGCGAGGGAGGAGGAAAGATGCCTCAGGCATTGAGCTCTCGGACTCTTCCCCACCGTGCCTGCAGAAAGAGCCTTCTCCCGAATGGATACATTTGCCTGGAGAGCCCAGAACTAATTTCAGTTAGCCAGAGGGTAAACAGAGGCCAGGGAGAGGTGCACGCCCCTCCATTTGACTAGGCTTCTGGGGCTTCTGGGAGGAAAAAAGGCATCAGTATTCCAGCAAGATCATCGTCACCAAGGCCACCATCACTAGGGGATTACAGAGCATGCTGTGACACTCTCCGGGGCCTGGTTGGCCAGGCTTATGTTGAAGAGCACATATCCTAACCCTAAGCTACCTGGGTGGCTGCACCATAGGGGCTGCACCGGATATAGGGCTGTGCCCGTAAGGGCTGTGGTCGCGTTTGGGAGCGTTAGGGACGCGTGGAGGCCGCAGGGCGCAGACCTCTGCCCATTTCCCTCCAGGATTAGGCCCTGATTCTCAGGCGTGGAGCCAGCCACTCCAAAACTGGCAGAAAGCAGCCCTCTCACCCCCAGGGCAAAGAGTGGGAAAGGCTGGTTACATCAAGTGTCTTTCAAATCTTTCACTTTCGAGAGCAGAGTGTTTACATTTTGGAATCATGAACAAGCAGCAATAGGAAAGCATACAGTATCAGAGGACAGAACACTGCCCTGCGCATATCAGTACACCCCAATGACAAAGTCAAAGATTTAAATGACCTGCTTAGCTATGAGTGGCTGACACCTCACAATGATTATCATCTCTCCGTGAAGCAAAACATCCTCGGAATTGGGTTGAAAGATAGATCTAATGTGCCAAAGGAAGGCAACATGGAAATTCAGTTTCCTGCTCTCAGGGGAAGGAGGGTCGACAGCCCAATGGGTTAATGCACCTACTGCAGCCTCCTATGTGGAGCCTGCAGGCGACGCATGCAGTTGCTGGTGAGATGCTGATACAGGTTCGCCTGCTATGCAGGGGCCCGTGGTCACCTCACAGCACCTCGAGAAGGTGTCCTGTTTGAGTCCCAGGGCAATCATTGTGTCAACCATGACCCGTAGATTACACCTTTTCCCCTCGTTTTTTTCCAATCAATTGGGGCCAGAGAGACAAGCTTTTGTATGGGCCTTACCAAGGCCAGCGTGCAGAAAACAAAGGCGCAACTGTTAGTAGTAACGCAGGTATTGAAGGGGCATTAGCTGTTGGCGGATGGCGCAGGGCAATGCATACCCATTTTCAAATAAAAAAAGTTTTTTTTTTATTAAAAAAAAAATACATGCCCAGGAAATTCCAGACCTTGGATTAGAACTCAGGTCTCCAGCATTCCAAGACCAAGCACTTATCACTTGTGCCACTGGTGGTTGTGCTTCTGAGACTTGCTTTTGGGCGTATATATCTTTCTCCTGCACTCCCCTGTGAGCATACCCATTTGCGTTGTGAAACATGTTCACTGGAGCCTACAAGGATAGAACATCTGGCCCCCCCGCTCCCCCAAATACCAGCTAACTGCAGTGGCCTAGAGGTTAAGTGCTTGCATTACAGCAGCTGGGGGCCTGGGTTCGGGTCCTGCTTTCGGCACATAAACAGAATAGTTGGTCATCTCCTGGTACAGTTGGAGTGGAAGAAAGCGGAGAGGCGGGACTGTGGAAGCGAGGGAGTGCAGGCTAAAGGAAGAGGTGGGGTAGGCTAAAGGGGGAGGTAAGGTCGGATGAAGGGGTCCCTGGGGAGAAGAGGTGAGGCTGGCTGAGTCGGGGGA
The DNA here is from genome assembly GCF_040938575.1 of Ambystoma mexicanum. Lineage (NCBI taxonomy): Eukaryota > Metazoa > Chordata > Amphibia > Caudata > Ambystomatidae > Ambystoma > Ambystoma mexicanum. Next base: position 398,639 of record NW_027182333.1, on the reverse strand, counting down.
GGTCTAGAAGGGCATGGGGTAGGGGCCCTGGTAGAGGGAGGAAGAAAGCATAGAGGTGGGGCTGAGGAAGCCAGGAAGAAGGGGTGGTGGGGGCTGTGTAAAAGGAGAGTCCTAAGGTGGGGAAAGGGGCCATTGAGGAGGGCAGAAAAAAGGGTGCCAGTGGTGGGTGGAAAGGACAATGGGCTGACATTTTGTTCTCATCCAGCACTACCCTTTTAGCCTGCATTCCTCCTTTATTCCCTGCACTTCTCAGTCCCACCTCTATGCTTTCTTCCTCCCTCCCTCCCGCAGGGCACCTACCCCATGCCCTTCTCCCCCGACTCCGCCAGCCCCACCTCCTCTCCACAGGGACCCATGCATCCAGCCCTACCTCCCCCTTCAGCCCGCCCCACCTCACCTCACCTCACCTCCTCCTTTAGCCTGCACTCCCTCGCTTCTACCTCCCCCTTCAGCCCGCCCCACCTCACCTCCTCCTTTAGCCTGCACTCCCTCGCTTCCACAGTCCCACCCATCTGCTTGCTTCCACTGCAACTGTACAAGGAGATTACCAACTATTCCGTTTCTGTGCCGAAAGCAGGACTCAAACCCAGGCCCCCAGCGCTGTAACACAAGCACTTAACCTCTAGGCCACTGCAGTTAGCTGGTATTTGGGGGAGCTTGGGGGGGCATGATGTTCTAGCCTCATTTTCTTCAGTGAACATGTTTCACAATGCAAATGGGTATGCTCACAGGGGCATGCAGAAGAAAGACATATAGCCCAAAAGCTGCTTTCAGAAGCACAGCCACCAGTGGCTCCAGTGGGAAGTGATTGGTCTTGGAATGCGCGAGACCTGAGTTCTAATCCTCCTGGGCATGTTTTTTATTTATTTTTGCTGCTTGTTCATGATTTTTAAATGTAAAAACTCTGCACTCAAAAATAAAAATGATTTGACAGACTCTTGCTGTAGCCAGCCTTTCTCACTCTTTGCCCTGGGGGAGAACAACCCAATCACCCCTTCAGCCCCTCTTACTCGTCTCACAGCACCTCCCATAAGCGAGGAATGCATCTTTTGTTGGTAGATTTCCTTCATGAGGCTTAGCTAGGCCTGCATTCCTTTTCAAAGGGCCATAGAAGAGAGCAAAAAAGGAGAAGGCAGAATAGAGCATGAAATAGGTGGAAGACAAGGGGTCAGGGGGGTTGGCAGTAAAAGAAACAGGGCCTGGCCTGGCAGAGAGTTAGAAGTTAGGGAACACAATGAGCGAGGGAGGAGGAAAGATGCCTCAGGCATTGAGCTCTCGGACTCTTCCCCACCGTGCCTGCAGAAAGAGCCTTCTCCCGAATGGATACATTTGCCTGGAGAGCCCAGAACTAATTTCAGTTAGCCAGAGGGTAAACAGAGGCCAGGGAGAGGTGCACGCCCCTCCATTTGACTAGGCTTCTGGGGCTTCTGGGAGGAAAAAAGGCATCAGTATTCCAGCAAGATCATCGTCACCAAGGCCACCATCACTAGGGGATTACAGAGCATGCTGTGACACTCTCCGGGGCCTGGTTGGCCAGGCTTATGTTGAAGAGCACATATCCTAACCCTAAGCTACCTGGGTGGCTGCACCATAGGGGCTGCACCGGATATAGGGCTGTGCCCGTAAGGGCTGTGGTCGCGTTTGGGAGCGTTAGGGACGCGTGGAGGCCGCAGGGCGCAGACCTCTGCCCATTTCCCTCCAGGATTAGGCCCTGATTCTCAGGCGTGGAGCCAGCCACTCCAAAACTGGCAGAAAGCAGCCCTCTCACCCCCAGGGCAAAGAGTGGGAAAGGCTGGTTACATCAAGTGTCTTTCAAATCTTTCACTTTCGAGAGCAGAGTGTTTACATTTTGAAATCATGAACAAGCAGCAATAGGAAAGCATACAGTATCAGAGGACAGAACACTGCCCTGCGCATATCAGTACACCCCAATGACAAAGTCAAAGATTTAAATGACCTGCTTAGCTATGAGTGGCTGACACCTCACAATGATTATCATCTCTCCGTGAAGCAAAACATCCTCGGAATTGGGTTGAAAGATAGATCTAATGTGCCAAAGGAAGGCAACATGGAAATTCAGTTTCCTGCTCTCAGGGGAAGGAGGGTCGACAGCCCAATGGGTTAATGCACCTACTGCAGCCTCCTATGTGGAGCCTGCAGGCGACGCATGCAGTTGCTGGTGAGATGCTGATACAGGTTCGCCTGCTATGCAGGGGCCCGTGGTCACCTCACAGCACCTCGAGAAGGTGTCCTGTTTGAGTCCCAGGGCAATCATTGTGTCAACCATGACCCGTAGATTACACCTTTTCCCCTCGTTTTTTTCCAATCAATTGGGGCCAGAGAGACAAGCTTTTGTATGGGCCTTACCAAGGCCAGCGTGCAGAAAACAAAGGCGCAACTGTTAGTAGTAACGCAGGTATTGAAGGGGCATTAGCTGTTGGCGGATGGCGCAGGGCAATGCATACCCATTTTCAAATAAAAAAAGTTTTTTTTTTATTAAAAAAAAAATACATGCCCAGGAAATTCCAGACCTTGGATTAGAACTCAGGTCTCCAGCATTCCAAGACCAAGCACTTATCACTTGTGCCACTGGTGGTTGTGCTTCTGAGACTTGCTTTTGGGCGTATATATCTTTCTCCTGCACTCCCCTGTGAGCATACCCATTTGCGTTGTGAAACATGTTCACTGGAGCCTACAAGGATAGAACATCTGGCCCCCCCGCTCCCCCAAATACCAGCTAACTGCAGTGGCCTAGAGGTTAAGTGCTTGCATTACAGCAGCTGGGGGCCTGGGTTCGGGTCCTGCTTTCGGCACATAAACAGAATAGTTGGTCATCTCCTGGTACAGTTGGAGTGGAAGAAAGCGGAGAGGCGGGACTGTGGAAGCGAGGGAGTGCAGGCTAAAGGAAGAGGTGGGGTAGGCTAAAGGGGGAGGTAAGGTCGGATGAAGGGGTCCCTGGGGAGAAGAGGTGAGGCTGGCTGAGTCGGGGGAGGTCTAGAAGGGCATGGGGTAGGGGCCCTGGTAGAGGGAGGAAGAAAGCATAGAGGTGGGGCTGAGGAAGCCAGGAAGAAGGGGTGGTGGGGGCTGTGTAAAAGGAGAGTCCTAAGGTGGGGAAAGGGGCCATTGAGGAGGGCAGAAAAAAGGGTGCCAGTGGTGGGTGGAAAGGACAATGGGCTGACATTTTGTTCTCATCCAGCACTACCCTTTTAGCCTGCATTCCTCCTTTATTCCCTGCACTTCTCAGTCCCACCTCTATGCTTTCTTCCTCCCTCCCTCCCGCAGGGCACCTACCCCATGCCCTTCTCCCCCGACTCCGCCAGCCCCACCTCCTCTCCACAGGGACCCATGCATCCAGCCCTACCTCCCCCTTCAGCCCGCCCCACCTCACCTCACCTCACCTCCTCCTTTAGCCTGCACTCCCTCGCTTCTACCTCCCCCTTCAGCCCGCCCCACCTCACCTCCTCCTTTAGCCTGCACTCCCTCGCTTCCACAGTCCCACCCATCTGCTTGCTTCCACTGCAACTGTACAAGGAGATTACCAACTATTCCGTTTCTGTGCCGAAAGCAGGACTCAAACCCAGGCCCCCAGCGCTGTAACACAAGCACTTAACCTCTAGGCCACTGCAGTTAGCTGGTATTTGGGGGAGCTTGGGGGGGCATGATGTTCTAGCCTCATTTTCTTCAGTGAACATGTTTCACAATGCAAATGGGTATGCTCACAGGGGCATGCAGAAGAAAGACATATAGCCCAAAAGCTGCTTTCAGAAGCACAGCCACCAGTGGCTCCAGTGGGAAGTGATTGGTCTTGGAATGCGCGAGACCTGAGTTCTAATCCTCCTGGGCATGTTTTTTATTTATTTTTGCTGCTTGTTCATGATTTTTAAATGTAAAAACTCTGCACTCAAAAATAAAAATGATTTGACAGACTCTTGCTGTAGCCAGCCTTTCTCACTCTTTGCCCTGGGGGAGAACAACCCAATCACCCCTTCAGCCCCTCTTACTCGTCTCACAGCACCTCCCATAAGCGAGGAATGCATCTTTTGTTGGTAGATTTCCTTCATGAGGCTTAGCTAGGCCTGCATTCCTTTTCAAAGGGCCATAGAAGAGAGCAAAAAAGGAGAAGGCAGAATAGAGCATGAAATAGGTGGAAGACAAGGGGTCAGGGGGGTTGGCAGTAAAAGAAACAGGGCCTGGCCTGGCAGAGAGTTAGAAGTTAGGGAACACAATGAGCGAGGGAGGAGGAAAGATGCCTCAGGCATTGAGCTCTCGGACTCTTCCCCACCGTGCCTGCAGAAAGAGCCTTCTCCCGAATGGATACATTTGCCTGGAGAGCCCAGAACTAATTTCAGTTAGCCAGAGGGTAAACAGAGGCCAGGGAGAGGTGCACGCCCCTCCATTTGACTAGGCTTCTGGGGCTTCTGGGAGGAAAAAAGGCATCAGTATTCCAGCAAGATCATCGTCACCAAGGCCACCATCACTAGGGGATTACAGAGCATGCTGTGACACTCTCCGGGGCCTGGTTGGCCAGGCTTATGTTGAAGAGCACATATCCTAACCCTAAGCTACCTGGGTGGCTGCACCATAGGGGCTGCACCGGATATAGGGCTGTGCCCGTAAGGGCTGTGGTCGCGTTTGGGAGCGTTAGGGACGCGTGGAGGCCGCAGGGCGCAGACCTCTGCCCATTTCCCTCCAGGATTAGGCCCTGATTCTCAGGCGTGGAGCCAGCCACTCCAAAACTGGCAGAAAGCAGCCCTCTCACCCCCAGGGCAAAGAGTGGGAAAGGCTGGTTACATCAAGTGTCTTTCAAATCTTTCACTTTCGAGAGCAGAGTGTTTACATTTAGGAATCATGAACAAGCAGCAATAGGAAAGCATACAGTATCAGAGGACAGAACACTGCCCTGCGCATATCAGTACACCCCAATGACAAAGTCAAAGATTTAAATGACCTGCTTAGCTATGAGTGGCTGACACCTCACAATGATTATCATCTCTCCGTGAAGCAAAACATCCTCGGAATTGGGTTGAAAGATAGATCTAATGTGCCAAAGGAAGGCAACATGGAAATTCAGTTTCCTGCTCTCAGGGGAAGGAGGGTCGACAGCCCAATGGGTTAATGCACCTACTGCAGCCTCCTATGTGGAGCCTGCAGGCGACGCATGCAGTTGCTGGTGAGATGCTGATACAGGTTCGCCTGCTATGCAGGGGCCCGTGGTCACCTCACAGCACCTCGAGAAGGTGTCCTGTTTGAGTCCCAGGGCAATCATTGTGTCAACCATGACCCGTAGATTACACCTTTTCCCCTCGTTTTTTTCCAATCAATTGGGGCCAGAGAGACAAGCTTTTGTATGGGCCTTACCAAGGCCAGCGTGCAGAAAACAAAGGCGCAACTGTTAGTAGTAACGCAGGTATTGAAGGGGCATTAGCTGTTGGCGGATGGCGCAGGGCAATGCATACCCATTTTCAAATAAAAAAAGTTTTTTTTTTATTAAAAAAAAAATACATGCCCAGGAAATTCCAGACCTTGGATTAGAACTCAGGTCTCCAGCATTCCAAGACCAAGCACTTATCACTTGTGCCACTGGTGGTTGTGCTTCTGAGACTTGCTTTTGGGCGTATATATCTTTCTCCTGCACGCCCCTGTGAGCATACCCATTTGCGTTGTGAAACATGTTCACTGGAGCCTACAAGGATAGAACATCTGCCCCCCCCCCCCCCCCCCCCTGCTCCCCCAAATACCAGCTAACTGCAGTGGCCTAGAGGTTAAGTGCTTGCATTACAGCAGCTGGGGGCCTGGGTTCGGGTCCTGCTTTCGGCACATAAACAGAATAGTTGGTCATCTCCTGGTACAGTTGGAGTGGAAGAAAGCGGAGAGGCGGGACTGTGGAAGCGAGGGAGTGCAGGCTAAAGGAAGAGGTGGGGTAGGCTAAAGGGGGAGGTAAGGTCGGATGAAGGGGTCCCTGGGGAGAAGAGGTGAGGCTGGCTGAGTCGGGGGAGGTCTAGAAGGGCATGGGGTAGGGGCCCTGGTAGAGGGAGGAAGAAAGCATAGAGGTGGGGCTGAGGAAGCCAGGAAGAAGGGGTGGTGGGGGCTGTGTAAAAGGAGAGTCCTAAGGTGGGGAAAGGGGCCATTGAGGAGGGCAGAAAAAAGGGTGCCAGTGGTGGGTGGAAAGGACAATGGGCTGACATTTTGTTCTCATCCAGCACTACCCTTTTAGCCTGCATTCCTCCTTTATTCCCTGCACTTCTCAGTCCCACCTCTATGCTTTCTTCCTCCCTCCCTCCCGCAGGGCACCTACCCCATGCCCTTCTCCCCCGACTCCGCCAGCCCCACCTCCTCTCCACAGGGACCCATGCATCCAGCCCTACCTCCCCCTTCAGCCCGCCCCACCTCACCTCACCTCACCTCCTCCTTTAGCCTGCACTCCCTCGCTTCTACCTCCCCCTTCAGCCCGCCCCACCTCACCTCCTCCTTTAGCCTGCACTCCCTCGCTTCCACAGTCCCACCCATCTGCTTGCTTCCACTGCAACTGTACAAGGAGATTACCAACTATTCCGTTTCTGTGCCGAAAGCAGGACTCAAACCCAGGCCCCCAGCGCTGTAACACAAGCACTTAACCTCTAGGCCACTGCAGTTAGCTGGTATTTGGGGGAGCTTGGGGGGGCATGATGTTCTAGCCTCATTTTCTTCAGTGAACATGTTTCACAATGCAAATGGGTATGCTCACAGGGGCATGCAGAAGAAAGACATATAGCCCAAAAGCTGCTTTCAGAAGCACAGCCACCAGTGGCTCCAGTGGGAAGTGATTGGTCTTGGAATGCGCGAGACCTGAGTTCTAATCCTCCTGGGCATGTTTTTTATTTATTTTTGCTGCTTGTTCATGATTTTTAAATGTAAAAACTCTGCACTCAAAAATAAAAATGATTTGACAGACTCTTGCTGTAGCCAGCCTTTCTCACTCTTTGCCCTGGGGGAGAACAACCCAATCACCCCTTCAGCCCCTCTTACTCGTCTCACAGCACCTCCCATAAGCGAGGAATGCATCTTTTGTTGGTAGATTTCCTTCATGAGGCTTAGCTAGGCCTGCATTCCTTTTCAAAGGGCCATAGAAGAGAGCAAAAAAGGAGAAGGCAGAATAGAGCATGAAATAGGTGGAAGACAAGGGGTCAGGGGGGTTGGCAGTAAAAGAAACAGGGCCTGGCCTGGCAGAGAGTTAGAAGTTAGGGAACACAATGAGCGAGGGAGGAGGAAAGATGCCTCAGGCATTGAGCTCTCGGACTCTTCCCCACCGTGCCTGCAGAAAGAGCCTTCTCCCGAATGGATACATTTGCCTGGAGAGCCCAGAACTAATTTCAGTTAGCCAGAGGGTAAACAGAGGCCAGGGAGAGGTGCACGCCCCTCCATTTGACTAGGCTTCTGGGGCTTCTGGGAGGAAAAAAGGCATCAGTATTCCAGCAAGATCATCGTCACCAAGGCCACCATCACTAGGGGATTACAGAGCATGCTGTGACACTCTCCGGGGCCTGGTTGGCCAGGCTTATGTTGAAGAGCACATATCCTAACCCTAAGCTACCTGGGTGGCTGCACCATAGGGGCTGCACCGGATATAGGGCTGTGCCCGTAAGGGCTGTGGTCGCGTTTGGGAGCGTTAGGGACGCGTGGAGGCCGCAGGGCGCAGACCTCTGCCCATTTCCCTCCAGGATTAGGCCCTGATTCTCAGGCGTGGAGCCAGCCACTCCAAAACTGGCAGAAAGCAGCCCTCTCACCCCCAGGGCAAAGAGTGGGAAAGGCTGGTTACATCAAGTGTCTTTCAAATCTTTCACTTTCGAGAGCAGAGTGTTTACATTTTGGAATCATGAACAAGCAGCAATAGGAAAGCATACAGTATCAGAGGACAGAACACTGCCCTGCGCATATCAGTACACCCCAATGACAAAGTCAAAGATTTAAATGACCTGCTTAGCTATGAGTGGCTGACACCTCACAATGATTATCATCTCTCCGTGAAGCAAAACATCCTCGGAATTGGGTTGAAAGATAGATCTAATGTGCCAAAGGAAGGCAACATGGAAATTCAGTTTCCTGCTCTCAGGGGAAGGAGGGTCGACAGCCCAATGGGTTAATGCACCTACTGCAGCCTCCTATGTGGAGCCTGCAGGCGACGCATGCAGTTGCTGGTGAGATGCTGATACAGGTTCGCCTGCTATGCAGGGGCCCGTGGTCACCTCACAGCACCTCGAGAAGGTGTCCTGTTTGAGTCCCAGGGCAATCATTGTGTCAACCATGACCCGTAGATTACACCTTTTCCCCTCGTTTTTTTCCAATCAATTGGGGCCAGAGAGACAAGCTTTTGTATGGGCCTTACCAAGGCCAGCGTGCAGAAAACAAAGGCGCAACTGTTAGTAGTAACGCAGGTATTGAAGGGGCATTAGCTGTTGGCGGATGGCGCAGGGCAATGCATACCCATTTTCAAATAAAAAAAGTTTTTTTTTTATTAAAAAAAAAATACATGCCCAGGAAATTCCAGACCTTGGATTAGAACTCAGGTCTCCAGCATTCCAAGACCAAGCACTTATCACTTGTGCCACTGGTGGTTGTGCTTCTGAGACTTGCTTTTGGGCGTATATATCTTTCTCCTGCACTCCCCTGTGAGCATACCCATTTGCGTTGTGAAACATGTTCACTGGAGCCTACAAGGATAGAACATCTGGCCCCCCCGCTCCCCCAAATACCAGCTAACTGCAGTGGCCTAGAGGTTAAGTGCTTGCATTACAGCAGCTGGGGGCCTGGGTTCGGGTCCTGCTTTCGGCACATAAACAGAATAGTTGGTCATCTCCTGGTACAGTTGGAGTGGAAGAAAGCGGAGAGGCGGGACTGTGGAAGCGAGGGAGTGCAGGCTAAAGGAAGAGGTGGGGTAGGCTAAAGGGGGAGGTAAGGTCGGATGAAGGGGTCCCTGGGGAGAAGAGGTGAGGCTGGCTGAGTCGGGGGAGGTCTAGAAGGGCATGGGGTAGGGGCCCTGGTAGAGGGAGGAAGAAAGCATAGAGGTGGGGCTGAGGAAGCCAGGAAGAAGGGGTGGTGGGGGCTGTGTAAAAGGAGAGTCCTAAGGTGGGGAAAGGGGCCATTGAGGAGGGCAGAAAAAAGGGTGCCAGTGGTGGGTGGAAAGGACAATGGGCTGACATTTTGTTCTCATCCAGCACTACCCTTTTAGCCTGCATTCCTCCTTTATTCCCTGCACTTCTCAGTCCCACCTCTATGCTTTCTTCCTCCCTCCCTCCCGCAGGGCACCTACCCCATGCCCTTCTCCCCCGACTCCGCCAGCCCCACCTCCTCTCCACAGGGACCCATGCATCCAGCCCTACCTCCCCCTTCAGCCCGCCCCACCTCACCTCACCTCCTCCTTTAGCCTGCACTCCCTCGCTTCTACCTCCCCCTTCAGCCCGCCCCACCTCACCTCCTCCTTTAGCCTGCACTCCCTCGCTTCCACAGTCCCACCCATCTGCTTGCTTCCACTGCAACTGTACAAGGAAATTACCAACTATTCCGTTTCTGTGCCGAAAGCAGGACTCAAACCCAGGCCCCCAGCGCTGTAACACAAGCACTTAACCTCTAGGCCACTGCAGTTAGCTGGTATTTGGGGGAGCTTGGGGGGGCATGATGTTCTAGCCTCATTTTCTTCAGTGAACATGTTTCACAATGCAAATGGGTATGCTCACAGGGGCATGCAGAAGAAAGACATATAGCCCAAAAGCTGCTTTCAGAAGCACAGCCACCAGTGGCTCCAGTGGGAAGTGATTGGTCTTGGAATGCGCGAGACCTGAGTTCTAATCCTCCTGGGCATGTTTTTTATTTATTTTTGCTGCTTGTTCATGATTTTTAAATGTAAAAACTCTGCACTCAAAAATAAAAATGATTTGACAGACTCTTGCTGTAGCCAGCCTTTCTCACTCTTTGCCCTGGGGGAGAACAACCCAATCACCCCTTCAGCCCCTCTTACTCGTCTCACAGCACCTCCCATAAGCGAGGAATGCATCTTTTGTTGGTAGATTTCCTTCATGAGGCTTAGCTAGGCCTGCATTCCTTTTCAAAGGGCCATAGAAGAGAGCAAAAAAGGAGAAGGCAGAATAGAGCATGAAATAGGTGGAAGACAAGGGGTCAGGGGGGTTGGCAGTAAAAGAAACAGGGCCTGGCCTGGCAGAGAGTTAGAAGTTAGGGAACACAATGAGCGAGGGAGGAGGAAAGATGCCTCAGGCATTGAGCTCTCGGACTCTTCCCCACCGTGCCTGCAGAAAGAGCCTTCTCCCGAATGGATACATTTGCCTGGAGAGCCCAGAACTAATTTCAGTTAGCCAGAGGGTAAACAGAGGCCAGGGAGAGGTGCACGCCCCTCCATTTGACTAGGCTTCTGGGGCTTCTGGGAGGAAAAAAGGCATCAGTATTCCAGCAAGATCATCGTCACCAAGGCCACCATCACTAGGGGATTACAGAGCATGCTGTGACACTCTCCGGGGCCTGGTTGGCCAGGCTTATGTTGAAGAGCACATATCCTAACCCTAAGCTACCTGGGTGGCTGCACCATAGGGGCTGCACCGGATATAGGGCTGTGCCCGTAAGGGCTGTGGTCGCGTTTGGGAGCGTTAGGGACGCGTGGAGGCCGCAGGGCGCAGACCTCTGCCCATTTCCCTCCAGGATTAGGCCCTGATTCTCAGGCGTGGAGCCAGCCACTCCAAAACTGGCAGAAAGCAGCCCTCTCACCCCCAGGGCAAAGAGTGGGAAAGGCTGGTTACATCAAGTGTCTTTCAAATCTTTCACTTTCGAGAGCAGAGTGTTTACATTTAGGAATCATGAACAAGCAGCAATAGGAAAGCATACAGTATCAGAGGACAGAACACTGCCCTGCGCATATCAGTACACCCCAATGACAAAGTCAAAGATTTAAATGACCTGCTTAGCTATGAGTGGCTGACACCTCACAATGATTATCATCTCTCCGTGAAGCAAAACATCCTCGGAATTGGGTTGAAAGATAGATCTAATGTGCCAAAGGAAGGCAACATGGAAATTCAGTTTCCTGCTCTCAGGGGAAGGAGGGTCGACAGCCCAATGGGTTAATGCACCTACTGCAGCCTCCTATGTGGAGCCTGCAGGCGACGCATGCAGTTGCTGGTGAGATGCTGATACAGGTTCGCCTGCTATGCAGGGGCCCGTGGTCACCTCACAGCACCTCGAGAAGGTGTCCTGTTTGAGTCCCAGGGCAATCATTGTGTCAACCATGACCCGTAGATTACACCTTTTCCCCTCGTTTTTTTCCAATCAATTGGGGCCAGAGAGACAAGCTTTTGTATGGGCCTTACCAAGGCCAGCGTGCAGAAAACAAAGGCGCAACTGTTAGTAGTAACGCAGGTATTGAAGGGGCATTAGCTGTTGGCGGATGGCGCAGGGCAATGCATACCCATTTTCAAATAAAAAAAGTTTTTTTTTTATTAAAAAAAAAATACATGCCCAGGAAATTCCAGACCTTGGATTAGAACTCAGGTCTCCAGCATTCCAAGACCAAGCACTTATCACTTGTGCCACTGGTGGTTGTGCTTCTGAGACTTGCTTTTGGGCGTATATATCTTTCTCCTGCACGCCCCTGTGAGCATACCCATTTGCGTTGTGAAACATGTTCACTGGAGCCTACAAGGATAGAACATCTGCCCCCCCCCCCCCCCCCCTGCTCCCCCAAATACCAGCTAACTGCAGTGGCCTAGAGGTTAAGTGCTTGCATTACAGCAGCTGGGGGCCTGGGTTCGGGTCCTGCTTTCGGCACATAAACAGAATAGTTGGTCATCTCCTGGTACAGTTGGAGTGGAAGAAAGCGGAGAGGCGGGACTGTGGAAGCGAGGGAGTGCAGGCTAAAGGAAGAGGTGGGGTAGGCTAAAGGGGGAGGTAAGGTCGGATGAAGGGGTCCCTGGGGAGAAGAGGTGAGGCTGGCTGAGTCGGGGGAGGTCTAGAAGGGCATGGGGTAGGGGCCCTGGTAGAGGGAGGAAGAAAGCATAGAGGTGGGGCTGAGGAAGCCAGGAAGAAGGGGTGGTGGGGGCTGTGTAAAAGGAGAGTCCTAAGGTGGGGAAAGGGGCCATTGAGGAGGGCAGAAAAAAGGGTGCCAGTGGTGGGTGGAAAGGACAATGGGCTGACATTTTGTTCTCATCCAGCACTACCCTTTTAGCCTGCATTCCTCCTTTATTCCCTGCACTTCTCAGTCCCACCTCTATGCTTTCTTCCTCCCTCCCTCCCGCAGGGCACCTACCCCATGCCCTTCTCCCCCGACTCCGCCAGCCCCACCTCCTCTCCACAGGGACCCATGCATCCAGCCCTACCTCCCCCTTCAGCCCGCCCCACCTCACCTCACCTCACCTCCTCCTTTAGCCTGCACTCCCTCGCTTCTACCTCCCCCTTCAGCCCGCCCCACCTCACCTCCTCCTTTAGCCTGCACTCCCTCGCTTCCACAGTCCCACCCATCTGCTTGCTTCCACTGCAACTGTACAAGGAGATTACCAACTATTCCGTTTCTGTGCCGAAAGCAGGACTCAAACCCAGGCCCCCAGCGCTGTAACACAAGCACTTAACCTCTAGGCCACTGCAGTTAGCTGGTATTTGGGGGAGCTTGGGGGGGCATGATGTTCTAGCCTCATTTTCTTCAGTGAACATGTTTCACAATGCAAATGGGTATGCTCACAGGGGCATGCAGAAGAAAGACATATAGCCCAAAAGCTGCTTTCAGAAGCACAGCCACCAGTGGCTCCAGTGGGAAGTGATTGGTCTTGGAATGCGCGAGACCTGAGTTCTAATCCTCCTGGGCATGTTTTTTATTTATTTTTGCTGCTTGTTCATGATTTTTAAATGTAAAAACTCTGCACTCAAAAATAAAAATGATTTGACAGACTCTTGCTGTAGCCAGCCTTTCTCACTCTTTGCCCTGGGGGAGAACAACCCAATCACCCCTTCAGCCCCTCTTACTCGTCTCACAGCACCTCCCATAAGCGAGGAATGCATCTTTTGTTGGTAGATTTCCTTCATGAGGCTTAGCTAGGCCTGCATTCCTTTTCAAAGGGCCATAGAAGAGAGCAAAAAAGGAGAAGGCAGAATAGAGCATGAAATAGGTGGAAGACAAGGGGTCAGGGGGGTTGGCAGTAAAAGAAACAGGGCCTGGCCTGGCAGAGAGTTAGAAGTTAGGGAACACAATGAGCGAGGGAGGAGGAAAGATGCCTCAGGCATTGAGCTCTCGGACTCTTCCCCACCGTGCCTGCAGAAAGAGCCTTCTCCCGAATGGATACATTTGCCTGGAGAGCCCAGAACTAATTTCAGTTAGCCAGAGGGTAAACAGAGGCCAGGGAGAGGTGCACGCCCCTCCATTTGACTAGGCTTCTGGGGCTTCTGGGAGGAAAAAAGGCATCAGTATTCCAGCAAGATCATCGTCACCAAGGCCACCATCACTAGGGGATTACAGAGCATGCTGTGACACTCTCCGGGGCCTGGTTGGCCAGGCTTATGTTGAAGAGCACATATCCTAACCCTAAGCTACCTGGGTGGCTGCACCATAGGGGCTGCACCGGATATAGGGCTGTGCCCGTAAGGGCTGTGGTCGCGTTTGGGAGCGTTAGGGACGCGTGGAGGCCGCAGGGCGCAGACCTCTGCCCATTTCCCTCCAGGATTAGGCCCTGATTCTCAGGCGTGGAGCCAGCCACTCCAAAACTGGCAGAAAGCAGCCCTCTCACCCCCAGGGCAAAGAGTGGGAAAGGCTGGTTACATCAAGTGTCTTTCAAATCTTTCACTTTCGAGAGCAGAGTGTTTACATTTTGGAATCATGAACAAGCAGCAATAGGAAAGCATACAGTATCAGAGGACAGAACACTGCCCTGCGCATATCAGTACACCCCAATGACAAAGTCAAAGATTTAAATGACCTGCTTAGCTATGAGTGGCTGACACCTCACAATGATTATCATCTCTCCGTGAAGCAAAACATCCTCGGAATTGGGTTGAAAGATAGATCTAATGTGCCAAAGGAAGGCAACATGGAAATTCAGTTTCCTGCTCTCAGGGGAAGGAGGGTCGACAGCCCAATGGGTTAATGCACCTACTGCAGCCTCCTATGTGGAGCCTGCAGGCGACGCATGCAGTTGCTGGTGAGATGCTGATACAGGTTCGCCTGCTATGCAGGGGCCCGTGGTCACCTCACAGCACCTCGAGAAGGTGTCCTGTTTGAGTCCCAGGGCAATCATTGTGTCAACCATGACCCGTAGATTACACCTTTTCCCCTCGTTTTTTTCCAATCAATTGGGGCCAGAGAGACAAGCTTTTGTATGGGCCTTACCAAGGCCAGCGTGCAGAAAACAAAGGCGCAACTGTTAGTAGTAACGCAGGTATTGAAGGGGCATTAGCTGTTGGCGGATGGCGCAGGGCAATGCATACCCATTTTCAAATAAAAAAAGTTTTTTTTTTATTAAAAAAAAAATACATGCCCAGGAAATTCCAGACCTTGGATTAGAACTCAGGTCTCCAGCATTCCAAGACCAAGCACTTATCACTTGTGCCACTGGTGGTTGTGCTTCTGAGACTTGCTTTTGGGCGTATATATCTTTCTCCTGCACTCCCCTGTGAGCATACCCATTTGCGTTGTGAAACATGTTCACTGGAGCCTACAAGGATAGAACATCTGGCCCCCCCGCTCCCCCAAATACCAGCTAACTGCAGTGGCCTAGAGGTTAAGTGCTTGCATTACAGCAGCTGGGGGCCTGGGTTCGGGTCCTGCTTTCGGCACATAAACAGAATAGTTGGTCATCTCCTGGTACAGTTGGAGTGGAAGAAAGCGGAGAGGCGGGACTGTGGAAGCGAGGGAGTGCAGGCTAAAGGAAGAGGTGGGGTAGGCTAAAGGGGGAGGTAAGGTCGGATGAAGGGGTCCCTGGGGAGAAGAGGTGAGGCTGGCTGAGTCGGGGGAGGTCTAGAAGGGCATGGGGTAGGGGCCCTGGTAGAGGGAGGAAGAAAGCATAGAGGTGGGGCTGAGGAAGCCAGGAAGAAGGGGTGGTGGGGGCTGTGTAAAAGGAGAGTCCTAAGGTGGGGAAAGGGGCCATTGAGGAGGGCAGAAAAAAGGGTGCCAGTGGTGGGTGGAAAGGACAATGGGCTGACATTTTGTTCTCATCCAGCACTACCCTTTTAGCCTGCATTCCTCCTTTATTCCCTGCACTTCTCAGTCCCACCTCTATGCTTTCTTCCTCCCTCCCTCCCGCAGGGCACCTACCCCATGCCCTTCTCCCCCGACTCCGCCAGCCCCACCTCCTCTCCACAGGGACCCATGCATCCAGCCCTACCTCCCCCTTCAGCCCGCCCCACCTCACCTCACCTCCTCCTTTAGCCTGCACTCCCTCGCTTCTACCTCCCCCTTCAGCCCGCCCCACCTCACCTCCTCCTTTAGCCTGCACTCCCTCGCTTCCACAGTCCCACCCATCTGCTTGCTTCCACTGCAACTGTACAAGGAAATTACCAACTATTCCGTTTCTGTGCCGAAAGCAGGACTCAAACCCAGGCCCCCAGCGCTGTAACACAAGCACTTAACCTCTAGGCCACTGCAGTTAGCTGGTATTTGGGGGAGCTTGGGGGGGCATGATGTTCTAGCCTCATTTTCTTCAGTGAACATGTTTCACAATGCAAATGGGTATGCTCACAGGGGCATGCAGAAGAAAGACATATAGCCCAAAAGCTGCTTTCAGAAGCACAGCCACCAGTGGCTCCAGTGGGAAGTGATTGGTCTTGGAATGCGCGAGACCTGAGTTCTAATCCTCCTGGGCATGTTTTTTATTTATTTTTGCTGCTTGTTCATGATTTTTAAATGTAAAAACTCTGCACTCAAAAATAAAAATGATTTGACAGACTCTTGCTGTAGCCAGCCTTTCTCACTCTTTGCCCTGGGGGAGAACAACCCAATCACCCCTTCAGCCCCTCTTACTCGTCTCACAGCACCTCCCATAAGCGAGGAATGCATCTTTTGTTGGTAGATTTCCTTCATGAGGCTTAGCTAGGCCTGCATTCCTTTTCAAAGGGCCATAGAAGAGAGCAAAAAAGGAGAAGGCAGAATAGAGCATGAAATAGGTGGAAGACAAGGGGTCAGGGGGGTTGGCAGTAAAAGAAACAGGGCCTGGCCTGGCAGAGAGTTAGAAGTTAGGGAACACAATGAGCGAGGGAGGAGGAAAGATGCCTCAGGCATTGAGCTCTCGGACTCTTCCCCACCGTGCCTGCAGAAAGAGCCTTCTCCCGAATGGATACATTTGCCTGGAGAGCCCAGAACTAATTTCAGTTAGCCAGAGGGTAAACAGAGGCCAGGGAGAGGTGCACGCCCCTCCATTTGACTAGGCTTCTGGGGCTTCTGGGAGGAAAAAAGGCATCAGTATTCCAGCAAGATCATCGTCACCAAGGCCACCATCACTAGGGGATTACAGAGCATGCTGTGACACTCTCCGGGGCCTGGTTGGCCAGGCTTATGTTGAAGAGCACATATCCTAACCCTAAGCTACCTGGGTGGCTGCACCATAGGGGCTGCACCGGATATAGGGCTGTGCCCGTAAGGGCTGTGGTCGCGTTTGGGAGCGTTAGGGACGCGTGGAGGCCGCAGGGCGCAGACCTCTGCCCATTTCCCTCCAGGATTAGGCCCTGATTCTCAGGCGTGGAGCCAGCCACTCCAAAACTGGCAGAAAGCAGCCCTCTCACCCCCAGGGCAAAGAGTGGGAAAGGCTGGTTACATCAAGTGTCTTTCAAATCTTTCACTTTCGAGAGCAGAGTGTTTACATTTTGGAATCATGAACAAGCAGCAATAGGAAAGCATACAGTATCAGAGGACAGAACACTGCCCTGCGCATATCAGTACACCCCAATGACAAAGTCAAAGATTTAAATGACCTGCTTAGCTATGAGTGGCTGACACCTCACAATGATTATCATCTCTCCGTGAAGCAAAACATCCTCGGAATTGGGTTGAAAGATAGATCTAATGTGCCAAAGGAAGGCAACATGGAAATTCAGTTTCCTGCTCTCAGGGGAAGGAGGGTCGACAGCCCAATGGGTTAATGCACCTACTGCAGCCTCCTATGTGGAGCCTGCAGGCGACGCATGCAGTTGCTGGTGAGATGCTGATACAGGTTCGCCTGCTATGCAGGGGCCCGTGGTCACCTCACAGCACCTCGAGAAGGTGTCCTGTTTGAGTCCCAGGGCAATCATTGTGTCAACCATGACCCGTAGATTACACCTTTTCCCCTCGTTTTTTTCCAATCAATTGGGGCCAGAGAGACAAGCTTTTGTATGGGCCTTACCAAGGCCAGCGTGCAGAAAACAAAGGCGCAACTGTTAGTAGTAACGCAGGTATTGAAGGGGCATTAGCTGTTGGCGGATGGCGCAGGGCAATGCATACCCATTTTCAAATAAAAAAAGTTTTTTTTTTATTAAAAAAAAAATACATGCCCAGGAAATTCCAGACCTTGGATTAGAACTCAGGTCTCCAGCATTCCAAGACCAAGCACTTATCACTTGTGCCACTGGTGGTTGTGCTTCTGAGACTTGCTTTTGGGCGTATATATCTTTCTCCTGCACTCCCCTGTGAGCATACCCATTTGCGTTGTGAAACATGTTCACTGGAGCCTACAAGGATAGAACATCTGGCCCCCCCGCTCCCCCAAATACCAGCTAACTGCAGTGGCCTAGAGGTTAAGTGCTTGCATTACAGCAGCTGGGGGCCTGGGTTCGGGTCCTGCTTTCGGCACATAAACAGAATAGTTGGTCATCTCCTGGTACAGTTGGAGTGGAAGAAAGCGGAGAGGCGGGACTGTGGAAGCGAGGGAGTGCAGGCTAAAGGAAGAGGTGGGGTAGGCTAAAGGGGGAGGTAAGGTCGGATGAAGGGGTCCCTGGGGAGAAGAGGTGAGGCTGGCTGAGTCGGGGGAGGTCTAGAAGGGCATGGGGTAGGGGCCCTGGTAGAGGGAGGAAGAAAGCATAGAGGTGGGGCTGAGGAAGCCAGGAAGAAGGGGTGGTGGGGGCTGTGTAAAAGGAGAGTCCTAAGGTGGGGAAAGGGGCCATTGAGGAGGGCAGAAAAAAGGGTGCCAGTGGTGGGTGGAAAGGACAATGGGCTGACATTTTGTTCTCATCCAGCACTACCCTTTTAGCCTGCATTCCTCCTTTATTCCCTGCACTTCTCAGTCCCACCTCTATGCTTTCTTCCTCCCTCCCTCCCGCAGGGCACCTACCCCATGCCCTTCTCCCCCGACTCCGCCAGCCCCACCTCCTCTCCACAGGGACCCATGCATCCAGCCCTACCTCCCCCTTCAGCCCGCCCCACCTCACCTCACCTCCTCCTTTAGCCTGCACTCCCTCGCTTCTACCTCCCCCTTCAGCCCGCCCCACCTCACCTCCTCCTTTAGCCTGCACTCCCTCGCTTCCACAGTCCCACCCATCTGCTTGCTTCCACTGCAACTGTACAAGGAAATTACCAACTATTCCGTTTCTGTGCCGAAAGCAGGACTCAAACCCAGGCCCCCAGCGCTGTAACACAAGCACTTAACCTCTAGGCCACTGCAGTTAGCTGGTATTTGGGGGAGCTTGGGGGGGCATGATGTTCTAGCCTCATTTTCTTCAGTGAACATGTTTCACAATGCAAATGGGTATGCTCACAGGGGCATGCAGAAGAAAGACATATAGCCCAAAAGCTGCTTTCAGAAGCACAGCCACCAGTGGCTCCAGTGGGAAGTGATTGGTCTTGGAATGCGCGAGACCTGAGTTCTAATCCTCCTGGGCATGTTTTTTATTTATTTTTGCTGCTTGTTCATGATTTTTAAATGTAAAAACTCTGCACTCAAAAATAAAAATGATTTGACAGACTCTTGCTGTAGCCAGCCTTTCTCACTCTTTGCCCTGGGGGAGAACAACCCAATCACCCCTTCAGCCCCTCTTACTCGTCTCACAGCACCTCCCATAAGCGAGGAATGCATCTTTTGTTGGTAGATTTCCTTCATGAGGCTTAGCTAGGCCTGCATTCCTTTTCAAAGGGCCATAGAAGAGAGCAAAAAAGGAGAAGGCAGAATAGAGCATGAAATAGGTGGAAGACAAGGGGTCAGGGGGGTTGGCAGTAAAAGAAACAGGGCCTGGCCTGGCAGAGAGTTAGAAGTTAGGGAACACAATGAGCGAGGGAGGAGGAAAGATGCCTCAGGCATTGAGCTCTCGGACTCTTCCCCACCGTGCCTGCAGAAAGAGCCTTCTCCCGAATGGATACATTTGCCTGGAGAGCCCAGAACTAATTTCAGTTAGCCAGAGGGTAAACAGAGGCCAGGGAGAGGTGCACGCCCCTCCATTTGACTAGGCTTCTGGGGCTTCTGGGAGGAAAAAAGGCATCAGTATTCCAGCAAGATCATCGTCACCAAGGCCACCATCACTAGGGGATTACAGAGCATGCTGTGACACTCTCCGGGGCCTGGTTGGCCAGGCTTATGTTGAAGAGCACATATCCTAACCCTAAGCTACCTGGGTGGCTGCACCATAGGGGCTGCACCGGATATAGGGCTGTGCCCGTAAGGGCTGTGGTCGCGTTTGGGAGCGTTAGGGACGCGTGGAGGCCGCAGGGCGCAGACCTCTGCCCATTTCCCTCCAGGATTAGGCCCTGATTCTCAGGCGTGGAGCCAGCCACTCCAAAACTGGCAGAAAGCAGCCCTCTCACCCCCAGGGCAAAGAGTGGGAAAGGCTGGTTACATCAAGTGTCTTTCAAATCTTTCACTTTCGAGAGCAGAGTGTTTACATTTTGGAATCATGAACAAGCAGCAATAGGAAAGCATACAGTATCAGAGGACAGAACACTGCCCTGCGCATATCAGTACACCCCAATGACAAAGTCAAAGATTTAAATGACCTGCTTAGCTATGAGTGGCTGACACCTCACAATGATTATCATCTCTCCGTGAAGCAAAACATCCTCGGAATTGGGTTGAAAGATAGATCTAATGTGCCAAAGGAAGGCAACATGGAAATTCAGTTTCCTGCTCTCAGGGGAAGGAGGGTCGACAGCCCAATGGGTTAATGCACCTACTGCAGCCTCCTATGTGGAGCCTGCAGGCGACGCATGCAGTTGCTGGTGAGATGCTGATACAGGTTCGCCTGCTATGCAGGGGCCCGTGGTCACCTCACAGCACCTCGAGAAGGTGTCCTGTTTGAGTCCCAGGGCAATCATTGTGTCAACCATGACCCGTAGATTACACCTTTTCCCCTCGTTTTTTTCCAATCAATTGGGGCCAGAGAGACAAGCTTTTGTATGGGCCTTACCAAGGCCAGCGTGCAGAAAACAAAGGCGCAACTGTTAGTAGTAACGCAGGTATTGAAGGGGCATTAGCTGTTGGCGGATGGCGCAGGGCAATGCATACCCATTTTCAAATAAAAAAAGGTTTTTTTTTATTAAAAAAAAAATACATGCCCAGGAAATTCCAGACCTTGGATTAGAACTCAGGTCTCCAGCATTCCAAGACCAAGCACTTATCACTTGTGCCACTGGTGGTTGTGCTTCTGAGACTTGCTTTTGGGCGTATATATCTTTCTCCTGCACTCCCCTGTGAGCATACCCATTTGCGTTGTGAAACATGTTCACTGGAGCCTACAAGGATAGAACATCTGGCCCCCCCGCTCCCCCAAATACCAGCTAACTGCAGTGGCCTAGAGGTTAAGTGCTTGCATTACAGCAGCTGGGGGCCTGGGTTCGGGTCCTGCTTTCGGCACATAAACAGAATAGTTGGTCATCTCCTGGTACAGTTGGAGTGGAAGAAAGCGGAGAGGCGGGACTGTGGAAGCGAGGGAGTGCAGGCTAAAGGAAGAGGTGGGGTAGGCTAAAGGGGGAGGTAAGGTCGGATGAAGGGGTCCCTGGGGAGAAGAGGTGAGGCTGGCTGAGTCGGGGGAGGTCTAGAAGGGCATGGGGTAGGGGCCCTGGTAGAGGGAGGAAGAAAGCATAGAGGTGGGGCTGAGGAAGCCAGGAAGAAGGGGTGGTGGGGGCTGTGTAAAAGGAGAGTCCTAAGGTGGGGAAAGGGGCCATTGAGGAGGGCAGAAAAAAGGGTGCCAGTGGTGGGTGGAAAGGACAATGGGCTGACATTTTGTTCTCATCCAGCACTACCCTTTTAGCCTGCATTCCTCCTTTATTCCCTGCACTTCTCAGTCCCACCTCTATGCTTTCTTCCTCCCTCCCTCCCGCAGGGCACCTACCCCATGCCCTTCTCCCCCGACTCCGCCAGCCCCACCTCCTCTCCACAGGGACCCATGCATCCAGCCCTACCTCCCCCTTCAGCCCGCCCCACCTCACCTCACCTCACCTCCTCCTTTAGCCTGCACTCCCTCGCTTCTACCTCCCCCTTCAGCCCGCCCCACCTCACCTCCTCCTTTAGCCTGCACTCCCTCGCTTCCACAGTCCCACCCATCTGCTTGCTTCCACTGCAACTGTACAAGGAGATTACCAACTATTCCGTTTCTGTGCCGAAAGCAGGACTCAAACCCAGGCCCCCAGCGCTGTAACACAAGCACTTAACCTCTAGGCCACTGCAGTTAGCTGGTATTTGGGGGAGCTTGGGGGGGCATGATGTTCTAGCCTCATTTTCTTCAGTGAACATGTTTCACAATGCAAATGGGTATGCTCACAGGGGCATGCAGAAGAAAGACATATAGCCCAAAAGCTGCTTTCAGAAGCACAGCCACCAGTGGCTCCAGTGGGAAGTGATTGGTCTTGGAATGCGCGAGACCTGAGTTCTAATCCTCCTGGGCATGTTTTTTATTTATTTTTGCTGCTTGTTCATGATTTTTAAATGTAAAAACTCTGCACTCAAAAATAAAAATGATTTGACAGACTCTTGCTGTAGCCAGCCTTTCTCACTCTTTGCCCTGGGGGAGAACAACCCAATCACCCCTTCAGCCCCTCTTACTCGTCTCACAGCACCTCCCATAAGCGAGGAATGCATCTTTTGTTGGTAGATTTCCTTCATGAGGCTTAGCTAGGCCTGCATTCCTTTTCAAAGGGCCATAGAAGAGAGCAAAAAAGGAGAAGGCAGAATAGAGCATGAAATAGGTGGAAGACAAGGGGTCAGGGGGGTTGGCAGTAAAAGAAACAGGGCCTGGCCTGGCAGAGAGTTAGAAGTTAGGGAACACAATGAGCGAGGGAGGAGGAAAGATGCCTCAGGCATTGAGCTCTCGGACTCTTCCCCACCGTGCCTGCAGAAAGAGCCTTCTCCCGAATGGATACATTTGCCTGGAGAGCCCAGAACTAATTTCAGTTAGCCAGAGGGTAAACAGAGGCCAGGGAGAGGTGCACGCCCCTCCATTTGACTAGGCTTCTGGGGCTTCTGGGAGGAAAAAAGGCATCAGTATTCCAGCAAGATCATCGTCACCAAGGCCACCATCACTAGGGGATTACAGAGCATGCTGTGACACTCTCCGGGGCCTGGTTGGCCAGGCTTATGTTGAAGAGCACATATCCTAACCCTAAGCTACCTGGGTGGCTGCACCATAGGGGCTGCACCGGATATAGGGCTGTGCCCGTAAGGGCTGTGGTCGCGTTTGGGAGCGTTAGGGACGCGTGGAGGCCGCAGGGCGCAGACCTCTGCCCATTTCCCTCCAGGATTAGGCCCTGATTCTCAGGCGTGGAGCCAGCCACTCCAAAACTGGCAGAAAGCAGCCCTCTCACCCCCAGGGCAAAGAGTGGGAAAGGCTGGTTACATCAAGTGTCTTTCAAATCTTTCACTTTCGAGAGCAGAGTGTTTACATTTTGGAATCATGAACAAGCAGCAATAGGAAAGCATACAGTATCAGAGGACAGAACACTGCCCTGCGCATATCAGTACACCCCAATGACAAAGTCAAAGATTTAAATGACCTGCTTAGCTATGAGTGGCTGACACCTCACAATGATTATCATCTCTCCGTGAAGCAAAACATCCTCGGAATTGGGTTGAAAGATAGATCTAATGTGCCAAAGGAAGGCAACATGGAAATTCAGTTTCCTGCTCTCAGGGGAAGGAGGGTCGACAGCCCAATGGGTTAATGCACCTACTGCAGCCTCCTATGTGGAGCCTGCAGGCGACGCATGCAGTTGCTGGTGAGATGCTGATACAGGTTCGCCTGCTATGCAGGGGCCCGTGGTCACCTCACAGCACCTCGAGAAGGTGTCCTGTTTGAGTCCCAGGGCAATCATTGTGTCAACCATGACCCGTAGATTACACCTTTTCCCCTCGTTTTTTTCCAATCAATTGGGGCCAGAGAGACAAGCTTTTGTATGGGCCTTACCAAGGCCAGCGTGCAGAAAACAAAGGCGCAACTGTTAGTAGTAACGCAGGTATTGAAGGGGCATTAGCTGTTGGCGGATGGCGCAGGGCAATGCATACCCATTTTCAAATAAAAAAAGTTTTTTTTTTATTAAAAAAAAAATACATGCCCAGGAAATTCCAGACCTTGGATTAGAACTCAGGTCTCCAGCATTCCAAGACCAAGCACTTATCACTTGTGCCACTGGTGGTTGTGCTTCTGAGACTTGCTTTTGGGCGTATATATCTTTCTCCTGCACTCCCCTGTGAGCATACCCATTTGCGTTGTGAAACATGTTCACTGGAGCCTACAAGGATAGAACATCTGGCCCCCCCGCTCCCCCAAATACCAGCTAACTGCAGTGGCCTAGAGGTTAAGTGCTTGCATTACAGCAGCTGGGGGCCTGGGTTCGGGTCCTGCTTTCGGCACATAAACAGAATAGTTGGTCATCTCCTGGTACAGTTGGAGTGGAAGAAAGCGGAGAGGCGGGACTGTGGAAGCGAGGGAGTGCAGGCTAAAGGAAGAGGTGGGGTAGGCTAAAGGGGGAGGTAAGGTCGGATGAAGGGGTCCCTGGGGAGAAGAGGTGAGGCTGGCTGAGTCGGGGGAGGTCTAGAAGGGCATGGGGTAGGGGCCCTGGTAGAGGGAGGAAGAAAGCATAGAGGTGGGGCTGAGGAAGCCAGGAAGAAGGGGTGGTGGGGGCTGTGTAAAAGGAGAGTCCTAAGGTGGGGAAAGGGGCCATTGAGGAGGGCAGAAAAAAGGGTGCCAGTGGTGGGTGGAAAGGACAATGGGCTGACATTTTGTTCTCATCCAGCACTACCCTTTTAGCCTGCATTCCTCCTTTATTCCCTGCACTTCTCAGTCCCACCTCTATGCTTTCTTCCTCCCTCCCTCCCGCAGGGCACCTACCCCATGCCCTTCTCCCCCGACTCCGCCAGCCCCACCTCCTCTCCACAGGGACCCATGCATCCAGCCCTACCTCCCCCTTCAGCCCGCCCCACCTCACCTCACCTCCTCCTTTAGCCTGCACTCCCTCGCTTCTACCTCCCCCTTCAGCCCGCCCCACCTCACCTCCTCCTTTAGCCTGCACTCCCTCGCTTCCACAGTCCCACCCATCTGCTTGCTTCCACTGCAACTGTACAAGGAAATTACCAACTATTCCGTTTCTGTGCCGAAAGCAGGACTCAAACCCAGGCCCCCAGCGCTGTAACACAAGCACTTAACCTCTAGGCCACTGCAGTTAGCTGGTATTTGGGGGAGCTTGGGGGGGCATGATGTTCTAGCCTCATTTTCTTCAGTGAACATGTTTCACAATGCAAATGGGTATGCTCACAGGGGCATGCAGAAGAAAGACATATAGCCCAAAAGCTGCTTTCAGAAGCACAGCCACCAGTGGCTCCAGTGGGAAGTGATTGGTCTTGGAATGCGCGAGACCTGAGTTCTAATCCTCCTGGGCATGTTTTTTATTTATTTTTGCTGCTTGTTCATGATTTTTAAATGTAAAAACTCTGCACTCAAAAATAAAAATGATTTGACAGACTCTTGCTGTAGCCAGCCTTTCTCACTCTTTGCCCTGGGGGAGAACAACCCAATCACCCCTTCAGCCCCTCTTACTCGTCTCACAGCACCTCCCATAAGCGAGGAATGCATCTTTTGTTGGTAGATTTCCTTCATGAGGCTTAGCTAGGCCTGCATTCCTTTTCAAAGGGCCATAGAAGAGAGCAAAAAAGGAGAAGGCAGAATAGAGCATGAAATAGGTGGAAGACAAGGGGTCAGGGGGGTTGGCAGTAAAAGAAACAGGGCCTGGCCTGGCAGAGAGTTAGAAGTTAGGGAACACAATGAGCGAGGGAGGAGGAAAGATGCCTCAGGCATTGAGCTCTCGGACTCTTCCCCACCGTGCCTGCAGAAAGAGCCTTCTCCCGAATGGATACATTTGCCTGGAGAGCCCAGAACTAATTTCAGTTAGCCAGAGGGTAAACAGAGGCCAGGGAGAGGTGCACGCCCCTCCATTTGACTAGGCTTCTGGGGCTTCTGGGAGGAAAAAAGGCATCAGTATTCCAGCAAGATCATCGTCACCAAGGCCACCATCACTAGGGGATTACAGAGCATGCTGTGACACTCTCCGGGGCCTGGTTGGCCAGGCTTATGTTGAAGAGCACATATCCTAACCCTAAGCTACCTGGGTGGCTGCACCATAGGGGCTGCACCGGATATAGGGCTGTGCCCGTAAGGGCTGTGGTCGCGTTTGGGAGCGTTAGGGACGCGTGGAGGCCGCAGGGCGCAGACCTCTGCCCATTTCCCTCCAGGATTAGGCCCTGATTCTCAGGCGTGGAGCCAGCCACTCCAAAACTGGCAGAAAGCAGCCCTCTCACCCCCAGGGCAAAGAGTGGGAAAGGCTGGTTACATCAAGTGTCTTTCAAATCTTTCACTTTCGAGAGCAGAGTGTTTACATTTTGGAATCATGAACAAGCAGCAATAGGAAAGCATACAGTATCAGAGGACAGAACACTGCCCTGCGCATATCAGTACACCCCAATGACAAAGTCAAAGATTTAAATGACCTGCTTAGCTATGAGTGGCTGACACCTCACAATGATTATCATCTCTCCGTGAAGCAAAACATCCTCGGAATTGGGTTGAAAGATAGATCTAATGTGCCAAAGGAAGGCAACATGGAAATTCAGTTTCCTGCTCTCAGGGGAAGGAGGGTCGACAGCCCAATGGGTTAATGCACCTACTGCAGCCTCCTATGTGGAGCCTGCAGGCGACGCATGCAGTTGCTGGTGAGATGCTGATACAGGTTCGCCTGCTATGCAGGGGCCCGTGGTCACCTCACAGCACCTCGAGAAGGTGTCCTGTTTGAGTCCCAGGGCAATCATTGTGTCAACCATGACCCGTAGATTACACCTTTTCCCCTCGTTTTTTTCCAATCAATTGGGGCCAGAGAGACAAGCTTTTGTATGGGCCTTACCAAGGCCAGCGTGCAGAAAACAAAGGCGCAACTGTTAGTAGTAACGCAGGTATTGAAGGGGCATTAGCTGTTGGCGGATGGCGCAGGGCAATGCATACCCATTTTCAAATAAAAAAAGGTTTTTTTTTATTAAAAAAAAAATACATGCCCAGGAAATTCCAGACCTTGGATTAGAACTCAGGTCTCCAGCATTCCAAGACCAAGCACTTATCACTTGTGCCACTGGTGGTTGTGCTTCTGAGACTTGCTTTTGGGCGTATATATCTTTCTCCTGCACTCCCCTGTGAGCATACCCATTTGCGTTGTGAAACATGTTCACTGGAGCCTACAAGGATAGAACATCTGGCCCCCCCGCTCCCCCAAATACCAGCTAACTGCAGTGGCCTAGAGGTTAAGTGCTTGCATTACAGCAGCTGGGGGCCTGGGTTCGGGTCCTGCTTTCGGCACATAAACAGAATAGTTGGTCATCTCCTGGTACAGTTGGAGTGGAAGAAAGCGGAGAGGCGGGACTGTGGAAGCGAGGGAGTGCAGGCTAAAGGAAGAGGTGGGGTAGGCTAAAGGGGGAGGTAAGGTCGGATGAAGGGGTCCCTGGGGAGAAGAGGTGAGGCTGGCTGAGTCGGGGGAGGTCTAGAAGGGCATGGGGTAGGGGCCCTGGTAGAGGGAGGAAGAAAGCATAGAGGTGGGGCTGAGGAAGCCAGGAAGAAGGGGTGGTGGGGGCTGTGTAAAAGGAGAGTCCTAAGGTGGGGAAAGGGGCCATTGAGGAGGGCAGAAAAAAGGGTGCCAGTGGTGGGTGGAAAGGACAATGGGCTGACATTTTGTTCTCATCCAGCACTACCCTTTTAGCCTGCATTCCTCCTTTATTCCCTGCACTTCTCAGTCCCACCTCTATGCTTTCTTCCTCCCTCCCTCCCGCAGGGCACCTACCCCATGCCCTTCTCCCCCGACTCCGCCAGCCCCACCTCCTCTCCACAGGGACCCATGCATCCAGCCCTACCTCCCCCTTCAGCCCGCCCCACCTCACCTCACCTCACCTCCTCCTTTAGCCTGCACTCCCTCGCTTCTACCTCCCCCTTCAGCCCGCCCCACCTCACCTCCTCCTTTAGCCTGCACTCCCTCGCTTCCACAGTCCCACCCATCTGCTTGCTTCCACTGCAACTGTACAAGGAGATTACCAACTATTCCGTTTCTGTGCCGAAAGCAGGACTCAAACCCAGGCCCCCAGCGCTGTAACACAAGCACTTAACCTCTAGGCCACTGCAGTTAGCTGGTATTTGGGGGAGCTTGGGGGGGCATGATGTTCTAGCCTCATTTTCTTCAGTGAACATGTTTCACAATGCAAATGGGTATGCTCACAGGGGCATGCAGAAGAAAGACATATAGCCCAAAAGCTGCTTTCAGAAGCACAGCCACCAGTGGCTCCAGTGGGAAGTGATTGGTCTTGGAATGCGCGAGACCTGAGTTCTAATCCTCCTGGGCATGTTTTTTATTTATTTTTGCTGCTTGTTCATGATTTTTAAATGTAAAAACTCTGCACTCAAAAATAAAAATGATTTGACAGACTCTTGCTGTAGCCAGCCTTTCTCACTCTTTGCCCTGGGGTAGAACAACCCAATCACCCCTTCAGCCCCTCTTACTCGTCTCACAGCACCTCCCATAAGCGAGGAATGCATCTTTTGTTGGTAGATTTCCTTCATGAGGCTTAGCTAGGCCTGCATTCCTTTTCAAAGGGCCATAGAAGAGAGCAAAAAAGGAGAAGGCAGAATAGAGCATGAAATAGGTGGAAGACAAGGGGTCAGGGGGGTTGGCAGTAAAAGAAACAGGGCCTGGCCTGGCAGAGAGTTAGAAGTTAGGGAACACAATGAGCGAGGGAGGAGGAAAGATGCCTCAGGCATTGAGCTCTCGGACTCTTCCCCACCGTGCCTGCAGAAAGAGCCTTCTCCCGAATGGATACATTTGCCTGGAGAGCCCAGAACTAATTTCAGTTAGCCAGAGGGTAAACAGAGGCCAGGGAGAGGTGCACGCCCCTCCATTTGACTAGGCTTCTGGGGCTTCTGGGAGGAAAAAAGGCATCAGTATTCCAGCAAGATCATCGTCACCAAGGCCACCATCACTAGGGGATTACAGAGCATGCTGTGACACTCTCCGGGGCCTGGTTGGCCAGGCTTATGTTGAAGAGCACATATCCTAACCCTAAGCTACCTGGGTGGCTGCACCATAGGGGCTGCACCGGATATAGGGCTGTGCCCGTAAGGGCTGTGGTCGCGTTTGGGAGCGTTAGGGACGCGTGGAGGCCGCAGGGCGCAGACCTCTGCCCATTTCCCTCCAGGATTAGGCCCTGATTCTCAGGCGTGGAGCCAGCCACTCCAAAACTGGCAGAAAGCAGCCCTCTCACCCCCAGGGCAAAGAGTGGGAAAGGCTGGTTACATCAAGTGTCTTTCAAATCTTTCACTTTCGAGAGCAGAGTGTTTACATTTTGGAATCATGAACAAGCAGCAATAGGAAAGCATACAGTATCAGAGGACAGAACACTGCCCTGCGCATATCAGTACACCCCAATGACAAAGTCAAAGATTTAAATGACCTGCTTAGCTATGAGTGGCTGACACCTCACAATGATTATCATCTCTCCGTGAAGCAAAACATCCTCGGAATTGGGTTGAAAGATAGATCTAATGTGCCAAAGGAAGGCAACATGGAAATTCAGTTTCCTGCTCTCAGGGGAAGGAGGGTCGACAGCCCAATGGGTTAATGCACCTACTGCAGCCTCCTATGTGGAGCCTGCAGGCGACGCATGCAGTTGCTGGTGAGATGCTGATACAGGTTCGCCTGCTATGCAGGGGCCCGTGGTCACCTCACAGCACCTCGAGAAGGTGTCCTGTTTGAGTCCCAGGGCAATCATTGTGTCAACCATGACCCGTAGATTACACCTTTTCCCCTCGTTTTTTTCCAATCAATTGGGGCCAGAGAGACAAGCTTTTGTATGGGCCTTACCAAGGCCAGCGTGCAGAAAACAAAGGCGCAACTGTTAGTAGTAACGCAGGTATTGAAGGGGCATTAGCTGTTGGCGGATGGCGCAGGGCAATGCATACCCATTTTCAAATAAAAAAAGGTTTTTTTTTATTAAAAAAAAAATACATGCCCAGGAAATTCCAGACCTTGGATTAGAACTCAGGTCTCCAGCATTCCAAGACCAAGCACTTATCACTTGTGCCACTGGTGGTTGTGCTTCTGAGACTTGCTTTTGGGCGTATATATCTTTCTCCTGCACTCCCCTGTGAGCATACCCATTTGCGTTGTGAAACATGTTCACTGGAGCCTACAAGGATAGAACATCTGGCCCCCCCGCTCCCCCAAATACCAGCTAACTGCAGTGGCCTAGAGGTTAAGTGCTTGCATTACAGCAGCTGGGGGCCTGGGTTCGGGTCCTGCTTTCGGCACATAAACAGAATAGTTGGTCATCTCCTGGTACAGTTGGAGTGGAAGAAAGCGGAGAGGCGGGACTGTGGAAGCGAGGGAGTGCAGGCTAAAGGAAGAGGTGGGGTAGGCTAAAGGGGGAGGTAAGGTCGGATGAAGGGGTCCCTGGGGAGAAGAGGTGAGGCTGGCTGAGTCGGGGGAGGTCTAGAAGGGCATGGGGTAGGGGCCCTGGTAGAGGGAGGAAGAAAGCATAGAGGTGGGGCTGAGGAAGCCAGGAAGAAGGGGTGGTGGGGGCTGTGTAAAAGGAGAGTCCTAAGGTGGGGAAAGGGGCCATTGAGGAGGGCAGAAAAAAGGGTGCCAGTGGTGGGTGGAAAGGACAATGGGCTGACATTTTGTTCTCATCCAGCACTACCCTTTTAGCCTGCATTCCTCCTTTATTCCCTGCACTTCTCAGTCCCACCTCTATGCTTTCTTCCTCCCTCCCTCCCGCAGGGCACCTACCCCATGCCCTTCTCCCCCGACTCCGCCAGCCCCACCTCCTCTCCACAGGGACCCATGCATCCAGCCCTACCTCCCCCTTCAGCCCGCCCCACCTCACCTCACCTCACCTCCTCCTTTAGCCTGCACTCCCTCGCTTCTACCTCCCCCTTCAGCCCGCCCCACCTCACCTCCTCCTTTAGCCTGCACTCCCTCGCTTCCACAGTCCCACCCATCTGCTTGCTTCCACTGCAACTGTACAAGGAGATTACCAACTATTCCGTTTCTGTGCCGAAAGCAGGACTCAAACCCAGGCCCCCAGCGCTGTAACACAAGCACTTAACCTCTAGGCCACTGCAGTTAGCTGGTATTTGGGGGAGCTTGGGGGGGCATGATGTTCTAGCCTCATTTTCTTCAGTGAACATGTTTCACAATGCAAATGGGTATGCTCACAGGGGCATGCAGAAGAAAGACATATAGCCCAAAAGCTGCTTTCAGAAGCACAGCCACCAGTGGCTCCAGTGGGAAGTGATTGGTCTTGGAATGCGCGAGACCTGAGTTCTAATCCTCCTGGGCATGTTTTTTATTTATTTTTGCTGCTTGTTCATGATTTTTAAATGTAAAAACTCTGCACTCAAAAATAAAAATGATTTGACAGACTCTTGCTGTAGCCAGCCTTTCTCACTCTTTGCCCTGGGGGAGAACAACCCAATCACCCCTTCAGCCCCTCTTACTCGTCTCACAGCACCTCCCATAAGCGAGGAATGCATCTTTTGTTGGTAGATTTCCTTCATGAGGCTTAGCTAGGCCTGCATTCCTTTTCAAAGGGCCATAGAAGAGAGCAAAAAAGGAGAAGGCAGAATAGAGCATGAAATAGGTGGAAGACAAGGGGTCAGGGGGGTTGGCAGTAAAAGAAACAGGGCCTGGCCTGGCAGAGAGTTAGAAGTTAGGGAACACAATGAGCGAGGGAGGAGGAAAGATGCCTCAGGCATTGAGCTCTCGGACTCTTCCCCACCGTGCCTGCAGAAAGAGCCTTCTCCCGAATGGATACATTTGCCTGGAGAGCCCAGAACTAATTTCAGTTAGCCAGAGGGTAAACAGAGGCCAGGGAGAGGTGCACGCCCCTCCATTTGACTAGGCTTCTGGGGCTTCTGGGAGGAAAAAAGGCATCAGTATTCCAGCAAGATCATCGTCACCAAGGCCACCATCACTAGGGGATTACAGAGCATGCTGTGACACTCTCCGGGGCCTGGTTGGCCAGGCTTATGTTGAAGAGCACATATCCTAACCCTAAGCTACCTGGGTGGCTGCACCATAGGGGCTGCACCGGATATAGGGCTGTGCCCGTAAGGGCTGTGGTCGCGTTTGGGAGCGTTAGGGACGCGTGGAGGCCGCAGGGCGCAGACCTCTGCCCATTTCCCTCCAGGATTAGGCCCTGATTCTCAGGCGTGGAGCCAGCCACTCCAAAACTGGCAGAAAGCAGCCCTCTCACCCCCAGGGCAAAGAGTGGGAAAGGCTGGTTACATCAAGTGTCTTTCAAATCTTTCACTTTCGAGAGCAGAGTGTTTACATTTTGGAATCATGAACAAGCAGCAATAGGAAAGCATACAGTATCAGAGGACAGAACACTGCCCTGCGCATATCAGTACACCCCAATGACAAAGTCAAAGATTTAAATGACCTGCTTAGCTATGAGTGGCTGACACCTCACAATGATTATCATCTCTCCGTGAAGCAAAACATCCTCGGAATTGGGTTGAAAGATAGATCTAATGTGCCAAAGGAAGGCAACATGGAAATTCAGTTTCCTGCTCTCAGGGGAAGGAGGGTCGACAGCCCAATGGGTTAATGCACCTACTGCAGCCTCCTATGTGGAGCCTGCAGGCGACGCATGCAGTTGCTGGTGAGATGCTGATACAGGTTCGCCTGCTATGCAGGGGCCCGTGGTCACCTCACAGCACCTCGAGAAGGTGTCCTGTTTGAGTCCCAGGGCAATCATTGTGTCAACCATGACCCGTAGATTACACCTTTTCCCCTCGTTTTTTTCCAATCAATTGGGGCCAGAGAGACAAGCTTTTGTATGGGCCTTACCAAGGCCAGCGTGCAGAAAACAAAGGCGCAACTGTTAGTAGTAACGCAGGTATTGAAGGGGCATTAGCTGTTGGCGGATGGCGCAGGGCAATGCATACCCATTTTCAAATAAAAAAAGTTTTTTTTTTATTAAAAAAAAAATACATGCCCAGGAAATTCCAGACCTTGGATTAGAACTCAGGTCTCCAGCATTCCAAGACCAAGCACTTATCACTTGTGCCACTGGTGGTTGTGCTTCTGAGACTTGCTTTTGGGCGTATATATCTTTCTCCTGCACTCCCCTGTGAGCATACCCATTTGCGTTGTGAAACATGTTCACTGGAGCCTACAAGGATAGAACATCTGGCCCCCCCGCTCCCCCAAATACCAGCTAACTGCAGTGGCCTAGAGGTTAAGTGCTTGCATTACAGCAGCTGGGGGCCTGGGTTCGGGTCCTGCTTTCGGCACATAAACAGAATAGTTGGTCATCTCCTGGTACAGTTGGAGTGGAAGAAAGCGGAGAGGCGGGACTGTGGAAGCGAGGGAGTGCAGGCTAAAGGAAGAGGTGGGGTAGGCTAAAGGGGGAGGTAAGGTCGGATGAAGGGGTCCCTGGGGAGAAGAGGTGAGGCTGGCTGAGTCGGGGGAGGTCTAGAAGGGCATGGGGTAGGGGCCCTGGTAGAGGGAGGAAGAAAGCATAGAGGTGGGGCTGAGGAAGCCAGGAAGAAGGGGTGGTGGGGGCTGTGTAAAAGGAGAGTCCTAAGGTGGGGAAAGGGGCCATTGAGGAGGGCAGAAAAAAGGGTGCCAGTGGTGGGTGGAAAGGACAATGGGCTGACATTTTGTTCTCATCCAGCACTACCCTTTTAGCCTGCATTCCTCCTTTATTCCCTGCACTTCTCAGTCCCACCTCTATGCTTTCTTCCTCCCTCCCTCCCGCAGGGCACCTACCCCATGCCCTTCTCCCCCGACTCCGCCAGCCCCACCTCCTCTCCACAGGGACCCATGCATCCAGCCCTACCTCCCCCTTCAGCCCGCCCCACCTCACCTCACCTCCTCCTTTAGCCTGCACTCCCTCGCTTCTACCTCCCCCTTCAGCCCGCCCCACCTCACCTCCTCCTTTAGCCTGCACTCCCTCGCTTCCACAGTCCCACCCATCTGCTTGCTTCCACTGCAACTGTACAAGGAAATTACCAACTATTCCGTTTCTGTGCCGAAAGCAGGACTCAAACCCAGGCCCCCAGCGCTGTAACACAAGCACTTAACCTCTAGGCCACTGCAGTTAGCTGGTATTTGGGGGAGCTTGGGGGGGCATGATGTTCTAGCCTCATTTTCTTCAGTGAACATGTTTCACAATGCAAATGGGTATGCTCACAGGGGCATGCAGAAGAAAGACATATAGCCCAAAAGCTGCTTTCAGAAGCACAGCCACCAGTGGCTCCAGTGGGAAGTGATTGGTCTTGGAATGCGCGAGACCTGAGTTCTAATCCTCCTGGGCATGTTTTTTATTTATTTTTGCTGCTTGTTCATGATTTTTAAATGTAAAAACTCTGCACTCAAAAATAAAAATGATTTGACAGACTCTTGCTGTAGCCAGCCTTTCTCACTCTTTGCCCTGGGGGAGAACAACCCAATCACCCCTTCAGCCCCTCTTACTCGTCTCACAGCACCTCCCATAAGCGAGGAATGCATCTTTTGTTGGTAGATTTCCTTCATGAGGCTTAGCTAGGCCTGCATTCCTTTTCAAAGGGCCATAGAAGAGAGCAAAAAAGGAGAAGGCAGAATAGAGCATGAAATAGGTGGAAGACAAGGGGTCAGGGGGGTTGGCAGTAAAAGAAACAGGGCCTGGCCTGGCAGAGAGTTAGAAGTTAGGGAACACAATGAGCGAGGGAGGAGGAAAGATGCCTCAGGCATTGAGCTCTCGGACTCTTCCCCACCGTGCCTGCAGAAAGAGCCTTCTCCCGAATGGATACATTTGCCTGGAGAG
Source organism: Ambystoma mexicanum (assembly GCF_040938575.1). Classification (NCBI taxonomy): domain Eukaryota; kingdom Metazoa; phylum Chordata; class Amphibia; order Caudata; family Ambystomatidae; genus Ambystoma; species Ambystoma mexicanum. The sequence continues at coordinate 364,398 of NW_027182333.1, read as the reverse complement.
CCCAGAACTAATTTCAGTTAGCCAGAGGGTAAACAGAGGCCAGGGAGAGGTGCACGCCCCTCCATTTGACTAGGCTTCTGGGGCTTCTGGGAGGAAAAAAGGCATCAGTATTCCAGCAAGATCATCGTCACCAAGGCCACCATCACTAGGGGATTACAGAGCATGCTGTGACACTCTCCGGGGCCTGGTTGGCCAGGCTTATGTTGAAGAGCACATATCCTAACCCTAAGCTACCTGGGTGGCTGCACCATAGGGGCTGCACCGGATATAGGGCTGTGCCCGTAAGGGCTGTGGTCGCGTTTGGGAGCGTTAGGGACGCGTGGAGGCCGCAGGGCGCAGACCTCTGCCCATTTCCCTCCAGGATTAGGCCCTGATTCTCAGGCGTGGAGCCAGCCACTCCAAAACTGGCAGAAAGCAGCCCTCTCACCCCCAGGGCAAAGAGTGGGAAAGGCTGGTTACATCAAGTGTCTTTCAAATCTTTCACTTTCGAGAGCAGAGTGTTTACATTTTGGAATCATGAACAAGCAGCAATAGGAAAGCATACAGTATCAGAGGACAGAACACTGCCCTGCGCATATCAGTACACCCCAATGACAAAGTCAAAGATTTAAATGACCTGCTTAGCTATGAGTGGCTGACACCTCACAATGATTATCATCTCTCCGTGAAGCAAAACATCCTCGGAATTGGGTTGAAAGATAGATCTAATGTGCCAAAGGAAGGCAACATGGAAATTCAGTTTCCTGCTCTCAGGGGAAGGAGGGTCGACAGCCCAATGGGTTAATGCACCTACTGCAGCCTCCTATGTGGAGCCTGCAGGCGACGCATGCAGTTGCTGGTGAGATGCTGATACAGGTTCGCCTGCTATGCAGGGGCCCGTGGTCACCTCACAGCACCTCGAGAAGGTGTCCTGTTTGAGTCCCAGGGCAATCATTGTGTCAACCATGACCCGTAGATTACACCTTTTCCCCTCGTTTTTTTCCAATCAATTGGGGCCAGAGAGACAAGCTTTTGTATGGGCCTTACCAAGGCCAGCGTGCAGAAAACAAAGGCGCAACTGTTAGTAGTAACGCAGGTATTGAAGGGGCATTAGCTGTTGGCGGATGGCGCAGGGCAATGCATACCCATTTTCAAATAAAAAAAGGTTTTTTTTTATTAAAAAAAAAATACATGCCCAGGAAATTCCAGACCTTGGATTAGAACTCAGGTCTCCAGCATTCCAAGACCAAGCACTTATCACTTGTGCCACTGGTGGTTGTGCTTCTGAGACTTGCTTTTGGGCGTATATATCTTTCTCCTGCACTCCCCTGTGAGCATACCCATTTGCGTTGTGAAACATGTTCACTGGAGCCTACAAGGATAGAACATCTGGCCCCCCCGCTCCCCCAAATACCAGCTAACTGCAGTGGCCTAGAGGTTAAGTGCTTGCATTACAGCAGCTGGGGGCCTGGGTTCGGGTCCTGCTTTCGGCACATAAACAGAATAGTTGGTCATCTCCTGGTACAGTTGGAGTGGAAGAAAGCGGAGAGGCGGGACTGTGGAAGCGAGGGAGTGCAGGCTAAAGGAAGAGGTGGGGTAGGCTAAAGGGGGAGGTAAGGTCGGATGAAGGGGTCCCTGGGGAGAAGAGGTGAGGCTGGCTGAGTCGGGGGAGGTCTAGAAGGGCATGGGGTAGGGGCCCTGGTAGAGGGAGGAAGAAAGCATAGAGGTGGGGCTGAGGAAGCCAGGAAGAAGGGGTGGTGGGGGCTGTGTAAAAGGAGAGTCCTAAGGTGGGGAAAGGGGCCATTGAGGAGGGCAGAAAAAAGGGTGCCAGTGGTGGGTGGAAAGGACAATGGGCTGACATTTTGTTCTCATCCAGCACTACCCTTTTAGCCTGCATTCCTCCTTTATTCCCTGCACTTCTCAGTCCCACCTCTATGCTTTCTTCCTCCCTCCCTCCCGCAGGGCACCTACCCCATGCCCTTCTCCCCCGACTCCGCCAGCCCCACCTCCTCTCCACAGGGACCCATGCATCCAGCCCTACCTCCCCCTTCAGCCCGCCCCACCTCACCTCACCTCACCTCCTCCTTTAGCCTGCACTCCCTCGCTTCTACCTCCCCCTTCAGCCCGCCCCACCTCACCTCCTCCTTTAGCCTGCACTCCCTCGCTTCCACAGTCCCACCCATCTGCTTGCTTCCACTGCAACTGTACAAGGAGATTACCAACTATTCCGTTTCTGTGCCGAAAGCAGGACTCAAACCCAGGCCCCCAGCGCTGTAACACAAGCACTTAACCTCTAGGCCACTGCAGTTAGCTGGTATTTGGGGGAGCTTGGGGGGGCATGATGTTCTAGCCTCATTTTCTTCAGTGAACATGTTTCACAATGCAAATGGGTATGCTCACAGGGGCATGCAGAAGAAAGACATATAGCCCAAAAGCTGCTTTCAGAAGCACAGCCACCAGTGGCTCCAGTGGGAAGTGATTGGTCTTGGAATGCGCGAGACCTGAGTTCTAATCCTCCTGGGCATGTTTTTTATTTATTTTTGCTGCTTGTTCATGATTTTTAAATGTAAAAACTCTGCACTCAAAAATAAAAATGATTTGACAGACTCTTGCTGTAGCCAGCCTTTCTCACTCTTTGCCCTGGGGGAGAACAACCCAATCACCCCTTCAGCCCCTCTTACTCGTCTCACAGCACCTCCCATAAGCGAGGAATGCATCTTTTGTTGGTAGATTTCCTTCATGAGGCTTAGCTAGGCCTGCATTCCTTTTCAAAGGGCCATAGAAGAGAGCAAAAAAGGAGAAGGCAGAATAGAGCATGAAATAGGTGGAAGACAAGGGGTCAGGGGGGTTGGCAGTAAAAGAAACAGGGCCTGGCCTGGCAGAGAGTTAGAAGTTAGGGAACACAATGAGCGAGGGAGGAGGAAAGATGCCTCAGGCATTGAGCTCTCGGACTCTTCCCCACCGTGCCTGCAGAAAGAGCCTTCTCCCGAATGGATACATTTGCCTGGAGAGCCCAGAACTAATTTCAGTTAGCCAGAGGGTAAACAGAGGCCAGGGAGAGGTGCACGCCCCTCCATTTGACTAGGCTTCTGGGGCTTCTGGGAGGAAAAAAGGCATCAGTATTCCAGCAAGATCATCGTCACCAAGGCCACCATCACTAGGGGATTACAGAGCATGCTGTGACACTCTCCGGGGCCTGGTTGGCCAGGCTTATGTTGAAGAGCACATATCCTAACCCTAAGCTACCTGGGTGGCTGCACCATAGGGGCTGCACCGGATATAGGGCTGTGCCCGTAAGGGCTGTGGTCGCGTTTGGGAGCGTTAGGGACGCGTGGAGGCCGCAGGGCGCAGACCTCTGCCCATTTCCCTCCAGGATTAGGCCCTGATTCTCAGGCGTGGAGCCAGCCACTCCAAAACTGGCAGAAAGCAGCCCTCTCACCCCCAGGGCAAAGAGTGGGAAAGGCTGGTTACATCAAGTGTCTTTCAAATCTTTCACTTTCGAGAGCAGAGTGTTTACATTTAGGAATCATGAACAAGCAGCAATAGGAAAGCATACAGTATCAGAGGACAGAACACTGCCCTGCGCATATCAGTACACCCCAATGACAAAGTCAAAGATTTAAATGACCTGCTTAGCTATGAGTGGCTGACACCTCACAATGATTATCATCTCTCCGTGAAGCAAAACATCCTCGGAATTGGGTTGAAAGATAGATCTAATGTGCCAAAGGAAGGCAACATGGAAATTCAGTTTCCTGCTCTCAGGGGAAGGAGGGTCGACAGCCCAATGGGTTAATGCACCTACTGCAGCCTCCTATGTGGAGCCTGCAGGCGACGCATGCAGTTGCTGGTGAGATGCTGATACAGGTTCGCCTGCTATGCAGGGGCCCGTGGTCACCTCACAGCACCTCGAGAAGGTGTCCTGTTTGAGTCCCAGGGCAATCATTGTGTCAACCATGACCCGTAGATTACACCTTTTCCCCTCGTTTTTTTCCAATCAATTGGGGCCAGAGAGACAAGCTTTTGTATGGGCCTTACCAAGGCCAGCGTGCAGAAAACAAAGGCGCAACTGTTAGTAGTAACGCAGGTATTGAAGGGGCATTAGCTGTTGGCGGATGGCGCAGGGCAATGCATACCCATTTTCAAATAAAAAAAGTTTTTTTTTTATTAAAAAAAAAATACATGCCCAGGAAATTCCAGACCTTGGATTAGAACTCAGGTCTCCAGCATTCCAAGACCAAGCACTTATCACTTGTGCCACTGGTGGTTGTGCTTCTGAGACTTGCTTTTGGGCGTATATATCTTTCTCCTGCACGCCCCTGTGAGCATACCCATTTGCGTTGTGAAACATGTTCACTGGAGCCTACAAGGATAGAACATCTGCCCCCCCCCCCCCCCCTGCTCCCCCAAATACCAGCTAACTGCAGTGGCCTAGAGGTTAAGTGCTTGCATTACAGCAGCTGGGGGCCTGGGTTCGGGTCCTGCTTTCGGCACATAAACAGAATAGTTGGTCATCTCCTGGTACAGTTGGAGTGGAAGAAAGCGGAGAGGCGGGACTGTGGAAGCGAGGGAGTGCAGGCTAAAGGAAGAGGTGGGGTAGGCTAAAGGGGGAGGTAAGGTCGGATGAAGGGGTCCCTGGGGAGAAGAGGTGAGGCTGGCTGAGTCGGGGGAGGTCTAGAAGGGCATGGGGTAGGGGCCCTGGTAGAGGGAGGAAGAAAGCATAGAGGTGGGGCTGAGGAAGCCAGGAAGAAGGGGTGGTGGGGGCTGTGTAAAAGGAGAGTCCTAAGGTGGGGAAAGGGGCCATTGAGGAGGGCAGAAAAAAGGGTGCCAGTGGTGGGTGGAAAGGACAATGGGCTGACATTTTGTTCTCATCCAGCACTACCCTTTTAGCCTGCATTCCTCCTTTATTCCCTGCACTTCTCAGTCCCACCTCTATGCTTTCTTCCTCCCTCCCTCCCGCAGGGCACCTACCCCATGCCCTTCTCCCCCGACTCCGCCAGCCCCACCTCCTCTCCACAGGGACCCATGCATCCAGCCCTACCTCCCCCTTCAGCCCGCCCCACCTCACCTCACCTCACCTCCTCCTTTAGCCTGCACTCCCTCGCTTCTACCTCCCCCTTCAGCCCGCCCCACCTCACCTCCTCCTTTAGCCTGCACTCCCTCGCTTCCACAGTCCCACCCATCTGCTTGCTTCCACTGCAACTGTACAAGGAGATTACCAACTATTCCGTTTCTGTGCCGAAAGCAGGACTCAAACCCAGGCCCCCAGCGCTGTAACACAAGCACTTAACCTCTAGGCCACTGCAGTTAGCTGGTATTTGGGGGAGCTTGGGGGGGCATGATGTTCTAGCCTCATTTTCTTCAGTGAACATGTTTCACAATGCAAATGGGTATGCTCACAGGGGCATGCAGAAGAAAGACATATAGCCCAAAAGCTGCTTTCAGAAGCACAGCCACCAGTGGCTCCAGTGGGAAGTGATTGGTCTTGGAATGCGCGAGACCTGAGTTCTAATCCTCCTGGGCATGTTTTTTATTTATTTTTGCTGCTTGTTCATGATTTTTAAATGTAAAAACTCTGCACTCAAAAATAAAAATGATTTGACAGACTCTTGCTGTAGCCAGCCTTTCTCACTCTTTGCCCTGGGGTAGAACAACCCAATCACCCCTTCAGCCCCTCTTACTCGTCTCACAGCACCTCCCATAAGCGAGGAATGCATCTTTTGTTGGTAGATTTCCTTCATGAGGCTTAGCTAGGCCTGCATTCCTTTTCAAAGGGCCATAGAAGAGAGCAAAAAAGGAGAAGGCAGAATAGAGCATGAAATAGGTGGAAGACAAGGGGTCAGGGGGGTTGGCAGTAAAAGAAACAGGGCCTGGCCTGGCAGAGAGTTAGAAGTTAGGGAACACAATGAGCGAGGGAGGAGGAAAGATGCCTCAGGCATTGAGCTCTCGGACTCTTCCCCACCGTGCCTGCAGAAAGAGCCTTCTCCCGAATGGATACATTTGCCTGGAGAGCCCAGAACTAATTTCAGTTAGCCAGAGGGTAAACAGAGGCCAGGGAGAGGTGCACGCCCCTCCATTTGACTAGGCTTCTGGGGCTTCTGGGAGGAAAAAAGGCATCAGTATTCCAGCAAGATCATCGTCACCAAGGCCACCATCACTAGGGGATTACAGAGCATGCTGTGACACTCTCCGGGGCCTGGTTGGCCAGGCTTATGTTGAAGAGCACATATCCTAACCCTAAGCTACCTGGGTGGCTGCACCATAGGGGCTGCACCGGATATAGGGCTGTGCCCGTAAGGGCTGTGGTCGCGTTTGGGAGCGTTAGGGACGCGTGGAGGCCGCAGGGCGCAGACCTCTGCCCATTTCCCTCCAGGATTAGGCCCTGATTCTCAGGCGTGGAGCCAGCCACTCCAAAACTGGCAGAAAGCAGCCCTCTCACCCCCAGGGCAAAGAGTGGGAAAGGCTGGTTACATCAAGTGTCTTTCAAATCTTTCACTTTCGAGAGCAGAGTGTTTACATTTTGGAATCATGAACAAGCAGCAATAGGAAAGCATACAGTATCAGAGGACAGAACACTGCCCTGCGCATATCAGTACACCCCAATGACAAAGTCAAAGATTTAAATGACCTGCTTAGCTATGAGTGGCTGACACCTCACAATGATTATCATCTCTCCGTGAAGCAAAACATCCTCGGAATTGGGTTGAAAGATAGATCTAATGTGCCAAAGGAAGGCAACATGGAAATTCAGTTTCCTGCTCTCAGGGGAAGGAGGGTCGACAGCCCAATGGGTTAATGCACCTACTGCAGCCTCCTATGTGGAGCCTGCAGGCGACGCATGCAGTTGCTGGTGAGATGCTGATACAGGTTCGCCTGCTATGCAGGGGCCCGTGGTCACCTCACAGCACCTCGAGAAGGTGTCCTGTTTGAGTCCCAGGGCAATCATTGTGTCAACCATGACCCGTAGATTACACCTTTTCCCCTCGTTTTTTTCCAATCAATTGGGGCCAGAGAGACAAGCTTTTGTATGGGCCTTACCAAGGCCAGCGTGCAGAAAACAAAGGCGCAACTGTTAGTAGTAACGCAGGTATTGAAGGGGCATTAGCTGTTGGCGGATGGCGCAGGGCAATGCATACCCATTTTCAAATAAAAAAAGTTTTTTTTTTATTAAAAAAAAAATACATGCCCAGGAAATTCCAGACCTTGGATTAGAACTCAGGTCTCCAGCATTCCAAGACCAAGCACTTATCACTTGTGCCACTGGTGGTTGTGCTTCTGAGACTTGCTTTTGGGCGTATATATCTTTCTCCTGCACTCCCCTGTGAGCATACCCATTTGCGTTGTGAAACATGTTCACTGGAGCCTACAAGGATAGAACATCTGGCCCCCCCGCTCCCCCAAATACCAGCTAACTGCAGTGGCCTAGAGGTTAAGTGCTTGCATTACAGCAGCTGGGGGCCTGGGTTCGGGTCCTGCTTTCGGCACATAAACAGAATAGTTGGTCATCTCCTGGTACAGTTGGAGTGGAAGAAAGCGGAGAGGCGGGACTGTGGAAGCGAGGGAGTGCAGGCTAAAGGAAGAGGTGGGGTAGGCTAAAGGGGGAGGTAAGGTCGGATGAAGGGGTCCCTGGGGAGAAGAGGTGAGGCTGGCTGAGTCGGGGGAGGTCTAGAAGGGCATGGGGTAGGGGCCCTGGTAGAGGGAGGAAGAAAGCATAGAGGTGGGGCTGAGGAAGCCAGGAAGAAGGGGTGGTGGGGGCTGTGTAAAAGGAGAGTCCTAAGGTGGGGAAAGGGGCCATTGAGGAGGGCAGAAAAAAGGGTGCCAGTGGTGGGTGGAAAGGACAATGGGCTGACATTTTGTTCTCATCCAGCACTACCCTTTTAGCCTGCATTCCTCCTTTATTCCCTGCACTTCTCAGTCCCACCTCTATGCTTTCTTCCTCCCTCCCTCCCGCAGGGCACCTACCCCATGCCCTTCTCCCCCGACTCCGCCAGCCCCACCTCCTCTCCACAGGGACCCATGCATCCAGCCCTACCTCCCCCTTCAGCCCGCCCCACCTCACCTCACCTCCTCCTTTAGCCTGCACTCCCTCGCTTCTACCTCCCCCTTCAGCCCGCCCCACCTCACCTCCTCCTTTAGCCTGCACTCCCTCGCTTCCACAGTCCCACCCATCTGCTTGCTTCCACTGCAACTGTACAAGGAAATTACCAACTATTCCGTTTCTGTGCCGAAAGCAGGACTCAAACCCAGGCCCCCAGCGCTGTAACACAAGCACTTAACCTCTAGGCCACTGCAGTTAGCTGGTATTTGGGGGAGCTTGGGGGGGCATGATGTTCTAGCCTCATTTTCTTCAGTGAACATGTTTCACAATGCAAATGGGTATGCTCACAGGGGCATGCAGAAGAAAGACATATAGCCCAAAAGCTGCTTTCAGAAGCACAGCCACCAGTGGCTCCAGTGGGAAGTGATTGGTCTTGGAATGCGCGAGACCTGAGTTCTAATCCTCCTGGGCATGTTTTTTATTTATTTTTGCTGCTTGTTCATGATTTTTAAATGTAAAAACTCTGCACTCAAAAATAAAAATGATTTGACAGACTCTTGCTGTAGCCAGCCTTTCTCACTCTTTGCCCTGGGGGAGAACAACCCAATCACCCCTTCAGCCCCTCTTACTCGTCTCACAGCACCTCCCATAAGCGAGGAATGCATCTTTTGTTGGTAGATTTCCTTCATGAGGCTTAGCTAGGCCTGCATTCCTTTTCAAAGGGCCATAGAAGAGAGCAAAAAAGGAGAAGGCAGAATAGAGCATGAAATAGGTGGAAGACAAGGGGTCAGGGGGGTTGGCAGTAAAAGAAACAGGGCCTGGCCTGGCAGAGAGTTAGAAGTTAGGGAACACAATGAGCGAGGGAGGAGGAAAGATGCCTCAGGCATTGAGCTCTCGGACTCTTCCCCACCGTGCCTGCAGAAAGAGCCTTCTCCCGAATGGATACATTTGCCTGGAGAGCCCAGAACTAATTTCAGTTAGCCAGAGGGTAAACAGAGGCCAGGGAGAGGTGCACGCCCCTCCATTTGACTAGGCTTCTGGGGCTTCTGGGAGGAAAAAAGGCATCAGTATTCCAGCAAGATCATCGTCACCAAGGCCACCATCACTAGGGGATTACAGAGCATGCTGTGACACTCTCCGGGGCCTGGTTGGCCAGGCTTATGTTGAAGAGCACATATCCTAACCCTAAGCTACCTGGGTGGCTGCACCATAGGGGCTGCACCGGATATAGGGCTGTGCCCGTAAGGGCTGTGGTCGCGTTTGGGAGCGTTAGGGACGCGTGGAGGCCGCAGGGCGCAGACCTCTGCCCATTTCCCTCCAGGATTAGGCCCTGATTCTCAGGCGTGGAGCCAGCCACTCCAAAACTGGCAGAAAGCAGCCCTCTCACCCCCAGGGCAAAGAGTGGGAAAGGCTGGTTACATCAAGTGTCTTTCAAATCTTTCACTTTCGAGAGCAGAGTGTTTACATTTTGGAATCATGAACAAGCAGCAATAGGAAAGCATACAGTATCAGAGGACAGAACACTGCCCTGCGCATATCAGTACACCCCAATGACAAAGTCAAAGATTTAAATGACCTGCTTAGCTATGAGTGGCTGACACCTCACAATGATTATCATCTCTCCGTGAAGCAAAACATCCTCGGAATTGGGTTGAAAGATAGATCTAATGTGCCAAAGGAAGGCAACATGGAAATTCAGTTTCCTGCTCTCAGGGGAAGGAGGGTCGACAGCCCAATGGGTTAATGCACCTACTGCAGCCTCCTATGTGGAGCCTGCAGGCGACGCATGCAGTTGCTGGTGAGATGCTGATACAGGTTCGCCTGCTATGCAGGGGCCCGTGGTCACCTCACAGCACCTCGAGAAGGTGTCCTGTTTGAGTCCCAGGGCAATCATTGTGTCAACCATGACCCGTAGATTACACCTTTTCCCCTCGTTTTTTTCCAATCAATTGGGGCCAGAGAGACAAGCTTTTGTATGGGCCTTACCAAGGCCAGCGTGCAGAAAACAAAGGCGCAACTGTTAGTAGTAACGCAGGTATTGAAGGGGCATTAGCTGTTGGCGGATGGCGCAGGGCAATGCATACCCATTTTCAAATAAAAAAAGTTTTTTTTTTATTAAAAAAAAAATACATGCCCAGGAAATTCCAGACCTTGGATTAGAACTCAGGTCTCCAGCATTCCAAGACCAAGCACTTATCACTTGTGCCACTGGTGGTTGTGCTTCTGAGACTTGCTTTTGGGCGTATATATCTTTCTCCTGCACTCCCCTGTGAGCATACCCATTTGCGTTGTGAAACATGTTCACTGGAGCCTACAAGGATAGAACATCTGGCCCCCCCGCTCCCCCAAATACCAGCTAACTGCAGTGGCCTAGAGGTTAAGTGCTTGCATTACAGCAGCTGGGGGCCTGGGTTCGGGTCCTGCTTTCGGCACATAAACAGAATAGTTGGTCATCTCCTGGTACAGTTGGAGTGGAAGAAAGCGGAGAGGCGGGACTGTGGAAGCGAGGGAGTGCAGGCTAAAGGAAGAGGTGGGGTAGGCTAAAGGGGGAGGTAAGGTCGGATGAAGGGGTCCCTGGGGAGAAGAGGTGAGGCTGGCTGAGTCGGGGGAGGTCTAGAAGGGCATGGGGTAGGGGCCCTGGTAGAGGGAGGAAGAAAGCATAGAGGTGGGGCTGAGGAAGCCAGGAAGAAGGGGTGGTGGGGGCTGTGTAAAAGGAGAGTCCTAAGGTGGGGAAAGGGGCCATTGAGGAGGGCAGAAAAAAGGGTGCCAGTGGTGGGTGGAAAGGACAATGGGCTGACATTTTGTTCTCATCCAGCACTACCCTTTTAGCCTGCATTCCTCCTTTATTCCCTGCACTTCTCAGTCCCACCTCTATGCTTTCTTCCTCCCTCCCTCCCGCAGGGCACCTACCCCATGCCCTTCTCCCCCGACTCCGCCAGCCCCACCTCCTCTCCACAGGGACCCATGCATCCAGCCCTACCTCCCCCTTCAGCCCGCCCCACCTCACCTCACCTCCTCCTTTAGCCTGCACTCCCTCGCTTCTACCTCCCCCTTCAGCCCGCCCCACCTCACCTCCTCCTTTAGCCTGCACTCCCTCGCTTCCACAGTCCCACCCATCTGCTTGCTTCCACTGCAACTGTACAAGGAAATTACCAACTATTCCGTTTCTGTGCCGAAAGCAGGACTCAAACCCAGGCCCCCAGCGCTGTAACACAAGCACTTAACCTCTAGGCCACTGCAGTTAGCTGGTATTTGGGGGAGCTTGGGGGGGCATGATGTTCTAGCCTCATTTTCTTCAGTGAACATGTTTCACAATGCAAATGGGTATGCTCACAGGGGCATGCAGAAGAAAGACATATAGCCCAAAAGCTGCTTTCAGAAGCACAGCCACCAGTGGCTCCAGTGGGAAGTGATTGGTCTTGGAATGCGCGAGACCTGAGTTCTAATCCTCCTGGGCATGTTTTTTATTTATTTTTGCTGCTTGTTCATGATTTTTAAATGTAAAAACTCTGCACTCAAAAATAAAAATGATTTGACAGACTCTTGCTGTAGCCAGCCTTTCTCACTCTTTGCCCTGGGGGAGAACAACCCAATCACCCCTTCAGCCCCTCTTACTCGTCTCACAGCACCTCCCATAAGCGAGGAATGCATCTTTTGTTGGTAGATTTCCTTCATGAGGCTTAGCTAGGCCTGCATTCCTTTTCAAAGGGCCATAGAAGAGAGCAAAAAAGGAGAAGGCAGAATAGAGCATGAAATAGGTGGAAGACAAGGGGTCAGGGGGGTTGGCAGTAAAAGAAACAGGGCCTGGCCTGGCAGAGAGTTAGAAGTTAGGGAACACAATGAGCGAGGGAGGAGGAAAGATGCCTCAGGCATTGAGCTCTCGGACTCTTCCCCACCGTGCCTGCAGAAAGAGCCTTCTCCCGAATGGATACATTTGCCTGGAGAGCCCAGAACTAATTTCAGTTAGCCAGAGGGTAAACAGAGGCCAGGGAGAGGTGCACGCCCCTCCATTTGACTAGGCTTCTGGGGCTTCTGGGAGGAAAAAAGGCATCAGTATTCCAGCAAGATCATCGTCACCAAGGCCACCATCACTAGGGGATTACAGAGCATGCTGTGACACTCTCCGGGGCCTGGTTGGCCAGGCTTATGTTGAAGAGCACATATCCTAACCCTAAGCTACCTGGGTGGCTGCACCATAGGGGCTGCACCGGATATAGGGCTGTGCCCGTAAGGGCTGTGGTCGCGTTTGGGAGCGTTAGGGACGCGTGGAGGCCGCAGGGCGCAGACCTCTGCCCATTTCCCTCCAGGATTAGGCCCTGATTCTCAGGCGTGGAGCCAGCCACTCCAAAACTGGCAGAAAGCAGCCCTCTCACCCCCAGGGCAAAGAGTGGGAAAGGCTGGTTACATCAAGTGTCTTTCAAATCTTTCACTTTCGAGAGCAGAGTGTTTACATTTTGGAATCATGAACAAGCAGCAATAGGAAAGCATACAGTATCAGAGGACAGAACACTGCCCTGCGCATATCAGTACACCCCAATGACAAAGTCAAAGATTTAAATGACCTGCTTAGCTATGAGTGGCTGACACCTCACAATGATTATCATCTCTCCGTGAAGCAAAACATCCTCGGAATTGGGTTGAAAGATAGATCTAATGTGCCAAAGGAAGGCAACATGGAAATTCAGTTTCCTGCTCTCAGGGGAAGGAGGGTCGACAGCCCAATGGGTTAATGCACCTACTGCAGCCTCCTATGTGGAGCCTGCAGGCGACGCATGCAGTTGCTGGTGAGATGCTGATACAGGTTCGCCTGCTATGCAGGGGCCCGTGGTCACCTCACAGCACCTCGAGAAGGTGTCCTGTTTGAGTCCCAGGGCAATCATTGTGTCAACCATGACCCGTAGATTACACCTTTTCCCCTCGTTTTTTTCCAATCAATTGGGGCCAGAGAGACAAGCTTTTGTATGGGCCTTACCAAGGCCAGCGTGCAGAAAACAAAGGCGCAACTGTTAGTAGTAACGCAGGTATTGAAGGGGCATTAGCTGTTGGCGGATGGCGCAGGGCAATGCATACCCATTTTCAAATAAAAAAAGGTTTTTTTTTATTAAAAAAAAAATACATGCCCAGGAAATTCCAGACCTTGGATTAGAACTCAGGTCTCCAGCATTCCAAGACCAAGCACTTATCACTTGTGCCACTGGTGGTTGTGCTTCTGAGACTTGCTTTTGGGCGTATATATCTTTCTCCTGCACGCCCCTGTGAGCATACCCATTTGCGTTGTGAAACATGTTCACTGGAGCCTACAAGGATAGAACATCTGCCCCCCCCCCCCCCCCTGCTCCCCCAAATACCAGCTAACTGCAGTGGCCTAGAGGTTAAGTGCTTGCATTACAGCAGCTGGGGGCCTGGGTTCGGGTCCTGCTTTCGGCACATAAACAGAATAGTTGGTCATCTCCTGGTACAGTTGGAGTGGAAGAAAGCGGAGAGGCGGGACTGTGGAAGCGAGGGAGTGCAGGCTAAAGGAAGAGGTGGGGTAGGCTAAAGGGGGAGGTAAGGTCGGATGAAGGGGTCCCTGGGGAGAAGAGGTGAGGCTGGCTGAGTCGGGGGAGGTCTAGAAGGGCATGGGGTAGGGGCCCTGGTAGAGGGAGGAAGAAAGCATAGAGGTGGGGCTGAGGAAGCCAGGAAGAAGGGGTGGTGGGGGCTGTGTAAAAGGAGAGTCCTAAGGTGGGGAAAGGGGCCATTGAGGAGGGCAGAAAAAAGGGTGCCAGTGGTGGGTGGAAAGGACAATGGGCTGACATTTTGTTCTCATCCAGCACTACCCTTTTAGCCTGCATTCCTCCTTTATTCCCTGCACTTCTCAGTCCCACCTCTATGCTTTCTTCCTCCCTCCCTCCCGCAGGGCACCTACCCCATGCCCTTCTCCCCCGACTCCGCCAGCCCCACCTCCTCTCCACAGGGACCCATGCATCCAGCCCTACCTCCCCCTTCAGCCCGCCCCACCTCACCTCACCTCACCTCCTCCTTTAGCCTGCACTCCCTCGCTTCTACCTCCCCCTTCAGCCCGCCCCACCTCACCTCCTCCTTTAGCCTGCACTCCCTCGCTTCCACAGTCCCACCCATCTGCTTGCTTCCACTGCAACTGTACAAGGAGATTACCAACTATTCCGTTTCTGTGCCGAAAGCAGGACTCAAACCCAGGCCCCCAGCGCTGTAACACAAGCACTTAACCTCTAGGCCACTGCAGTTAGCTGGTATTTGGGGGAGCTTGGGGGGGCATGATGTTCTAGCCTCATTTTCTTCAGTGAACATGTTTCACAATGCAAATGGGTATGCTCACAGGGGCATGCAGAAGAAAGACATATAGCCCAAAAGCTGCTTTCAGAAGCACAGCCACCAGTGGCTCCAGTGGGAAGTGATTGGTCTTGGAATGCGCGAGACCTGAGTTCTAATCCTCCTGGGCATGTTTTTTATTTATTTTTGCTGCTTGTTCATGATTTTTAAATGTAAAAACTCTGCACTCAAAAATAAAAATGATTTGACAGACTCTTGCTGTAGCCAGCCTTTCTCACTCTTTGCCCTGGGGGAGAACAACCCAATCACCCCTTCAGCCCCTCTTACTCGTCTCACAGCACCTCCCATAAGCGAGGAATGCATCTTTTGTTGGTAGATTTCCTTCATGAGGCTTAGCTAGGCCTGCATTCCTTTTCAAAGGGCCATAGAAGAGAGCAAAAAAGGAGAAGGCAGAATAGAGCATGAAATAGGTGGAAGACAAGGGGTCAGGGGGGTTGGCAGTAAAAGAAACAGGGCCTGGCCTGGCAGAGAGTTAGAAGTTAGGGAACACAATGAGCGAGGGAGGAGGAAAGATGCCTCAGGCATTGAGCTCTCGGACTCTTCCCCACCGTGCCTGCAGAAAGAGCCTTCTCCCGAATGGATACATTTGCCTGGAGAGCCCAGAACTAATTTCAGTTAGCCAGAGGGTAAACAGAGGCCAGGGAGAGGTGCACGCCCCTCCATTTGACTAGGCTTCTGGGGCTTCTGGGAGGAAAAAAGGCATCAGTATTCCAGCAAGATCATCGTCACCAAGGCCACCATCACTAGGGGATTACAGAGCATGCTGTGACACTCTCCGGGGCCTGGTTGGCCAGGCTTATGTTGAAGAGCACATATCCTAACCCTAAGCTACCTGGGTGGCTGCACCATAGGGGCTGCACCGGATATAGGGCTGTGCCCGTAAGGGCTGTGGTCGCGTTTGGGAGCGTTAGGGACGCGTGGAGGCCGCAGGGCGCAGACCTCTGCCCATTTCCCTCCAGGATTAGGCCCTGATTCTCAGGCGTGGAGCCAGCCACTCCAAAACTGGCAGAAAGCAGCCCTCTCACCCCCAGGGCAAAGAGTGGGAAAGGCTGGTTACATCAAGTGTCTTTCAAATCTTTCACTTTCGAGAGCAGAGTGTTTACATTTTGGAATCATGAACAAGCAGCAATAGGAAAGCATACAGTATCAGAGGACAGAACACTGCCCTGCGCATATCAGTACACCCCAATGACAAAGTCAAAGATTTAAATGACCTGCTTAGCTATGAGTGGCTGACACCTCACAATGATTATCATCTCTCCGTGAAGCAAAACATCCTCGGAATTGGGTTGAAAGATAGATCTAATGTGCCAAAGGAAGGCAACATGGAAATTCAGTTTCCTGCTCTCAGGGGAAGGAGGGTCGACAGCCCAATGGGTTAATGCACCTACTGCAGCCTCCTATGTGGAGCCTGCAGGCGACGCATGCAGTTGCTGGTGAGATGCTGATACAGGTTCGCCTGCTATGCAGGGGCCCGTGGTCACCTCACAGCACCTCGAGAAGGTGTCCTGTTTGAGTCCCAGGGCAATCATTGTGTCAACCATGACCCGTAGATTACACCTTTTCCCCTCGTTTTTTTCCAATCAATTGGGGCCAGAGAGACAAGCTTTTGTATGGGCCTTACCAAGGCCAGCGTGCAGAAAACAAAGGCGCAACTGTTAGTAGTAACGCAGGTATTGAAGGGGCATTAGCTGTTGGCGGATGGCGCAGGGCAATGCATACCCATTTTCAAATAAAAAAAGTTTTTTTTTTATTAAAAAAAAAATACATGCCCAGGAAATTCCAGACCTTGGATTAGAACTCAGGTCTCCAGCATTCCAAGACCAAGCACTTATCACTTGTGCCACTGGTGGTTGTGCTTCTGAGACTTGCTTTTGGGCGTATATATCTTTCTCCTGCACTCCCCTGTGAGCATACCCATTTGCGTTGTGAAACATGTTCACTGGAGCCTACAAGGATAGAACATCTGGCCCCCCCGCTCCCCCAAATACCAGCTAACTGCAGTGGCCTAGAGGTTAAGTGCTTGCATTACAGCAGCTGGGGGCCTGGGTTCGGGTCCTGCTTTCGGCACATAAACAGAATAGTTGGTCATCTCCTGGTACAGTTGGAGTGGAAGAAAGCGGAGAGGCGGGACTGTGGAAGCGAGGGAGTGCAGGCTAAAGGAAGAGGTGGGGTAGGCTAAAGGGGGAGGTAAGGTCGGATGAAGGGGTCCCTGGGGAGAAGAGGTGAGGCTGGCTGAGTCGGGGGAGGTCTAGAAGGGCATGGGGTAGGGGCCCTGGTAGAGGGAGGAAGAAAGCATAGAGGTGGGGCTGAGGAAGCCAGGAAGAAGGGGTGGTGGGGGCTGTGTAAAAGGAGAGTCCTAAGGTGGGGAAAGGGGCCATTGAGGAGGGCAGAAAAAAGGGTGCCAGTGGTGGGTGGAAAGGACAATGGGCTGACATTTTGTTCTCATCCAGCACTACCCTTTTAGCCTGCATTCCTCCTTTATTCCCTGCACTTCTCAGTCCCACCTCTATGCTTTCTTCCTCCCTCCCTCCCGCAGGGCACCTACCCCATGCCCTTCTCCCCCGACTCCGCCAGCCCCACCTCCTCTCCACAGGGACCCATGCATCCAGCCCTACCTCCCCCTTCAGCCCGCCCCACCTCACCTCACCTCCTCCTTTAGCCTGCACTCCCTCGCTTCTACCTCCCCCTTCAGCCCGCCCCACCTCACCTCCTCCTTTAGCCTGCACTCCCTCGCTTCCACAGTCCCACCCATCTGCTTGCTTCCACTGCAACTGTACAAGGAAATTACCAACTATTCCGTTTCTGTGCCGAAAGCAGGACTCAAACCCAGGCCCCCAGCGCTGTAACACAAGCACTTAACCTCTAGGCCACTGCAGTTAGCTGGTATTTGGGGGAGCTTGGGGGGGCATGATGTTCTAGCCTCATTTTCTTCAGTGAACATGTTTCACAATGCAAATGGGTATGCTCACAGGGGCATGCAGAAGAAAGACATATAGCCCAAAAGCTGCTTTCAGAAGCACAGCCACCAGTGGCTCCAGTGGGAAGTGATTGGTCTTGGAATGCGCGAGACCTGAGTTCTAATCCTCCTGGGCATGTTTTTTATTTATTTTTGCTGCTTGTTCATGATTTTTAAATGTAAAAACTCTGCACTCAAAAATAAAAATGATTTGACAGACTCTTGCTGTAGCCAGCCTTTCTCACTCTTTGCCCTGGGGGAGAACAACCCAATCACCCCTTCAGCCCCTCTTACTCGTCTCACAGCACCTCCCATAAGCGAGGAATGCATCTTTTGTTGGTAGATTTCCTTCATGAGGCTTAGCTAGGCCTGCATTCCTTTTCAAAGGGCCATAGAAGAGAGCAAAAAAGGAGAAGGCAGAATAGAGCATGAAATAGGTGGAAGACAAGGGGTCAGGGGGGTTGGCAGTAAAAGAAACAGGGCCTGGCCTGGCAGAGAGTTAGAAGTTAGGGAACACAATGAGCGAGGGAGGAGGAAAGATGCCTCAGGCATTGAGCTCTCGGACTCTTCCCCACCGTGCCTGCAGAAAGAGCCTTCTCCCGAATGGATACATTTGCCTGGAGAGCCCAGAACTAATTTCAGTTAGCCAGAGGGTAAACAGAGGCCAGGGAGAGGTGCACGCCCCTCCATTTGACTAGGCTTCTGGGGCTTCTGGGAGGAAAAAAGGCATCAGTATTCCAGCAAGATCATCGTCACCAAGGCCACCATCACTAGGGGATTACAGAGCATGCTGTGACACTCTCCGGGGCCTGGTTGGCCAGGCTTATGTTGAAGAGCACATATCCTAACCCTAAGCTACCTGGGTGGCTGCACCATAGGGGCTGCACCGGATATAGGGCTGTGCCCGTAAGGGCTGTGGTCGCGTTTGGGAGCGTTAGGGACGCGTGGAGGCCGCAGGGCGCAGACCTCTGCCCATTTCCCTCCAGGATTAGGCCCTGATTCTCAGGCGTGGAGCCAGCCACTCCAAAACTGGCAGAAAGCAGCCCTCTCACCCCCAGGGCAAAGAGTGGGAAAGGCTGGTTACATCAAGTGTCTTTCAAATCTTTCACTTTCGAGAGCAGAGTGTTTACATTTTGGAATCATGAACAAGCAGCAATAGGAAAGCATACAGTATCAGAGGACAGAACACTGCCCTGCGCATATCAGTACACCCCAATGACAAAGTCAAAGATTTAAATGACCTGCTTAGCTATGAGTGGCTGACACCTCACAATGATTATCATCTCTCCGTGAAGCAAAACATCCTCGGAATTGGGTTGAAAGATAGATCTAATGTGCCAAAGGAAGGCAACATGGAAATTCAGTTTCCTGCTCTCAGGGGAAGGAGGGTCGACAGCCCAATGGGTTAATGCACCTACTGCAGCCTCCTATGTGGAGCCTGCAGGCGACGCATGCAGTTGCTGGTGAGATGCTGATACAGGTTCGCCTGCTATGCAGGGGCCCGTGGTCACCTCACAGCACCTCGAGAAGGTGTCCTGTTTGAGTCCCAGGGCAATCATTGTGTCAACCATGACCCGTAGATTACACCTTTTCCCCTCGTTTTTTTCCAATCAATTGGGGCCAGAGAGACAAGCTTTTGTATGGGCCTTACCAAGGCCAGCGTGCAGAAAACAAAGGCGCAACTGTTAGTAGTAACGCAGGTATTGAAGGGGCATTAGCTGTTGGCGGATGGCGCAGGGCAATGCATACCCATTTTCAAATAAAAAAAGTTTTTTTTTTATTAAAAAAAAAATACATGCCCAGGAAATTCCAGACCTTGGATTAGAACTCAGGTCTCCAGCATTCCAAGACCAAGCACTTATCACTTGTGCCACTGGTGGTTGTGCTTCTGAGACTTGCTTTTGGGCGTATATATCTTTCTCCTGCACTCCCCTGTGAGCATACCCATTTGCGTTGTGAAACATGTTCACTGGAGCCTACAAGGATAGAACATCTGGCCCCCCCGCTCCCCCAAATACCAGCTAACTGCAGTGGCCTAGAGGTTAAGTGCTTGCATTACAGCAGCTGGGGGCCTGGGTTCGGGTCCTGCTTTCGGCACATAAACAGAATAGTTGGTCATCTCCTGGTACAGTTGGAGTGGAAGAAAGCGGAGAGGCGGGACTGTGGAAGCGAGGGAGTGCAGGCTAAAGGAAGAGGTGGGGTAGGCTAAAGGGGGAGGTAAGGTCGGATGAAGGGGTCCCTGGGGAGAAGAGGTGAGGCTGGCTGAGTCGGGGGAGGTCTAGAAGGGCATGGGGTAGGGGCCCTGGTAGAGGGAGGAAGAAAGCATAGAGGTGGGGCTGAGGAAGCCAGGAAGAAGGGGTGGTGGGGGCTGTGTAAAAGGAGAGTCCTAAGGTGGGGAAAGGGGCCATTGAGGAGGGCAGAAAAAAGGGTGCCAGTGGTGGGTGGAAAGGACAATGGGCTGACATTTTGTTCTCATCCAGCACTACCCTTTTAGCCTGCATTCCTCCTTTATTCCCTGCACTTCTCAGTCCCACCTCTATGCTTTCTTCCTCCCTCCCTCCCGCAGGGCACCTACCCCATGCCCTTCTCCCCCGACTCCGCCAGCCCCACCTCCTCTCCACAGGGACCCATGCATCCAGCCCTACCTCCCCCTTCAGCCCGCCCCACCTCACCTCACCTCCTCCTTTAGCCTGCACTCCCTCGCTTCTACCTCCCCCTTCAGCCCGCCCCACCTCACCTCCTCCTTTAGCCTGCACTCCCTCGCTTCCACAGTCCCACCCATCTGCTTGCTTCCACTGCAACTGTACAAGGAAATTACCAACTATTCCGTTTCTGTGCCGAAAGCAGGACTCAAACCCAGGCCCCCAGCGCTGTAACACAAGCACTTAACCTCTAGGCCACTGCAGTTAGCTGGTATTTGGGGGAGCTTGGGGGGGCATGATGTTCTAGCCTCATTTTCTTCAGTGAACATGTTTCACAATGCAAATGGGTATGCTCACAGGGGCATGCAGAAGAAAGACATATAGCCCAAAAGCTGCTTTCAGAAGCACAGCCACCAGTGGCTCCAGTGGGAAGTGATTGGTCTTGGAATGCGCGAGACCTGAGTTCTAATCCTCCTGGGCATGTTTTTTATTTATTTTTGCTGCTTGTTCATGATTTTTAAATGTAAAAACTCTGCACTCAAAAATAAAAATGATTTGACAGACTCTTGCTGTAGCCAGCCTTTCTCACTCTTTGCCCTGGGGGAGAACAACCCAATCACCCCTTCAGCCCCTCTTACTCGTCTCACAGCACCTCCCATAAGCGAGGAATGCATCTTTTGTTGGTAGATTTCCTTCATGAGGCTTAGCTAGGCCTGCATTCCTTTTCAAAGGGCCATAGAAGAGAGCAAAAAAGGAGAAGGCAGAATAGAGCATGAAATAGGTGGAAGACAAGGGGTCAGGGGGGTTGGCAGTAAAAGAAACAGGGCCTGGCCTGGCAGAGAGTTAGAAGTTAGGGAACACAATGAGCGAGGGAGGAGGAAAGATGCCTCAGGCATTGAGCTCTCGGACTCTTCCCCACCGTGCCTGCAGAAAGAGCCTTCTCCCGAATGGATACATTTGCCTGGAGAGCCCAGAACTAATTTCAGTTAGCCAGAGGGTAAACAGAGGCCAGGGAGAGGTGCACGCCCCTCCATTTGACTAGGCTTCTGGGGCTTCTGGGAGGAAAAAAGGCATCAGTATTCCAGCAAGATCATCGTCACCAAGGCCACCATCACTAGGGGATTACAGAGCATGCTGTGACACTCTCCGGGGCCTGGTTGGCCAGGCTTATGTTGAAGAGCACATATCCTAACCCTAAGCTACCTGGGTGGCTGCACCATAGGGGCTGCACCGGATATAGGGCTGTGCCCGTAAGGGCTGTGGTCGCGTTTGGGAGCGTTAGGGACGCGTGGAGGCCGCAGGGCGCAGACCTCTGCCCATTTCCCTCCAGGATTAGGCCCTGATTCTCAGGCGTGGAGCCAGCCACTCCAAAACTGGCAGAAAGCAGCCCTCTCACCCCCAGGGCAAAGAGTGGGAAAGGCTGGTTACATCAAGTGTCTTTCAAATCTTTCACTTTCGAGAGCAGAGTGTTTACATTTTGGAATCATGAACAAGCAGCAATAGGAAAGCATACAGTATCAGAGGACAGAACACTGCCCTGCGCATATCAGTACACCCCAATGACAAAGTCAAAGATTTAAATGACCTGCTTAGCTATGAGTGGCTGACACCTCACAATGATTATCATCTCTCCGTGAAGCAAAACATCCTCGGAATTGGGTTGAAAGATAGATCTAATGTGCCAAAGGAAGGCAACATGGAAATTCAGTTTCCTGCTCTCAGGGGAAGGAGGGTCGACAGCCCAATGGGTTAATGCACCTACTGCAGCCTCCTATGTGGAGCCTGCAGGCGACGCATGCAGTTGCTGGTGAGATGCTGATACAGGTTCGCCTGCTATGCAGGGGCCCGTGGTCACCTCACAGCACCTCGAGAAGGTGTCCTGTTTGAGTCCCAGGGCAATCATTGTGTCAACCATGACCCGTAGATTACACCTTTTCCCCTCGTTTTTTTCCAATCAATTGGGGCCAGAGAGACAAGCTTTTGTATGGGCCTTACCAAGGCCAGCGTGCAGAAAACAAAGGCGCAACTGTTAGTAGTAACGCAGGTATTGAAGGGGCATTAGCTGTTGGCGGATGGCGCAGGGCAATGCATACCCATTTTCAAATAAAAAAAGGTTTTTTTTTATTAAAAAAAAAATACATGCCCAGGAAATTCCAGACCTTGGATTAGAACTCAGGTCTCCAGCATTCCAAGACCAAGCACTTATCACTTGTGCCACTGGTGGTTGTGCTTCTGAGACTTGCTTTTGGGCGTATATATCTTTCTCCTGCACTCCCCTGTGAGCATACCCATTTGCGTTGTGAAACATGTTCACTGGAGCCTACAAGGATAGAACATCTGGCCCCCCCGCTCCCCCAAATACCAGCTAACTGCAGTGGCCTAGAGGTTAAGTGCTTGCATTACAGCAGCTGGGGGCCTGGGTTCGGGTCCTGCTTTCGGCACATAAACAGAATAGTTGGTCATCTCCTGGTACAGTTGGAGTGGAAGAAAGCGGAGAGGCGGGACTGTGGAAGCGAGGGAGTGCAGGCTAAAGGAAGAGGTGGGGTAGGCTAAAGGGGGAGGTAAGGTCGGATGAAGGGGTCCCTGGGGAGAAGAGGTGAGGCTGGCTGAGTCGGGGGAGGTCTAGAAGGGCATGGGGTAGGGGCCCTGGTAGAGGGAGGAAGAAAGCATAGAGGTGGGGCTGAGGAAGCCAGGAAGAAGGGGTGGTGGGGGCTGTGTAAAAGGAGAGTCCTAAGGTGGGGAAAGGGGCCATTGAGGAGGGCAGAAAAAAGGGTGCCAGTGGTGGGTGGAAAGGACAATGGGCTGACATTTTGTTCTCATCCAGCACTACCCTTTTAGCCTGCATTCCTCCTTTATTCCCTGCACTTCTCAGTCCCACCTCTATGCTTTCTTCCTCCCTCCCTCCCGCAGGGCACCTACCCCATGCCCTTCTCCCCCGACTCCGCCAGCCCCACCTCCTCTCCACAGGGACCCATGCATCCAGCCCTACCTCCCCCTTCAGCCCGCCCCACCTCACCTCACCTCACCTCCTCCTTTAGCCTGCACTCCCTCGCTTCTACCTCCCCCTTCAGCCCGCCCCACCTCACCTCCTCCTTTAGCCTGCACTCCCTCGCTTCCACAGTCCCACCCATCTGCTTGCTTCCACTGCAACTGTACAAGGAGATTACCAACTATTCCGTTTCTGTGCCGAAAGCAGGACTCAAACCCAGGCCCCCAGCGCTGTAACACAAGCACTTAACCTCTAGGCCACTGCAGTTAGCTGGTATTTGGGGGAGCTTGGGGGGGCATGATGTTCTAGCCTCATTTTCTTCAGTGAACATGTTTCACAATGCAAATGGGTATGCTCACAGGGGCATGCAGAAGAAAGACATATAGCCCAAAAGCTGCTTTCAGAAGCACAGCCACCAGTGGCTCCAGTGGGAAGTGATTGGTCTTGGAATGCGCGAGACCTGAGTTCTAATCCTCCTGGGCATGTTTTTTATTTATTTTTGCTGCTTGTTCATGATTTTTAAATGTAAAAACTCTGCACTCAAAAATAAAAATGATTTGACAGACTCTTGCTGTAGCCAGCCTTTCTCACTCTTTGCCCTGGGGGAGAACAACCCAATCACCCCTTCAGCCCCTCTTACTCGTCTCACAGCACCTCCCATAAGCGAGGAATGCATCTTTTGTTGGTAGATTTCCTTCATGAGGCTTAGCTAGGCCTGCATTCCTTTTCAAAGGGCCATAGAAGAGAGCAAAAAAGGAGAAGGCAGAATAGAGCATGAAATAGGTGGAAGACAAGGGGTCAGGGGGGTTGGCAGTAAAAGAAACAGGGCCTGGCCTGGCAGAGAGTTAGAAGTTAGGGAACACAATGAGCGAGGGAGGAGGAAAGATGCCTCAGGCATTGAGCTCTCGGACTCTTCCCCACCGTGCCTGCAGAAAGAGCCTTCTCCCGAATGGATACATTTGCCTGGAGAGCCCAGAACTAATTTCAGTTAGCCAGAGGGTAAACAGAGGCCAGGGAGAGGTGCACGCCCCTCCATTTGACTAGGCTTCTGGGGCTTCTGGGAGGAAAAAAGGCATCAGTATTCCAGCAAGATCATCGTCACCAAGGCCACCATCACTAGGGGATTACAGAGCATGCTGTGACACTCTCCGGGGCCTGGTTGGCCAGGCTTATGTTGAAGAGCACATATCCTAACCCTAAGCTACCTGGGTGGCTGCACCATAGGGGCTGCACCGGATATAGGGCTGTGCCCGTAAGGGCTGTGGTCGCGTTTGGGAGCGTTAGGGACGCGTGGAGGCCGCAGGGCGCAGACCTCTGCCCATTTCCCTCCAGGATTAGGCCCTGATTCTCAGGCGTGGAGCCAGCCACTCCAAAACTGGCAGAAAGCAGCCCTCTCACCCCCAGGGCAAAGAGTGGGAAAGGCTGGTTACATCAAGTGTCTTTCAAATCTTTCACTTTCGAGAGCAGAGTGTTTACATTTTGGAATCATGAACAAGCAGCAATAGGAAAGCATACAGTATCAGAGGACAGAACACTGCCCTGCGCATATCAGTACACCCCAATGACAAAGTCAAAGATTTAAATGACCTGCTTAGCTATGAGTGGCTGACACCTCACAATGATTATCATCTCTCCGTGAAGCAAAACATCCTCGGAATTGGGTTGAAAGATAGATCTAATGTGCCAAAGGAAGGCAACATGGAAATTCAGTTTCCTGCTCTCAGGGGAAGGAGGGTCGACAGCCCAATGGGTTAATGCACCTACTGCAGCCTCCTATGTGGAGCCTGCAGGCGACGCATGCAGTTGCTGGTGAGATGCTGATACAGGTTCGCCTGCTATGCAGGGGCCCGTGGTCACCTCACAGCACCTCGAGAAGGTGTCCTGTTTGAGTCCCAGGGCAATCATTGTGTCAACCATGACCCGTAGATTACACCTTTTCCCCTCGTTTTTTTCCAATCAATTGGGGCCAGAGAGACAAGCTTTTGTATGGGCCTTACCAAGGCCAGCGTGCAGAAAACAAAGGCGCAACTGTTAGTAGTAACGCAGGTATTGAAGGGGCATTAGCTGTTGGCGGATGGCGCAGGGCAATGCATACCCATTTTCAAATAAAAAAAGTTTTTTTTTTATTAAAAAAAAAATACATGCCCAGGAAATTCCAGACCTTGGATTAGAACTCAGGTCTCCAGCATTCCAAGACCAAGCACTTATCACTTGTGCCACTGGTGGTTGTGCTTCTGAGACTTGCTTTTGGGCGTATATATCTTTCTCCTGCACTCCCCTGTGAGCATACCCATTTGCGTTGTGAAACATGTTCACTGGAGCCTACAAGGATAGAACATCTGGCCCCCCCGCTCCCCCAAATACCAGCTAACTGCAGTGGCCTAGAGGTTAAGTGCTTGCATTACAGCAGCTGGGGGCCTGGGTTCGGGTCCTGCTTTCGGCACATAAACAGAATAGTTGGTCATCTCCTGGTACAGTTGGAGTGGAAGAAAGCGGAGAGGCGGGACTGTGGAAGCGAGGGAGTGCAGGCTAAAGGAAGAGGTGGGGTAGGCTAAAGGGGGAGGTAAGGTCGGATGAAGGGGTCCCTGGGGAGAAGAGGTGAGGCTGGCTGAGTCGGGGGAGGTCTAGAAGGGCATGGGGTAGGGGCCCTGGTAGAGGGAGGAAGAAAGCATAGAGGTGGGGCTGAGGAAGCCAGGAAGAAGGGGTGGTGGGGGCTGTGTAAAAGGAGAGTCCTAAGGTGGGGAAAGGGGCCATTGAGGAGGGCAGAAAAAAGGGTGCCAGTGGTGGGTGGAAAGGACAATGGGCTGACATTTTGTTCTCATCCAGCACTACCCTTTTAGCCTGCATTCCTCCTTTATTCCCTGCACTTCTCAGTCCCACCTCTATGCTTTCTTCCTCCCTCCCTCCCGCAGGGCACCTACCCCATGCCCTTCTCCCCCGACTCCGCCAGCCCCACCTCCTCTCCACAGGGACCCATGCATCCAGCCCTACCTCCCCCTTCAGCCCGCCCCACCTCACCTCACCTCACCTCCTCCTTAGCCTGCACTCCCTCGCTTCTACCTCCCCCTTCAGCCCGCCCCACCTCACCTCCTCCTTTAGCCTGCACTCCCTCGCTTCCACAGTCCCACCCATCTGCTTGCTTCCACTGCAACTGTACAAGGAAATTACCAACTATTCCGTTTCTGTGCCGAAAGCAGGACTCAAACCCAGGCCCCCAGCGCTGTAACACAAGCACTTAACCTCTAGGCCACTGCAGTTAGCTGGTATTTGGGGGAGCTTGGGGGGGCATGATGTTCTAGCCTCATTTTCTTCAGTGAACATGTTTCACAATGCAAATGGGTATGCTCACAGGGGCATGCAGAAGAAAGACATATAGCCCAAAAGCTGCTTTCAGAAGCACAGCCACCAGTGGCTCCAGTGGGAAGTGATTGGTCTTGGAATGCGCGAGACCTGAGTTCTAATCCTCCTGGGCATGTTTTTTATTTTTATTTATTTTTGCTGCTTGTTCATGATTTTTAAATGTAAAAACTCTGCACTCAAAAATAAAAATGATTTGACAGACTCTTGCTGTAGCCAGCCTTTCTCACTCTTTGCCCTGGGGGAGAACAACCCAATCACCCCTTCAGCCCCTCTTACTCGTCTCACAGCACCTCCCATAAGCGAGGAATGCAACTTTTGTTGGTAGATTTCCTTCATGAGGCTTAGCTAGGCCTGCATTCCTTTTCAAAGGGCCATAGAAGAGAGCAAAAAAGGAGAAGGCAGAATAGAGCATGAAATAGGTGGAAGACAAGGGGTCAGGGGGGTTGGCAGTAAAAGAAACAGGGCCTGGCCTGGCAGAGAGTTAGAAGTTAGGGAACACAATGAGCGAGGGAGGAGGAAAGATGCCTCAGGCATTGAGCTCTCGGACTCTTCCCCACCGTGCCTGCAGAAAGAGCCTTCTCCCGAATGGATACATTTGCCTGGAGAGCCCAGAACTAATTTCAGTTAGCCAGAGGGTAAACAGAGGCCAGGGAGAGGTGCACGCCCCTCCATTTGACTAGGCTTCTGGGGCTTCTGGGAGGAAAAAAGGCATCAGTATTCCAGCAAGATCATCGTCACCAAGGCCACCATCACTAGGGGATTACAGAGCATGCTGTGACACTCTCCGGGGCCTGGTTGGCCAGGCTTATGTTGAAGAGCACATATCCTAACCCTAAGCTACCTGGGTGGCTGCACCATAGGGGCTGCACCGGATATAGGGCTGTGCCCGTAAGGGCTGTGGTCGCGTTTGGGAGCGTTAGGGACGCGTGGAGGCCGCAGGGCGCAGACCTCTGCCCATTTCCCTCCAGGATTAGGCCCTGATTCTCAGGCGTGGAGCCAGCCACTCCAAAACTGGCAGAAAGCAGCCCTCTCACCCCCAGGGCAAAGAGTGGGAAAGGCTGGTTACATCAAGTGTCTTTCAAATCTTTCACTTTCGAGAGCAGAGTGTTTACATTTTGGAATCATGAACAAGCAGCAATAGGAAAGCATACAGTATCAGAGGACAGAACACTGCCCTGCGCATATCAGTACACCCCAATGACAAAGTCAAAGATTTAAATGACCTGCTTAGCTATGAGTGGCTGACACCTCACAATGATTATCATCTCTCCGTGAAGCAAAACATCCTCGGAATTGGGTTGAAAGATAGATCTAATGTGCCAAAGGAAGGCAACATGGAAATTCAGTTTCCTGCTCTCAGGGGAAGGAGGGTCGACAGCCCAATGGGTTAATGCACCTACTGCAGCCTCCTATGTGGAGCCTGCAGGCGACGCATGCAGTTGCTGGTGAGATGCTGATACAGGTTCGCCTGCTATGCAGGGGCCCGTGGTCACCTCACAGCACCTCGAGAAGGTGTCCTGTTTGAGTCCCAGGGCAATCATTGTGTCAACCATGACCCGTAGATTACACCTTTTCCCCTCGTTTTTTTCCAATCAATTGGGGCCAGAGAGACAAGCTTTTGTATGGGCCTTACCAAGGCCAGCGTGCAGAAAACAAAGGCGCAACTGTTAGTAGTAACGCAGGTATTGAAGGGGCATTAGCTGTTGGCGGATGGCGCAGGGCAATGCATACCCATTTTCAAATAAAAAAAGTTTTTTTTTTATTAAAAAAAAAATACATGCCCAGGAAATTCCAGACCTTGGATTAGAACTCAGGTCTCCAGCATTCCAAGACCAAGCACTTATCACTTGTGCCACTGGTGGTTGTGCTTCTGAGACTTGCTTTTGGGCGTATATATCTTTCTCCTGCACTCCCCTGTGAGCATACCCATTTGCGTTGTGAAACATGTTCACTGGAGCCTACAAGGATAGAACATCTGGCCCCCCCGCTCCCCCAAATACCAGCTAACTGCAGTGGCCTAGAGGTTAAGTGCTTGCATTACAGCAGCTGGGGGCCTGGGTTCGGGTCCTGCTTTCGGCACATAAACAGAATAGTTGGTCATCTCCTGGTACAGTTGGAGTGGAAGAAAGCGGAGAGGCGGGACTGTGGAAGCGAGGGAGTGCAGGCTAAAGGAAGAGGTGGGGTAGGCTAAAGGGGGAGGTAAGGTCGGATGAAGGGGTCCCTGGGGAGAAGAGGTGAGGCTGGCTGAGTCGGGGGAGGTCTAGAAGGGCATGGGGTAGGGGCCCTGGTAGAGGGAGGAAGAAAGCATAGAGGTGGGGCTGAGGAAGCCAGGAAGAAGGGGTGGTGGGGGCTGTGTAAAAGGAGAGTCCTAAGGTGGGGAAAGGGGCCATTGAGGAGGGCAGAAAAAAGGGTGCCAGTGGTGGGTGGAAAGGACAATGGGCTGACATTTTGTTCTCATCCAGCACTACCCTTTTAGCCTGCATTCCTCCTTTATTCCCTGCACTTCTCAGTCCCACCTCTATGCTTTCTTCCTCCCTCCCTCCCGCAGGGCACCTACCCCATGCCCTTCTCCCCCGACTCCGCCAGCCCCACCTCCTCTCCACAGGGACCCATGCATCCAGCCCTACCTCCCCCTTCAGCCCGCCCCACCTCACCTCACCTCACCTCCTCCTTTAGCCTGCACTCCCTCGCTTCTACCTCCCCCTTCAGCCCGCCCCACCTCACCTCCTCCTTTAGCCTGCACTCCCTCGCTTCCACAGTCCCACCCATCTGCTTGCTTCCACTGCAACTGTACAAGGAAATTACCAACTATTCCGTTTCTGTGCCGAAAGCAGGACTCAAACCCAGGCCCCCAGCGCTGTAACACAAGCACTTAACCTCTAGGCCACTGCAGTTAGCTGGTATTTGGGGGAGCTTGGGGGGGCATGATGTTCTAGCCTCATTTTCTTCAGTGAACATGTTTCACAATGCAAATGGGTATGCTCACAGGGGCATGCAGAAGAAAGACATATAGCCCAAAAGCTGCTTTCAGAAGCACAGCCACCAGTGGCTCCAGTGGGAAGTGATTGGTCTTGGAATGCGCGAGACCTGAGTTCTAATCCTCCTGGGCATGTTTTTTATTTATTTTTGCTGCTTGTTCATGATTTTTAAATGTAAAAACTCTGCACTCAAAAATAAAAATGATTTGACAGACTCTTGCTGTAGCCAGCCTTTCTCACTCTTTGCCCTGGGGGAGAACAACCCAATCACCCCTTCAGCCCCTCTTACTCGTCTCACAGCACCTCCCATAAGCGAGGAATGCAACTTTTGTTGGTAGATTTCCTTCATGAGGCTTAGCTAGGCCTGCATTCCTTTTCAAAGGGCCATAGAAGAGAGCAAAAAAGGAGAAGGCAGAATAGAGCATGAAATAGGTGGAAGACAAGGGGTCAGGGGGGTTGGCAGTAAAAGAAACAGGGCCTGGCCTGGCAGAGAGTTAGAAGTTAGGGAACACAATGAGCGAGGGAGGAGGAAAGATGCCTCAGGCATTGAGCTCTCGGACTCTTCCCCACCGTGCCTGCAGAAAGAGCCTTCTCCCGAATGGATACATTTGCCTGGAGAGCCCAGAACTAATTTCAGTTAGCCAGAGGGTAAACAGAGGCCAGGGAGAGGTGCACGCCCCTCCATTTGACTAGGCTTCTGGGGCTTCTGGGAGGAAAAAAGGCATCAGTATTCCAGCAAGATCATCGTCACCAAGGCCACCATCACTAGGGGATTACAGAGCATGCTGTGACACTCTCCGGGGCCTGGTTGGCCAGGCTTATGTTGAAGAGCACATATCCTAACCCTAAGCTACCTGGGTGGCTGCACCATAGGGGCTGCACCGGATATAGGGCTGTGCCCGTAAGGGCTGTGGTCGCGTTTGGGAGCGTTAGGGACGCGTGGAGGCCGCAGGGCGCAGACCTCTGCCCATTTCCCTCCAGGATTAGGCCCTGATTCTCAGGCGTGGAGCCAGCCACTCCAAAACTGGCAGAAAGCAGCCCTCTCACCCCCAGGGCAAAGAGTGGGAAAGGCTGGTTACATCAAGTGTCTTTCAAATCTTTCACTTTCGAGAGCAGAGTGTTTACATTTTGGAATCATGAACAAGCAGCAATAGGAAAGCATACAGTATCAGAGGACAGAACACTGCCCTGCGCATATCAGTACACCCCAATGACAAAGTCAAAGATTTAAATGACCTGCTTAGCTATGAGTGGCTGACACCTCACAATGATTATCATCTCTCCGTGAAGCAAAACATCCTCGGAATTGGGTTGAAAGATAGATCTAATGTGCCAAAGGAAGGCAACATGGAAATTCAGTTTCCTGCTCTCAGGGGAAGGAGGGTCGACAGCCCAATGGGTTAATGCACCTACTGCAGCCTCCTATGTGGAGCCTGCAGGCGACGCATGCAGTTGCTGGTGAGATGCTGATACAGGTTCGCCTGCTATGCAGGGGCCCGTGGTCACCTCACAGCACCTCGAGAAGGTGTCCTGTTTGAGTCCCAGGGCAATCATTGTGTCAACCATGACCCGTAGATTACACCTTTTCCCCTCGTTTTTTTCCAATCAATTGGGGCCAGAGAGACAAGCTTTTGTATGGGCCTTACCAAGGCCAGCGTGCAGAAAACAAAGGCGCAACTGTTAGTAGTAACGCAGGTATTGAAGGGGCATTAGCTGTTGGCGGATGGCGCAGGGCAATGCATACCCATTTTCAAATAAAAAAAGGTTTTTTTTTATTAAAAAAAAAATACATGCCCAGGAAATTCCAGACCTTGGATTAGAACTCAGGTCTCCAGCATTCCAAGACCAAGCACTTATCACTTGTGCCACTGGTGGTTGTGCTTCTGAGACTTGCTTTTGGGCGTATATATCTTTCTCCTGCACTCCCCTGTGAGCATACCCATTTGCGTTGTGAAACATGTTCACTGGAGCCTACAAGGATAGAACATCTGGCCCCCCCGCTCCCCCAAATACCAGCTAACTGCAGTGGCCTAGAGGTTAAGTGCTTGCATTACAGCAGCTGGGGGCCTGGGTTCGGGTCCTGCTTTCGGCACATAAACAGAATAGTTGGTCATCTCCTGGTACAGTTGGAGTGGAAGAAAGCGGAGAGGCGGGACTGTGGAAGCGAGGGAGTGCAGGCTAAAGGAAGAGGTGGGGTAGGCTAAAGGGGGAGGTAAGGTCGGATGAAGGGGTCCCTGGGGAGAAGAGGTGAGGCTGGCTGAGTCGGGGGAGGTCTAGAAGGGCATGGGGTAGGGGCCCTGGTAGAGGGAGGAAGAAAGCATAGAGGTGGGGCTGAGGAAGCCAGGAAGAAGGGGTGGTGGGGGCTGTGTAAAAGGAGAGTCCTAAGGTGGGGAAAGGGGCCATTGAGGAGGGCAGAAAAAAGGGTGCCAGTGGTGGGTGGAAAGGACAATGGGCTGACATTTTGTTCTCATCCAGCACTACCCTTTTAGCCTGCATTCCTCCTTTATTCCCTGCACTTCTCAGTCCCACCTCTATGCTTTCTTCCTCCCTCCCTCCCGCAGGGCACCTACCCCATGCCCTTCTCCCCCGACTCCGCCAGCCCCACCTCCTCTCCACAGGGACCCATGCATCCAGCCCTACCTCCCCCTTCAGCCCGCCCCACCTCACCTCACCTCACCTCCTCCTTTAGCCTGCACTCCCTCGCTTCTACCTCCCCCTTCAGCCCGCCCCACCTCACCTCCTCCTTTAGCCTGCACTCCCTCGCTTCCACAGTCCCACCCATCTGCTTGCTTCCACTGCAACTGTACAAGGAGATTACCAACTATTCCGTTTCTGTGCCGAAAGCAGGACTCAAACCCAGGCCCCCAGCGCTGTAACACAAGCACTTAACCTCTAGGCCACTGCAGTTAGCTGGTATTTGGGGGAGCTTGGGGGGGCATGATGTTCTAGCCTCATTTTCTTCAGTGAACATGTTTCACAATGCAAATGGGTATGCTCACAGGGGCATGCAGAAGAAAGACATATAGCCCAAAAGCTGCTTTCAGAAGCACAGCCACCAGTGGCTCCAGTGGGAAGTGATTGGTCTTGGAATGCGCGAGACCTGAGTTCTAATCCTCCTGGGCATGTTTTTTATTTATTTTTGCTGCTTGTTCATGATTTTTAAATGTAAAAACTCTGCACTCAAAAATAAAAATGATTTGACAGACTCTTGCTGTAGCCAGCCTTTCTCACTCTTTGCCCTGGGGGAGAACAACCCAATCACCCCTTCAGCCCCTCTTACTCGTCTCACAGCACCTCCCATAAGCGAGGAATGCATCTTTTGTTGGTAGATTTCCTTCATGAGGCTTAGCTAGGCCTGCATTCCTTTTCAAAGGGCCATAGAAGAGAGCAAAAAAGGAGAAGGCAGAATAGAGCATGAAATAGGTGGAAGACAAGGGGTCAGGGGGGTTGGCAGTAAAAGAAACAGGGCCTGGCCTGGCAGAGAGTTAGAAGTTAGGGAACACAATGAGCGAGGGAGGAGGAAAGATGCCTCAGGCATTGAGCTCTCGGACTCTTCCCCACCGTGCCTGCAGAAAGAGCCTTCTCCCGAATGGATACATTTGCCTGGAGAGCCCAGAACTAATTTCAGTTAGCCAGAGGGTAAACAGAGGCCAGGGAGAGGTGCACGCCCCTCCATTTGACTAGGCTTCTGGGGCTTCTGGGAGGAAAAAAGGCATCAGTATTCCAGCAAGATCATCGTCACCAAGGCCACCATCACTAGGGGATTACAGAGCATGCTGTGACACTCTCCGGGGCCTGGTTGGCCAGGCTTATGTTGAAGAGCACATATCCTAACCCTAAGCTACCTGGGTGGCTGCACCATAGGGGCTGCACCGGATATAGGGCTGTGCCCGTAAGGGCTGTGGTCGCGTTTGGGAGCGTTAGGGACGCGTGGAGGCCGCAGGGCGCAGACCTCTGCCCATTTCCCTCCAGGATTAGGCCCTGATTCTCAGGCGTGGAGCCAGCCACTCCAAAACTGGCAGAAAGCAGCCCTCTCACCCCCAGGGCAAAGAGTGGGAAAGGCTGGTTACATCAAGTGTCTTTCAAATCTTTCACTTTCGAGAGCAGAGTGTTTACATTTTGGAATCATGAACAAGCAGCAATAGGAAAGCATACAGTATCAGAGGACAGAACACTGCCCTGCGCATATCAGTACACCCCAATGACAAAGTCAAAGATTTAAATGACCTGCTTAGCTATGAGTGGCTGACACCTCACAATGATTATCATCTCTCCGTGAAGCAAAACATCCTCGGAATTGGGTTGAAAGATAGATCTAATGTGCCAAAGGAAGGCAACATGGAAATTCAGTTTCCTGCTCTCAGGGGAAGGAGGGTCGACAGCCCAATGGGTTAATGCACCTACTGCAGCCTCCTATGTGGAGCCTGCAGGCGACGCATGCAGTTGCTGGTGAGATGCTGATACAGGTTCGCCTGCTATGCAGGGGCCCGTGGTCACCTCACAGCACCTCGAGAAGGTGTCCTGTTTGAGTCCCAGGGCAATCATTGTGTCAACCATGACCCGTAGATTACACCTTTTCCCCTCGTTTTTTTCCAATCAATTGGGGCCAGAGAGACAAGCTTTTGTATGGGCCTTACCAAGGCCAGCGTGCAGAAAACAAAGGCGCAACTGTTAGTAGTAACGCAGGTATTGAAGGGGCATTAGCTGTTGGCGGATGGCGCAGGGCAATGCATACCCATTTTCAAATAAAAAAAGTTTTTTTTTTATTAAAAAAAAAATACATGCCCAGGAAATTCCAGACCTTGGATTAGAACTCAGGTCTCCAGCATTCCAAGACCAAGCACTTATCACTTGTGCCACTGGTGGTTGTGCTTCTGAGACTTGCTTTTGGGCGTATATATCTTTCTCCTGCACTCCCCTGTGAGCATACCCATTTGCGTTGTGAAACATGTTCACTGGAGCCTACAAGGATAGAACATCTGGCCCCCCCCGCTCCCCCAAATACCAGCTAACTGCAGTGGCCTAGAGGTTAAGTGCTTGCATTACAGCAGCTGGGGGCCTGGGTTCGGGTCCTGCTTTCGGCACATAAACAGAATAGTTGGTCATCTCCTGGTACAGTTGGAGTGGAAGAAAGCGGAGAGGCGGGACTGTGGAAGCGAGGGAGTGCAGGCTAAAGGAAGAGGTGGGGTAGGCTAAAGGGGGAGGTAAGGTCGGATGAAGGGGTCCCTGGGGAGAAGAGGTGAGGCTGGCTGAGTCGGGGGAGGTCTAGAAGGGCATGGGGTAGGGGCCCTGGTAGAGGGAGGAAGAAAGCATAGAGGTGGGGCTGAGGAAGCCAGGAAGAAGGGGTGGTGGGGGCTGTGTAAAAGGAGAGTCCTAAGGTGGGGAAAGGGGCCATTGAGGAGGGCAGAAAAAAGGGTGCCAGTGGTGGGTGGAAAGGACAATGGGCTGACATTTTGTTCTCATCCAGCACTACCCTTTTAGCCTGCATTCCTCCTTTATTCCCTGCACTTCTCAGTCCCACCTCTATGCTTTCTTCCTCCCTCCCTCCCGCAGGGCACCTACCCCATGCCCTTCTCCCCCGACTCCGCCAGCCCCACCTCCTCTCCACAGGGACCCATGCATCCAGCCCTACCTCCCCCTTCAGCCCGCCCCACCTCACCTCACCTCACCTCCTCCTTTAGCCTGCACTCCCTCGCTTCTACCTCCCCCTTCAGCCCGCCCCACCTCACCTCCTCCTTTAGCCTGCACTCCCTCGCTTCCACAGTCCCACCCATCTGCTTGCTTCCACTGCAACTGTACAAGGAAATTACCAACTATTCCGTTTCTGTGCCGAAAGCAGGACTCAAACCCAGGCCCCCAGCGCTGTAACACAAGCACTTAACCTCTAGGCCACTGCAGTTAGCTGGTATTTGGGGGAGCTTGGGGGGGCATGATGTTCTAGCCTCATTTTCTTCAGTGAACATGTTTCACAATGCAAATGGGTATGCTCACAGGGGCATGCAGAAGAAAGACATATAGCCCAAAAGCTGCTTTCAGAAGCACAGCCACCAGTGGCTCCAGTGGGAAGTGATTGGTCTTGGAATGCGCGAGACCTGAGTTCTAATCCTCCTGGGCATGTTTTTTATTTATTTTTGCTGCTTGTTCATGATTTTTAAATGTAAAAACTCTGCACTCAAAAATAAAAATGATTTGACAGACTCTTGCTGTAGCCAGCCTTTCTCACTCTTTGCCCTGGGGGAGAACAACCCAATCACCCCTTCAGCCCCTCTTACTCGTCTCACAGCACCTCCCATAAGCGAGGAATGCAACTTTTGTTGGTAGATTTCCTTCATGAGGCTTAGCTAGGCCTGCATTCCTTTTCAAAGGGCCATAGAAGAGAGCAAAAAAGGAGAAGGCAGAATAGAGCATGAAATAGGTGGAAGACAAGGGGTCAGGGGGGTTGGCAGTAAAAGAAACAGGGCCTGGCCTGGCAGAGAGTTAGAAGTTAGGGAACACAATGAGCGAGGGAGGAGGAAAGATGCCTCAGGCATTGAGCTCTCGGACTCTTCCCCACCGTGCCTGCAGAAAGAGCCTTCTCCCGAATGGATACATTTGCCTGGAGAGCCCAGAACTAATTTCAGTTAGCCAGAGGGTAAACAGAGGCCAGGGAGAGGTGCACGCCCCTCCATTTGACTAGGCTTCTGGGGCTTCTGGGAGGAAAAAAGGCATCAGTATTCCAGCAAGATCATCGTCACCAAGGCCACCATCACTAGGGGATTACAGAGCATGCTGTGACACTCTCCGGGGCCTGGTTGGCCAGGCTTATGTTGAAGAGCACATATCCTAACCCTAAGCTACCTGGGTGGCTGCACCATAGGGGCTGCACCGGATATAGGGCTGTGCCCGTAAGGGCTGTGGTCGCGTTTGGGAGCGTTAGGGACGCGTGGAGGCCGCAGGGCGCAGACCTCTGCCCATTTCCCTCCAGGATTAGGCCCTGATTCTCAGGCGTGGAGCCAGCCACTCCAAAACTGGCAGAAAGCAGCCCTCTCACCCCCAGGGCAAAGAGTGGGAAAGGCTGGTTACATCAAGTGTCTTTCAAATCTTTCACTTTCGAGAGCAGAGTGTTTACATTTTGGAATCATGAACAAGCAGCAATAGGAAAGCATACAGTATCAGAGGACAGAACACTGCCCTGCGCATATCAGTACACCCCAATGACAAAGTCAAAGATTTAAATGACCTGCTTAGCTATGAGTGGCTGACACCTCACAATGATTATCATCTCTCCGTGAAGCAAAACATCCTCGGAATTGGGTTGAAAGATAGATCTAATGTGCCAAAGGAAGGCAACATGGAAATTCAGTTTCCTGCTCTCAGGGGAAGGAGGGTCGACAGCCCAATGGGTTAATGCACCTACTGCAGCCTCCTATGTGGAGCCTGCAGGCGACGCATGCAGTTGCTGGTGAGATGCTGATACAGGTTCGCCTGCTATGCAGGGGCCCGTGGTCACCTCACAGCACCTCGAGAAGGTGTCCTGTTTGAGTCCCAGGGCAATCATTGTGTCAACCATGACCCGTAGATTACACCTTTTCCCCTCGTTTTTTTCCAATCAATTGGGGCCAGAGAGACAAGCTTTTGTATGGGCCTTACCAAGGCCAGCGTGCAGAAAACAAAGGCGCAACTGTTAGTAGTAACGCAGGTATTGAAGGGGCATTAGCTGTTGGCGGATGGCGCAGGGCAATGCATACCCATTTTCAAATAAAAAAAGTTTTTTTTTTATTAAAAAAAAAATACATGCCCAGGAAATTCCAGACCTTGGATTAGAACTCAGGTCTCCAGCATTCCAAGACCAAGCACTTATCACTTGTGCCACTGGTGGTTGTGCTTCTGAGACTTGCTTTTGGGCGTATATATCTTTCTCCTGCACTCCCCTGTGAGCATACCCATTTGCGTTGTGAAACATGTTCACTGGAGCCTACAAGGATAGAACATCTGGCCCCCCCGCTCCCCCAAATACCAGCTAACTGCAGTGGCCTAGAGGTTAAGTGCTTGCATTACAGCAGCTGGGGGCCTGGGTTCGGGTCCTGCTTTCGGCACATAAACAGAATAGTTGGTCATCTCCTGGTACAGTTGGAGTGGAAGAAAGCGGAGAGGCGGGACTGTGGAAGCGAGGGAGTGCAGGCTAAAGGAAGAGGTGGGGTAGGCTAAAGGGGGAGGTAAGGTCGGATGAAGGGGTCCCTGGGGAGAAGAGGTGAGGCTGGCTGAGTCGGGGGAGGTCTAGAAGGGCATGGGGTAGGGGCCCTGGTAGAGGGAGGAAGAAAGCATAGAGGTGGGGCTGAGGAAGCCAGGAAGAAGGGGTGGTGGGGGCTGTGTAAAAGGAGAGTCCTAAGGTGGGGAAAGGGGCCATTGAGGAGGGCAGAAAAAAGGGTGCCAGTGGTGGGTGGAAAGGACAATGGGCTGACATTTTGTTCTCATCCAGCACTACCCTTTTAGCCTGCATTCCTCCTTTATTCCCTGCACTTCTCAGTCCCACCTCTATGCTTTCTTCCTCCCTCCCTCCCGCAGGGCACCTACCCCATGCCCTTCTCCCCCGACTCCGCCAGCCCCACCTCCTCTCCACAGGGACCCATGCATCCAGCCCTACCTCCCCCTTCAGCCCGCCCCACCTCACCTCACCTCCTCCTTTAGCCTGCACTCCCTCGCTTCTACCTCCCCCTTCAGCCCGCCCCACCTCACCTCCTCCTTTAGCCTGCACTCCCTCGCTTCCACAGTCCCACCCATCTGCTTGCTTCCACTGCAACTGTACAAGGAAATTACCAACTATTCCGTTTCTGTGCCGAAAGCAGGACTCAAACCCAGGCCCCCAGCGCTGTAACACAAGCACTTAACCTCTAGGCCACTGCAGTTAGCTGGTATTTGGGGGAGCTTGGGGGGGCATGATGTTCTAGCCTCATTTTCTTCAGTGAACATGTTTCACAATGCAAATGGGTATGCTCACAGGGGCATGCAGAAGAAAGACATATAGCCCAAAAGCTGCTTTCAGAAGCACAGCCACCAGTGGCTCCAGTGGGAAGTGATTGGTCTTGGAATGCGCGAGACCTGAGTTCTAATCCTCCTGGGCATGTTTTTTATTTATTTTTGCTGCTTGTTCATGATTTTTAAATGTAAAAACTCTGCACTCAAAAATAAAAATGATTTGACAGACTCTTGCTGTAGCCAGCCTTTCTCACTCTTTGCCCTGGGGGAGAACAACCCAATCACCCCTTCAGCCCCTCTTACTCGTCTCACAGCACCTCCCATAAGCGAGGAATGCATCTTTTGTTGGTAGATTTCCTTCATGAGGCTTAGCTAGGCCTGCATTCCTTTTCAAAGGGCCATAGAAGAGAGCAAAAAAGGAGAAGGCAGAATAGAGCATGAAATAGGTGGAAGACAAGGGGTCAGGGGGGTTGGCAGTAAAAGAAACAGGGCCTGGCCTGGCAGAGAGTTAGAAGTTAGGGAACACAATGAGCGAGGGAGGAGGAAAGATGCCTCAGGCATTGAGCTCTCGGACTCTTCCCCACCGTGCCTGCAGAAAGAGCCTTCTCCCGAATGGATACATTTGCCTGGAGAGCCCAGAACTAATTTCAGTTAGCCAGAGGGTAAACAGAGGCCAGGGAGAGGTGCACGCCCCTCCATTTGACTAGGCTTCTGGGGCTTCTGGGAGGAAAAAAGGCATCAGTATTCCAGCAAGATCATCGTCACCAAGGCCACCATCACTAGGGGATTACAGAGCATGCTGTGACACTCTCCGGGGCCTGGTTGGCCAGGCTTATGTTGAAGAGCACATATCCTAACCCTAAGCTACCTGGGTGGCTGCACCATAGGGGCTGCACCGGATATAGGGCTGTGCCCGTAAGGGCTGTGGTCGCGTTTGGGAGCGTTAGGGACGCGTGGAGGCCGCAGGGCGCAGACCTCTGCCCATTTCCCTCCAGGATTAGGCCCTGATTCTCAGGCGTGGAGCCAGCCACTCCAAAACTGGCAGAAAGCAGCCCTCTCACCCCCAGGGCAAAGAGTGGGAAAGGCTGGTTACATCAAGTGTCTTTCAAATCTTTCACTTTCGAGAGCAGAGTGTTTACATTTTGGAATCATGAACAAGCAGCAATAGGAAAGCATACAGTATCAGAGGACAGAACACTGCCCTGCGCATATCAGTACACCCCAATGACAAAGTCAAAGATTTAAATGACCTGCTTAGCTATGAGTGGCTGACACCTCACAATGATTATCATCTCTCCGTGAAGCAAAACATCCTCGGAATTGGGTTGAAAGATAGATCTAATGTGCCAAAGGAAGGCAACATGGAAATTCAGTTTCCTGCTCTCAGGGGAAGGAGGGTCGACAGCCCAATGGGTTAATGCACCTACTGCAGCCTCCTATGTGGAGCCTGCAGGCGACGCATGCAGTTGCTGGTGAGATGCTGATACAGGTTCGCCTGCTATGCAGGGGCCCGTGGTCACCTCACAGCACCTCGAGAAGGTGTCCTGTTTGAGTCCCAGGGCAATCATTGTGTCAACCATGACCCGTAGATTACACCTTTTCCCCTCGTTTTTTTCCAATCAATTGGGGCCAGAGAGACAAGCTTTTGTATGGGCCTTACCAAGGCCAGCGTGCAGAAAACAAAGGCGCAACTGTTAGTAGTAACGCAGGTATTGAAGGGGCATTAGCTGTTGGCGGATGGCGCAGGGCAATGCATACCCATTTTCAAATAAAAAAAGGTTTTTTTTTATTAAAAAAAAAATACATGCCCAGGAAATTCCAGACCTTGGATTAGAACTCAGGTCTCCAGCATTCCAAGACCAAGCACTTATCACTTGTGCCACTGGTGGTTGTGCTTCTGAGACTTGCTTTTGGGCGTATATATCTTTCTCCTGCACTCCCCTGTGAGCATACCCATTTGCGTTGTGAAACATGTTCACTGGAGCCTACAAGGATAGAACATCTGGCCCCCCCGCTCCCCCAAATACCAGCTAACTGCAGTGGCCTAGAGGTTAAGTGCTTGCATTACAGCAGCTGGGGGCCTGGGTTCGGGTCCTGCTTTCGGCACATAAACAGAATAGTTGGTCATCTCCTGGTACAGTTGGAGTGGAAGAAAGCGGAGAGGCGGGACTGTGGAAGCGAGGGAGTGCAGGCTAAAGGAAGAGGTGGGGTAGGCTAAAGGGGGAGGTAAGGTCGGATGAAGGGGTCCCTGGGGAGAAGAGGTGAGGCTGGCTGAGTCGGGGGAGGTCTAGAAGGGCATGGGGTAGGGGCCCTGGTAGAGGGAGGAAGAAAGCATAGAGGTGGGGCTGAGGAAGCCAGGAAGAAGGGGTGGTGGGGGCTGTGTAAAAGGAGAGTCCTAAGGTGGGGAAAGGGGCCATTGAGGAGGGCAGAAAAAAGGGTGCCAGTGGTGGGTGGAAAGGACAATGGGCTGACATTTTGTTCTCATCCAGCACTACCCTTTTAGCCTGCATTCCTCCTTTATTCCCTGCACTTCTCAGTCCCACCTCTATGCTTTCTTCCTCCCTCCCTCCCGCAGGGCACCTACCCCATGCCCTTCTCCCCCGACTCCGCCAGCCCCACCTCCTCTCCACAGGGACCCATGCATCCAGCCCTACCTCCCCCTTCAGCCCGCCCCACCTCACCTCACCTCACCTCACCTCCTCCTTTAGCCTGCACTCCCTCGCTTCTACCTCCCCCTTCAGCCCGCCCCACCTCACCTCCTCCTTTAGCCTGCACTCCCTCGCTTCCACAGTCCCACCCATCTGCTTGCTTCCACTGCAACTGTACAAGGAGATTACCAACTATTCCGTTTCTGTGCCGAAAGCAGGACTCAAACCCAGGCCCCCAGCGCTGTAACACAAGCACTTAACCTCTAGGCCACTGCAGTTAGCTGGTATTTGGGGGAGCTTGGGGGGGCATGATGTTCTAGCCTCATTTTCTTCAGTGAACATGTTTCACAATGCAAATGGGTATGCTCACAGGGGCATGCAGAAGAAAGACATATAGCCCAAAAGCTGCTTTCAGAAGCACAGCCACCAGTGGCTCCAGTGGGAAGTGATTGGTCTTGGAATGCGCGAGACCTGAGTTCTAATCCTCCTGGGCATGTTTTTTATTTATTTTTGCTGCTTGTTCATGATTTTTAAATGTAAAAACTCTGCACTCAAAAATAAAAATGATTTGACAGACTCTTGCTGTAGCCAGCCTTTCTCACTCTTTGCCCTGGGGGAGAACAACCCAATCACCCCTTCAGCCCCTCTTACTCGTCTCACAGCACCTCCCATAAGCGAGGAATGCATCTTTTGTTGGTAGATTTCCTTCATGAGGCTTAGCTAGGCCTGCATTCCTTTTCAAAGGGCCATAGAAGAGAGCAAAAAAGGAGAAGGCAGAATAGAGCATGAAATAGGTGGAAGACAAGGGGTCAGGGGGGTTGGCAGTAAAAGAAACAGGGCCTGGCCTGGCAGAGAGTTAGAAGTTAGGGAACACAATGAGCGAGGGAGGAGGAAAGATGCCTCAGGCATTGAGCTCTCGGACTCTTCCCCACCGTGCCTGCAGAAAGAGCCTTCTCCCGAATGGATACATTTGCCTGGAGAGCCCAGAACTAATTTCAGTTAGCCAGAGGGTAAACAGAGGCCAGGGAGAGGTGCACGCCCCTCCATTTGACTAGGCTTCTGGGGCTTCTGGGAGGAAAAAAGGCATCAGTATTCCAGCAAGATCATCGTCACCAAGGCCACCATCACTAGGGGATTACAGAGCATGCTGTGACACTCTCCGGGGCCTGGTTGGCCAGGCTTATGTTGAAGAGCACATATCCTAACCCTAAGCTACCTGGGTGGCTGCACCATAGGGGCTGCACCGGATATAGGGCTGTGCCCGTAAGGGCTGTGGTCGCGTTTGGGAGCGTTAGGGACGCGTGGAGGCCGCAGGGCGCAGACCTCTGCCCATTTCCCTCCAGGATTAGGCCCTGATTCTCAGGCGTGGAGCCAGCCACTCCAAAACTGGCAGAAAGCAGCCCTCTCACCCCCAGGGCAAAGAGTGGGAAAGGCTGGTTACATCAAGTGTCTTTCAAATCTTTCACTTTCGAGAGCAGAGTGTTTACATTTTGGAATCATGAACAAGCAGCAATAGGAAAGCATACAGTATCAGAGGACAGAACACTGCCCTGCGCATATCAGTACACCCCAATGACAAAGTCAAAGATTTAAATGACCTGCTTAGCTATGAGTGGCTGACACCTCACAATGATTATCATCTCTCCGTGAAGCAAAACATCCTCGGAA
The DNA here is from genome assembly GCF_040938575.1 of Ambystoma mexicanum. NCBI lineage: Eukaryota > Metazoa > Chordata > Amphibia > Caudata > Ambystomatidae > Ambystoma > Ambystoma mexicanum. Next base: position 321,834 of record NW_027182333.1, on the reverse strand, counting down.
TTGGGTTGAAAGATAGATCTAATGTGCCAAAGGAAGGCAACATGGAAATTCAGTTTCCTGCTCTCAGGGGAAGGAGGGTCGACAGCCCAATGGGTTAATGCACCTACTGCAGCCTCCTATGTGGAGCCTGCAGGCGACGCATGCAGTTGCTGGTGAGATGCTGATACAGGTTCGCCTGCTATGCAGGGGCCCGTGGTCACCTCACAGCACCTCGAGAAGGTGTCCTGTTTGAGTCCCAGGGCAATCATTGTGTCAACCATGACCCGTAGATTACACCTTTTCCCCTCGTTTTTTTCCAATCAATTGGGGCCAGAGAGACAAGCTTTTGTATGGGCCTTACCAAGGCCAGCGTGCAGAAAACAAAGGCGCAACTGTTAGTAGTAACGCAGGTATTGAAGGGGCATTAGCTGTTGGCGGATGGCGCAGGGCAATGCATACCCATTTTCAAATAAAAAAAGTTTTTTTTTTATTAAAAAAAAAATACATGCCCAGGAAATTCCAGACCTTGGATTAGAACTCAGGTCTCCAGCATTCCAAGACCAAGCACTTATCACTTGTGCCACTGGTGGTTGTGCTTCTGAGACTTGCTTTTGGGCGTATATATCTTTCTCCTGCACTCCCCTGTGAGCATACCCATTTGCGTTGTGAAACATGTTCACTGGAGCCTACAAGGATAGAACATCTGGCCCCCCCGCTCCCCCAAATACCAGCTAACTGCAGTGGCCTAGAGGTTAAGTGCTTGCATTACAGCAGCTGGGGGCCTGGGTTCGGGTCCTGCTTTCGGCACATAAACAGAATAGTTGGTCATCTCCTGGTACAGTTGGAGTGGAAGAAAGCGGAGAGGCGGGACTGTGGAAGCGAGGGAGTGCAGGCTAAAGGAAGAGGTGGGGTAGGCTAAAGGGGGAGGTAAGGTCGGATGAAGGGGTCCCTGGGGAGAAGAGGTGAGGCTGGCTGAGTCGGGGGAGGTCTAGAAGGGCATGGGGTAGGGGCCCTGGTAGAGGGAGGAAGAAAGCATAGAGGTGGGGCTGAGGAAGCCAGGAAGAAGGGGTGGTGGGGGCTGTGTAAAAGGAGAGTCCTAAGGTGGGGAAAGGGGCCATTGAGGAGGGCAGAAAAAAGGGTGCCAGTGGTGGGTGGAAAGGACAATGGGCTGACATTTTGTTCTCATCCAGCACTACCCTTTTAGCCTGCATTCCTCCTTTATTCCCTGCACTTCTCAGTCCCACCTCTATGCTTTCTTCCTCCCTCCCTCCCGCAGGGCACCTACCCCATGCCCTTCTCCCCCGACTCCGCCAGCCCCACCTCCTCTCCACAGGGACCCATGCATCCAGCCCTACCTCCCCCTTCAGCCCGCCCCACCTCACCTCACCTCACCTCCTCCTTTAGCCTGCACTCCCTCGCTTCTACCTCCCCCTTCAGCCCGCCCCACCTCACCTCCTCCAGCCTGCACTCCCTCGCTTCCACAGTCCCACCCATCTGCTTGCTTCCACTGCAACTGTACAAGGAAATTACCAACTATTCCGTTTCTGTGCCGAAAGCAGGACTCAAACCCAGGCCCCCAGCGCTGTAACACAAGCACTTAACCTCTAGGCCACTGCAGTTAGCTGGTATTTGGGGGAGCTTGGGGGGGCATGATGTTCTAGCCTCATTTTCTTCAGTGAACATGTTTCACAATGCAAATGGGTATGCTCACAGGGGCATGCAGAAGAAAGACATATAGCCCAAAAGCTGCTTTCAGAAGCACAGCCACCAGTGGCTCCAGTGGGAAGTGATTGGTCTTGGAATGCGCGAGACCTGAGTTCTAATCCTCCTGGGCATGTTTTTTATTTATTTTTGCTGCTTGTTCATGATTTTTAAATGTAAAAACTCTGCACTCAAAAATAAAAATGATTTGACAGACTCTTGCTGTAGCCAGCCTTTCTCACTCTTTGCCCTGGGGGAGAACAACCCAATCACCCCTTCAGCCCCTCTTACTCGTCTCACAGCACCTCCCATAAGCGAGGAATGCAACTTTTGTTGGTAGATTTCCTTCATGAGGCTTAGCTAGGCCTGCATTCCTTTTCAAAGGGCCATAGAAGAGAGCAAAAAAGGAGAAGGCAGAATAGAGCATGAAATAGGTGGAAGACAAGGGGTCAGGGGGGTTGGCAGTAAAAGAAACAGGGCCTGGCCTGGCAGAGAGTTAGAAGTTAGGGAACACAATGAGCGAGGGAGGAGGAAAGATGCCTCAGGCATTGAGCTCTCGGACTCTTCCCCACCGTGCCTGCAGAAAGAGCCTTCTCCCGAATGGATACATTTGCCTGGAGAGCCCAGAACTAATTTCAGTTAGCCAGAGGGTAAACAGAGGCCAGGGAGAGGTGCACGCCCCTCCATTTGACTAGGCTTCTGGGGCTTCTGGGAGGAAAAAAGGCATCAGTATTCCAGCAAGATCATCGTCACCAAGGCCACCATCACTAGGGGATTACAGAGCATGCTGTGACACTCTCCGGGGCCTGGTTGGCCAGGCTTATGTTGAAGAGCACATATCCTAACCCTAAGCTACCTGGGTGGCTGCACCATAGGGGCTGCACCGGATATAGGGCTGTGCCCGTAAGGGCTGTGGTCGCGTTTGGGAGCGTTAGGGACGCGTGGAGGCCGCAGGGCGCAGACCTCTGCCCATTTCCCTCCAGGATTAGGCCCTGATTCTCAGGCGTGGAGCCAGCCACTCCAAAACTGGCAGAAAGCAGCCCTCTCACCCCCAGGGCAAAGAGTGGGAAAGGCTGGTTACATCAAGTGTCTTTCAAATCTTTCACTTTCGAGAGCAGAGTGTTTACATTTTGGAATCATGAACAAGCAGCAATAGGAAAGCATACAGTATCAGAGGACAGAACACTGCCCTGCGCATATCAGTACACCCCAATGACAAAGTCAAAGATTTAAATGACCTGCTTAGCTATGAGTGGCTGACACCTCACAATGATTATCATCTCTCCGTGAAGCAAAACATCCTCGGAATTGGGTTGAAAGATAGATCTAATGTGCCAAAGGAAGGCAACATGGAAATTCAGTTTCCTGCTCTCAGGGGAAGGAGGGTCGACAGCCCAATGGGTTAATGCACCTACTGCAGCCTCCTATGTGGAGCCTGCAGGCGACGCATGCAGTTGCTGGTGAGATGCTGATACAGGTTCGCCTGCTATGCAGGGGCCCGTGGTCACCTCACAGCACCTCGAGAAGGTGTCCTGTTTGAGTCCCAGGGCAATCATTGTGTCAACCATGACCCGTAGATTACACCTTTTCCCCTCGTTTTTTTCCAATCAATTGGGGCCAGAGAGACAAGCTTTTGTATGGGCCTTACCAAGGCCAGCGTGCAGAAAACAAAGGCGCAACTGTTAGTAGTAACGCAGGTATTGAAGGGGCATTAGCTGTTGGCGGATGGCGCAGGGCAATGCATACCCATTTTCAAATAAAAAAAGGTTTTTTTTTATTAAAAAAAAAATACATGCCCAGGAAATTCCAGACCTTGGATTAGAACTCAGGTCTCCAGCATTCCAAGACCAAGCACTTATCACTTGTGCCACTGGTGGTTGTGCTTCTGAGACTTGCTTTTGGGCGTATATATCTTTCTCCTGCACTCCCCTGTGAGCATACCCATTTGCGTTGTGAAACATGTTCACTGGAGCCTACAAGGATAGAACATCTGGCCCCCCCGCTCCCCCAAATACCAGCTAACTGCAGTGGCCTAGAGGTTAAGTGCTTGCATTACAGCAGCTGGGGGCCTGGGTTCGGGTCCTGCTTTCGGCACATAAACAGAATAGTTGGTCATCTCCTGGTACAGTTGGAGTGGAAGAAAGCGGAGAGGCGGGACTGTGGAAGCGAGGGAGTGCAGGCTAAAGGAAGAGGTGGGGTAGGCTAAAGGGGGAGGTAAGGTCGGATGAAGGGGTCCCTGGGGAGAAGAGGTGAGGCTGGCTGAGTCGGGGGAGGTCTAGAAGGGCATGGGGTAGGGGCCCTGGTAGAGGGAGGAAGAAAGCATAGAGGTGGGGCTGAGGAAGCCAGGAAGAAGGGGTGGTGGGGGCTGTGTAAAAGGAGAGTCCTAAGGTGGGGAAAGGGGCCATTGAGGAGGGCAGAAAAAAGGGTGCCAGTGGTGGGTGGAAAGGACAATGGGCTGACATTTTGTTCTCATCCAGCACTACCCTTTTAGCCTGCATTCCTCCTTTATTCCCTGCACTTCTCAGTCCCACCTCTATGCTTTCTTCCTCCCTCCCTCCCGCAGGGCACCTACCCCATGCCCTTCTCCCCCGACTCCGCCAGCCCCACCTCCTCTCCACAGGGACCCATGCATCCAGCCCTACCTCCCCCTTCAGCCCGCCCCACCTCACCTCACCTCACCTCCTCCTTTAGCCTGCACTCCCTCGCTTCTACCTCCCCCTTCAGCCCGCCCCACCTCACCTCCTCCTTTAGCCTGCACTCCCTCGCTTCCACAGTCCCACCCATCTGCTTGCTTCCACTGCAACTGTACAAGGAGATTACCAACTATTCCGTTTCTGTGCCGAAAGCAGGACTCAAACCCAGGCCCCCAGCGCTGTAACACAAGCACTTAACCTCTAGGCCACTGCAGTTAGCTGGTATTTGGGGGAGCTTGGGGGGGCATGATGTTCTAGCCTCATTTTCTTCAGTGAACATGTTTCACAATGCAAATGGGTATGCTCACAGGGGCATGCAGAAGAAAGACATATAGCCCAAAAGCTGCTTTCAGAAGCACAGCCACCAGTGGCTCCAGTGGGAAGTGATTGGTCTTGGAATGCGCGAGACCTGAGTTCTAATCCTCCTGGGCATGTTTTTTATTTATTTTTGCTGCTTGTTCATGATTTTTAAATGTAAAAACTCTGCACTCAAAAATAAAAATGATTTGACAGACTCTTGCTGTAGCCAGCCTTTCTCACTCTTTGCCCTGGGGGAGAACAACCCAATCACCCCTTCAGCCCCTCTTACTCGTCTCACAGCACCTCCCATAAGCGAGGAATGCATCTTTTGTTGGTAGATTTCCTTCATGAGGCTTAGCTAGGCCTGCATTCCTTTTCAAAGGGCCATAGAAGAGAGCAAAAAAGGAGAAGGCAGAATAGAGCATGAAATAGGTGGAAGACAAGGGGTCAGGGGGGTTGGCAGTAAAAGAAACAGGGCCTGGCCTGGCAGAGAGTTAGAAGTTAGGGAACACAATGAGCGAGGGAGGAGGAAAGATGCCTCAGGCATTGAGCTCTCGGACTCTTCCCCACCGTGCCTGCAGAAAGAGCCTTCTCCCGAATGGATACATTTGCCTGGAGAGCCCAGAACTAATTTCAGTTAGCCAGAGGGTAAACAGAGGCCAGGGAGAGGTGCACGCCCCTCCATTTGACTAGGCTTCTGGGGCTTCTGGGAGGAAAAAAGGCATCAGTATTCCAGCAAGATCATCGTCACCAAGGCCACCATCACTAGGGGATTACAGAGCATGCTGTGACACTCTCCGGGGCCTGGTTGGCCAGGCTTATGTTGAAGAGCACATATCCTAACCCTAAGCTACCTGGGTGGCTGCACCATAGGGGCTGCACCGGATATAGGGCTGTGCCCGTAAGGGCTGTGGTCGCGTTTGGGAGCGTTAGGGACGCGTGGAGGCCGCAGGGCGCAGACCTCTGCCCATTTCCCTCCAGGATTAGGCCCTGATTCTCAGGCGTGGAGCCAGCCACTCCAAAACTGGCAGAAAGCAGCCCTCTCACCCCCAGGGCAAAGAGTGGGAAAGGCTGGTTACATCAAGTGTCTTTCAAATCTTTCACTTTCGAGAGCAGAGTGTTTACATTTTGGAATCATGAACAAGCAGCAATAGGAAAGCATACAGTATCAGAGGACAGAACACTGCCCTGCGCATATCAGTACACCCCAATGACAAAGTCAAAGATTTAAATGACCTGCTTAGCTATGAGTGGCTGACACCTCACAATGATTATCATCTCTCCGTGAAGCAAAACATCCTCGGAATTGGGTTGAAAGATAGATCTAATGTGCCAAAGGAAGGCAACATGGAAATTCAGTTTCCTGCTCTCAGGGGAAGGAGGGTCGACAGCCCAATGGGTTAATGCACCTACTGCAGCCTCCTATGTGGAGCCTGCAGGCGACGCATGCAGTTGCTGGTGAGATGCTGATACAGGTTCGCCTGCTATGCAGGGGCCCGTGGTCACCTCACAGCACCTCGAGAAGGTGTCCTGTTTGAGTCCCAGGGCAATCATTGTGTCAACCATGACCCGTAGATTACACCTTTTCCCCTCGTTTTTTTCCAATCAATTGGGGCCAGAGAGACAAGCTTTTGTATGGGCCTTACCAAGGCCAGCGTGCAGAAAACAAAGGCGCAACTGTTAGTAGTAACGCAGGTATTGAAGGGGCATTAGCTGTTGGCGGATGGCGCAGGGCAATGCATACCCATTTTCAAATAAAAAAAGTTTTTTTTTTATTAAAAAAAAAATACATGCCCAGGAAATTCCAGACCTTGGATTAGAACTCAGGTCTCCAGCATTCCAAGACCAAGCACTTATCACTTGTGCCACTGGTGGTTGTGCTTCTGAGACTTGCTTTTGGGCGTATATATCTTTCTCCTGCACTCCCCTGTGAGCATACCCATTTGCGTTGTGAAACATGTTCACTGGAGCCTACAAGGATAGAACATCTGGCCCCCCCGCTCCCCCAAATACCAGCTAACTGCAGTGGCCTAGAGGTTAAGTGCTTGCATTACAGCAGCTGGGGGCCTGGGTTCGGGTCCTGCTTTCGGCACATAAACAGAATAGTTGGTCATCTCCTGGTACAGTTGGAGTGGAAGAAAGCGGAGAGGCGGGACTGTGGAAGCGAGGGAGTGCAGGCTAAAGGAAGAGGTGGGGTAGGCTAAAGGGGGAGGTAAGGTCGGATGAAGGGGTCCCTGGGGAGAAGAGGTGAGGCTGGCTGAGTCGGGGGAGGTCTAGAAGGGCATGGGGTAGGGGCCCTGGTAGAGGGAGGAAGAAAGCATAGAGGTGGGGCTGAGGAAGCCAGGAAGAAGGGGTGGTGGGGGCTGTGTAAAAGGAGAGTCCTAAGGTGGGGAAAGGGGCCATTGAGGAGGGCAGAAAAAAGGGTGCCAGTGGTGGGTGGAAAGGACAATGGGCTGACATTTTGTTCTCATCCAGCACTACCCTTTTAGCCTGCATTCCTCCTTTATTCCCTGCACTTCTCAGTCCCACCTCTATGCTTTCTTCCTCCCTCCCTCCCGCAGGGCACCTACCCCATGCCCTTCTCCCCCGACTCCGCCAGCCCCACCTCCTCTCCACAGGGACCCATGCATCCAGCCCTACCTCCCCCTTCAGCCCGCCCCACCTCACCTCACCTCACCTCCTCCTTTAGCCTGCACTCCCTCGCTTCTACCTCCCCCTTCAGCCCGCCCCACCTCACCTCCTCCTTTAGCCTGCACTCCCTCGCTTCCACAGTCCCACCCATCTGCTTGCTTCCACTGCAACTGTACAAGGAAATTACCAACTATTCCGTTTCTGTGCCGAAAGCAGGACTCAAACCCAGGCCCCCAGCGCTGTAACACAAGCACTTAACCTCTAGGCCACTGCAGTTAGCTGGTATTTGGGGGAGCTTGGGGGGGCATGATGTTCTAGCCTCATTTTCTTCAGTGAACATGTTTCACAATGCAAATGGGTATGCTCACAGGGGCATGCAGAAGAAAGACATATAGCCCAAAAGCTGCTTTCAGAAGCACAGCCACCAGTGGCTCCAGTGGGAAGTGATTGGTCTTGGAATGCGCGAGACCTGAGTTCTAATCCTCCTGGGCATGTTTTTTATTTATTTTTGCTGCTTGTTCATGATTTTTAAATGTAAAAACTCTGCACTCAAAAATAAAAATGATTTGACAGACTCTTGCTGTAGCCAGCCTTTCTCACTCTTTGCCCTGGGGGAGAACAACCCAATCACCCCTTCAGCCCCTCTTACTCGTCTCACAGCACCTCCCATAAGCGAGGAATGCAACTTTTGTTGGTAGATTTCCTTCATGAGGCTTAGCTAGGCCTGCATTCCTTTTCAAAGGGCCATAGAAGAGAGCAAAAAAGGAGAAGGCAGAATAGAGCATGAAATAGGTGGAAGACAAGGGGTCAGGGGGGTTGGCAGTAAAAGAAACAGGGCCTGGCCTGGCAGAGAGTTAGAAGTTAGGGAACACAATGAGCGAGGGAGGAGGAAAGATGCCTCAGGCATTGAGCTCTCGGACTCTTCCCCACCGTGCCTGCAGAAAGAGCCTTCTCCCGAATGGATACATTTGCCTGGAGAGCCCAGAACTAATTTCAGTTAGCCAGAGGGTAAACAGAGGCCAGGGAGAGGTGCACGCCCCTCCATTTGACTAGGCTTCTGGGGCTTCTGGGAGGAAAAAAGGCATCAGTATTCCAGCAAGATCATCGTCACCAAGGCCACCATCACTAGGGGATTACAGAGCATGCTGTGACACTCTCCGGGGCCTGGTTGGCCAGGCTTATGTTGAAGAGCACATATCCTAACCCTAAGCTACCTGGGTGGCTGCACCATAGGGGCTGCACCGGATATAGGGCTGTGCCCGTAAGGGCTGTGGTCGCGTTTGGGAGCGTTAGGGACGCGTGGAGGCCGCAGGGCGCAGACCTCTGCCCATTTCCCTCCAGGATTAGGCCCTGATTCTCAGGCGTGGAGCCAGCCACTCCAAAACTGGCAGAAAGCAGCCCTCTCACCCCCAGGGCAAAGAGTGGGAAAGGCTGGTTACATCAAGTGTCTTTCAAATCTTTCACTTTCGAGAGCAGAGTGTTTACATTTTGGAATCATGAACAAGCAGCAATAGGAAAGCATACAGTATCAGAGGACAGAACACTGCCCTGCGCATATCAGTACACCCCAATGACAAAGTCAAAGATTTAAATGACCTGCTTAGCTATGAGTGGCTGACACCTCACAATGATTATCATCTCTCCGTGAAGCAAAACATCCTCGGAATTGGGTTGAAAGATAGATCTAATGTGCCAAAGGAAGGCAACATGGAAATTCAGTTTCCTGCTCTCAGGGGAAGGAGGGTCGACAGCCCAATGGGTTAATGCACCTACTGCAGCCTCCTATGTGGAGCCTGCAGGCGACGCATGCAGTTGCTGGTGAGATGCTGATACAGGTTCGCCTGCTATGCAGGGGCCCGTGGTCACCTCACAGCACCTCGAGAAGGTGTCCTGTTTGAGTCCCAGGGCAATCATTGTGTCAACCATGACCCGTAGATTACACCTTTTCCCCTCGTTTTTTTCCAATCAATTGGGGCCAGAGAGACAAGCTTTTGTATGGGCCTTACCAAGGCCAGCGTGCAGAAAACAAAGGCGCAACTGTTAGTAGTAACGCAGGTATTGAAGGGGCATTAGCTGTTGGCGGATGGCGCAGGGCAATGCATACCCATTTTCAAATAAAAAAAGGTTTTTTTTTATTAAAAAAAAAATACATGCCCAGGAAATTCCAGACCTTGGATTAGAACTCAGGTCTCCAGCATTCCAAGACCAAGCACTTATCACTTGTGCCACTGGTGGTTGTGCTTCTGAGACTTGCTTTTGGGCGTATATATCTTTCTCCTGCACTCCCCTGTGAGCATACCCATTTGCGTTGTGAAACATGTTCACTGGAGCCTACAAGGATAGAACATCTGGCCCCCCCGCTCCCCCAAATACCAGCTAACTGCAGTGGCCTAGAGGTTAAGTGCTTGCATTACAGCAGCTGGGGGCCTGGGTTCGGGTCCTGCTTTCGGCACATAAACAGAATAGTTGGTCATCTCCTGGTACAGTTGGAGTGGAAGAAAGCGGAGAGGCGGGACTGTGGAAGCGAGGGAGTGCAGGCTAAAGGAAGAGGTGGGGTAGGCTAAAGGGGGAGGTAAGGTCGGATGAAGGGGTCCCTGGGGAGAAGAGGTGAGGCTGGCTGAGTCGGGGGAGGTCTAGAAGGGCATGGGGTAGGGGCCCTGGTAGAGGGAGGAAGAAAGCATAGAGGTGGGGCTGAGGAAGCCAGGAAGAAGGGGTGGTGGGGGCTGTGTAAAAGGAGAGTCCTAAGGTGGGGAAAGGGGCCATTGAGGAGGGCAGAAAAAAGGGTGCCAGTGGTGGGTGGAAAGGACAATGGGCTGACATTTTGTTCTCATCCAGCACTACCCTTTTAGCCTGCATTCCTCCTTTATTCCCTGCACTTCTCAGTCCCACCTCTATGCTTTCTTCCTCCCTCCCTCCCGCAGGGCACCTACCCCATGCCCTTCTCCCCCGACTCCGCCAGCCCCACCTCCTCTCCACAGGGACCCATGCATCCAGCCCTACCTCCCCCTTCAGCCCGCCCCACCTCACCTCACCTCACCTCCTCCTTTAGCCTGCACTCCCTCGCTTCTACCTCCCCCTTCAGCCCGCCCCACCTCACCTCCTCCTTTAGCCTGCACTCCCTCGCTTCCACAGTCCCACCCATCTGCTTGCTTCCACTGCAACTGTACAAGGAGATTACCAACTATTCCGTTTCTGTGCCGAAAGCAGGACTCAAACCCAGGCCCCCAGCGCTGTAACACAAGCACTTAACCTCTAGGCCACTGCAGTTAGCTGGTATTTGGGGGAGCTTGGGGGGGCATGATGTTCTAGCCTCATTTTCTTCAGTGAACATGTTTCACAATGCAAATGGGTATGCTCACAGGGGCATGCAGAAGAAAGACATATAGCCCAAAAGCTGCTTTCAGAAGCACAGCCACCAGTGGCTCCAGTGGGAAGTGATTGGTCTTGGAATGCGCGAGACCTGAGTTCTAATCCTCCTGGGCATGTTTTTTATTTATTTTTGCTGCTTGTTCATGATTTTTAAATGTAAAAACTCTGCACTCAAAAATAAAAATGATTTGACAGACTCTTGCTGTAGCCAGCCTTTCTCACTCTTTGCCCTGGGGGAGAACAACCCAATCACCCCTTCAGCCCCTCTTACTCGTCTCACAGCACCTCCCATAAGCGAGGAATGCATCTTTTGTTGGTAGATTTCCTTCATGAGGCTTAGCTAGGCCTGCATTCCTTTTCAAAGGGCCATAGAAGAGAGCAAAAAAGGAGAAGGCAGAATAGAGCATGAAATAGGTGGAAGACAAGGGGTCAGGGGGGTTGGCAGTAAAAGAAACAGGGCCTGGCCTGGCAGAGAGTTAGAAGTTAGGGAACACAATGAGCGAGGGAGGAGGAAAGATGCCTCAGGCATTGAGCTCTCGGACTCTTCCCCACCGTGCCTGCAGAAAGAGCCTTCTCCCGAATGGATACATTTGCCTGGAGAGCCCAGAACTAATTTCAGTTAGCCAGAGGGTAAACAGAGGCCAGGGAGAGGTGCACGCCCCTCCATTTGACTAGGCTTCTGGGGCTTCTGGGAGGAAAAAAGGCATCAGTATTCCAGCAAGATCATCGTCACCAAGGCCACCATCACTAGGGGATTACAGAGCATGCTGTGACACTCTCCGGGGCCTGGTTGGCCAGGCTTATGTTGAAGAGCACATATCCTAACCCTAAGCTACCTGGGTGGCTGCACCATAGGGGCTGCACCGGATATAGGGCTGTGCCCGTAAGGGCTGTGGTCGCGTTTGGGAGCGTTAGGGACGCGTGGAGGCCGCAGGGCGCAGACCTCTGCCCATTTCCCTCCAGGATTAGGCCCTGATTCTCAGGCGTGGAGCCAGCCACTCCAAAACTGGCAGAAAGCAGCCCTCTCACCCCCAGGGCAAAGAGTGGGAAAGGCTGGTTACATCAAGTGTCTTTCAAATCTTTCACTTTCGAGAGCAGAGTGTTTACATTTTGGAATCATGAACAAGCAGCAATAGGAAAGCATACAGTATCAGAGGACAGAACACTGCCCTGCGCATATCAGTACACCCCAATGACAAAGTCAAAGATTTAAATGACCTGCTTAGCTATGAGTGGCTGACACCTCACAATGATTATCATCTCTCCGTGAAGCAAAACATCCTCGGAATTGGGTTGAAAGATAGATCTAATGTGCCAAAGGAAGGCAACATGGAAATTCAGTTTCCTGCTCTCAGGGGAAGGAGGGTCGACAGCCCAATGGGTTAATGCACCTACTGCAGCCTCCTATGTGGAGCCTGCAGGCGACGCATGCAGTTGCTGGTGAGATGCTGATACAGGTTCGCCTGCTATGCAGGGGCCCGTGGTCACCTCACAGCACCTCGAGAAGGTGTCCTGTTTGAGTCCCAGGGCAATCATTGTGTCAACCATGACCCGTAGATTACACCTTTTCCCCTCGTTTTTTTCCAATCAATTGGGGCCAGAGAGACAAGCTTTTGTATGGGCCTTACCAAGGCCAGCGTGCAGAAAACAAAGGCGCAACTGTTAGTAGTAACGCAGGTATTGAAGGGGCATTAGCTGTTGGCGGATGGCGCAGGGCAATGCATACCCATTTTCAAATAAAAAAAGTTTTTTTTTTATTAAAAAAAAAATACATGCCCAGGAAATTCCAGACCTTGGATTAGAACTCAGGTCTCCAGCATTCCAAGACCAAGCACTTATCACTTGTGCCACTGGTGGTTGTGCTTCTGAGACTTGCTTTTGGGCGTATATATCTTTCTCCTGCACTCCCCTGTGAGCATACCCATTTGCGTTGTGAAACATGTTCACTGGAGCCTACAAGGATAGAACATCTGGCCCCCCCGCTCCCCCAAATACCAGCTAACTGCAGTGGCCTAGAGGTTAAGTGCTTGCATTACAGCAGCTGGGGGCCTGGGTTCGGGTCCTGCTTTCGGCACATAAACAGAATAGTTGGTCATCTCCTGGTACAGTTGGAGTGGAAGAAAGCGGAGAGGCGGGACTGTGGAAGCGAGGGAGTGCAGGCTAAAGGAAGAGGTGGGGTAGGCTAAAGGGGGAGGTAAGGTCGGATGAAGGGGTCCCTGGGGAGAAGAGGTGAGGCTGGCTGAGTCGGGGGAGGTCTAGAAGGGCATGGGGTAGGGGCCCTGGTAGAGGGAGGAAGAAAGCATAGAGGTGGGGCTGAGGAAGCCAGGAAGAAGGGGTGGTGGGGGCTGTGTAAAAGGAGAGTCCTAAGGTGGGGAAAGGGGCCATTGAGGAGGGCAGAAAAAAGGGTGCCAGTGGTGGGTGGAAAGGACAATGGGCTGACATTTTGTTCTCATCCAGCACTACCCTTTTAGCCTGCATTCCTCCTTTATTCCCTGCACTTCTCAGTCCCACCTCTATGCTTTCTTCCTCCCTCCCTCCCGCAGGGCACCTACCCCATGCCCTTCTCCCCCGACTCCGCCAGCCCCACCTCCTCTCCACAGGGACCCATGCATCCAGCCCTACCTCCCCCTTCAGCCCGCCCCACCTCACCTCACCTCACCTCCTCCTTTAGCCTGCACTCCCTCGCTTCTACCTCCCCCTTCAGCCCGCCCCACCTCACCTCCTCCTTTAGCCTGCACTCCCTCGCTTCCACAGTCCCACCCATCTGCTTGCTTCCACTGCAACTGTACAAGGAAATTACCAACTATTCCGTTTCTGTGCCGAAAGCAGGACTCAAACCCAGGCCCCCAGCGCTGTAACACAAGCACTTAACCTCTAGGCCACTGCAGTTAGCTGGTATTTGGGGGAGCTTGGGGGGGCATGATGTTCTAGCCTCATTTTCTTCAGTGAACATGTTTCACAATGCAAATGGGTATGCTCACAGGGGCATGCAGAAGAAAGACATATAGCCCAAAAGCTGCTTTCAGAAGCACAGCCACCAGTGGCTCCAGTGGGAAGTGATTGGTCTTGGAATGCGCGAGACCTGAGTTCTAATCCTCCTGGGCATGTTTTTTATTTATTTTTGCTGCTTGTTCATGATTTTTAAATGTAAAAACTCTGCACTCAAAAATAAAAATGATTTGACAGACTCTTGCTGTAGCCAGCCTTTCTCACTCTTTGCCCTGGGGGAGAACAACCCAATCACCCCTTCAGCCCCTCTTACTCGTCTCACAGCACCTCCCATAAGCGAGGAATGCAACTTTTGTTGGTAGATTTCCTTCATGAGGCTTAGCTAGGCCTGCATTCCTTTTCAAAGGGCCATAGAAGAGAGCAAAAAAGGAGAAGGCAGAATAGAGCATGAAATAGGTGGAAGACAAGGGGTCAGGGGGGTTGGCAGTAAAAGAAACAGGGCCTGGCCTGGCAGAGAGTTAGAAGTTAGGGAACACAATGAGCGAGGGAGGAGGAAAGATGCCTCAGGCATTGAGCTCTCGGACTCTTCCCCACCGTGCCTGCAGAAAGAGCCTTCTCCCGAATGGATACATTTGCCTGGAGAGCCCAGAACTAATTTCAGTTAGCCAGAGGGTAAACAGAGGCCAGGGAGAGGTGCACGCCCCTCCATTTGACTAGGCTTCTGGGGCTTCTGGGAGGAAAAAAGGCATCAGTATTCCAGCAAGATCATCGTCACCAAGGCCACCATCACTAGGGGATTACAGAGCATGCTGTGACACTCTCCGGGGCCTGGTTGGCCAGGCTTATGTTGAAGAGCACATATCCTAACCCTAAGCTACCTGGGTGGCTGCACCATAGGGGCTGCACCGGATATAGGGCTGTGCCCGTAAGGGCTGTGGTCGCGTTTGGGAGCGTTAGGGACGCGTGGAGGCCGCAGGGCGCAGACCTCTGCCCATTTCCCTCCAGGATTAGGCCCTGATTCTCAGGCGTGGAGCCAGCCACTCCAAAACTGGCAGAAAGCAGCCCTCTCACCCCCAGGGCAAAGAGTGGGAAAGGCTGGTTACATCAAGTGTCTTTCAAATCTTTCACTTTCGAGAGCAGAGTGTTTACATTTTGGAATCATGAACAAGCAGCAATAGGAAAGCATACAGTATCAGAGGACAGAACACTGCCCTGCGCATATCAGTACACCCCAATGACAAAGTCAAAGATTTAAATGACCTGCTTAGCTATGAGTGGCTGACACCTCACAATGATTATCATCTCTCCGTGAAGCAAAACATCCTCGGAATTGGGTTGAAAGATAGATCTAATGTGCCAAAGGAAGGCAACATGGAAATTCAGTTTCCTGCTCTCAGGGGAAGGAGGGTCGACAGCCCAATGGGTTAATGCACCTACTGCAGCCTCCTATGTGGAGCCTGCAGGCGACGCATGCAGTTGCTGGTGAGATGCTGATACAGGTTCGCCTGCTATGCAGGGGCCCGTGGTCACCTCACAGCACCTCGAGAAGGTGTCCTGTTTGAGTCCCAGGGCAATCATTGTGTCAACCATGACCCGTAGATTACACCTTTTCCCCTCGTTTTTTTCCAATCAATTGGGGCCAGAGAGACAAGCTTTTGTATGGGCCTTACCAAGGCCAGCGTGCAGAAAACAAAGGCGCAACTGTTAGTAGTAACGCAGGTATTGAAGGGGCATTAGCTGTTGGCGGATGGCGCAGGGCAATGCATACCCATTTTCAAATAAAAAAAGTTTTTTTTTTATTAAAAAAAAAATACATGCCCAGGAAATTCCAGACCTTGGATTAGAACTCAGGTCTCCAGCATTCCAAGACCAAGCACTTATCACTTGTGCCACTGGTGGTTGTGCTTCTGAGACTTGCTTTTGGGCGTATATATCTTTCTCCTGCACTCCCCTGTGAGCATACCCATTTGCGTTGTGAAACATGTTCACTGGAGCCTACAAGGATAGAACATCTGGCCCCCCCGCTCCCCCAAATACCAGCTAACTGCAGTGGCCTAGAGGTTAAGTGCTTGCATTACAGCAGCTGGGGGCCTGGGTTCGGGTCCTGCTTTCGGCACATAAACAGAATAGTTGGTCATCTCCTGGTACAGTTGGAGTGGAAGAAAGCGGAGAGGCGGGACTGTGGAAGCGAGGGAGTGCAGGCTAAAGGAAGAGGTGGGGTAGGCTAAAGGGGGAGGTAAGGTCGGATGAAGGGGTCCCTGGGGAGAAGAGGTGAGGCTGGCTGAGTCGGGGGAGGTCTAGAAGGGCATGGGGTAGGGGCCCTGGTAGAGGGAGGAAGAAAGCATAGAGGTGGGGCTGAGGAAGCCAGGAAGAAGGGGTGGTGGGGGCTGTGTAAAAGGAGAGTCCTAAGGTGGGGAAAGGGGCCATTGAGGAGGGCAGAAAAAAGGGTGCCAGTGGTGGGTGGAAAGGACAATGGGCTGACATTTTGTTCTCATCCAGCACTACCCTTTTAGCCTGCATTCCTCCTTTATTCCCTGCACTTCTCAGTCCCACCTCTATGCTTTCTTCCTCCCTCCCTCCCGCAGGGCACCTACCCCATGCCCTTCTCCCCCGACTCCGCCAGCCCCACCTCCTCTCCACAGGGACCCATGCATCCAGCCCTACCTCCCCCTTCAGCCCGCCCCACCTCACCTCACCTCACCTCCTCCTTTAGCCTGCACTCCCTCGCTTCTACCTCCCCCTTCAGCCCGCCCCACCTCACCTCCTCCTTTAGCCTGCACTCCCTCGCTTCCACAGTCCCACCCATCTGCTTGCTTCCACTGCAACTGTACAAGGAGATTACCAACTATTCCGTTTCTGTGCCGAAAGCAGGACTCAAACCCAGGCCCCCAGCGCTGTAACACAAGCACTTAACCTCTAGGCCACTGCAGTTAGCTGGTATTTGGGGGAGCTTGGGGGGGCATGATGTTCTAGCCTCATTTTCTTCAGTGAACATGTTTCACAATGCAAATGGGTATGCTCACAGGGGCATGCAGAAGAAAGACATATAGCCCAAAAGCTGCTTTCAGAAGCACAGCCACCAGTGGCTCCAGTGGGAAGTGATTGGTCTTGGAATGCGCGAGACCTGAGTTCTAATCCTCCTGGGCATGTTTTTTATTTATTTTTGCTGCTTGTTCATGATTTTTAAATGTAAAAACTCTGCACTCAAAAATAAAAATGATTTGACAGACTCTTGCTGTAGCCAGCCTTTCTCACTCTTTGCCCTGGGGGAGAACAACCCAATCACCCCTTCAGCCCCTCTTACTCGTCTCACAGCACCTCCCATAAGCGAGGAATGCATCTTTTGTTGGTAGATTTCCTTCATGAGGCTTAGCTAGGCCTGCATTCCTTTTCAAAGGGCCATAGAAGAGAGCAAAAAAGGAGAAGGCAGAATAGAGCATGAAATAGGTGGAAGACAAGGGGTCAGGGGGGTTGGCAGTAAAAGAAACAGGGCCTGGCCTGGCAGAGAGTTAGAAGTTAGGGAACACAATGAGCGAGGGAGGAGGAAAGATGCCTCAGGCATTGAGCTCTCGGACTCTTCCCCACCGTGCCTGCAGAAAGAGCCTTCTCCCGAATGGATACATTTGCCTGGAGAGCCCAGAACTAATTTCAGTTAGCCAGAGGGTAAACAGAGGCCAGGGAGAGGTGCACGCCCCTCCATTTGACTAGGCTTCTGGGGCTTCTGGGAGGAAAAAAGGCATCAGTATTCCAGCAAGATCATCGTCACCAAGGCCACCATCACTAGGGGATTACAGAGCATGCTGTGACACTCTCCGGGGCCTGGTTGGCCAGGCTTATGTTGAAGAGCACATATCCTAACCCTAAGCTACCTGGGTGGCTGCACCATAGGGGCTGCACCGGATATAGGGCTGTGCCCGTAAGGGCTGTGGTCGCGTTTGGGAGCGTTAGGGACGCGTGGAGGCCGCAGGGCGCAGACCTCTGCCCATTTCCCTCCAGGATTAGGCCCTGATTCTCAGGCGTGGAGCCAGCCACTCCAAAACTGGCAGAAAGCAGCCCTCTCACCCCCAGGGCAAAGAGTGGGAAAGGCTGGTTACATCAAGTGTCTTTCAAATCTTTCACTTTCGAGAGCAGAGTGTTTACATTTAGGAATCATGAACAAGCAGCAATAGGAAAGCATACAGTATCAGAGGACAGAACACTGCCCTGCGCATATCAGTACACCCCAATGACAAAGTCAAAGATTTAAATGACCTGCTTAGCTATGAGTGGCTGACACCTCACAATGATTATCATCTCTCCGTGAAGCAAAACATCCTCGGAATTGGGTTGAAAGATAGATCTAATGTGCCAAAGGAAGGCAACATGGAAATTCAGTTTCCTGCTCTCAGGGGAAGGAGGGTCGACAGCCCAATGGGTTAATGCACCTACTGCAGCCTCCTATGTGGAGCCTGCAGGCGACGCATGCAGTTGCTGGTGAGATGCTGATACAGGTTCGCCTGCTATGCAGGGGCCCGTGGTCACCTCACAGCACCTCGAGAAGGTGTCCTGTTTGAGTCCCAGGGCAATCATTGTGTCAACCATGACCCGTAGATTACACCTTTTCCCCTCGTTTTTTTCCAATCAATTGGGGCCAGAGAGACAAGCTTTTGTATGGGCCTTACCAAGGCCAGCGTGCAGAAAACAAAGGCGCAACTGTTAGTAGTAACGCAGGTATTGAAGGGGCATTAGCTGTTGGCGGATGGCGCAGGGCAATGCATACCCATTTTCAAATAAAAAAAGTTTTTTTTTTATTAAAAAAAAAATACATGCCCAGGAAATTCCAGACCTTGGATTAGAACTCAGGTCTCCAGCATTCCAAGACCAAGCACTTATCACTTGTGCCACTGGTGGTTGTGCTTCTGAGACTTGCTTTTGGGCGTATATATCTTTCTCCTGCACGCCCCTGTGAGCATACCCATTTGCGTTGTGAAACATGTTCACTGGAGCCTACAAGGATAGAACATCTGCCCCCCCCCCCCCCCCTGCTCCCCCAAATACCAGCTAACTGCAGTGGCCTAGAGGTTAAGTGCTTGCATTACAGCAGCTGGGGGCCTGGGTTCGGGTCCTGCTTTCGGCACATAAACAGAATAGTTGGTCATCTCCTGGTACAGTTGGAGTGGAAGAAAGCGGAGAGGCGGGACTGTGGAAGCGAGGGAGTGCAGGCTAAAGGAAGAGGTGGGGTAGGCTAAAGGGGGAGGTAAGGTCGGATGAAGGGGTCCCTGGGGAGAAGAGGTGAGGCTGGCTGAGTCGGGGGAGGTCTAGAAGGGCATGGGGTAGGGGCCCTGGTAGAGGGAGGAAGAAAGCATAGAGGTGGGGCTGAGGAAGCCAGGAAGAAGGGGTGGTGGGGGCTGTGTAAAAGGAGAGTCCTAAGGTGGGGAAAGGGGCCATTGAGGAGGGCAGAAAAAAGGGTGCCAGTGGTGGGTGGAAAGGACAATGGGCTGACATTTTGTTCTCATCCAGCACTACCCTTTTAGCCTGCATTCCTCCTTTATTCCCTGCACTTCTCAGTCCCACCTCTATGCTTTCTTCCTCCCTCCCTCCCGCAGGGCACCTACCCCATGCCCTTCTCCCCCGACTCCGCCAGCCCCACCTCCTCTCCACAGGGACCCATGCATCCAGCCCTACCTCCCCCTTCAGCCCGCCCCACCTCACCTCACCTCACCTCCTCCTTTAGCCTGCACTCCCTCGCTTCTACCTCCCCCTTCAGCCCGCCCCACCTCACCTCCTCCTTTAGCCTGCACTCCCTCGCTTCCACAGTCCCACCCATCTGCTTGCTTCCACTGCAACTGTACAAGGAGATTACCAACTATTCCGTTTCTGTGCCGAAAGCAGGACTCAAACCCAGGCCCCCAGCGCTGTAACACAAGCACTTAACCTCTAGGCCACTGCAGTTAGCTGGTATTTGGGGGAGCTTGGGGGGGCATGATGTTCTAGCCTCATTTTCTTCAGTGAACATGTTTCACAATGCAAATGGGTATGCTCACAGGGGCATGCAGAAGAAAGACATATAGCCCAAAAGCTGCTTTCAGAAGCACAGCCACCAGTGGCTCCAGTGGGAAGTGATTGGTCTTGGAATGCGCGAGACCTGAGTTCTAATCCTCCTGGGCATGTTTTTTATTTATTTTTGCTGCTTGTTCATGATTTTTAAATGTAAAAACTCTGCACTCAAAAATAAAAATGATTTGACAGACTCTTGCTGTAGCCAGCCTTTCTCACTCTTTGCCCTGGGGGAGAACAACCCAATCACCCCTTCAGCCCCTCTTACTCGTCTCACAGCACCTCCCATAAGCGAGGAATGCATCTTTTGTTGGTAGATTTCCTTCATGAGGCTTAGCTAGGCCTGCATTCCTTTTCAAAGGGCCATAGAAGAGAGCAAAAAAGGAGAAGGCAGAATAGAGCATGAAATAGGTGGAAGACAAGGGGTCAGGGGGGTTGGCAGTAAAAGAAACAGGGCCTGGCCTGGCAGAGAGTTAGAAGTTAGGGAACACAATGAGCGAGGGAGGAGGAAAGATGCCTCAGGCATTGAGCTCTCGGACTCTTCCCCACCGTGCCTGCAGAAAGAGCCTTCTCCCGAATGGATACATTTGCCTGGAGAGCCCAGAACTAATTTCAGTTAGCCAGAGGGTAAACAGAGGCCAGGGAGAGGTGCACGCCCCTCCATTTGACTAGGCTTCTGGGGCTTCTGGGAGGAAAAAAGGCATCAGTATTCCAGCAAGATCATCGTCACCAAGGCCACCATCACTAGGGGATTACAGAGCATGCTGTGACACTCTCCGGGGCCTGGTTGGCCAGGCTTATGTTGAAGAGCACATATCCTAACCCTAAGCTACCTGGGTGGCTGCACCATAGGGGCTGCACCGGATATAGGGCTGTGCCCGTAAGGGCTGTGGTCGCGTTTGGGAGCGTTAGGGACGCGTGGAGGCCGCAGGGCGCAGACCTCTGCCCATTTCCCTCCAGGATTAGGCCCTGATTCTCAGGCGTGGAGCCAGCCACTCCAAAACTGGCAGAAAGCAGCCCTCTCACCCCCAGGGCAAAGAGTGGGAAAGGCTGGTTACATCAAGTGTCTTTCAAATCTTTCACTTTCGAGAGCAGAGTGTTTACATTTTGGAATCATGAACAAGCAGCAATAGGAAAGCATACAGTATCAGAGGACAGAACACTGCCCTGCGCATATCAGTACACCCCAATGACAAAGTCAAAGATTTAAATGACCTGCTTAGCTATGAGTGGCTGACACCTCACAATGATTATCATCTCTCCGTGAAGCAAAACATCCTCGGAATTGGGTTGAAAGATAGATCTAATGTGCCAAAGGAAGGCAACATGGAAATTCAGTTTCCTGCTCTCAGGGGAAGGAGGGTCGACAGCCCAATGGGTTAATGCACCTACTGCAGCCTCCTATGTGGAGCCTGCAGGCGACGCATGCAGTTGCTGGTGAGATGCTGATACAGGTTCGCCTGCTATGCAGGGGCCCGTGGTCACCTCACAGCACCTCGAGAAGGTGTCCTGTTTGAGTCCCAGGGCAATCATTGTGTCAACCATGACCCGTAGATTACACCTTTTCCCCTCGTTTTTTTCCAATCAATTGGGGCCAGAGAGACAAGCTTTTGTATGGGCCTTACCAAGGCCAGCGTGCAGAAAACAAAGGCGCAACTGTTAGTAGTAACGCAGGTATTGAAGGGGCATTAGCTGTTGGCGGATGGCGCAGGGCAATGCATACCCATTTTCAAATAAAAAAAGTTTTTTTTTTATTAAAAAAAAAATACATGCCCAGGAAATTCCAGACCTTGGATTAGAACTCAGGTCTCCAGCATTCCAAGACCAAGCACTTATCACTTGTGCCACTGGTGGTTGTGCTTCTGAGACTTGCTTTTGGGCGTATATATCTTTCTCCTGCACTCCCCTGTGAGCATACCCATTTGCGTTGTGAAACATGTTCACTGGAGCCTACAAGGATAGAACATCTGGCCCCCCCGCTCCCCCAAATACCAGCTAACTGCAGTGGCCTAGAGGTTAAGTGCTTGCATTACAGCAGCTGGGGGCCTGGGTTCGGGTCCTGCTTTCGGCACATAAACAGAATAGTTGGTCATCTCCTGGTACAGTTGGAGTGGAAGAAAGCGGAGAGGCGGGACTGTGGAAGCGAGGGAGTGCAGGCTAAAGGAAGAGGTGGGGTAGGCTAAAGGGGGAGGTAAGGTCGGATGAAGGGGTCCCTGGGGAGAAGAGGTGAGGCTGGCTGAGTCGGGGGAGGTCTAGAAGGGCATGGGGTAGGGGCCCTGGTAGAGGGAGGAAGAAAGCATAGAGGTGGGGCTGAGGAAGCCAGGAAGAAGGGGTGGTGGGGGCTGTGTAAAAGGAGAGTCCTAAGGTGGGGAAAGGGGCCATTGAGGAGGGCAGAAAAAAGGGTGCCAGTGGTGGGTGGAAAGGACAATGGGCTGACATTTTGTTCTCATCCAGCACTACCCTTTTAGCCTGCATTCCTCCTTTATTCCCTGCACTTCTCAGTCCCACCTCTATGCTTTCTTCCTCCCTCCCTCCCGCAGGGCACCTACCCCATGCCCTTCTCCCCCGACTCCGCCAGCCCCACCTCCTCTCCACAGGGACCCATGCATCCAGCCCTACCTCCCCCTTCAGCCCGCCCCACCTCACCTCACCTCCTCCTTTAGCCTGCACTCCCTCGCTTCTACCTCCCCCTTCAGCCCGCCCCACCTCACCTCCTCCTTTAGCCTGCACTCCCTCGCTTCCACAGTCCCACCCATCTGCTTGCTTCCACTGCAACTGTACAAGGAAATTACCAACTATTCCGTTTCTGTGCCGAAAGCAGGACTCAAACCCAGGCCCCCAGCGCTGTAACACAAGCACTTAACCTCTAGGCCACTGCAGTTAGCTGGTATTTGGGGGAGCTTGGGGGGGCATGATGTTCTAGCCTCATTTTCTTCAGTGAACATGTTTCACAATGCAAATGGGTATGCTCACAGGGGCATGCAGAAGAAAGACATATAGCCCAAAAGCTGCTTTCAGAAGCACAGCCACCAGTGGCTCCAGTGGGAAGTGATTGGTCTTGGAATGCGCGAGACCTGAGTTCTAATCCTCCTGGGCATGTTTTTTATTTATTTTTGCTGCTTGTTCATGATTTTTAAATGTAAAAACTCTGCACTCAAAAATAAAAATGATTTGACAGACTCTTGCTGTAGCCAGCCTTTCTCACTCTTTGCCCTGGGGGAGAACAACCCAATCACCCCTTCAGCCCCTCTTACTCGTCTCACAGCACCTCCCATAAGCGAGGAATGCATCTTTTGTTGGTAGATTTCCTTCATGAGGCTTAGCTAGGCCTGCATTCCTTTTCAAAGGGCCATAGAAGAGAGCAAAAAAGGAGAAGGCAGAATAGAGCATGAAATAGGTGGAAGACAAGGGGTCAGGGGGGTTGGCAGTAAAAGAAACAGGGCCTGGCCTGGCAGAGAGTTAGAAGTTAGGGAACACAATGAGCGAGGGAGGAGGAAAGATGCCTCAGGCATTGAGCTCTCGGACTCTTCCCCACCGTGCCTGCAGAAAGAGCCTTCTCCCGAATGGATACATTTGCCTGGAGAGCCCAGAACTAATTTCAGTTAGCCAGAGGGTAAACAGAGGCCAGGGAGAGGTGCACGCCCCTCCATTTGACTAGGCTTCTGGGGCTTCTGGGAGGAAAAAAGGCATCAGTATTCCAGCAAGATCATCGTCACCAAGGCCACCATCACTAGGGGATTACAGAGCATGCTGTGACACTCTCCGGGGCCTGGTTGGCCAGGCTTATGTTGAAGAGCACATATCCTAACCCTAAGCTACCTGGGTGGCTGCACCATAGGGGCTGCACCGGATATAGGGCTGTGCCCGTAAGGGCTGTGGTCGCGTTTGGGAGCGTTAGGGACGCGTGGAGGCCGCAGGGCGCAGACCTCTGCCCATTTCCCTCCAGGATTAGGCCCTGATTCTCAGGCGTGGAGCCAGCCACTCCAAAACTGGCAGAAAGCAGCCCTCTCACCCCCAGGGCAAAGAGTGGGAAAGGCTGGTTACATCAAGTGTCTTTCAAATCTTTCACTTTCGAGAGCAGAGTGTTTACATTTTGGAATCATGAACAAGCAGCAATAGGAAAGCATACAGTATCAGAGGACAGAACACTGCCCTGCGCATATCAGTACACCCCAATGACAAAGTCAAAGATTTAAATGACCTGCTTAGCTATGAGTGGCTGACACCTCACAATGATTATCATCTCTCCGTGAAGCAAAACATCCTCGGAATTGGGTTGAAAGATAGATCTAATGTGCCAAAGGAAGGCAACATGGAAATTCAGTTTCCTGCTCTCAGGGGAAGGAGGGTCGACAGCCCAATGGGTTAATGCACCTACTGCAGCCTCCTATGTGGAGCCTGCAGGCGACGCATGCAGTTGCTGGTGAGATGCTGATACAGGTTCGCCTGCTATGCAGGGGCCCGTGGTCACCTCACAGCACCTCGAGAAGGTGTCCTGTTTGAGTCCCAGGGCAATCATTGTGTCAACCATGACCCGTAGATTACACCTTTTCCCCTCGTTTTTTTCCAATCAATTGGGGCCAGAGAGACAAGCTTTTGTATGGGCCTTACCAAGGCCAGCGTGCAGAAAACAAAGGCGCAACTGTTAGTAGTAACGCAGGTATTGAAGGGGCATTAGCTGTTGGCGGATGGCGCAGGGCAATGCATACCCATTTTCAAATAAAAAAAGTTTTTTTTTTATTAAAAAAAAAATACATGCCCAGGAAATTCCAGACCTTGGATTAGAACTCAGGTCTCCAGCATTCCAAGACCAAGCACTTATCACTTGTGCCACTGGTGGTTGTGCTTCTGAGACTTGCTTTTGGGCGTATATATCTTTCTCCTGCACTCCCCTGTGAGCATACCCATTTGCGTTGTGAAACATGTTCACTGGAGCCTACAAGGATAGAACATCTGGCCCCCCCGCTCCCCCAAATACCAGCTAACTGCAGTGGCCTAGAGGTTAAGTGCTTGCATTACAGCAGCTGGGGGCCTGGGTTCGGGTCCTGCTTTCGGCACATAAACAGAATAGTTGGTCATCTCCTGGTACAGTTGGAGTGGAAGAAAGCGGAGAGGCGGGACTGTGGAAGCGAGGGAGTGCAGGCTAAAGGAAGAGGTGGGGTAGGCTAAAGGGGGAGGTAAGGTCGGATGAAGGGGTCCCTGGGGAGAAGAGGTGAGGCTGGCTGAGTCGGGGGAGGTCTAGAAGGGCATGGGGTAGGGGCCCTGGTAGAGGGAGGAAGAAAGCATAGAGGTGGGGCTGAGGAAGCCAGGAAGAAGGGGTGGTGGGGGCTGTGTAAAAGGAGAGTCCTAAGGTGGGGAAAGGGGCCATTGAGGAGGGCAGAAAAAAGGGTGCCAGTGGTGGGTGGAAAGGACAATGGGCTGACATTTTGTTCTCATCCAGCACTACCCTTTTAGCCTGCATTCCTCCTTTATTCCCTGCACTTCTCAGTCCCACCTCTATGCTTTCTTCCTCCCTCCCTCCCGCAGGGCACCTACCCCATGCCCTTCTCCCCCGACTCCGCCAGCCCCACCTCCTCTCCACAGGGACCCATGCATCCAGCCCTACCTCCCCCTTCAGCCCGCCCCACCTCACCTCACCTCCTCCTTTAGCCTGCACTCCCTCGCTTCTACCTCCCCCTTCAGCCCGCCCCACCTCACCTCCTCCTTTAGCCTGCACTCCCTCGCTTCCACAGTCCCACCCATCTGCTTGCTTCCACTGCAACTGTACAAGGAAATTACCAACTATTCCGTTTCTGTGCCGAAAGCAGGACTCAAACCCAGGCCCCCAGCGCTGTAACACAAGCACTTAACCTCTAGGCCACTGCAGTTAGCTGGTATTTGGGGGAGCTTGGGGGGGCATGATGTTCTAGCCTCATTTTCTTCAGTGAACATGTTTCACAATGCAAATGGGTATGCTCACAGGGGCATGCAGAAGAAAGACATATAGCCCAAAAGCTGCTTTCAGAAGCACAGCCACCAGTGGCTCCAGTGGGAAGTGATTGGTCTTGGAATGCGCGAGACCTGAGTTCTAATCCTCCTGGGCATGTTTTTTATTTATTTTTGCTGCTTGTTCATGATTTTTAAATGTAAAAACTCTGCACTCAAAAATAAAAATGATTTGACAGACTCTTGCTGTAGCCAGCCTTTCTCACTCTTTGCCCTGGGGGAGAACAACCCAATCACCCCTTCAGCCCCTCTTACTCGTCTCACAGCACCTCCCATAAGCGAGGAATGCATCTTTTGTTGGTAGATTTCCTTCATGAGGCTTAGCTAGGCCTGCATTCCTTTTCAAAGGGCCATAGAAGAGAGCAAAAAAGGAGAAGGCAGAATAGAGCATGAAATAGGTGGAAGACAAGGGGTCAGGGGGGTTGGCAGTAAAAGAAACAGGGCCTGGCCTGGCAGAGAGTTAGAAGTTAGGGAACACAATGAGCGAGGGAGGAGGAAAGATGCCTCAGGCATTGAGCTCTCGGACTCTTCCCCACCGTGCCTGCAGAAAGAGCCTTCTCCCGAATGGATACATTTGCCTGGAGAGCCCAGAACTAATTTCAGTTAGCCAGAGGGTAAACAGAGGCCAGGGAGAGGTGCACGCCCCTCCATTTGACTAGGCTTCTGGGGCTTCTGGGAGGAAAAAAGGCATCAGTATTCCAGCAAGATCATCGTCACCAAGGCCACCATCACTAGGGGATTACAGAGCATGCTGTGACACTCTCCGGGGCCTGGTTGGCCAGGCTTATGTTGAAGAGCACATATCCTAACCCTAAGCTACCTGGGTGGCTGCACCATAGGGGCTGCACCGGATATAGGGCTGTGCCCGTAAGGGCTGTGGTCGCGTTTGGGAGCGTTAGGGACGCGTGGAGGCCGCAGGGCGCAGACCTCTGCCCATTTCCCTCCAGGATTAGGCCCTGATTCTCAGGCGTGGAGCCAGCCACTCCAAAACTGGCAGAAAGCAGCCCTCTCACCCCCAGGGCAAAGAGTGGGAAAGGCTGGTTACATCAAGTGTCTTTCAAATCTTTCACTTTCGAGAGCAGAGTGTTTACATTTTGGAATCATGAACAAGCAGCAATAGGAAAGCATACAGTATCAGAGGACAGAACACTGCCCTGCGCATATCAGTACACCCCAATGACAAAGTCAAAGATTTAAATGACCTGCTTAGCTATGAGTGGCTGACACCTCACAATGATTATCATCTCTCCGTGAAGCAAAACATCCTCGGAATTGGGTTGAAAGATAGATCTAATGTGCCAAAGGAAGGCAACATGGAAATTCAGTTTCCTGCTCTCAGGGGAAGGAGGGTCGACAGCCCAATGGGTTAATGCACCTACTGCAGCCTCCTATGTGGAGCCTGCAGGCGACGCATGCAGTTGCTGGTGAGATGCTGATACAGGTTCGCCTGCTATGCAGGGGCCCGTGGTCACCTCACAGCACCTCGAGAAGGTGTCCTGTTTGAGTCCCAGGGCAATCATTGTGTCAACCATGACCCGTAGATTACACCTTTTCCCCTCGTTTTTTTCCAATCAATTGGGGCCAGAGAGACAAGCTTTTGTATGGGCCTTACCAAGGCCAGCGTGCAGAAAACAAAGGCGCAACTGTTAGTAGTAACGCAGGTATTGAAGGGGCATTAGCTGTTGGCGGATGGCGCAGGGCAATGCATACCCATTTTCAAATAAAAAAAGGTTTTTTTTTATTAAAAAAAAAATACATGCCCAGGAAATTCCAGACCTTGGATTAGAACTCAGGTCTCCAGCATTCCAAGACCAAGCACTTATCACTTGTGCCACTGGTGGTTGTGCTTCTGAGACTTGCTTTTGGGCGTATATATCTTTCTCCTGCACTCCCCTGTGAGCATACCCATTTGCGTTGTGAAACATGTTCACTGGAGCCTACAAGGATAGAACATCTGGCCCCCCCGCTCCCCCAAATACCAGCTAACTGCAGTGGCCTAGAGGTTAAGTGCTTGCATTACAGCAGCTGGGGGCCTGGGTTCGGGTCCTGCTTTCGGCACATAAACAGAATAGTTGGTCATCTCCTGGTACAGTTGGAGTGGAAGAAAGCGGAGAGGCGGGACTGTGGAAGCGAGGGAGTGCAGGCTAAAGGAAGAGGTGGGGTAGGCTAAAGGGGGAGGTAAGGTCGGATGAAGGGGTCCCTGGGGAGAAGAGGTGAGGCTGGCTGAGTCGGGGGAGGTCTAGAAGGGCATGGGGTAGGGGCCCTGGTAGAGGGAGGAAGAAAGCATAGAGGTGGGGCTGAGGAAGCCAGGAAGAAGGGGTGGTGGGGGCTGTGTAAAAGGAGAGTCCTAAGGTGGGGAAAGGGGCCATTGAGGAGGGCAGAAAAAAGGGTGCCAGTGGTGGGTGGAAAGGACAATGGGCTGACATTTTGTTCTCATCCAGCACTACCCTTTTAGCCTGCATTCCTCCTTTATTCCCTGCACTTCTCAGTCCCACCTCTATGCTTTCTTCCTCCCTCCCTCCCGCAGGGCACCTACCCCATGCCCTTCTCCCCCGACTCCGCCAGCCCCACCTCCTCTCCACAGGGACCCATGCATCCAGCCCTACCTCCCCCTTCAGCCCGCCCCACCTCACCTCACCTCACCTCCTCCTTTAGCCTGCACTCCCTCGCTTCTACCTCCCCCTTCAGCCCGCCCCACCTCACCTCCTCCTTTAGCCTGCACTCCCTCGCTTCCACAGTCCCACCCATCTGCTTGCTTCCACTGCAACTGTACAAGGAGATTACCAACTATTCCGTTTCTGTGCCGAAAGCAGGACTCAAACCCAGGCCCCCAGCGCTGTAACACAAGCACTTAACCTCTAGGCCACTGCAGTTAGCTGGTATTTGGGGGAGCTTGGGGGGGCATGATGTTCTAGCCTCATTTTCTTCAGTGAACATGTTTCACAATGCAAATGGGTATGCTCACAGGGGCATGCAGAAGAAAGACATATAGCCCAAAAGCTGCTTTCAGAAGCACAGCCACCAGTGGCTCCAGTGGGAAGTGATTGGTCTTGGAATGCGCGAGACCTGAGTTCTAATCCTCCTGGGCATGTTTTTTATTTATTTTTGCTGCTTGTTCATGATTTTTAAATGTAAAAACTCTGCACTCAAAAATAAAAATGATTTGACAGACTCTTGCTGTAGCCAGCCTTTCTCACTCTTTGCCCTGGGGGAGAACAACCCAATCACCCCTTCAGCCCCTCTTACTCGTCTCACAGCACCTCCCATAAGCGAGGAATGCATCTTTTGTTGGTAGATTTCCTTCATGAGGCTTAGCTAGGCCTGCATTCCTTTTCAAAGGGCCATAGAAGAGAGCAAAAAAGGAGAAGGCAGAATAGAGCATGAAATAGGTGGAAGACAAGGGGTCAGGGGGGTTGGCAGTAAAAGAAACAGGGCCTGGCCTGGCAGAGAGTTAGAAGTTAGGGAACACAATGAGCGAGGGAGGAGGAAAGATGCCTCAGGCATTGAGCTCTCGGACTCTTCCCCACCGTGCCTGCAGAAAGAGCCTTCTCCCGAATGGATACATTTGCCTGGAGAGCCCAGAACTAATTTCAGTTAGCCAGAGGGTAAACAGAGGCCAGGGAGAGGTGCACGCCCCTCCATTTGACTAGGCTTCTGGGGCTTCTGGGAGGAAAAAAGGCATCAGTATTCCAGCAAGATCATCGTCACCAAGGCCACCATCACTAGGGGATTACAGAGCATGCTGTGACACTCTCCGGGGCCTGGTTGGCCAGGCTTATGTTGAAGAGCACATATCCTAACCCTAAGCTACCTGGGTGGCTGCACCATAGGGGCTGCACCGGATATAGGGCTGTGCCCGTAAGGGCTGTGGTCGCGTTTGGGAGCGTTAGGGACGCGTGGAGGCCGCAGGGCGCAGACCTCTGCCCATTTCCCTCCAGGATTAGGCCCTGATTCTCAGGCGTGGAGCCAGCCACTCCAAAACTGGCAGAAAGCAGCCCTCTCACCCCCAGGGCAAAGAGTGGGAAAGGCTGGTTACATCAAGTGTCTTTCAAATCTTTCACTTTCGAGAGCAGAGTGTTTACATTTTGGAATCATGAACAAGCAGCAATAGGAAAGCATACAGTATCAGAGGACAGAACACTGCCCTGCGCATATCAGTACACCCCAATGACAAAGTCAAAGATTTAAATGACCTGCTTAGCTATGAGTGGCTGACACCTCACAATGATTATCATCTCTCCGTGAAGCAAAACATCCTCGGAATTGGGTTGAAAGATAGATCTAATGTGCCAAAGGAAGGCAACATGGAAATTCAGTTTCCTGCTCTCAGGGGAAGGAGGGTCGACAGCCCAATGGGTTAATGCACCTACTGCAGCCTCCTATGTGGAGCCTGCAGGCGACGCATGCAGTTGCTGGTGAGATGCTGATACAGGTTCGCCTGCTATGCAGGGGCCCGTGGTCACCTCACAGCACCTCGAGAAGGTGTCCTGTTTGAGTCCCAGGGCAATCATTGTGTCAACCATGACCCGTAGATTACACCTTTTCCCCTCGTTTTTTTCCAATCAATTGGGGCCAGAGAGACAAGCTTTTGTATGGGCCTTACCAAGGCCAGCGTGCAGAAAACAAAGGCGCAACTGTTAGTAGTAACGCAGGTATTGAAGGGGCATTAGCTGTTGGCGGATGGCGCAGGGCAATGCATACCCATTTTCAAATAAAAAAAGTTTTTTTTTTATTAAAAAAAAAATACATGCCCAGGAAATTCCAGACCTTGGATTAGAACTCAGGTCTCCAGCATTCCAAGACCAAGCACTTATCACTTGTGCCACTGGTGGTTGTGCTTCTGAGACTTGCTTTTGGGCGTATATATCTTTCTCCTGCACTCCCCTGTGAGCATACCCATTTGCGTTGTGAAACATGTTCACTGGAGCCTACAAGGATAGAACATCTGGCCCCCCCGCTCCCCCAAATACCAGCTAACTGCAGTGGCCTAGAGGTTAAGTGCTTGCATTACAGCAGCTGGGGGCCTGGGTTCGGGTCCTGCTTTCGGCACATAAACAGAATAGTTGGTCATCTCCTGGTACAGTTGGAGTGGAAGAAAGCGGAGAGGCGGGACTGTGGAAGCGAGGGAGTGCAGGCTAAAGGAAGAGGTGGGGTAGGCTAAAGGGGGAGGTAAGGTCGGATGAAGGGGTCCCTGGGGAGAAGAGGTGAGGCTGGCTGAGTCGGGGGAGGTCTAGAAGGGCATGGGGTAGGGGCCCTGGTAGAGGGAGGAAGAAAGCATAGAGGTGGGGCTGAGGAAGCCAGGAAGAAGGGGTGGTGGGGGCTGTGTAAAAGGAGAGTCCTAAGGTGGGGAAAGGGGCCATTGAGGAGGGCAGAAAAAAGGGTGCCAGTGGTGGGTGGAAAGGACAATGGGCTGACATTTTGTTCTCATCCAGCACTACCCTTTTAGCCTGCATTCCTCCTTTATTCCCTGCACTTCTCAGTCCCACCTCTATGCTTTCTTCCTCCCTCCCTCCCGCAGGGCACCTACCCCATGCCCTTCTCCCCCGACTCCGCCAGCCCCACCTCCTCTCCACAGGGACCCATGCATCCAGCCCTACCTCCCCCTTCAGCCCGCCCCACCTCACCTCACCTCCTCCTTTAGCCTGCACTCCCTCGCTTCTACCTCCCCCTTCAGCCCGCCCCACCTCACCTCCTCCTTTAGCCTGCACTCCCTCGCTTCCACAGTCCCACCCATCTGCTTGCTTCCACTGCAACTGTACAAGGAAATTACCAACTATTCCGTTTCTGTGCCGAAAGCAGGACTCAAACCCAGGCCCCCAGCGCTGTAACACAAGCACTTAACCTCTAGGCCACTGCAGTTAGCTGGTATTTGGGGGAGCTTGGGGGGGCATGATGTTCTAGCCTCATTTTCTTCAGTGAACATGTTTCACAATGCAAATGGGTATGCTCACAGGGGCATGCAGAAGAAAGACATATAGCCCAAAAGCTGCTTTCAGAAGCACAGCCACCAGTGGCTCCAGTGGGAAGTGATTGGTCTTGGAATGCGCGAGACCTGAGTTCTAATCCTCCTGGGCATGTTTTTTATTTATTTTTGCTGCTTGTTCATGATTTTTAAATGTAAAAACTCTGCACTCAAAAATAAAAATGATTTGACAGACTCTTGCTGTAGCCAGCCTTTCTCACTCTTTGCCCTGGGGGAGAACAACCCAATCACCCCTTCAGCCCCTCTTACTCGTCTCACAGCACCTCCCATAAGCGAGGAATGCATCTTTTGTTGGTAGATTTCCTTCATGAGGCTTAGCTAGGCCTGCATTCCTTTTCAAAGGGCCATAGAAGAGAGCAAAAAAGGAGAAGGCAGAATAGAGCATGAAATAGGTGGAAGACAAGGGGTCAGGGGGGTTGGCAGTAAAAGAAACAGGGCCTGGCCTGGCAGAGAGTTAGAAGTTAGGGAACACAATGAGCGAGGGAGGAGGAAAGATGCCTCAGGCATTGAGCTCTCGGACTCTTCCCCACCGTGCCTGCAGAAAGAGCCTTCTCCCGAATGGATACATTTGCCTGGAGAGCCCAGAACTAATTTCAGTTAGCCAGAGGGTAAACAGAGGCCAGGGAGAGGTGCACGCCCCTCCATTTGACTAGGCTTCTGGGGCTTCTGGGAGGAAAAAAGGCATCAGTATTCCAGCAAGATCATCGTCACCAAGGCCACCATCACTAGGGGATTACAGAGCATGCTGTGACACTCTCCGGGGCCTGGTTGGCCAGGCTTATGTTGAAGAGCACATATCCTAACCCTAAGCTACCTGGGTGGCTGCACCATAGGGGCTGCACCGGATATAGGGCTGTGCCCGTAAGGGCTGTGGTCGCGTTTGGGAGCGTTAGGGACGCGTGGAGGCCGCAGGGCGCAGACCTCTGCCCATTTCCCTCCAGGATTAGGCCCTGATTCTCAGGCGTGGAGCCAGCCACTCCAAAACTGGCAGAAAGCAGCCCTCTCACCCCCAGGGCAAAGAGTGGGAAAGGCTGGTTACATCAAGTGTCTTTCAAATCTTTCACTTTCGAGAGCAGAGTGTTTACATTTTGGAATCATGAACAAGCAGCAATAGGAAAGCATACAGTATCAGAGGACAGAACACTGCCCTGCGCATATCAGTACACCCCAATGACAAAGTCAAAGATTTAAATGACCTGCTTAGCTATGAGTGGCTGACACCTCACAATGATTATCATCTCTCCGTGAAGCAAAACATCCTCGGAATTGGGTTGAAAGATAGATCTAATGTGCCAAAGGAAGGCAACATGGAAATTCAGTTTCCTGCTCTCAGGGGAAGGAGGGTCGACAGCCCAATGGGTTAATGCACCTACTGCAGCCTCCTATGTGGAGCCTGCAGGCGACGCATGCAGTTGCTGGTGAGATGCTGATACAGGTTCGCCTGCTATGCAGGGGCCCGTGGTCACCTCACAGCACCTCGAGAAGGTGTCCTGTTTGAGTCCCAGGGCAATCATTGTGTCAACCATGACCCGTAGATTACACCTTTTCCCCTCGTTTTTTTCCAATCAATTGGGGCCAGAGAGACAAGCTTTTGTATGGGCCTTACCAAGGCCAGCGTGCAGAAAACAAAGGCGCAACTGTTAGTAGTAACGCAGGTATTGAAGGGGCATTAGCTGTTGGCGGATGGCGCAGGGCAATGCATACCCATTTTCAAATAAAAAAAGGTTTTTTTTTATTAAAAAAAAAATACATGCCCAGGAAATTCCAGACCTTGGATTAGAACTCAGGTCTCCAGCATTCCAAGACCAAGCACTTATCACTTGTGCCACTGGTGGTTGTGCTTCTGAGACTTGCTTTTGGGCGTATATATCTTTCTCCTGCACTCCCCTGTGAGCATACCCATTTGCGTTGTGAAACATGTTCACTGGAGCCTACAAGGATAGAACATCTGGCCCCCCCGCTCCCCCAAATACCAGCTAACTGCAGTGGCCTAGAGGTTAAGTGCTTGCATTACAGCAGCTGGGGGCCTGGGTTCGGGTCCTGCTTTCGGCACATAAACAGAATAGTTGGTCATCTCCTGGTACAGTTGGAGTGGAAGAAAGCGGAGAGGCGGGACTGTGGAAGCGAGGGAGTGCAGGCTAAAGGAAGAGGTGGGGTAGGCTAAAGGGGGAGGTAAGGTCGGATGAAGGGGTCCCTGGGGAGAAGAGGTGAGGCTGGCTGAGTCGGGGGAGGTCTAGAAGGGCATGGGGTAGGGGCCCTGGTAGAGGGAGGAAGAAAGCATAGAGGTGGGGCTGAGGAAGCCAGGAAGAAGGGGTGGTGGGGGCTGTGTAAAAGGAGAGTCCTAAGGTGGGGAAAGGGGCCATTGAGGAGGGCAGAAAAAAGGGTGCCAGTGGTGGGTGGAAAGGACAATGGGCTGACATTTTGTTCTCATCCAGCACTACCCTTTTAGCCTGCATTCCTCCTTTATTCCCTGCACTTCTCAGTCCCACCTCTATGCTTTCTTCCTCCCTCCCTCCCGCAGGGCACCTACCCCATGCCCTTCTCCCCCGACTCCGCCAGCCCCACCTCCTCTCCACAGGGACCCATGCATCCAGCCCTACCTCCCCCTTCAGCCCGCCCCACCTCACCTCACCTCACCTCCTCCTTTAGCCTGCACTCCCTCGCTTCTACCTCCCCCTTCAGCCCGCCCCACCTCACCTCCTCCTTTAGCCTGCACTCCCTCGCTTCCACAGTCCCACCCATCTGCTTGCTTCCACTGCAACTGTACAAGGAGATTACCAACTATTCCGTTTCTGTGCCGAAAGCAGGACTCAAACCCAGGCCCCCAGCGCTGTAACACAAGCACTTAACCTCTAGGCCACTGCAGTTAGCTGGTATTTGGGGGAGCTTGGGGGGGCATGATGTTCTAGCCTCATTTTCTTCAGTGAACATGTTTCACAATGCAAATGGGTATGCTCACAGGGGCATGCAGAAGAAAGACATATAGCCCAAAAGCTGCTTTCAGAAGCACAGCCACCAGTGGCTCCAGTGGGAAGTGATTGGTCTTGGAATGCGCGAGACCTGAGTTCTAATCCTCCTGGGCATGTTTTTTTATTTATTTTTGCTGCTTGTTCATGATTTTTAAATGTAAAAACTCTGCACTCAAAAATAAAAATGATTTGACAGACTCTTGCTGTAGCCAGCCTTTCTCACTCTTTGCCCTGGGGGAGAACAACCCAATCACCCCTTCAGCCCCTCTTACTCGTCTCACAGCACCTCCCATAAGCGAGGAATGCATCTTTTGTTGGTAGATTTCCTTCATGAGGCTTAGCTAGGCCTGCATTCCTTTTCAAAGGGCCATAGAAGAGAGCAAAAAAGGAGAAGGCAGAATAGAGCATGAAATAGGTGGAAGACAAGGGGTCAGGGGGGTTGGCAGTAAAAGAAACAGGGCCTGGCCTGGCAGAGAGTTAGAAGTTAGGGAACACAATGAGCGAGGGAGGAGGAAAGATGCCTCAGGCATTGAGCTCTCGGACTCTTCCCCACCGTGCCTGCAGAAAGAGCCTTCTCCCGAATGGATACATTTGCCTGGAGAGCCCAGAACTAATTTCAGTTAGCCAGAGGGTAAACAGAGGCCAGGGAGAGGTGCACGCCCCTCCATTTGACTAGGCTTCTGGGGCTTCTGGGAGGAAAAAAGGCATCAGTATTCCAGCAAGATCATCGTCACCAAGGCCACCATCACTAGGGGATTACAGAGCATGCTGTGACACTCTCCGGGGCCTGGTTGGCCAGGCTTATGTTGAAGAGCACATATCCTAACCCTAAGCTACCTGGGTGGCTGCACCATAGGGGCTGCACCGGATATAGGGCTGTGCCCGTAAGGGCTGTGGTCGCGTTTGGGAGCGTTAGGGACGCGTGGAGGCCGCAGGGCGCAGACCTCTGCCCATTTCCCTCCAGGATTAGGCCCTGATTCTCAGGCATGGAGCCAGCCACTCCAAAACTGGCAGAAAGCAGCCCTCTCACCCCCAGGGCAAAGAGTGGGAAAGGCTGGTTACATCAAGTGTCTTTCAAATCTTTCACTTTCGAGAGCAGAGTGTTTACATTTTGGAATCATGAACAAGCAGCAATAGGAAAGCATACAGTATCAGAGGACAGAACACTGCCCTGCGCATATCAGTACACCCCAATGACAAAGTCAAAGATTTAAATGACCTGCTTAGCTATGAGTGGCTGACACCTCACAATGATTATCATCTCTCCGTGAAGCAAAACATCCTCGGAATTGGGTTGAAAGATAGATCTAATGTGCCAAAGGAAGGCAACATGGAAATTCAGTTTCCTGCTCTCAGGGGAAGGAGGGTCGACAGCCCAATGGGTTAATGCACCTACTGCAGCCTCCTATGTGGAGCCTGCAGGCGACGCATGCAGTTGCTGGTGAGATGCTGATACAGGTTCGCCTGCTATGCAGGGGCCCGTGGTCACCTCACAGCACCTCGAGAAGGTGTCCTGTTTGAGTCCCAGGGCAATCATTGTGTCAACCATGACCCGTAGATTACACCTTTTCCCCTCGTTTTTTTCCAATCAATTGGGGCCAGAGAGACAAGCTTTTGTATGGGCCTTACCAAGGCCAGCGTGCAGAAAACAAAGGCGCAACTGTTAGTAGTAACGCAGGTATTGAAGGGGCATTAGCTGTTGGCGGATGGCGCAGGGCAATGCATACCCATTTTCAAATAAAAAAAGTTTTTTTTTTATTAAAAAAAAAATACATGCCCAGGAAATTCCAGACCTTGGATTAGAACTCAGGTCTCCAGCATTCCAAGACCAAGCACTTATCACTTGTGCCACTGGTGGTTGTGCTTCTGAGACTTGCTTTTGGGCGTATATATCTTTCTCCTGCACTCCCCTGTGAGCATACCCATTTGCGTTGTGAAACATGTTCACTGGAGCCTACAAGGATAGAACATCTGGCCCCCCCGCTCCCCCAAATACCAGCTAACTGCAGTGGCCTAGAGGTTAAGTGCTTGCATTACAGCAGCTGGGGGCCTGGGTTCGGGTCCTGCTTTCGGCACATAAACAGAATAGTTGGTCATCTCCTGGTACAGTTGGAGTGGAAGAAAGCGGAGAGGCGGGACTGTGGAAGCGAGGGAGTGCAGGCTAAAGGAAGAGGTGGGGTAGGCTAAAGGGGGAGGTAAGGTCGGATGAAGGGGTCCCTGGGGAGAAGAGGTGAGGCTGGCTGAGTCGGGGGAGGTCTAGAAGGGCATGGGGTAGGGGCCCTGGTAGAGGGAGGAAGAAAGCATAGAGGTGGGGCTGAGGAAGCCAGGAAGAAGGGGTGGTGGGGGCTGTGTAAAAGGAGAGTCCTAAGGTGGGGAAAGGGGCCATTGAGGAGGGCAGAAAAAAGGGTGCCAGTGGTGGGTGGAAAGGACAATGGGCTGACATTTTGTTCTCATCCAGCACTACCCTTTTAGCCTGCATTCCTCCTTTATTCCCTGCACTTCTCAGTCCCACCTCTATGCTTTCTTCCTCCCTCCCTCCCGCAGGGCACCTACCCCATGCCCTTCTCCCCCGACTCCGCCAGCCCCACCTCCTCTCCACAGGGACCCATGCATCCAGCCCTACCTCCCCCTTCAGCCCGCCCCACCTCACCTCACCTCACCTCCTCCTTTAGCCTGCACTCCCTCGCTTCTACCTCCCCCTTCAGCCCGCCCCACCTCACCTCCTCCTTTAGCCTGCACTCCCTCGCTTCCACAGTCCCACCCATCTGCTTGCTTCCACTGCAACTGTACAAGGAGATTACCAACTATTCCGTTTCTGTGCAGAAAGCAGGACTCAAACCCAGGCCCCCAGCGCTGTAACACAAGCACTTAACCTCTAGGCCACTGCAGTTAGCTGGTATTTGGGGGAGCTTGGGGGGGCATGATGTTCTAGCCTCATTTTCTTCAGTGAACATGTTTCACAATGCAAATGGGTATGCTCACAGGGGCATGCAGAAGAAAGACATATAGCCCAAAAGCTGCTTTCAGAAGCACAGCCACCAGTGGCTCCAGTGGGAAGTGATTGGTCTTGGAATGCGCGAGACCTGAGTTCTAATCCTCCTGGGCATGTTTTTTTATTTATTTTTGCTGCTTGTTCATGATTTTTAAATGTAAAAACTCTGCACTCAAAAATAAAAATGATTTGACAGACTCTTGCTGTAGCCAGCCTTTCTCACTCTTTGCCCTGGGGGAGAACAACCCAATCACCCCTTCAGCCCCTCTTACTCGTCTCACAGCACCTCCCATAAGCGAGGAATGCATCTTTTGTTGGTAGATTTCCTTCATGAGGCTTAGCTAGGCCTGCATTCCTTTTCAAAGGGCCATAGAAGAGAGCAAAAAAGGAGAAGGCAGAATAGAGCATGAAATAGGTGGAAGACAAGGGGTCAGGGGGGTTGGCAGTAAAAGAAACAGGGCCTGGCCTGGCAGAGAGTTAGAAGTTAGGGAACACAATGAGCGAGGGAGGAGGAAAGATGCCTCAGGCATTGAGCTCTCGGACTCTTCCCCACCGTGCCTGCAGAAAGAGCCTTCTCCCGAATGGATACATTTGCCTGGAGAGCCCAGAACTAATTTCAGTTAGCCAGAGGGTAAACAGAGGCCAGGGAGAGGTGCACGCCCCTCCATTTGACTAGGCTTCTGGGGCTTCTGGGAGGAAAAAAGGCATCAGTATTCCAGCAAGATCATCGTCACCAAGGCCACCATCACTAGGGGATTACAGAGCATGCTGTGACACTCTCCGGGGCCTGGTTGGCCAGGCTTATGTTGAAGAGCACATATCCTAACCCTAAGCTACCTGGGTGGCTGCACCATAGGGGCTGCACCGGATATAGGGCTGTGCCCGTAAGGGCTGTGGTCGCGTTTGGGAGCGTTAGGGACGCGTGGAGGCCGCAGGGCGCAGACCTCTGCCCATTTCCCTCCAGGATTAGGCCCTGATTCTCAGGCATGGAGCCAGCCACTCCAAAACTGGCAGAAAGCAGCCCTCTCACCCCCAGGGCAAAGAGTGGGAAAGGCTGGTTACATCAAGTGTCTTTCAAATCTTTCACTTTCGAGAGCAGAGTGTTTACATTTTGGAATCATGAACAAGCAGCAATAGGAAAGCATACAGTATCAGAGGACAGAACACTGCCCTGCGCATATCAGTACACCCCAATGACAAAGTCAAAGATTTAAATGACCTGCTTAGCTATGAGTGGCTGACACCTCACAATGATTATCATCTCTCCGTGAAGCAAAACATCCTCGGAATTGGGTTGAAAGATAGATCTAATGTGCCAAAGGAAGGCAACATGGAAATTCAGTTTCCTGCTCTCAGGGGAAGGAGGGTCGACAGCCCAATGGGTTAATGCACCTACTGCAGCCTCCTATGTGGAGCCTGCAGGCGACGCATGCAGTTGCTGGTGAGATGCTGATACAGGTTCGCCTGCTATGCAGGGGCCCGTGGTCACCTCACAGCACCTCGAGAAGGTGTCCTGTTTGAGTCCCAGGGCAATCATTGTGTCAACCATGACCCGTAGATTACACCTTTTCCCCTCGTTTTTTTCCAATCAATTGGGGCCAGAGAGACAAGCTTTTGTATGGGCCTTACCAAGGCCAGCGTGCAGAAAACAAAGGCGCAACTGTTAGTAGTAACGCAGGTATTGAAGGGGCATTAGCTGTTGGCGGATGGCGCAGGGCAATGCATACCCATTTTCAAATAAAAAAAGTTTTTTTTTTATTAAAAAAAAAATACATGCCCAGGAAATTCCAGACCTTGGATTAGAACTCAGGTCTCCAGCATTCCAAGACCAAGCACTTATCACTTGTGCCACTGGTGGTTGTGCTTCTGAGACTTGCTTTTGGGCGTATATATCTTTCTCCTGCACTCCCCTGTGAGCATACCCATTTGCGTTGTGAAACATGTTCACTGGAGCCTACAAGGATAGAACATCTGGCCCCCCCGCTCCCCCAAATACCAGCTAACTGCAGTGGCCTAGAGGTTAAGTGCTTGCATTACAGCAGCTGGGGGCCTGGGTTCGGGTCCTGCTTTCGGCACATAAACAGAATAGTTGGTCATCTCCTGGTACAGTTGGAGTGGAAGAAAGCGGAGAGGCGGGACTGTGGAAGCGAGGGAGTGCAGGCTAAAGGAAGAGGTGGGGTAGGCTAAAGGGGGAGGTAAGGTCGGATGAAGGGGTCCCTGGGGAGAAGAGGTGAGGCTGGCTGAGTCGGGGGAGGTCTAGAAGGGCATGGGGTAGGGGCCCTGGTAGAGGGAGGAAGAAAGCATAGAGGTGGGGCTGAGGAAGCCAGGAAGAAGGGGTGGTGGGGGCTGTGTAAAAGGAGAGTCCTAAGGTGGGGAAAGGGGCCATTGAGGAGGGCAGAAAAAAGGGTGCCAGTGGTGGGTGGAAAGGACAATGGGCTGACATTTTGTTCTCATCCAGCACTACCCTTTTAGCCTGCATTCCTCCTTTATTCCCTGCACTTCTCAGTCCCACCTCTATGCTTTCTTCCTCCCTCCCTCCCGCAGGGCACCTACCCCATGCCCTTCTCCCCCGACTCCGCCAGCCCCACCTCCTCTCCACAGGGACCCATGCATCCAGCCCTACCTCCCCCTTCAGCCCGCCCCACCTCACCTCACCTCACCTCCTCCTTTAGCCTGCACTCCCTCGCTTCTACCTCCCCCTTCAGCCCGCCCCACCTCACCTCCTCCTTTAGCCTGCACTCCCTCGCTTCCACAGTCCCACCCATCTGCTTGCTTCCACTGCAACTGTACAAGGAGATTACCAACTATTCCGTTTCTGTGCCGAAAGCAGGACTCAAACCCAGGCCCCCAGCGCTGTAACACAAGCACTTAACCTCTAGGCCACTGCAGTTAGCTGGTATTTGGGGGAGCTTGTGGGGGCATGATGTTCTAGCCTCATTTTCTTCAGTGAACATGTTTCACAATGCAAATGGGTATGCTCACAGGGGCATGCAGAAGAAAGACATATAGCCCAAAAGCTGCTTTCAGAAGCACAGCCACCAGTGGCTCCAGTGGGAAGTGATTGGTCTTGGAATGCGCGAGACCTGAGTTCTAATCCTCCTGGGCATGTTTTTTATTTATTTTTGCTGCTTGTTCATGATTTTTAAATGTAAAAACTCTGCACTCAAAAATAAAAATGATTTGACAGACTCTTGCTGTAGCCAGCCTTTCTCACTCTTTGCCCTGGGGGAGAACAACCCAATCACCCCTTCAGCCCCTCTTACTCGTCTCACAGCACCTCCCATAAGCGAGGAATGCATCTTTTGTTGGTAGATTTCCTTCATGAGGCTTAGCTAGGCCTGCATTCCTTTTCAAAGGGCCATAGAAGAGAGCAAAAAAGGAGAAGGCAGAATAGAGCATGAAATAGGTGGAAGACAAGGGGTCAGGGGGGTTGGCAGTAAAAGAAACAGGGCCTGGCCTGGCAGAGAGTTAGAAGTTAGGGAACACAATGAGCGAGGGAGGAGGAAAGATGCCTCAGGCATTGAGCTCTCGGACTCTTCCCCACCGTGCCTGCAGAAAGAGCCTTCTCCCGAATGGATACATTTGCCTGGAGAGCCCAGAACTAATTTCAGTTAGCCAGAGGGTAAACAGAGGCCAGGGAGAGGTGCACGCCCCTCCATTTGACTAGGCTTCTGGGGCTTCTGGGAGGAAAAAAGGCATCAGTATTCCAGCAAGATCATCGTCACCAAGGCCACCATCACTAGGGGATTACAGAGCATGCTGTGACACTCTCCGGGGCCTGGTTGGCCAGGCTTATGTTGAAGAGCACATATCCTAACCCTAAGCTACCTGGGTGGCTGCACCATAGGGGCTGCACCGGATATAGGGCTGTGCCCGTAAGGGCTGTGGTCGCGTTTGGGAGCGTTAGGGACGCGTGGAGGCCGCAGGGCGCAGACCTCTGCCCATTTCCCTCCAGGATTAGGCCCTGATTCTCAGGCGTGGAGCCAGCCACTCCAAAACTGGCAGAAAGCAGCCCTCTCACCCCCAGGGCAAAGAGTGGGAAAGGCTGGTTACATCAAGTGTCTTTCAAATCTTTCACTTTCGAGAGCAGAGTGTTTACATTTAGGAATCATGAACAAGCAGCAATAGGAAAGCATACAGTATCAGAGGACAGAACACTGCCCTGCGCATATCAGTACACCCCAATGACAAAGTCAAAGATTTAAATGACCTGCTTAGCTATGAGTGGCTGACACCTCACAATGATTATCATCTCTCCGTGAAGCAAAACATCCTCGGAATTGGGTTGAAAGATAGATCTAATGTGCCAAAGGAAGGCAACATGGAAATTCAGTTTCCTGCTCTCAGGGGAAGGAGGGTCGACAGCCCAATGGGTTAATGCACCTACTGCAGCCTCCTATGTGGAGCCTGCAGGCGACGCATGCAGTTGCTGGTGAGATGCTGATACAGGTTCGCCTGCTATGCAGGGGCCCGTGGTCACCTCACAGCACCTCGAGAAGGTGTCCTGTTTGAGTCCCAGGGCAATCATTGTGTCAACCATGACCCGTAGATTACACCTTTTCCCCTCGTTTTTTTCCAATCAATTGGGGCCAGAGAGACAAGCTTTTGTATGGGCCTTACCAAGGCCAGCGTGCAGAAAACAAAGGCGCAACTGTTAGTAGTAACGCAGGTATTGAAGGGGCATTAGCTGTTGGCGGATGGCGCAGGGCAATGCATACCCATTTTCAAATAAAAAAAGGTTTTTTTTTATTAAAAAAAAAATACATGCCCAGGAAATTCCAGACCTTGGATTAGAACTCAGGTCTCCAGCATTCCAAGACCAAGCACTTATCACTTGTG
Source organism: Ambystoma mexicanum (assembly GCF_040938575.1). NCBI lineage: Eukaryota > Metazoa > Chordata > Amphibia > Caudata > Ambystomatidae > Ambystoma > Ambystoma mexicanum. Next base: position 279,408 of record NW_027182333.1, on the reverse strand, counting down.
CCACTGGTGGTTGTGCTTCTGAGACTTGCTTTTGGGCGTATATATCTTTCTCCTGCACTCCCCTGTGAGCATACCCATTTGCGTTGTGAAACATGTTCACTGGAGCCTACAAGGATAGAACATCTGGCCCCCCCGCTCCCCCAAATACCAGCTAACTGCAGTGGCCTAGAGGTTAAGTGCTTGCATTACAGCAGCTGGGGGCCTGGGTTCGGGTCCTGCTTTCGGCACATAAACAGAATAGTTGGTCATCTCCTGGTACAGTTGGAGTGGAAGAAAGCGGAGAGGCGGGACTGTGGAAGCGAGGGAGTGCAGGCTAAAGGAAGAGGTGGGGTAGGCTAAAGGGGGAGGTAAGGTCGGATGAAGGGGTCCCTGGGGAGAAGAGGTGAGGCTGGCTGAGTCGGGGGAGGTCTAGAAGGGCATGGGGTAGGGGCCCTGGTAGAGGGAGGAAGAAAGCATAGAGGTGGGGCTGAGGAAGCCAGGAAGAAGGGGTGGTGGGGGCTGTGTAAAAGGAGAGTCCTAAGGTGGGGAAAGGGGCCATTGAGGAGGGCAGAAAAAAGGGTGCCAGTGGTGGGTGGAAAGGACAATGGGCTGACATTTTGTTCTCATCCAGCACTACCCTTTTAGCCTGCATTCCTCCTTTATTCCCTGCACTTCTCAGTCCCACCTCTATGCTTTCTTCCTCCCTCCCTCCCGCAGGGCACCTACCCCATGCCCTTCTCCCCCGACTCCGCCAGCCCCACCTCCTCTCCACAGGGACCCATGCATCCAGCCCTACCTCCCCCTTCAGCCCGCCCCACCTCACCTCACCTCACCTCACCTCACCTCCTCCTTTAGCCTGCACTCCCTCGCTTCTACCTCCCCCTTCAGCCCGCCCCACCTCACCTCCTCCTTTAGCCTGCACTCCCTCGCTTCCACAGTCCCACCCATCTGCTTGCTTCCACTGCAACTGTACAAGGAGATTACCAACTATTCCGTTTCTGTGCCGAAAGCAGGACTCAAACCCAGGCCCCCAGCGCTGTAACACAAGCACTTAACCTCTAGGCCACTGCAGTTAGCTGGTATTTGGGGGAGCTTGTGGGGGCATGATGTTCTAGCCTCATTTTCTTCAGTGAACATGTTTCACAATGCAAATGGGTATGCTCACAGGGGCATGCAGAAGAAAGACATATAGCCCAAAAGCTGCTTTCAGAAGCACAGCCACCAGTGGCTCCAGTGGGAAGTGATTGGTCTTGGAATGCGCGAGACCTGAGTTCTAATCCTCCTGGGCATGTTTTTTATTTATTTTTGCTGCTTGTTCATGATTTTTAAATGTAAAAACTCTGCACTCAAAAATAAAAATGATTTGACAGACTCTTGCTGTAGCCAGCCTTTCTCACTCTTTGCCCTGGGGGAGAACAACCCAATCACCCCTTCAGCCCCTCTTACTCGTCTCACAGCACCTCCCATAAGCGAGGAATGCATCTTTTGTTGGTAGATTTCCTTCATGAGGCTTAGCTAGGCCTGCATTCCTTTTCAAAGGGCCATAGAAGAGAGCAAAAAAGGAGAAGGCAGAATAGAGCATGAAATAGGTGGAAGACAAGGGGTCAGGGGGGTTGGCAGTAAAAGAAACAGGGCCTGGCCTGGCAGAGAGTTAGAAGTTAGGGAACACAATGAGCGAGGGAGGAGGAAAGATGCCTCAGGCATTGAGCTCTCGGACTCTTCCCCACCGTGCCTGCAGAAAGAGCCTTCTCCCGAATGGATACATTTGCCTGGAGAGCCCAGAACTAATTTCAGTTAGCCAGAGGGTAAACAGAGGCCAGGGAGAGGTGCACGCCCCTCCATTTGACTAGGCTTCTGGGGCTTCTGGGAGGAAAAAAGGCATCAGTATTCCAGCAAGATCATCGTCACCAAGGCCACCATCACTAGGGGATTACAGAGCATGCTGTGACACTCTCCGGGGCCTGGTTGGCCAGGCTTATGTTGAAGAGCACATATCCTAACCCTAAGCTACCTGGGTGGCTGCACCATAGGGGCTGCACCGGATATAGGGCTGTGCCCGTAAGGGCTGTGGTCGCGTTTGGGAGCGTTAGGGACGCGTGGAGGCCGCAGGGCGCAGACCTCTGCCCATTTCCCTCCAGGATTAGGCCCTGATTCTCAGGCGTGGAGCCAGCCACTCCAAAACTGGCAGAAAGCAGCCCTCTCACCCCCAGGGCAAAGAGTGGGAAAGGCTGGTTACATCAAGTGTCTTTCAAATCTTTCACTTTCGAGAGCAGAGTGTTTACATTTAGGAATCATGAACAAGCAGCAATAGGAAAGCATACAGTATCAGAGGACAGAACACTGCCCTGCGCATATCAGTACACCCCAATGACAAAGTCAAAGATTTAAATGACCTGCTTAGCTATGAGTGGCTGACACCTCACAATGATTATCATCTCTCCGTGAAGCAAAACATCCTCGGAATTGGGTTGAAAGATAGATCTAATGTGCCAAAGGAAGGCAACATGGAAATTCAGTTTCCTGCTCTCAGGGGAAGGAGGGTCGACAGCCCAATGGGTTAATGCACCTACTGCAGCCTCCTATGTGGAGCCTGCAGGCGACGCATGCAGTTGCTGGTGAGATGCTGATACAGGTTCGCCTGCTATGCAGGGGCCCGTGGTCACCTCACAGCACCTCGAGAAGGTGTCCTGTTTGAGTCCCAGGGCAATCATTGTGTCAACCATGACCCGTAGATTACACCTTTTCCCCTCGTTTTTTTCCAATCAATTGGGGCCAGAGAGACAAGCTTTTGTATGGGCCTTACCAAGGCCAGCGTGCAGAAAACAAAGGCGCAACTGTTAGTAGTAACGCAGGTATTGAAGGGGCATTAGCTGTTGGCGGATGGCGCAGGGCAATGCATACCCATTTTCAAATAAAAAAAGGTTTTTTTTTATTAAAAAAAAAATACATGCCCAGGAAATTCCAGACCTTGGATTAGAACTCAGGTCTCCAGCATTCCAAGACCAAGCACTTATCACTTGTGCCACTGGTGGTTGTGCTTCTGAGACTTGCTTTTGGGCGTATATATCTTTCTCCTGCACTCCCCTGTGAGCATACCCATTTGCGTTGTGAAACATGTTCACTGGAGCCTACAAGGATAGAACATCTGGCCCCCCCGCTCCCCCAAATACCAGCTAACTGCAGTGGCCTAGAGGTTAAGTGCTTGCATTACAGCAGCTGGGGGCCTGGGTTCGGGTCCTGCTTTCGGCACATAAACAGAATAGTTGGTCATCTCCTGGTACAGTTGGAGTGGAAGAAAGCGGAGAGGCGGGACTGTGGAAGCGAGGGAGTGCAGGCTAAAGGAAGAGGTGGGGTAGGCTAAAGGGGGAGGTAAGGTCGGATGAAGGGGTCCCTGGGGAGAAGAGGTGAGGCTGGCTGAGTCGGGGGAGGTCTAGAAGGGCATGGGGTAGGGGCCCTGGTAGAGGGAGGAAGAAAGCATAGAGGTGGGGCTGAGGAAGCCAGGAAGAAGGGGTGGTGGGGGCTGTGTAAAAGGAGAGTCCTAAGGTGGGGAAAGGGGCCATTGAGGAGGGCAGAAAAAAGGGTGCCAGTGGTGGGTGGAAAGGACAATGGGCTGACATTTTGTTCTCATCCAGCACTACCCTTTTAGCCTGCATTCCTCCTTTATTCCCTGCACTTCTCAGTCCCACCTCTATGCTTTCTTCCTCCCTCCCTCCCGCAGGGCACCTACCCCATGCCCTTCTCCCCCGACTCCGCCAGCCCCACCTCCTCTCCACAGGGACCCATGCATCCAGCCCTACCTCCCCCTTCAGCCCGCCCCACCTCACCTCACCTCACCTCCTCCCCCTCGCTTCTACCTCCCCCTTCAGCCCGCCCCACCTCACCTCCTCCTTTAGCCTGCACTCCCTCGCTTCCACAGTCCCACCCATCTGCTTGCTTCCACTGCAACTGTACAAGGAGATTACCAACTATTCCGTTTCTGTGCCGAAAGCAGGACTCAAACCCAGGCCCCCAGCGCTGTAACACAAGCACTTAACCTCTAGGCCACTGCAGTTAGCTGGTATTTGGGGGAGCTTGGGGGGGCATGATGTTCTAGCCTCATTTTCTTCAGTGAACATGTTTCACAATGCAAATGGGTATGCTCACAGGGGCATGCAGAAGAAAGACATATAGCCCAAAAGCTGCTTTCAGAAGCACAGCCACCAGTGGCTCCAGTGGGAAGTGATTGGTCTTGGAATGCGCGAGACCTGAGTTCTAATCCTCCTGGGCATGTTTTTTATTTATTTTTGCTGCTTGTTCATGATTTTTAAATGTAAAAACTCTGCACTCAAAAATAAAAATGATTTGACAGACTCTTGCTGTAGCCAGCCTTTCTCACTCTTTGCCCTGGGGGAGAACAACCCAATCACCCCTTCAGCCCCTCTTACTCGTCTCACAGCACCTCCCATAAGCGAGGAATGCATCTTTTGTTGGTAGATTTCCTTCATGAGGCTTAGCTAGGCCTGCATTCCTTTTCAAAGGGCCATAGAAGAGAGCAAAAAAGGAGAAGGCAGAATAGAGCATGAAATAGGTGGAAGACAAGGGGTCAGGGGGGTTGGCAGTAAAAGAAACAGGGCCTGGCCTGGCAGAGAGTTAGAAGTTAGGGAACACAATGAGCGAGGGAGGAGGAAAGATGCCTCAGGCATTGAGCTCTCGGACTCTTCCCCACCGTGCCTGCAGAAAGAGCCTTCTCCCGAATGGATACATTTGCCTGGAGAGCCCAGAACTAATTTCAGTTAGCCAGAGGGTAAACAGAGGCCAGGGAGAGGTGCACGCCCCTCCATTTGACTAGGCTTCTGGGGCTTCTGGGAGGAAAAAAGGCATCAGTATTCCAGCAAGATCATCGTCACCAAGGCCACCATCACTAGGGGATTACAGAGCATGCTGTGACACTCTCCGGGGCCTGGTTGGCCAGGCTTATGTTGAAGAGCACATATCCTAACCCTAAGCTACCTGGGTGGCTGCACCATAGGGGCTGCACCGGATATAGGGCTGTGCCCGTAAGGGCTGTGGTCGCGTTTGGGAGCGTTAGGGACGCGTGGAGGCCGCAGGGCGCAGACCTCTGCCCATTTCCCTCCAGGATTAGGCCCTGATTCTCAGGCGTGGAGCCAGCCACTCCAAAACTGGCAGAAAGCAGCCCTCTCACCCCCAGGGCAAAGAGTGGGAAAGGCTGGTTACATCAAGTGTCTTTCAAATCTTTCACTTTCGAGAGCAGAGTGTTTACATTTAGGAATCATGAACAAGCAGCAATAGGAAAGCATACAGTATCAGAGGACAGAACACTGCCCTGCGCATATCAGTACACCCCAATGACAAAGTCAAAGATTTAAATGACCTGCTTAGCTATGAGTGGCTGACACCTCACAATGATTATCATCTCTCCGTGAAGCAAAACATCCTCGGAATTGGGTTGAAAGATAGATCTAATGTGCCAAAGGAAGGCAACATGGAAATTCAGTTTCCTGCTCTCAGGGGAAGGAGGGTCGACAGCCCAATGGGTTAATGCACCTACTGCAGCCTCCTATGTGGAGCCTGCAGGCGACGCATGCAGTTGCTGGTGAGATGCTGATACAGGTTCGCCTGCTATGCAGGGGCCCGTGGTCACCTCACAGCACCTCGAGAAGGTGTCCTGTTTGAGTCCCAGGGCAATCATTGTGTCAACCATGACCCGTAGATTACACCTTTTCCCCTCGTTTTTTTCCAATCAATTGGGGCCAGAGAGACAAGCTTTTGTATGGGCCTTACCAAGGCCAGCGTGCAGAAAACAAAGGCGCAACTGTTAGTAGTAACGCAGGTATTGAAGGGGCATTAGCTGTTGGCGGATGGCGCAGGGCAATGCATACCCATTTTCAAATAAAAAAAGGTTTTTTTTTATTAAAAAAAAAATACATGCCCAGGAAATTCCAGACCTTGGATTAGAACTCAGGTCTCCAGCATTCCAAGACCAAGCACTTATCACTTGTGCCACTGGTGGTTGTGCTTCTGAGACTTGCTTTTGGGCGTATATATCTTTCTCCTGCACTCCCCTGTGAGCATACCCATTTGCGTTGTGAAACATGTTCACTGGAGCCTACAAGGATAGAACATCTGGCCCCCCCGCTCCCCCAAATACCAGCTAACTGCAGTGGCCTAGAGGTTAAGTGCTTGCATTACAGCAGCTGGGGGCCTGGGTTCGGGTCCTGCTTTCGGCACATAAACAGAATAGTTGGTCATCTCCTGGTACAGTTGGAGTGGAAGAAAGCGGAGAGGCGGGACTGTGGAAGCGAGGGAGTGCAGGCTAAAGGAAGAGGTGGGGTAGGCTAAAGGGGGAGGTAAGGTCGGATGAAGGGGTCCCTGGGGAGAAGAGGTGAGGCTGGCTGAGTCGGGGGAGGTCTAGAAGGGCATGGGGTAGGGGCCCTGGTAGAGGGAGGAAGAAAGCATAGAGGTGGGGCTGAGGAAGCCAGGAAGAAGGGGTGGTGGGGGCTGTGTAAAAGGAGAGTCCTAAGGTGGGGAAAGGGGCCATTGAGGAGGGCAGAAAAAAGGGTGCCAGTGGTGGGTGGAAAGGACAATGGGCTGACATTTTGTTCTCATCCAGCACTACCCTTTTAGCCTGCATTCCTCCTTTATTCCCTGCACTTCTCAGTCCCACCTCTATGCTTTCTTCCTCCCTCCCTCCCGCAGGGCACCTACCCCATGCCCTTCTCCCCCGACTCCGCCAGCCCCACCTCCTCTCCACAGGGACCCATGCATCCAGCCCTACCTCCCCCTTCAGCCCGCCCCACCTCACCTCACCTCCTCCTTTAGCCTGCACTCCCTCGCTTCTACCTCCCCCTTCAGCCCGCCCCACCTCACCTCCTCCTTTAGCCTGCACTCCCTCGCTTCCACAGTCCCACCCATCTGCTTGCTTCCACTGCAACTGTACAAGGAGATTACCAACTATTCCGTTTCTGTGCCGAAAGCAGGACTCAAACCCAGGCCCCCAGCGCTGTAACACAAGCACTTAACCTCTAGGCCACTGCAGTTAGCTGGTATTTGGGGGAGCTTGGGGGGGCATGATGTTCTAGCCTCATTTTCTTCAGTGAACATGTTTCACAATGCAAATGGGTATGCTCACAGGGGCATGCAGAAGAAAGACATATAGCCCAAAAGCTGCTTTCAGAAGCACAGCCACCAGTGGCTCCAGTGGGAAGTGATTGGTCTTGGAATGCGCGAGACCTGAGTTCTAATCCTCCTGGGCATGTTTTTTATTTATTTTTGCTGCTTGTTCATGATTTTTAAATGTAAAAACTCTGCACTCAAAAATAAAAATGATTTGACAGACTCTTGCTGTAGCCAGCCTTTCTCACTCTTTGCCCTGGGGGAGAACAACCCAATCACCCCTTCAGCCCCTCTTACTCGTCTCACAGCACCTCCCATAAGCGAGGAATGCATCTTTTGTTGGTAGATTTCCTTCATGAGGCTTAGCTAGGCCTGCATTCCTTTTCAAAGGGCCATAGAAGAGAGCAAAAAAGGAGAAGGCAGAATAGAGCATGAAATAGGTGGAAGACAAGGGGTCAGGGGGGTTGGCAGTAAAAGAAACAGGGCCTGGCCTGGCAGAGAGTTAGAAGTTAGGGAACACAATGAGCGAGGGAGGAGGAAAGATGCCTCAGGCATTGAGCTCTCGGACTCTTCCCCACCGTGCCTGCAGAAAGAGCCTTCTCCCGAATGGATACATTTGCCTGGAGAGCCCAGAACTAATTTCAGTTAGCCAGAGGGTAAACAGAGGCCAGGGAGAGGTGCACGCCCCTCCATTTGACTAGGCTTCTGGGGCTTCTGGGAGGAAAAAAGGCATCAGTATTCCAGCAAGATCATCGTCACCAAGGCCACCATCACTAGGGGATTACAGAGCATGCTGTGACACTCTCCGGGGCCTGGTTGGCCAGGCTTATGTTGAAGAGCACATATCCTAACCCTAAGCTACCTGGGTGGCTGCACCATAGGGGCTGCACCGGATATAGGGCTGTGCCCGTAAGGGCTGTGGTCGCGTTTGGGAGCGTTAGGGACGCGTGGAGGCCGCAGGGCGCAGACCTCTGCCCATTTCCCTCCAGGATTAGGCCCTGATTCTCAGGCGTGGAGCCAGCCACTCCAAAACTGGCAGAAAGCAGCCCTCTCACCCCCAGGGCAAAGAGTGGGAAAGGCTGGTTACATCAAGTGTCTTTCAAATCTTTCACTTTCGAGAGCAGAGTGTTTACATTTAGGAATCATGAACAAGCAGCAATAGGAAAGCATACAGTATCAGAGGACAGAACACTGCCCTGCGCATATCAGTACACCCCAATGACAAAGTCAAAGATTTAAATGACCTGCTTAGCTATGAGTGGCTGACACCTCACAATGATTATCATCTCTCCGTGAAGCAAAACATCCTCGGAATTGGGTTGAAAGATAGATCTAATGTGCCAAAGGAAGGCAACATGGAAATTCAGTTTCCTGCTCTCAGGGGAAGGAGGGTCGACAGCCCAATGGGTTAATGCACCTACTGCAGCCTCCTATGTGGAGCCTGCAGGCGACGCATGCAGTTGCTGGTGAGATGCTGATACAGGTTCGCCTGCTATGCAGGGGCCCGTGGTCACCTCACAGCACCTCGAGAAGGTGTCCTGTTTGAGTCCCAGGGCAATCATTGTGTCAACCATGACCCGTAGATTACACCTTTTCCCCTCGTTTTTTTCCAATCAATTGGGGCCAGAGAGACAAGCTTTTGTATGGGCCTTACCAAGGCCAGCGTGCAGAAAACAAAGGCGCAACTGTTAGTAGTAACGCAGGTATTGAAGGGGCATTAGCTGTTGGCGGATGGCGCAGGGCAATGCATACCCATTTTCAAATAAAAAAAGGTTTTTTTTTATTAAAAAAAAAATACATGCCCAGGAAATTCCAGACCTTGGATTAGAACTCAGGTCTCCAGCATTCCAAGACCAAGCACTTATCACTTGTGCCACTGGTGGTTGTGCTTCTGAGACTTGCTTTTGGGCGTATATATCTTTCTCCTGCACTCCCCTGTGAGCATACCCATTTGCGTTGTGAAACATGTTCACTGGAGCCTACAAGGATAGAACATCTGGCCCCCCCGCTCCCCCAAATACCAGCTAACTGCAGTGGCCTAGAGGTTAAGTGCTTGCATTACAGCAGCTGGGGGCCTGGGTTCGGGTCCTGCTTTCGGCACATAAACAGAATAGTTGGTCATCTCCTGGTACAGTTGGAGTGGAAGAAAGCGGAGAGGCGGGACTGTGGAAGCGAGGGAGTGCAGGCTAAAGGAAGAGGTGGGGTAGGCTAAAGGGGGAGGTAAGGTCGGATGAAGGGGTCCCTGGGGAGAAGAGGTGAGGCTGGCTGAGTCGGGGGAGGTCTAGAAGGGCATGGGGTAGGGGCCCTGGTAGAGGGAGGAAGAAAGCATAGAGGTGGGGCTGAGGAAGCCAGGAAGAAGGGGTGGTGGGGGCTGTGTAAAAGGAGAGTCCTAAGGTGGGGAAAGGGGCCATTGAGGAGGGCAGAAAAAAGGGTGCCAGTGGTGGGTGGAAAGGACAATGGGCTGACATTTTGTTCTCATCCAGCACTACCCTTTTAGCCTGCATTCCTCCTTTATTCCCTGCACTTCTCAGTCCCACCTCTATGCTTTCTTCCTCCCTCCCTCCCGCAGGGCACCTACCCCATGCCCTTCTCCCCCGACTCCGCCAGCCCCACCTCCTCTCCACAGGGACCCATGCATCCAGCCCTACCTCCCCCTTCAGCCCGCCCCACCTCACCTCACCTCACCTCACCTCCTCCTTTAGCCTGCACTCCCTCGCTTCTACCTCCCCCTTCAGCCCGCCCCACCTCACCTCCTCCTTTAGCCTGCACTCCCTCGCTTCCACAGTCCCACCCATCTGCTTGCTTCCACTGCAACTGTACAAGGAGATTACCAACTATTCCGTTTCTGTGCCGAAAGCAGGACTCAAACCCAGGCCCCCAGCGCTGTAACACAAGCACTTAACCTCTAGGCCACTGCAGTTAGCTGGTATTTGGGGGAGCTTGGGGGGGCATGATGTTCTAGCCTCATTTTCTTCAGTGAACATGTTTCACAATGCAAATGGGTATGCTCACAGGGGCATGCAGAAGAAAGACATATAGCCCAAAAGCTGCTTTCAGAAGCACAGCCACCAGTGGCTCCAGTGGGAAGTGATTGGTCTTGGAATGCGCGAGACCTGAGTTCTAATCCTCCTGGGCATGTTTTTTATTTATTTTTGCTGCTTGTTCATGATTTTTAAATGTAAAAACTCTGCACTCAAAAATAAAAATGATTTGACAGACTCTTGCTGTAGCCAGCCTTTCTCACTCTTTGCCCTGGGGGAGAACAACCCAATCACCCCTTCAGCCCCTCTTACTCGTCTCACAGCACCTCCCATAAGCGAGGAATGCATCTTTTGTTGGTAGATTTCCTTCATGAGGCTTAGCTAGGCCTGCATTCCTTTTCAAAGGGCCATAGAAGAGAGCAAAAAAGGAGAAGGCAGAATAGAGCATGAAATAGGTGGAAGACAAGGGGTCAGGGGGGTTGGCAGTAAAAGAAACAGGGCCTGGCCTGGCAGAGAGTTAGAAGTTAGGGAACACAATGAGCGAGGGAGGAGGAAAGATGCCTCAGGCATTGAGCTCTCGGACTCTTCCCCACCGTACCTGCAGAAAGAGCCTTCTCCCGAATGGATACATTTGCCTGGAGAGCCCAGAACTAATTTCAGTTAGCCAGAGGGTAAACAGAGGCCAGGGAGAGGTGCACGCCCCTCCATTTGACTAGGCTTCTGGGGCTTCTGGGAGGAAAAAAGGCATCAGTATTCCAGCAAGATCATCGTCACCAAGGCCACCATCACTAGGGGATTACAGAGCATGCTGTGACACTCTCCGGGGCCTGGTTGGCCAGGCTTATGTTGAAGAGCACATATCCTAACCCTAAGCTACCTGGGTGGCTGCACCATAGGGGCTGCACCGGATATAGGGCTGTGCCCGTAAGGGCTGTGGTCGCGTTTGGGAGCGTTAGGGACGCGTGGAGGCCGCAGGGCGCAGACCTCTGCCCATTTCCCTCCAGGATTAGGCCCTGATTCTCAGGCGTGGAGCCAGCCACTCCAAAACTGGCAGAAAGCAGCCCTCTCACCCCCAGGGCAAAGAGTGGGAAAGGCTGGTTACATCAAGTGTCTTTCAAATCTTTCACTTTCGAGAGCAGAGTGTTTACATTTAGGAATCATGAACAAGCAGCAATAGGAAAGCATACAGTATCAGAGGACAGAACACTGCCCTGCGCATATCAGTACACCCCAATGACAAAGTCAAAGATTTAAATGACCTGCTTAGCTATGAGTGGCTGACACCTCACAATGATTATCATCTCTCCGTGAAGCAAAACATCCTCGGAATTGGGTTGAAAGATAGATCTAATGTGCCAAAGGAAGGCAACATGGAAATTCAGTTTCCTGCTCTCAGGGGAAGGAGGGTCGACAGCCCAATGGGTTAATGCACCTACTGCAGCCTCCTATGTGGAGCCTGCAGGCGACGCATGCAGTTGCTGGTGAGATGCTGATACAGGTTCGCCTGCTATGCAGGGGCCCGTGGTCACCTCACAGCACCTCGAGAAGGTGTCCTGTTTGAGTCCCAGGGCAATCATTGTGTCAACCATGACCCGTAGATTACACCTTTTCCCCTCGTTTTTTTCCAATCAATTGGGGCCAGAGAGACAAGCTTTTGTATGGGCCTTACCAAGGCCAGCGTGCAGAAAACAAAGGCGCAACTGTTAGTAGTAACGCAGGTATTGAAGGGGCATTAGCTGTTGGCGGATGGCGCAGGGCAATGCATACCCATTTTCAAATAAAAAAAGGTTTTTTTTTATTAAAAAAAAAATACATGCCCAGGAAATTCCAGACCTTGGATTAGAACTCAGGTCTCCAGCATTCCAAGACCAAGCACTTATCACTTGTGCCACTGGTGGTTGTGCTTCTGAGACTTGCTTTTGGGCGTATATATCTTTCTCCTGCACTCCCCTGTGAGCATACCCATTTGCGTTGTGAAACATGTTCACTGGAGCCTACAAGGATAGAACATCTGGCCCCCCCGCTCCCCCAAATACCAGCTAACTGCAGTGGCCTAGAGGTTAAGTGCTTGCATTACAGCAGCTGGGGGCCTGGGTTCGGGTCCTGCTTTCGGCACATAAACAGAATAGTTGGTCATCTCCTGGTACAGTTGGAGTGGAAGAAAGCGGAGAGGCGGGACTGTGGAAGCGAGGGAGTGCAGGCTAAAGGAAGAGGTGGGGTAGGCTAAAGGGGGAGGTAAGGTCGGATGAAGGGGTCCCTGGGGAGAAGAGGTGAGGCTGGCTGAGTCGGGGGAGGTCTAGAAGGGCATGGGGTAGGGGCCCTGGTAGAGGGAGGAAGAAAGCATAGAGGTGGGGCTGAGGAAGCCAGGAAGAAGGGGTGGTGGGGGCTGTGTAAAAGGAGAGTCCTAAGGTGGGGAAAGGGGCCATTGAGGAGGGCAGAAAAAAGGGTGCCAGTGGTGGGTGGAAAGGACAATGGGCTGACATTTTGTTCTCATCCAGCACTACCCTTTTAGCCTGCATTCCTCCTTTATTCCCTGCACTTCTCAGTCCCACCTCTATGCTTTCTTCCTCCCTCCCTCCCGCAGGGCACCTACCCCATGCCCTTCTCCCCCGACTCCGCCAGCCCCACCTCCTCTCCACAGGGACCCATGCATCCAGCCCTACCTCCCCCTTCAGCCCGCCCCACCTCACCTCACCTCACCTCCTCCCCCTCGCTTCTACCTCCCCCTTCAGCCCGCCCCACCTCACCTCCTCCTTTAGCCTGCACTCCCTCGCTTCCACAGTCCCACCCATCTGCTTGCTTCCACTGCAACTGTACAAGGAGATTACCAACTATTCCGTTTCTGTGCCGAAAGCAGGACTCAAACCCAGGCCCCCAGCGCTGTAACACAAGCACTTAACCTCTAGGCCACTGCAGTTAGCTGGTATTTGGGGGAGCTTGGGGGGGCATGATGTTCTAGCCTCATTTTCTTCAGTGAACATGTTTCACAATGCAAATGGGTATGCTCACAGGGGCATGCAGAAGAAAGACATATAGCCCAAAAGCTGCTTTCAGAAGCACAGCCACCAGTGGCTCCAGTGGGAAGTGATTGGTCTTGGAATGCGCGAGACCTGAGTTCTAATCCTCCTGGGCATGTTTTTTATTTATTTTTGCTGCTTGTTCATGATTTTTAAATGTAAAAACTCTGCACTCAAAAATAAAAATGATTTGACAGACTCTTGCTGTAGCCAGCCTTTCTCACTCTTTGCCCTGGGGGAGAACAACCCAATCACCCCTTCAGCCCCTCTTACTCGTCTCACAGCACCTCCCATAAGCGAGGAATGCATCTTTTGTTGGTAGATTTCCTTCATGAGGCTTAGCTAGGCCTGCATTCCTTTTCAAAGGGCCATAGAAGAGAGCAAAAAAGGAGAAGGCAGAATAGAGCATGAAATAGGTGGAAGACAAGGGGTCAGGGGGGTTGGCAGTAAAAGAAACAGGGCCTGGCCTGGCAGAGAGTTAGAAGTTAGGGAACACAATGAGCGAGGGAGGAGGAAAGATGCCTCAGGCATTGAGCTCTCGGACTCTTCCCCACCGTACCTGCAGAAAGAGCCTTCTCCCGAATGGATACATTTGCCTGGAGAGCCCAGAACTAATTTCAGTTAGCCAGAGGGTAAACAGAGGCCAGGGAGAGGTGCACGCCCCTCCATTTGACTAGGCTTCTGGGGCTTCTGGGAGGAAAAAAGGCATCAGTATTCCAGCAAGATCATCGTCACCAAGGCCACCATCACTAGGGGATTACAGAGCATGCTGTGACACTCTCCGGGGCCTGGTTGGCCAGGCTTATGTTGAAGAGCACATATCCTAACCCTAAGCTACCTGGGTGGCTGCACCATAGGGGCTGCACCGGATATAGGGCTGTGCCCGTAAGGGCTGTGGTCGCGTTTGGGAGCGTTAGGGACGCGTGGAGGCCGCAGGGCGCAGACCTCTGCCCATTTCCCTCCAGGATTAGGCCCTGATTCTCAGGCGTGGAGCCAGCCACTCCAAAACTGGCAGAAAGCAGCCCTCTCACCCCCAGGGCAAAGAGTGGGAAAGGCTGGTTACATCAAGTGTCTTTCAAATCTTTCACTTTCGAGAGCAGAGTGTTTACATTTAGGAATCATGAACAAGCAGCAATAGGAAAGCATACAGTATCAGAGGACAGAACACTGCCCTGCGCATATCAGTACACCCCAATGACAAAGTCAAAGATTTAAATGACCTGCTTAGCTATGAGTGGCTGACACCTCACAATGATTATCATCTCTCCGTGAAGCAAAACATCCTCGGAATTGGGTTGAAAGATAGATCTAATGTGCCAAAGGAAGGCAACATGGAAATTCAGTTTCCTGCTCTCAGGGGAAGGAGGGTCGACAGCCCAATGGGTTAATGCACCTACTGCAGCCTCCTATGTGGAGCCTGCAGGCGACGCATGCAGTTGCTGGTGAGATGCTGATACAGGTTCGCCTGCTATGCAGGGGCCCGTGGTCACCTCACAGCACCTCGAGAAGGTGTCCTGTTTGAGTCCCAGGGCAATCATTGTGTCAACCATGACCCGTAGATTACACCTTTTCCCCTCGTTTTTTTCCAATCAATTGGGGCCAGAGAGACAAGCTTTTGTATGGGCCTTACCAAGGCCAGCGTGCAGAAAACAAAGGCGCAACTGTTAGTAGTAACGCAGGTATTGAAGGGGCATTAGCTGTTGGCGGATGGCGCAGGGCAATGCATACCCATTTTCAAATAAAAAAAGGTTTTTTTTTATTAAAAAAAAAATACATGCCCAGGAAATTCCAGACCTTGGATTAGAACTCAGGTCTCCAGCATTCCAAGACCAAGCACTTATCACTTGTGCCACTGGTGGTTGTGCTTCTGAGACTTGCTTTTGGGCGTATATATCTTTCTCCTGCACTCCCCTGTGAGCATACCCATTTGCGTTGTGAAACATGTTCACTGGAGCCTACAAGGATAGAACATCTGGCCCCCCCGCTCCCCCAAATACCAGCTAACTGCAGTGGCCTAGAGGTTAAGTGCTTGCATTACAGCAGCTGGGGGCCTGGGTTCGGGTCCTGCTTTCGGCACATAAACAGAATAGTTGGTCATCTCCTGGTACAGTTGGAGTGGAAGAAAGCGGAGAGGCGGGACTGTGGAAGCGAGGGAGTGCAGGCTAAAGGAAGAGGTGGGGTAGGCTAAAGGGGGAGGTAAGGTCGGATGAAGGGGTCCCTGGGGAGAAGAGGTGAGGCTGGCTGAGTCGGGGGAGGTCTAGAAGGGCATGGGGTAGGGGCCCTGGTAGAGGGAGGAAGAAAGCATAGAGGTGGGGCTGAGGAAGCCAGGAAGAAGGGGTGGTGGGGGCTGTGTAAAAGGAGAGTCCTAAGGTGGGGAAAGGGGCCATTGAGGAGGGCAGAAAAAAGGGTGCCAGTGGTGGGTGGAAAGGACAATGGGCTGACATTTTGTTCTCATCCAGCACTACCCTTTTAGCCTGCATTCCTCCTTTATTCCCTGCACTTCTCAGTCCCACCTCTATGCTTTCTTCCTCCCTCCCTCCCGCAGGGCACCTACCCCATGCCCTTCTCCCCCGACTCCGCCAGCCCCACCTCCTCTCCACAGGGACCCATGCATCCAGCCCTACCTCCCCCTTCAGCCCGCCCCACCTCACCTCACCTCACCTCCTCCCCCTCGCTTCTACCTCCCCCTTCAGCCCGCCCCACCTCACCTCCTCCTTTAGCCTGCACTCCCTCGCTTCCACAGTCCCACCCATCTGCTTGCTTCCACTGCAACTGTACAAGGAGATTACCAACTATTCCGTTTCTGTGCCGAAAGCAGGACTCAAACCCAGGCCCCCAGCGCTGTAACACAAGCACTTAACCTCTAGGCCACTGCAGTTAGCTGGTATTTGGGGGAGCTTGGGGGGGCATGATGTTCTAGCCTCATTTTCTTCAGTGAACATGTTTCACAATGCAAATGGGTATGCTCACAGGGGCATGCAGAAGAAAGACATATAGCCCAAAAGCTGCTTTCAGAAGCACAGCCACCAGTGGCTCCAGTGGGAAGTGATTGGTCTTGGAATGCGCGAGACCTGAGTTCTAATCCTCCTGGGCATGTTTTTTATTTATTTTTGCTGCTTGTTCATGATTTTTAAATGTAAAAACTCTGCACTCAAAAATAAAAATGATTTGACAGACTCTTGCTGTAGCCAGCCTTTCTCACTCTTTGCCCTGGGGGAGAACAACCCAATCACCCCTTCAGCCCCTCTTACTCGTCTCACAGCACCTCCCATAAGCGAGGAATGCATCTTTTGTTGGTAGATTTCCTTCATGAGGCTTAGCTAGGCCTGCATTCCTTTTCAAAGGGCCATAGAAGAGAGCAAAAAAGGAGAAGGCAGAATAGAGCATGAAATAGGTGGAAGACAAGGGGTCAGGGGGGTTGGCAGTAAAAGAAACAGGGCCTGGCCTGGCAGAGAGTTAGAAGTTAGGGAACACAATGAGCGAGGGAGGAGGAAAGATGCCTCAGGCATTGAGCTCTCGGACTCTTCCCCACCGTGCCTGCAGAAAGAGCCTTCTCCCGAATGGATACATTTGCCTGGAGAGCCCAGAACTAATTTCAGTTAGCCAGAGGGTAAACAGAGGCCAGGGAGAGGTGCACGCCCCTCCATTTGACTAGGCTTCTGGGGCTTCTGGGAGGAAAAAAGGCATCAGTATTCCAGCAAGATCATCGTCACCAAGGCCACCATCACTAGGGGATTACAGAGCATGCTGTGACACTCTCCGGGGCCTGGTTGGCCAGGCTTATGTTGAAGAGCACATATCCTAACCCTAAGCTACCTGGGTGGCTGCACCATAGGGGCTGCACCGGATATAGGGCTGTGCCCGTAAGGGCTGTGGTCGCGTTTGGGAGCGTTAGGGACGCGTGGAGGCCGCAGGGCGCAGACCTCTGCCCATTTCCCTCCAGGATTAGGCCCTGATTCTCAGGCGTGGAGCCAGCCACTCCAAAACTGGCAGAAAGCAGCCCTCTCACCCCCAGGGCAAAGAGTGGGAAAGGCTGGTTACATCAAGTGTCTTTCAAATCTTTCACTTTCGAGAGCAGAGTGTTTACATTTAGGAATCATGAACAAGCAGCAATAGGAAAGCATACAGTATCAGAGGACAGAACACTGCCCTGCGCATATCAGTACACCCCAATGACAAAGTCAAAGATTTAAATGACCTGCTTAGCTATGAGTGGCTGACACCTCACAATGATTATCATCTCTCCGTGAAGCAAAACATCCTCGGAATTGGGTTGAAAGATAGATCTAATGTGCCAAAGGAAGGCAACATGGAAATTCAGTTTCCTGCTCTCAGGGGAAGGAGGGTCGACAGCCCAATGGGTTAATGCACCTACTGCAGCCTCCTATGTGGAGCCTGCAGGCGACGCATGCAGTTGCTGGTGAGATGCTGATACAGGTTCGCCTGCTATGCAGGGGCCCGTGGTCACCTCACAGCACCTCGAGAAGGTGTCCTGTTTGAGTCCCAGGGCAATCATTGTGTCAACCATGACCCGTAGATTACACCTTTTCCCCTCGTTTTTTTCCAATCAATTGGGGCCAGAGAGACAAGCTTTTGTATGGGCCTTACCAAGGCCAGCGTGCAGAAAACAAAGGCGCAACTGTTAGTAGTAACGCAGGTATTGAAGGGGCATTAGCTGTTGGCGGATGGCGCAGGGCAATGCATACCCATTTTCAAATAAAAAAAGGTTTTTTTTTATTAAAAAAAAAATACATGCCCAGGAAATTCCAGACCTTGGATTAGAACTCAGGTCTCCAGCATTCCAAGACCAAGCACTTATCACTTGTGCCACTGGTGGTTGTGCTTCTGAGACTTGCTTTTGGGCGTATATATCTTTCTCCTGCACTCCCCTGTGAGCATACCCATTTGCGTTGTGAAACATGTTCACTGGAGCCTACAAGGATAGAACATCTGGCCCCCCCGCTCCCCCAAATACCAGCTAACTGCAGTGGCCTAGAGGTTAAGTGCTTGCATTACAGCAGCTGGGGGCCTGGGTTCGGGTCCTGCTTTCGGCACATAAACAGAATAGTTGGTCATCTCCTGGTACAGTTGGAGTGGAAGAAAGCGGAGAGGCGGGACTGTGGAAGCGAGGGAGTGCAGGCTAAAGGAAGAGGTGGGGTAGGCTAAAGGGGGAGGTAAGGTCGGATGAAGGGGTCCCTGGGGAGAAGAGGTGAGGCTGGCTGAGTCGGGGGAGGTCTAGAAGGGCATGGGGTAGGGGCCCTGGTAGAGGGAGGAAGAAAGCATAGAGGTGGGGCTGAGGAAGCCAGGAAGAAGGGGTGGTGGGGGCTGTGTAAAAGGAGAGTCCTAAGGTGGGGAAAGGGGCCATTGAGGAGGGCAGAAAAAAGGGTGCCAGTGGTGGGTGGAAAGGACAATGGGCTGACATTTTGTTCTCATCCAGCACTACCCTTTTAGCCTGCATTCCTCCTTTATTCCCTGCACTTCTCAGTCCCACCTCTATGCTTTCTTCCTCCCTCCCTCCCGCAGGGCACCTACCCCATGCCCTTCTCCCCCGACTCCGCCAGCCCCACCTCCTCTCCACAGGGACCCATGCATCCAGCCCTACCTCCCCCTTCAGCCCGCCCCACCTCACCTCACCTCCTCCTTTAGCCTGCACTCCCTCGCTTCTACCTCCCCCTTCAGCCCGCCCCACCTCACCTCCTCCTTTAGCCTGCACTCCCTCGCTTCCACAGTCCCACCCATCTGCTTGCTTCCACTGCAACTGTACAAGGAGATTACCAACTATTCCGTTTCTGTGCCGAAAGCAGGACTCAAACCCAGGCCCCCAGCGCTGTAACACAAGCACTTAACCTCTAGGCCACTGCAGTTAGCTGGTATTTGGGGGAGCTTGGGGGGGCATGATGTTCTAGCCTCATTTTCTTCAGTGAACATGTTTCACAATGCAAATGGGTATGCTCACAGGGGCATGCAGAAGAAAGACATATAGCCCAAAAGCTGCTTTCAGAAGCACAGCCACCAGTGGCTCCAGTGGGAAGTGATTGGTCTTGGAATGCGCGAGACCTGAGTTCTAATCCTCCTGGGCATGTTTTTTATTTATTTTTGCTGCTTGTTCATGATTTTTAAATGTAAAAACTCTGCACTCAAAAATAAAAATGATTTGACAGACTCTTGCTGTAGCCAGCCTTTCTCACTCTTTGCCCTGGGGGAGAACAACCCAATCACCCCTTCAGCCCCTCTTACTCGTCTCACAGCACCTCCCATAAGCGAGGAATGCATCTTTTGTTGGTAGATTTCCTTCATGAGGCTTAGCTAGGCCTGCATTCCTTTTCAAAGGGCCATAGAAGAGAGCAAAAAAGGAGAAGGCAGAATAGAGCATGAAATAGGTGGAAGACAAGGGGTCAGGGGGGTTGGCAGTAAAAGAAACAGGGCCTGGCCTGGCAGAGAGTTAGAAGTTAGGGAACACAATGAGCGAGGGAGGAGGAAAGATGCCTCAGGCATTGAGCTCTCGGACTCTTCCCCACCGTGCCTGCAGAAAGAGCCTTCTCCCGAATGGATACATTTGCCTGGAGAGCCCAGAACTAATTTCAGTTAGCCAGAGGGTAAACAGAGGCCAGGGAGAGGTGCACGCCCCTCCATTTGACTAGGCTTCTGGGGCTTCTGGGAGGAAAAAAGGCATCAGTATTCCAGCAAGATCATCGTCACCAAGGCCACCATCACTAGGGGATTACAGAGCATGCTGTGACACTCTCCGGGGCCTGGTTGGCCAGGCTTATGTTGAAGAGCACATATCCTAACCCTAAGCTACCTGGGTGGCTGCACCATAGGGGCTGCACCGGATATAGGGCTGTGCCCGTAAGGGCTGTGGTCGCGTTTGGGAGCGTTAGGGACGCGTGGAGGCCGCAGGGCGCAGACCTCTGCCCATTTCCCTCCAGGATTAGGCCCTGATTCTCAGGCGTGGAGCCAGCCACTCCAAAACTGGCAGAAAGCAGCCCTCTCACCCCCAGGGCAAAGAGTGGGAAAGGCTGGTTACATCAAGTGTCTTTCAAATCTTTCACTTTCGAGAGCAGAGTGTTTACATTTAGGAATCATGAACAAGCAGCAATAGGAAAGCATACAGTATCAGAGGACAGAACACTGCCCTGCGCATATCAGTACACCCCAATGACAAAGTCAAAGATTTAAATGACCTGCTTAGCTATGAGTGGCTGACACCTCACAATGATTATCATCTCTCCGTGAAGCAAAACATCCTCGGAATTGGGTTGAAAGATAGATCTAATGTGCCAAAGGAAGGCAACATGGAAATTCAGTTTCCTGCTCTCAGGGGAAGGAGGGTCGACAGCCCAATGGGTTAATGCACCTACTGCAGCCTCCTATGTGGAGCCTGCAGGCGACGCATGCAGTTGCTGGTGAGATGCTGATACAGGTTCGCCTGCTATGCAGGGGCCCGTGGTCACCTCACAGCACCTCGAGAAGGTGTCCTGTTTGAGTCCCAGGGCAATCATTGTGTCAACCATGACCCGTAGATTACACCTTTTCCCCTCGTTTTTTTCCAATCAATTGGGGCCAGAGAGACAAGCTTTTGTATGGGCCTTACCAAGGCCAGCGTGCAGAAAACAAAGGCGCAACTGTTAGTAGTAACGCAGGTATTGAAGGGGCATTAGCTGTTGGCGGATGGCGCAGGGCAATGCATACCCATTTTCAAATAAAAAAAGGTTTTTTTTTATTAAAAAAAAAATACATGCCCAGGAAATTCCAGACCTTGGATTAGAACTCAGGTCTCCAGCATTCCAAGACCAAGCACTTATCACTTGTGCCACTGGTGGTTGTGCTTCTGAGACTTGCTTTTGGGCGTATATATCTTTCTCCTGCACTCCCCTGTGAGCATACCCATTTGCGTTGTGAAACATGTTCACTGGAGCCTACAAGGATAGAACATCTGGCCCCCCCGCTCCCCCAAATACCAGCTAACTGCAGTGGCCTAGAGGTTAAGTGCTTGCATTACAGCAGCT
Organism: Ambystoma mexicanum; assembly: GCF_040938575.1. Lineage (NCBI taxonomy): Eukaryota > Metazoa > Chordata > Amphibia > Caudata > Ambystomatidae > Ambystoma > Ambystoma mexicanum. Next base: position 258,309 of record NW_027182333.1, on the reverse strand, counting down.
GGGGGCCTGGGTTCGGGTCCTGCTTTCGGCACATAAACAGAATAGTTGGTCATCTCCTGGTACAGTTGGAGTGGAAGAAAGCGGAGAGGCGGGACTGTGGAAGCGAGGGAGTGCAGGCTAAAGGAAGAGGTGGGGTAGGCTAAAGGGGGAGGTAAGGTCGGATGAAGGGGTCCCTGGGGAGAAGAGGTGAGGCTGGCTGAGTCGGGGGAGGTCTAGAAGGGCATGGGGTAGGGGCCCTGGTAGAGGGAGGAAGAAAGCATAGAGGTGGGGCTGAGGAAGCCAGGAAGAAGGGGTGGTGGGGGCTGTGTAAAAGGAGAGTCCTAAGGTGGGGAAAGGGGCCATTGAGGAGGGCAGAAAAAAGGGTGCCAGTGGTGGGTGGAAAGGACAATGGGCTGACATTTTGTTCTCATCCAGCACTACCCTTTTAGCCTGCATTCCTCCTTTATTCCCTGCACTTCTCAGTCCCACCTCTATGCTTTCTTCCTCCCTCCCTCCCGCAGGGCACCTACCCCATGCCCTTCTCCCCCGACTCCGCCAGCCCCACCTCCTCTCCACAGGGACCCATGCATCCAGCCCTACCTCCCCCTTCAGCCCGCCCCACCTCACCTCACCTCACCTCACCTCACCTCCTCCTTTAGCCTGCACTCCCTCGCTTCTACCTCCCCCTTCAGCCCGCCCCACCTCACCTCCTCCTTTAGCCTGCACTCCCTCGCTTCCACAGTCCCACCCATCTGCTTGCTTCCACTGCAACTGTACAAGGAGATTACCAACTATTCCGTTTCTGTGCCGAAAGCAGGACTCAAACCCAGGCCCCCAGCGCTGTAACACAAGCACTTAACCTCTAGGCCACTGCAGTTAGCTGGTATTTGGGGGAGCTTGGGGGGGCATGATGTTCTAGCCTCATTTTCTTCAGTGAACATGTTTCACAATGCAAATGGGTATGCTCACAGGGGCATGCAGAAGAAAGACATATAGCCCAAAAGCTGCTTTCAGAAGCACAGCCACCAGTGGCTCCAGTGGGAAGTGATTGGTCTTGGAATGCGCGAGACCTGAGTTCTAATCCTCCTGGGCATGTTTTTTATTTATTTTTGCTGCTTGTTCATGATTTTTAAATGTAAAAACTCTGCACTCAAAAATAAAAATGATTTGACAGACTCTTGCTGTAGCCAGCCTTTCTCACTCTTTGCCCTGGGGGAGAACAACCCAATCACCCCTTCAGCCCCTCTTACTCGTCTCACAGCACCTCCCATAAGCGAGGAATGCATCTTTTGTTGGTAGATTTCCTTCATGAGGCTTAGCTAGGCCTGCATTCCTTTTCAAAGGGCCATAGAAGAGAGCAAAAAAGGAGAAGGCAGAATAGAGCATGAAATAGGTGGAAGACAAGGGGTCAGGGGGGTTGGCAGTAAAAGAAACAGGGCCTGGCCTGGCAGAGAGTTAGAAGTTAGGGAACACAATGAGCGAGGGAGGAGGAAAGATGCCTCAGGCATTGAGCTCTCGGACTCTTCCCCACCGTACCTGCAGAAAGAGCCTTCTCCCGAATGGATACATTTGCCTGGAGAGCCCAGAACTAATTTCAGTTAGCCAGAGGGTAAACAGAGGCCAGGGAGAGGTGCACGCCCCTCCATTTGACTAGGCTTCTGGGGCTTCTGGGAGGAAAAAAGGCATCAGTATTCCAGCAAGATCATCGTCACCAAGGCCACCATCACTAGGGGATTACAGAGCATGCTGTGACACTCTCCGGGGCCTGGTTGGCCAGGCTTATGTTGAAGAGCACATATCCTAACCCTAAGCTACCTGGGTGGCTGCACCATAGGGGCTGCACCGGATATAGGGCTGTGCCCGTAAGGGCTGTGGTCGCGTTTGGGAGCGTTAGGGACGCGTGGAGGCCGCAGGGCGCAGACCTCTGCCCATTTCCCTCCAGGATTAGGCCCTGATTCTCAGGCGTGGAGCCAGCCACTCCAAAACTGGCAGAAAGCAGCCCTCTCACCCCCAGGGCAAAGAGTGGGAAAGGCTGGTTACATCAAGTGTCTTTCAAATCTTTCACTTTCGAGAGCAGAGTGTTTACATTTAGGAATCATGAACAAGCAGCAATAGGAAAGCATACAGTATCAGAGGACAGAACACTGCCCTGCGCATATCAGTACACCCCAATGACAAAGTCAAAGATTTAAATGACCTGCTTAGCTATGAGTGGCTGACACCTCACAATGATTATCATCTCTCCGTGAAGCAAAACATCCTCGGAATTGGGTTGAAAGATAGATCTAATGTGCCAAAGGAAGGCAACATGGAAATTCAGTTTCCTGCTCTCAGGGGAAGGAGGGTCGACAGCCCAATGGGTTAATGCACCTACTGCAGCCTCCTATGTGGAGCCTGCAGGCGACGCATGCAGTTGCTGGTGAGATGCTGATACAGGTTCGCCTGCTATGCAGGGGCCCGTGGTCACCTCACAGCACCTCGAGAAGGTGTCCTGTTTGAGTCCCAGGGCAATCATTGTGTCAACCATGACCCGTAGATTACACCTTTTCCCCTCGTTTTTTTCCAATCAATTGGGGCCAGAGAGACAAGCTTTTGTATGGGCCTTACCAAGGCCAGCGTGCAGAAAACAAAGGCGCAACTGTTAGTAGTAACGCAGGTATTGAAGGGGCATTAGCTGTTGGCGGATGGCGCAGGGCAATGCATACCCATTTTCAAATAAAAAAAGGTTTTTTTTTATTAAAAAAAAAATACATGCCCAGGAAATTCCAGACCTTGGATTAGAACTCAGGTCTCCAGCATTCCAAGACCAAGCACTTATCACTTGTGCCACTGGTGGTTGTGCTTCTGAGACTTGCTTTTGGGCGTATATATCTTTCTCCTGCACTCCCCTGTGAGCATACCCATTTGCGTTGTGAAACATGTTCACTGGAGCCTACAAGGATAGAACATCTGGCCCCCCCGCTCCCCCAAATACCAGCTAACTGCAGTGGCCTAGAGGTTAAGTGCTTGCATTACAGCAGCTGGGGGCCTGGGTTCGGGTCCTGCTTTCGGCACATAAACAGAATAGTTGGTCATCTCCTGGTACAGTTGGAGTGGAAGAAAGCGGAGAGGCGGGACTGTGGAAGCGAGGGAGTGCAGGCTAAAGGAAGAGGTGGGGTAGGCTAAAGGGGGAGGTAAGGTCGGATGAAGGGGTCCCTGGGGAGAAGAGGTGAGGCTGGCTGAGTCGGGGGAGGTCTAGAAGGGCATGGGGTAGGGGCCCTGGTAGAGGGAGGAAGAAAGCATAGAGGTGGGGCTGAGGAAGCCAGGAAGAAGGGGTGGTGGGGGCTGTGTAAAAGGAGAGTCCTAAGGTGGGGAAAGGGGCCATTGAGGAGGGCAGAAAAAAGGGTGCCAGTGGTGGGTGGAAAGGACAATGGGCTGACATTTTGTTCTCATCCAGCACTACCCTTTTAGCCTGCATTCCTCCTTTATTCCCTGCACTTCTCAGTCCCACCTCTATGCTTTCTTCCTCCCTCCCTCCCGCAGGGCACCTACCCCATGCCCTTCTCCCCCGACTCCGCCAGCCCCACCTCCTCTCCACAGGGACCCATGCATCCAGCCCTACCTCCCCCTTCAGCCCGCCCCACCTCACCTCACCTCACCTCCTCCCCCTCGCTTCTACCTCCCCCTTCAGCCCGCCCCACCTCACCTCCTCCTTTAGCCTGCACTCCCTCGCTTCCACAGTCCCACCCATCTGCTTGCTTCCACTGCAACTGTACAAGGAGATTACCAACTATTCCGTTTCTGTGCCGAAAGCAGGACTCAAACCCAGGCCCCCAGCGCTGTAACACAAGCACTTAACCTCTAGGCCACTGCAGTTAGCTGGTATTTGGGGGAGCTTGGGGGGGCATGATGTTCTAGCCTCATTTTCTTCAGTGAACATGTTTCACAATGCAAATGGGTATGCTCACAGGGGCATGCAGAAGAAAGACATATAGCCCAAAAGCTGCTTTCAGAAGCACAGCCACCAGTGGCTCCAGTGGGAAGTGATTGGTCTTGGAATGCGCGAGACCTGAGTTCTAATCCTCCTGGGCATGTTTTTTATTTATTTTTGCTGCTTGTTCATGATTTTTAAATGTAAAAACTCTGCACTCAAAAATAAAAATGATTTGACAGACTCTTGCTGTAGCCAGCCTTTCTCACTCTTTGCCCTGGGGGAGAACAACCCAATCACCCCTTCAGCCCCTCTTACTCGTCTCACAGCACCTCCCATAAGCGAGGAATGCATCTTTTGTTGGTAGATTTCCTTCATGAGGCTTAGCTAGGCCTGCATTCCTTTTCAAAGGGCCATAGAAGAGAGCAAAAAAGGAGAAGGCAGAATAGAGCATGAAATAGGTGGAAGACAAGGGGTCAGGGGGGTTGGCAGTAAAAGAAACAGGGCCTGGCCTGGCAGAGAGTTAGAAGTTAGGGAACACAATGAGCGAGGGAGGAGGAAAGATGCCTCAGGCATTGAGCTCTCGGACTCTTCCCCACCGTGCCTGCAGAAAGAGCCTTCTCCCGAATGGATACATTTGCCTGGAGAGCCCAGAACTAATTTCAGTTAGCCAGAGGGTAAACAGAGGCCAGGGAGAGGTGCACGCCCCTCCATTTGACTAGGCTTCTGGGGCTTCTGGGAGGAAAAAAGGCATCAGTATTCCAGCAAGATCATCGTCACCAAGGCCACCATCACTAGGGGATTACAGAGCATGCTGTGACACTCTCCGGGGCCTGGTTGGCCAGGCTTATGTTGAAGAGCACATATCCTAACCCTAAGCTACCTGGGTGGCTGCACCATAGGGGCTGCACCGGATATAGGGCTGTGCCCGTAAGGGCTGTGGTCGCGTTTGGGAGCGTTAGGGACGCGTGGAGGCCGCAGGGCGCAGACCTCTGCCCATTTCCCTCCAGGATTAGGCCCTGATTCTCAGGCGTGGAGCCAGCCACTCCAAAACTGGCAGAAAGCAGCCCTCTCACCCCCAGGGCAAAGAGTGGGAAAGGCTGGTTACATCAAGTGTCTTTCAAATCTTTCACTTTCGAGAGCAGAGTGTTTACATTTAGGAATCATGAACAAGCAGCAATAGGAAAGCATACAGTATCAGAGGACAGAACACTGCCCTGCGCATATCAGTACACCCCAATGACAAAGTCAAAGATTTAAATGACCTGCTTAGCTATGAGTGGCTGACACCTCACAATGATTATCATCTCTCCGTGAAGCAAAACATCCTCGGAATTGGGTTGAAAGATAGATCTAATGTGCCAAAGGAAGGCAACATGGAAATTCAGTTTCCTGCTCTCAGGGGAAGGAGGGTCGACAGCCCAATGGGTTAATGCACCTACTGCAGCCTCCTATGTGGAGCCTGCAGGCGACGCATGCAGTTGCTGGTGAGATGCTGATACAGGTTCGCCTGCTATGCAGGGGCCCGTGGTCACCTCACAGCACCTCGAGAAGGTGTCCTGTTTGAGTCCCAGGGCAATCATTGTGTCAACCATGACCCGTAGATTACACCTTTTCCCCTCGTTTTTTTCCAATCAATTGGGGCCAGAGAGACAAGCTTTTGTATGGGCCTTACCAAGGCCAGCGTGCAGAAAACAAAGGCGCAACTGTTAGTAGTAACGCAGGTATTGAAGGGGCATTAGCTGTTGGCGGATGGCGCAGGGCAATGCATACCCATTTTCAAATAAAAAAAGGTTTTTTTTTATTAAAAAAAAAATACATGCCCAGGAAATTCCAGACCTTGGATTAGAACTCAGGTCTCCAGCATTCCAAGACCAAGCACTTATCACTTGTGCCACTGGTGGTTGTGCTTCTGAGACTTGCTTTTGGGCGTATATATCTTTCTCCTGCACTCCCCTGTGAGCATACCCATTTGCGTTGTGAAACATGTTCACTGGAGCCTACAAGGATAGAACATCTGGCCCCCCCGCTCCCCCAAATACCAGCTAACTGCAGTGGCCTAGAGGTTAAGTGCTTGCATTACAGCAGCTGGGGGCCTGGGTTCGGGTCCTGCTTTCGGCACATAAACAGAATAGTTGGTCATCTCCTGGTACAGTTGGAGTGGAAGAAAGCGGAGAGGCGGGACTGTGGAAGCGAGGGAGTGCAGGCTAAAGGAAGAGGTGGGGTAGGCTAAAGGGGGAGGTAAGGTCGGATGAAGGGGTCCCTGGGGAGAAGAGGTGAGGCTGGCTGAGTCGGGGGAGGTCTAGAAGGGCATGGGGTAGGGGCCCTGGTAGAGGGAGGAAGAAAGCATAGAGGTGGGGCTGAGGAAGCCAGGAAGAAGGGGTGGTGGGGGCTGTGTAAAAGGAGAGTCCTAAGGTGGGGAAAGGGGCCATTGAGGAGGGCAGAAAAAAGGGTGCCAGTGGTGGGTGGAAAGGACAATGGGCTGACATTTTGTTCTCATCCAGCACTACCCTTTTAGCCTGCATTCCTCCTTTATTCCCTGCACTTCTCAGTCCCACCTCTATGCTTTCTTCCTCCCTCCCTCCCGCAGGGCACCTACCCCATGCCCTTCTCCCCCGACTCCGCCAGCCCCACCTCCTCTCCACAGGGACCCATGCATCCAGCCCTACCTCCCCCTTCAGCCCGCCCCACCTCACCTCACCTCCTCCTTTAGCCTGCACTCCCTCGCTTCTACCTCCCCCTTCAGCCCGCCCCACCTCACCTCCTCCTTTAGCCTGCACTCCCTCGCTTCCACAGTCCCACCCATCTGCTTGCTTCCACTGCAACTGTACAAGGAGATTACCAACTATTCCGTTTCTGTGCCGAAAGCAGGACTCAAACCCAGGCCCCCAGCGCTGTAACACAAGCACTTAACCTCTAGGCCACTGCAGTTAGCTGGTATTTGGGGGAGCTTGGGGGGGCATGATGTTCTAGCCTCATTTTCTTCAGTGAACATGTTTCACAATGCAAATGGGTATGCTCACAGGGGCATGCAGAAGAAAGACATATAGCCCAAAAGCTGCTTTCAGAAGCACAGCCACCAGTGGCTCCAGTGGGAAGTGATTGGTCTTGGAATGCGCGAGACCTGAGTTCTAATCCTCCTGGGCATGTTTTTTATTTATTTTTGCTGCTTGTTCATGATTTTTAAATGTAAAAACTCTGCACTCAAAAATAAAAATGATTTGACAGACTCTTGCTGTAGCCAGCCTTTCTCACTCTTTGCCCTGGGGGAGAACAACCCAATCACCCCTTCAGCCCCTCTTACTCGTCTCACAGCACCTCCCATAAGCGAGGAATGCATCTTTTGTTGGTAGATTTCCTTCATGAGGCTTAGCTAGGCCTGCATTCCTTTTCAAAGGGCCATAGAAGAGAGCAAAAAAGGAGAAGGCAGAATAGAGCATGAAATAGGTGGAAGACAAGGGGTCAGGGGGGTTGGCAGTAAAAGAAACAGGGCCTGGCCTGGCAGAGAGTTAGAAGTTAGGGAACACAATGAGCGAGGGAGGAGGAAAGATGCCTCAGGCATTGAGCTCTCGGACTCTTCCCCACCGTGCCTGCAGAAAGAGCCTTCTCCCGAATGGATACATTTGCCTGGAGAGCCCAGAACTAATTTCAGTTAGCCAGAGGGTAAACAGAGGCCAGGGAGAGGTGCACGCCCCTCCATTTGACTAGGCTTCTGGGGCTTCTGGGAGGAAAAAAGGCATCAGTATTCCAGCAAGATCATCGTCACCAAGGCCACCATCACTAGGGGATTACAGAGCATGCTGTGACACTCTCCGGGGCCTGGTTGGCCAGGCTTATGTTGAAGAGCACATATCCTAACCCTAAGCTACCTGGGTGGCTGCACCATAGGGGCTGCACCGGATATAGGGCTGTGCCCGTAAGGGCTGTGGTCGCGTTTGGGAGCGTTAGGGACGCGTGGAGGCCGCAGGGCGCAGACCTCTGCCCATTTCCCTCCAGGATTAGGCCCTGATTCTCAGGCGTGGAGCCAGCCACTCCAAAACTGGCAGAAAGCAGCCCTCTCACCCCCAGGGCAAAGAGTGGGAAAGGCTGGTTACATCAAGTGTCTTTCAAATCTTTCACTTTCGAGAGCAGAGTGTTTACATTTTGGAATCATGAACAAGCAGCAATAGGAAAGCATACAGTATCAGAGGACAGAACACTGCCCTGCGCATATCAGTACACCCCAATGACAAAGTCAAAGATTTAAATGACTTGCTTAGCTATGAGTGGCTGACACCTCACAATGATTATCATCTCTCCGTGAAGCAAAACATCCTCGGAATTGGGTTGAAAGATAGATCTAATGTGCCAAAGGAAGGCAACATGGAAATTCAGTTTCCTGCTCTCAGGGGAAGGAGGGTCGACAGCCCAATGGGTTAATGCACCTACTGCAGCCTCCTATGTGGAGCCTGCAGGCGACGCATGCAGTTGCTGGTGAGATGCTGATACAGGTTCGCCTGCTATGCAGGGGCCCGTGGTCACCTCACAGCACCTCGAGAAGGTGTCCTGTTTGAGTCCCAGGGCAATCATTGTGTCAACCATGACCCGTAGATTACACCTTTTCCCCTCGTTTTTTTCCAATCAATTGGGGCCAGAGAGACAAGCTTTTGTATGGGCCTTACCAAGGCCAGCGTGCAGAAAACAAAGGCGCAACTGTTAGTAGTAACGCAGGTATTGAAGGGGCATTAGCTGTTGGCGGATGGCGCAGGGCAATGCATACCCATTTTCAAATAAAAAAAGGTTTTTTTTTATTAAAAAAAAAATACATGCCCAGGAAATTCCAGACCTTGGATTAGAACTCAGGTCTCCAGCATTCCAAGACCAAGCACTTATCACTTGTGCCACTGGTGGTTGTGCTTCTGACACTTGCTTTTGGGCGTATATATCTTTCTCCTGCACTCCCCTGTGAGCATACCCATTTGCGTTGTGAAACATGTTCACTGGAGCCTACAAGGATAGAACATCTGGCCCCCCCGCTCCCCCAAATACCAGCTAACTGCAGTGGCCTAGAGGTTAAGTGCTTGCATTACAGCAGCTGGGGGCCTGGGTTCGGGTCCTGCTTTCGGCACATAAACAGAATAGTTGGTCATCTCCTGGTACAGTTGGAGTGGAAGAAAGCGGAGAGGCGGGACTGTGGAAGCGAGGGAGTGCAGGCTAAAGGAAGAGGTGGGGTAGGCTAAAGGGGGAGGTAAGGTCGGATGAAGGGGTCCCTGGGGAGAAGAGGTGAGGCTGGCTGAGTCGGGGGAGGTCTAGAAGGGCATGGGGTAGGGGCCCTGGTAGAGGGAGGAAGAAAGCATAGAGGTGGGGCTGAGGAAGCCAGGAAGAAGGGGTGGTGGGGGCTGTGTAAAAGGAGAGTCCTAAGGTGGGGAAAGGGGCCATTGAGGAGGGCAGAAAAAAGGGTGCCAGTGGTGGGTGGAAAGGACAATGGGCTGACATTTTGTTCTCATCCAGCACTACCCTTTTAGCCTGCATTCCTCCTTTATTCCCTGCACTTCTCAGTCCCACCTCTATGCTTTCTTCCTCCCTCCCTCCCGCAGGGCACCTACCCCATGCCCTTCTCCCCCGACTCCGCCAGCCCCACCTCCTCTCCACAGGGACCCATGCATCCAGCCCTACCTCCCCCTTCAGCCCGCCCCACCTCACCTCACCTCCTCCTTTAGCCTGCACTCCCTCGCTTCTACCTCCCCCTTCAGCCCGCCCCACCTCACCTCCTCCTTTAGCCTGCACTCCCTCGCTTCCACAGTCCCACCCATCTGCTTGCTTCCACTGCAACTGTACAAGGAGATTACCAACTATTCCGTTTCTGTGCCGAAAGCAGGACTCAAACCCAGGCCCCCAGCGCTGTAACACAAGCACTTAACCTCTAGGCCACTGCAGTTAGCTGGTATTTGGGGGAGCTTGGGGGGGCATGATGTTCTAGCCTCATTTTCTTCAGTGAACATGTTTCACAATGCAAATGGGTATGCTCACAGGGGCATGCAGAAGAAAGACATATAGCCCAAAAGCTGCTTTCAGAAGCACAGCCACCAGTGGCTCCAGTGGGAAGTGATTGGTCTTGGAATGCGCGAGACCTGAGTTCTAATCCTCCTGGGCATGTTTTTTATTTATTTTTGCTGCTTGTTCATGATTTTTAAATGTAAAAACTCTGCACTCAAAAATAAAAATGATTTGACAGACTCTTGCTGTAGCCAGCCTTTCTCACTCTTTGCCCTGGGGGAGAACAACCCAATCACCCCTTCAGCCCCTCTTACTCGTCTCACAGCACCTCCCATAAGCGAGGAATGCATCTTTTGTTGGTAGATTTCCTTCATGAGGCTTAGCTAGGCCTGCATTCCTTTTCAAAGGGCCATAGAAGAGAGCAAAAAAGGAGAAGGCAGAATAGAGCATGAAATAGGTGGAAGACAAGGGGTCAGGGGGGTTGGCAGTAAAAGAAACAGGGCCTGGCCTGGCAGAGAGTTAGAAGTTAGGGAACACAATGAGCGAGGGAGGAGGAAAGATGCCTCAGGCATTGAGCTCTCGGACTCTTCCCCACCGTACCTGCAGAAAGAGCCTTCTCCCGAATGGATACATTTGCCTGGAGAGCCCAGAACTAATTTCAGTTAGCCAGAGGGTAAACAGAGGCCAGGGAGAGGTGCACGCCCCTCCATTTGACTAGGCTTCTGGGGCTTCTGGGAGGAAAAAAGGCATCAGTATTCCAGCAAGATCATCGTCACCAAGGCCACCATCACTAGGGGATTACAGAGCATGCTGTGACACTCTCCGGGGCCTGGTTGGCCAGGCTTATGTTGAAGAGCACATATCCTAACCCTAAGCTACCTGGGTGGCTGCACCATAGGGGCTGCACCGGATATAGGGCTGTGCCCGTAAGGGCTGTGGTCGCGTTTGGGAGCGTTAGGGACGCGTGGAGGCCGCAGGGCGCAGACCTCTGCCCATTTCCCTCCAGGATTAGGCCCTGATTCTCAGGCGTGGAGCCAGCCACTCCAAAACTGGCAGAAAGCAGCCCTCTCACCCCCAGGGCAAAGAGTGGGAAAGGCTGGTTACATCAAGTGTCTTTCAAATCTTTCACTTTCGAGAGCAGAGTGTTTACATTTAGGAATCATGAACAAGCAGCAATAGGAAAGCATACAGTATCAGAGGACAGAACACTGCCCTGCGCATATCAGTACACCCCAATGACAAAGTCAAAGATTTAAATGACCTGCTTAGCTATGAGTGGCTGACACCTCACAATGATTATCATCTCTCCGTGAAGCAAAACATCCTCGGAATTGGGTTGAAAGATAGATCTAATGTGCCAAAGGAAGGCAACATGGAAATTCAGTTTCCTGCTCTCAGGGGAAGGAGGGTCGACAGCCCAATGGGTTAATGCACCTACTGCAGCCTCCTATGTGGAGCCTGCAGGCGACGCATGCAGTTGCTGGTGAGATGCTGATACAGGTTCGCCTGCTATGCAGGGGCCCGTGGTCACCTCACAGCACCTCGAGAAGGTGTCCTGTTTGAGTCCCAGGGCAATCATTGTGTCAACCATGACCCGTAGATTACACCTTTTCCCCTCGTTTTTTTCCAATCAATTGGGGCCAGAGAGACAAGCTTTTGTATGGGCCTTACCAAGGCCAGCGTGCAGAAAACAAAGGCGCAACTGTTAGTAGTAACGCAGGTATTGAAGGGGCATTAGCTGTTGGCGGATGGCGCAGGGCAATGCATACCCATTTTCAAATAAAAAAAGGTTTTTTTTTATTAAAAAAAAAATACATGCCCAGGAAATTCCAGACCTTGGATTAGAACTCAGGTCTCCAGCATTCCAAGACCAAGCACTTATCACTTGTGCCACTGGTGGTTGTGCTTCTGAGACTTGCTTTTGGGCGTATATATCTTTCTCCTGCACTCCCCTGTGAGCATACCCATTTGCGTTGTGAAACATGTTCACTGGAGCCTACAAGGATAGAACATCTGGCCCCCCCGCTCCCCCAAATACCAGCTAACTGCAGTGGCCTAGAGGTTAAGTGCTTGCATTACAGCAGCTGGGGGCCTGGGTTCGGGTCCTGCTTTCGGCACATAAACAGAATAGTTGGTCATCTCCTGGTACAGTTGGAGTGGAAGAAAGCGGAGAGGCGGGACTGTGGAAGCGAGGGAGTGCAGGCTAAAGGAAGAGGTGGGGTAGGCTAAAGGGGGAGGTAAGGTCGGATGAAGGGGTCCCTGGGGAGAAGAGGTGAGGCTGGCTGAGTCGGGGGAGGTCTAGAAGGGCATGGGGTAGGGGCCCTGGTAGAGGGAGGAAGAAAGCATAGAGGTGGGGCTGAGGAAGCCAGGAAGAAGGGGTGGTGGGGGCTGTGTAAAAGGAGAGTCCTAAGGTGGGGAAAGGGGCCATTGAGGAGGGCAGAAAAAAGGGTGCCAGTGGTGGGTGGAAAGGACAATGGGCTGACATTTTGTTCTCATCCAGCACTACCCTTTTAGCCTGCATTCCTCCTTTATTCCCTGCACTTCTCAGTCCCACCTCTATGCTTTCTTCCTCCCTCCCTCCCGCAGGGCACCTACCCCATGCCCTTCTCCCCCGACTCCGCCAGCCCCACCTCCTCTCCACAGGGACCCATGCATCCAGCCCTACCTCCCCCTTCAGCCCGCCCCACCTCACCTCACCTCACCTCCTCCCCCTCGCTTCTACCTCCCCCTTCAGCCCGCCCCACCTCACCTCCTCCTTTAGCCTGCACTCCCTCGCTTCCACAGTCCCACCCATCTGCTTGCTTCCACTGCAACTGTACAAGGAGATTACCAACTATTCCGTTTCTGTGCCGAAAGCAGGACTCAAACCCAGGCCCCCAGCGCTGTAACACAAGCACTTAACCTCTAGGCCACTGCAGTTAGCTGGTATTTGGGGGAGCTTGGGGGGGCATGATGTTCTAGCCTCATTTTCTTCAGTGAACATGTTTCACAATGCAAATGGGTATGCTCACAGGGGCATGCAGAAGAAAGACATATAGCCCAAAAGCTGCTTTCAGAAGCACAGCCACCAGTGGCTCCAGTGGGAAGTGATTGGTCTTGGAATGCGCGAGACCTGAGTTCTAATCCTCCTGGGCATGTTTTTTATTTATTTTTGCTGCTTGTTCATGATTTTTAAATGTAAAAACTCTGCACTCAAAAATAAAAATGATTTGACAGACTCTTGCTGTAGCCAGCCTTTCTCACTCTTTGCCCTGGGGGAGAACAACCCAATCACCCCTTCAGCCCCTCTTACTCGTCTCACAGCACCTCCCATAAGCGAGGAATGCATCTTTTGTTGGTAGATTTCCTTCATGAGGCTTAGCTAGGCCTGCATTCCTTTTCAAAGGGCCATAGAAGAGAGCAAAAAAGGAGAAGGCAGAATAGAGCATGAAATAGGTGGAAGACAAGGGGTCAGGGGGGTTGGCAGTAAAAGAAACAGGGCCTGGCCTGGCAGAGAGTTAGAAGTTAGGGAACACAATGAGCGAGGGAGGAGGAAAGATGCCTCAGGCATTGAGCTCTCGGACTCTTCCCCACCGTGCCTGCAGAAAGAGCCTTCTCCCGAATGGATACATTTGCCTGGAGAGCCCAGAACTAATTTCAGTTAGCCAGAGGGTAAACAGAGGCCAGGGAGAGGTGCACGCCCCTCCATTTGACTAGGCTTCTGGGGCTTCTGGGAGGAAAAAAGGCATCAGTATTCCAGCAAGATCATCGTCACCAAGGCCACCATCACTAGGGGATTACAGAGCATGCTGTGACACTCTCCGGGGCCTGGTTGGCCAGGCTTATGTTGAAGAGCACATATCCTAACCCTAAGCTACCTGGGTGGCTGCACCATAGGGGCTGCACCGGATATAGGGCTGTGCCCGTAAGGGCTGTGGTCGCGTTTGGGAGCGTTAGGGACGCGTGGAGGCCGCAGGGCGCAGACCTCTGCCCATTTCCCTCCAGGATTAGGCCCTGATTCTCAGGCGTGGAGCCAGCCACTCCAAAACTGGCAGAAAGCAGCCCTCTCACCCCCAGGGCAAAGAGTGGGAAAGGCTGGTTACATCAAGTGTCTTTCAAATCTTTCACTTTCGAGAGCAGAGTGTTTACATTTAGGAATCATGAACAAGCAGCAATAGGAAAGCATACAGTATCAGAGGACAGAACACTGCCCTGCGCATATCAGTACACCCCAATGACAAAGTCAAAGATTTAAATGACCTGCTTAGCTATGAGTGGCTGACACCTCACAATGATTATCATCTCTCCGTGAAGCAAAACATCCTCGGAATTGGGTTGAAAGATAGATCTAATGTGCCAAAGGAAGGCAACATGGAAATTCAGTTTCCTGCTCTCAGGGGAAGGAGGGTCGACAGCCCAATGGGTTAATGCACCTACTGCAGCCTCCTATGTGGAGCCTGCAGGCGACGCATGCAGTTGCTGGTGAGATGCTGATACAGGTTCGCCTGCTATGCAGGGGCCCGTGGTCACCTCACAGCACCTCGAGAAGGTGTCCTGTTTGAGTCCCAGGGCAATCATTGTGTCAACCATGACCCGTAGATTACACCTTTTCCCCTCGTTTTTTTCCAATCAATTGGGGCCAGAGAGACAAGCTTTTGTATGGGCCTTACCAAGGCCAGCGTGCAGAAAACAAAGGCGCAACTGTTAGTAGTAACGCAGGTATTGAAGGGGCATTAGCTGTTGGCGGATGGCGCAGGGCAATGCATACCCATTTTCAAATAAAAAAAGGTTTTTTTTTATTAAAAAAAAAATACATGCCCAGGAAATTCCAGACCTTGGATTAGAACTCAGGTCTCCAGCATTCCAAGACCAAGCACTTATCACTTGTGCCACTGGTGGTTGTGCTTCTGAGACTTGCTTTTGGGCGTATATATCTTTCTCCTGCACTCCCCTGTGAGCATACCCATTTGCGTTGTGAAACATGTTCACTGGAGCCTACAAGGATAGAACATCTGGCCCCCCCGCTCCCCCAAATACCAGCTAACTGCAGTGGCCTAGAGGTTAAGTGCTTGCATTACAGCAGCTGGGGGCCTGGGTTCGGGTCCTGCTTTCGGCACATAAACAGAATAGTTGGTCATCTCCTGGTACAGTTGGAGTGGAAGAAAGCGGAGAGGCGGGACTGTGGAAGCGAGGGAGTGCAGGCTAAAGGAAGAGGTGGGGTAGGCTAAAGGGGGAGGTAAGGTCGGATGAAGGGGTCCCTGGGGAGAAGAGGTGAGGCTGGCTGAGTCGGGGGAGGTCTAGAAGGGCATGGGGTAGGGGCCCTGGTAGAGGGAGGAAGAAAGCATAGAGGTGGGGCTGAGGAAGCCAGGAAGAAGGGGTGGTGGGGGCTGTGTAAAAGGAGAGTCCTAAGGTGGGGAAAGGGGCCATTGAGGAGGGCAGAAAAAAGGGTGCCAGTGGTGGGTGGAAAGGACAATGGGCTGACATTTTGTTCTCATCCAGCACTACCCTTTTAGCCTGCATTCCTCCTTTATTCCCTGCACTTCTCAGTCCCACCTCTATGCTTTCTTCCTCCCTCCCTCCCGCAGGGCACCTACCCCATGCCCTTCTCCCCCGACTCCGCCAGCCCCACCTCCTCTCCACAGGGACCCATGCATCCAGCCCTACCTCCCCCTTCAGCCCGCCCCACCTCACCTCACCTCACCTCACCTCCTCCTTTAGCCTGCACTCCCTCGCTTCTACCTCCCCCTTCAGCCCGCCCCACCTCACCTCCTCCTTTAGCCTGCACTCCCTCGCTTCCACAGTCCCACCCATCTGCTTGCTTCCACTGCAACTGTACAAGGAGATTACCAACTATTCCGTTTCTGTGCCGAAAGCAGGACTCAAACCCAGGCCCCCAGCGCTGTAACACAAGCACTTAACCTCTAGGCCACTGCAGTTAGCTGGTATTTGGGGGAGCTTGGGGGGGCATGATGTTCTAGCCTCATTTTCTTCAGTGAACATGTTTCACAATGCAAATGGGTATGCTCACAGGGGCATGCAGAAGAAAGACATATAGCCCAAAAGCTGCTTTCAGAAGCACAGCCACCAGTGGCTCCAGTGGGAAGTGATTGGTCTTGGAATGCGCGAGACCTGAGTTCTAATCCTCCTGGGCATGTTTTTTATTTATTTTTGCTGCTTGTTCATGATTTTTAAATGTAAAAACTCTGCACTCAAAAATAAAAATGATTTGACAGACTCTTGCTGTAGCCAGCCTTTCTCACTCTTTGCCCTGGGGGAGAACAACCCAATCACCCCTTCAGCCCCTCTTACTCGTCTCACAGCACCTCCCATAAGCGAGGAATGCATCTTTTGTTGGTAGATTTCCTTCATGAGGCTTAGCTAGGCCTGCATTCCTTTTCAAAGGGCCATAGAAGAGAGCAAAAAAGGAGAAGGCAGAATAGAGCATGAAATAGGTGGAAGACAAGGGGTCAGGGGGGTTGGCAGTAAAAGAAACAGGGCCTGGCCTGGCAGAGAGTTAGAAGTTAGGGAACACAATGAGCGAGGGAGGAGGAAAGATGCCTCAGGCATTGAGCTCTCGGACTCTTCCCCACCGTACCTGCAGAAAGAGCCTTCTCCCGAATGGATACATTTGCCTGGAGAGCCCAGAACTAATTTCAGTTAGCCAGAGGGTAAACAGAGGCCAGGGAGAGGTGCACGCCCCTCCATTTGACTAGGCTTCTGGGGCTTCTGGGAGGAAAAAAGGCATCAGTATTCCAGCAAGATCATCGTCACCAAGGCCACCATCACTAGGGGATTACAGAGCATGCTGTGACACTCTCCGGGGCCTGGTTGGCCAGGCTTATGTTGAAGAGCACATATCCTAACCCTAAGCTACCTGGGTGGCTGCACCATAGGGGCTGCACCGGATATAGGGCTGTGCCCGTAAGGGCTGTGGTCGCGTTTGGGAGCGTTAGGGACGCGTGGAGGCCGCAGGGCGCAGACCTCTGCCCATTTCCCTCCAGGATTAGGCCCTGATTCTCAGGCGTGGAGCCAGCCACTCCAAAACTGGCAGAAAGCAGCCCTCTCACCCCCAGGGCAAAGAGTGGGAAAGGCTGGTTACATCAAGTGTCTTTCAAATCTTTCACTTTCGAGAGCAGAGTGTTTACATTTAGGAATCATGAACAAGCAGCAATAGGAAAGCATACAGTATCAGAGGACAGAACACTGCCCTGCGCATATCAGTACACCCCAATGACAAAGTCAAAGATTTAAATGACCTGCTTAGCTATGAGTGGCTGACACCTCACAATGATTATCATCTCTCCGTGAAGCAAAACATCCTCGGAATTGGGTTGAAAGATAGATCTAATGTGCCAAAGGAAGGCAACATGGAAATTCAGTTTCCTGCTCTCAGGGGAAGGAGGGTCGACAGCCCAATGGGTTAATGCACCTACTGCAGCCTCCTATGTGGAGCCTGCAGGCGACGCATGCAGTTGCTGGTGAGATGCTGATACAGGTTCGCCTGCTATGCAGGGGCCCGTGGTCACCTCACAGCACCTCGAGAAGGTGTCCTGTTTGAGTCCCAGGGCAATCATTGTGTCAACCATGACCCGTAGATTACACCTTTTCCCCTCGTTTTTTTCCAATCAATTGGGGCCAGAGAGACAAGCTTTTGTATGGGCCTTACCAAGGCCAGCGTGCAGAAAACAAAGGCGCAACTGTTAGTAGTAACGCAGGTATTGAAGGGGCATTAGCTGTTGGCGGATGGCGCAGGGCAATGCATACCCATTTTCAAATAAAAAAAGGTTTTTTTTTATTAAAAAAAAAATACATGCCCAGGAAATTCCAGACCTTGGATTAGAACTCAGGTCTCCAGCATTCCAAGACCAAGCACTTATCACTTGTGCCACTGGTGGTTGTGCTTCTGAGACTTGCTTTTGGGCGTATATATCTTTCTCCTGCACTCCCCTGTGAGCATACCCATTTGCGTTGTGAAACATGTTCACTGGAGCCTACAAGGATAGAACATCTGGCCCCCCCGCTCCCCCAAATACCAGCTAACTGCAGTGGCCTAGAGGTTAAGTGCTTGCATTACAGCAGCTGGGGGCCTGGGTTCGGGTCCTGCTTTCGGCACATAAACAGAATAGTTGGTCATCTCCTGGTACAGTTGGAGTGGAAGAAAGCGGAGAGGCGGGACTGTGGAAGCGAGGGAGTGCAGGCTAAAGGAAGAGGTGGGGTAGGCTAAAGGGGGAGGTAAGGTCGGATGAAGGGGTCCCTGGGGAGAAGAGGTGAGGCTGGCTGAGTCGGGGGAGGTCTAGAAGGGCATGGGGTAGGGGCCCTGGTAGAGGGAGGAAGAAAGCATAGAGGTGGGGCTGAGGAAGCCAGGAAGAAGGGGTGGTGGGGGCTGTGTAAAAGGAGAGTCCTAAGGTGGGGAAAGGGGCCATTGAGGAGGGCAGAAAAAAGGGTGCCAGTGGTGGGTGGAAAGGACAATGGGCTGACATTTTGTTCTCATCCAGCACTACCCTTTTAGCCTGCATTCCTCCTTTATTCCCTGCACTTCTCAGTCCCACCTCTATGCTTTCTTCCTCCCTCCCTCCCGCAGGGCACCTACCCCATGCCCTTCTCCCCCGACTCCGCCAGCCCCACCTCCTCTCCACAGGGACCCATGCATCCAGCCCTACCTCCCCCTTCAGCCCGCCCCACCTCACCTCACCTCACCTCCTCCCCCTCGCTTCTACCTCCCCCTTCAGCCCGCCCCACCTCACCTCCTCCTTTAGCCTGCACTCCCTCGCTTCCACAGTCCCACCCATCTGCTTGCTTCCACTGCAACTGTACAAGGAGATTACCAACTATTCCGTTTCTGTGCCGAAAGCAGGACTCAAACCCAGGCCCCCAGCGCTGTAACACAAGCACTTAACCTCTAGGCCACTGCAGTTAGCTGGTATTTGGGGGAGCTTGGGGGGGCATGATGTTCTAGCCTCATTTTCTTCAGTGAACATGTTTCACAATGCAAATGGGTATGCTCACAGGGGCATGCAGAAGAAAGACATATAGCCCAAAAGCTGCTTTCAGAAGCACAGCCACCAGTGGCTCCAGTGGGAAGTGATTGGTCTTGGAATGCGCGAGACCTGAGTTCTAATCCTCCTGGGCATGTTTTTTATTTATTTTTGCTGCTTGTTCATGATTTTTAAATGTAAAAACTCTGCACTCAAAAATAAAAATGATTTGACAGACTCTTGCTGTAGCCAGCCTTTCTCACTCTTTGCCCTGGGGGAGAACAACCCAATCACCCCTTCAGCCCCTCTTACTCGTCTCACAGCACCTCCCATAAGCGAGGAATGCATCTTTTGTTGGTAGATTTCCTTCATGAGGCTTAGCTAGGCCTGCATTCCTTTTCAAAGGGCCATAGAAGAGAGCAAAAAAGGAGAAGGCAGAATAGAGCATGAAATAGGTGGAAGACAAGGGGTCAGGGGGGTTGGCAGTAAAAGAAACAGGGCCTGGCCTGGCAGAGAGTTAGAAGTTAGGGAACACAATGAGCGAGGGAGGAGGAAAGATGCCTCAGGCATTGAGCTCTCGGACTCTTCCCCACCGTGCCTGCAGAAAGAGCCTTCTCCCGAATGGATACATTTGCCTGGAGAGCCCAGAACTAATTTCAGTTAGCCAGAGGGTAAACAGAGGCCAGGGAGAGGTGCACGCCCCTCCATTTGACTAGGCTTCTGGGGCTTCTGGGAGGAAAAAAGGCATCAGTATTCCAGCAAGATCATCGTCACCAAGGCCACCATCACTAGGGGATTACAGAGCATGCTGTGACACTCTCCGGGGCCTGGTTGGCCAGGCTTATGTTGAAGAGCACATATCCTAACCCTAAGCTACCTGGGTGGCTGCACCATAGGGGCTGCACCGGATATAGGGCTGTGCCCGTAAGGGCTGTGGTCGCGTTTGGGAGCGTTAGGGACGCGTGGAGGCCGCAGGGCGCAGACCTCTGCCCATTTCCCTCCAGGATTAGGCCCTGATTCTCAGGCGTGGAGCCAGCCACTCCAAAACTGGCAGAAAGCAGCCCTCTCACCCCCAGGGCAAAGAGTGGGAAAGGCTGGTTACATCAAGTGTCTTTCAAATCTTTCACTTTCGAGAGCAGAGTGTTTACATTTAGGAATCATGAACAAGCAGCAATAGGAAAGCATACAGTATCAGAGGACAGAACACTGCCCTGCGCATATCAGTACACCCCAATGACAAAGTCAAAGATTTAAATGACCTGCTTAGCTATGAGTGGCTGACACCTCACAATGATTATCATCTCTCCGTGAAGCAAAACATCCTCGGAATTGGGTTGAAAGATAGATCTAATGTGCCAAAGGAAGGCAACATGGAAATTCAGTTTCCTGCTCTCAGGGGAAGGAGGGTCGACAGCCCAATGGGTTAATGCACCTACTGCAGCCTCCTATGTGGAGCCTGCAGGCGACGCATGCAGTTGCTGGTGAGATGCTGATACAGGTTCGCCTGCTATGCAGGGGCCCGTGGTCACCTCACAGCACCTCGAGAAGGTGTCCTGTTTGAGTCCCAGGGCAATCATTGTGTCAACCATGACCCGTAGATTACACCTTTTCCCCTCGTTTTTTTCCAATCAATTGGGGCCAGAGAGACAAGCTTTTGTATGGGCCTTACCAAGGCCAGCGTGCAGAAAACAAAGGCGCAACTGTTAGTAGTAACGCAGGTATTGAAGGGGCATTAGCTGTTGGCGGATGGCGCAGGGCAATGCATACCCATTTTCAAATAAAAAAAGGTTTTTTTTTATTAAAAAAAAAATACATGCCCAGGAAATTCCAGACCTTGGATTAGAACTCAGGTCTCCAGCATTCCAAGACCAAGCACTTATCACTTGTGCCACTGGTGGTTGTGCTTCTGAGACTTGCTTTTGGGCGTATATATCTTTCTCCTGCACTCCCCTGTGAGCATACCCATTTGCGTTGTGAAACATGTTCACTGGAGCCTACAAGGATAGAACATCTGGCCCCCCCGCTCCCCCAAATACCAGCTAACTGCAGTGGCCTAGAGGTTAAGTGCTTGCATTACAGCAGCTGGGGGCCTGGGTTCGGGTCCTGCTTTCGGCACATAAACAGAATAGTTGGTCATCTCCTGGTACAGTTGGAGTGGAAGAAAGCGGAGAGGCGGGACTGTGGAAGCGAGGGAGTGCAGGCTAAAGGAAGAGGTGGGGTAGGCTAAAGGGGGAGGTAAGGTCGGATGAAGGGGTCCCTGGGGAGAAGAGGTGAGGCTGGCTGAGTCGGGGGAGGTCTAGAAGGGCATGGGGTAGGGGCCCTGGTAGAGGGAGGAAGAAAGCATAGAGGTGGGGCTGAGGAAGCCAGGAAGAAGGGGTGGTGGGGGCTGTGTAAAAGGAGAGTCCTAAGGTGGGGAAAGGGGCCATTGAGGAGGGCAGAAAAAAGGGTGCCAGTGGTGGGTGGAAAGGACAATGGGCTGACATTTTGTTCTCATCCAGCACTACCCTTTTAGCCTGCATTCCTCCTTTATTCCCTGCACTTCTCAGTCCCACCTCTATGCTTTCTTCCTCCCTCCCTCCCGCAGGGCACCTACCCCATGCCCTTCTCCCCCGACTCCGCCAGCCCCACCTCCTCTCCACAGGGACCCATGCATCCAGCCCTACCTCCCCCTTCAGCCCGCCCCACCTCACCTCACCTCCTCCTTTAGCCTGCACTCCCTCGCTTCTACCTCCCCCTTCAGCCCGCCCCACCTCACCTCCTCCTTTAGCCTGCACTCCCTCGCTTCCACAGTCCCACCCATCTGCTTGCTTCCACTGCAACTGTACAAGGAGATTACCAACTATTCCGTTTCTGTGCCGAAAGCAGGACTCAAACCCAGGCCCCCAGCGCTGTAACACAAGCACTTAACCTCTAGGCCACTGCAGTTAGCTGGTATTTGGGGGAGCTTGGGGGGGCATGATGTTCTAGCCTCATTTTCTTCAGTGAACATGTTTCACAATGCAAATGGGTATGCTCACAGGGGCATGCAGAAGAAAGACATATAGCCCAAAAGCTGCTTTCAGAAGCACAGCCACCAGTGGCTCCAGTGGGAAGTGATTGGTCTTGGAATGCGCGAGACCTGAGTTCTAATCCTCCTGGGCATGTTTTTTATTTATTTTTGCTGCTTGTTCATGATTTTTAAATGTAAAAACTCTGCACTCAAAAATAAAAATGATTTGACAGACTCTTGCTGTAGCCAGCCTTTCTCACTCTTTGC
Source organism: Ambystoma mexicanum (assembly GCF_040938575.1). NCBI lineage: Eukaryota > Metazoa > Chordata > Amphibia > Caudata > Ambystomatidae > Ambystoma > Ambystoma mexicanum. The sequence continues at coordinate 236,234 of NW_027182333.1, read as the reverse complement.
CCTGGGGGAGAACAACCCAATCACCCCTTCAGCCCCTCTTACTCGTCTCACAGCACCTCCCATAAGCGAGGAATGCATCTTTTGTTGGTAGATTTCCTTCATGAGGCTTAGCTAGGCCTGCATTCCTTTTCAAAGGGCCATAGAAGAGAGCAAAAAAGGAGAAGGCAGAATAGAGCATGAAATAGGTGGAAGACAAGGGGTCAGGGGGGTTGGCAGTAAAAGAAACAGGGCCTGGCCTGGCAGAGAGTTAGAAGTTAGGGAACACAATGAGCGAGGGAGGAGGAAAGATGCCTCAGGCATTGAGCTCTCGGACTCTTCCCCACCGTGCCTGCAGAAAGAGCCTTCTCCCGAATGGATACATTTGCCTGGAGAGCCCAGAACTAATTTCAGTTAGCCAGAGGGTAAACAGAGGCCAGGGAGAGGTGCACGCCCCTCCATTTGACTAGGCTTCTGGGGCTTCTGGGAGGAAAAAAGGCATCAGTATTCCAGCAAGATCATCGTCACCAAGGCCACCATCACTAGGGGATTACAGAGCATGCTGTGACACTCTCCGGGGCCTGGTTGGCCAGGCTTATGTTGAAGAGCACATATCCTAACCCTAAGCTACCTGGGTGGCTGCACCATAGGGGCTGCACCGGATATAGGGCTGTGCCCGTAAGGGCTGTGGTCGCGTTTGGGAGCGTTAGGGACGCGTGGAGGCCGCAGGGCGCAGACCTCTGCCCATTTCCCTCCAGGATTAGGCCCTGATTCTCAGGCGTGGAGCCAGCCACTCCAAAACTGGCAGAAAGCAGCCCTCTCACCCCCAGGGCAAAGAGTGGGAAAGGCTGGTTACATCAAGTGTCTTTCAAATCTTTCACTTTCGAGAGCAGAGTGTTTACATTTAGGAATCATGAACAAGCAGCAATAGGAAAGCATACAGTATCAGAGGACAGAACACTGCCCTGCGCATATCAGTACACCCCAATGACAAAGTCAAAGATTTAAATGACCTGCTTAGCTATGAGTGGCTGACACCTCACAATGATTATCATCTCTCCGTGAAGCAAAACATCCTCGGAATTGGGTTGAAAGATAGATCTAATGTGCCAAAGGAAGGCAACATGGAAATTCAGTTTCCTGCTCTCAGGGGAAGGAGGGTCGACAGCCCAATGGGTTAATGCACCTACTGCAGCCTCCTATGTGGAGCCTGCAGGCGACGCATGCAGTTGCTGGTGAGATGCTGATACAGGTTCGCCTGCTATGCAGGGGCCCGTGGTCACCTCACAGCACCTCGAGAAGGTGTCCTGTTTGAGTCCCAGGGCAATCATTGTGTCAACCATGACCCGTAGATTACACCTTTTCCCCTCGTTTTTTTCCAATCAATTGGGGCCAGAGAGACAAGCTTTTGTATGGGCCTTACCAAGGCCAGCGTGCAGAAAACAAAGGCGCAACTGTTAGTAGTAACGCAGGTATTGAAGGGGCATTAGCTGTTGGCGGATGGCGCAGGGCAATGCATACCCATTTTCAAATAAAAAAAGGTTTTTTTTTATTAAAAAAAAAATACATGCCCAGGAAATTCCAGACCTTGGATTAGAACTCAGGTCTCCAGCATTCCAAGACCAAGCACTTATCACTTGTGCCACTGGTGGTTGTGCTTCTGAGACTTGCTTTTGGGCGTATATATCTTTCTCCTGCACTCCCCTGTGAGCATACCCATTTGCGTTGTGAAACATGTTCACTGGAGCCTACAAGGATAGAACATCTGGCCCCCCCGCTCCCCCAAATACCAGCTAACTGCAGTGGCCTAGAGGTTAAGTGCTTGCATTACAGCAGCTGGGGGCCTGGGTTCGGGTCCTGCTTTCGGCACATAAACAGAATAGTTGGTCATCTCCTGGTACAGTTGGAGTGGAAGAAAGCGGAGAGGCGGGACTGTGGAAGCGAGGGAGTGCAGGCTAAAGGAAGAGGTGGGGTAGGCTAAAGGGGGAGGTAAGGTCGGATGAAGGGGTCCCTGGGGAGAAGAGGTGAGGCTGGCTGAGTCGGGGGAGGTCTAGAAGGGCATGGGGTAGGGGCCCTGGTAGAGGGAGGAAGAAAGCATAGAGGTGGGGCTGAGGAAGCCAGGAAGAAGGGGTGGTGGGGGCTGTGTAAAAGGAGAGTCCTAAGGTGGGGAAAGGGGCCATTGAGGAGGGCAGAAAAAAGGGTGCCAGTGGTGGGTGGAAAGGACAATGGGCTGACATTTTGTTCTCATCCAGCACTACCCTTTTAGCCTGCATTCCTCCTTTATTCCCTGCACTTCTCAGTCCCACCTCTATGCTTTCTTCCTCCCTCCCTCCCGCAGGGCACCTACCCCATGCCCTTCTCCCCCGACTCCGCCAGCCCCACCTCCTCTCCACAGGGACCCATGCATCCAGCCCTACCTCCCCCTTCAGCCCGCCCCACCTCACCTCACCTCACCTCCTCCCCCTCGCTTCTACCTCCCCCTTCAGCCCGCCCCACCTCACCTCCTCCTTTAGCCCGCCCCACCTCACCTCCTCCTTTAGCCTGCACTCCCTCGCTTCCACAGTCCCACCCATCTGCTTGCTTCCACTGCAACTGTACAAGGAGATTACCAACTATTCCGTTTCTGTGCCGAAAGCAGGACTCAAACCCAGGCCCCCAGCGCTGTAACACAAGCACTTAACCTCTAGGCCACTGCAGTTAGCTGGTATTTGGGGGAGCTTGGGGGGGCATGATGTTCTAGCCTCATTTTCTTCAGTGAACATGTTTCACAATGCAAATGGGTATGCTCACAGGGGCATGCAGAAGAAAGACATATAGCCCAAAAGCTGCTTTCAGAAGCACAGCCACCAGTGGCTCCAGTGGGAAGTGATTGGTCTTGGAATGCGCGAGACCTGAGTTCTAATCCTCCTGGGCATGTTTTTTATTTATTTTTGCTGCTTGTTCATGATTTTTAAATGTAAAAACTCTGCACTCAAAAATAAAAATGATTTGACAGACTCTTGCTGTAGCCAGCCTTTCTCACTCTTTGCCCTGGGGGAGAACAACCCAATCACCCCTTCAGCCCCTCTTACTCGTCTCACAGCACCTCCCATAAGCGAGGAATGCATCTTTTGTTGGTAGATTTCCTTCATGAGGCTTAGCTAGGCCTGCATTCCTTTTCAAAGGGCCATAGAAGAGAGCAAAAAAGGAGAAGGCAGAATAGAGCATGAAATAGGTGGAAGACAAGGGGTCAGGGGGGTTGGCAGTAAAAGAAACAGGGCCTGGCCTGGCAGAGAGTTAGAAGTTAGGGAACACAATGAGCGAGGGAGGAGGAAAGATGCCTCAGGCATTGAGCTCTCGGACTCTTCCCCACCGTGCCTGCAGAAAGAGCCTTCTCCCGAATGGATACATTTGCCTGGAGAGCCCAGAACTAATTTCAGTTAGCCAGAGGGTAAACAGAGGCCAGGGAGAGGTGCACGCCCCTCCATTTGACTAGGCTTCTGGGGCTTCTGGGAGGAAAAAAGGCATCAGTATTCCAGCAAGATCATCGTCACCAAGGCCACCATCACTAGGGGATTACAGAGCATGCTGTGACACTCTCCGGGGCCTGGTTGGCCAGGCTTATGTTGAAGAGCACATATCCTAACCCTAAGCTACCTGGGTGGCTGCACCATAGGGGCTGCACCGGATATAGGGCTGTGCCCGTAAGGGCTGTGGTCGCGTTTGGGAGCGTTAGGGACGCGTGGAGGCCGCAGGGCGCAGACCTCTGCCCATTTCCCTCCAGGATTAGGCCCTGATTCTCAGGCGTGGAGCCAGCCACTCCAAAACTGGCAGAAAGCAGCCCTCTCACCCCCAGGGCAAAGAGTGGGAAAGGCTGGTTACATCAAGTGTCTTTCAAATCTTTCACTTTCGAGAGCAGAGTGTTTACATTTAGGAATCATGAACAAGCAGCAATAGGAAAGCATACAGTATCAGAGGACAGAACACTGCCCTGCGCATATCAGTACACCCCAATGACAAAGTCAAAGATTTAAATGACCTGCTTAGCTATGAGTGGCTGACACCTCACAATGATTATCATCTCTCCGTGAAGCAAAACATCCTCGGAATTGGGTTGAAAGATAGATCTAATGTGCCAAAGGAAGGCAACATGGAAATTCAGTTTCCTGCTCTCAGGGGAAGGAGGGTCGACAGCCCAATGGGTTAATGCACCTACTGCAGCCTCCTATGTGGAGCCTGCAGGCGACGCATGCAGTTGCTGGTGAGATGCTGATACAGGTTCGCCTGCTATGCAGGGGCCCGTGGTCACCTCACAGCACCTCGAGAAGGTGTCCTGTTTGAGTCCCAGGGCAATCATTGTGTCAACCATGACCCGTAGATTACACCTTTTCCCCTCGTTTTTTTCCAATCAATTGGGGCCAGAGAGACAAGCTTTTGTATGGGCCTTACCAAGGCCAGCGTGCAGAAAACAAAGGCGCAACTGTTAGTAGTAACGCAGGTATTGAAGGGGCATTAGCTGTTGGCGGATGGCGCAGGGCAATGCATACCCATTTTCAAATAAAAAAAGGTTTTTTTTTATTAAAAAAAAAATACATGCCCAGGAAATTCCAGACCTTGGATTAGAACTCAGGTCTCCAGCATTCCAAGACCAAGCACTTATCACTTGTGCCACTGGTGGTTGTGCTTCTGAGACTTGCTTTTGGGCGTATATATCTTTCTCCTGCACTCCCCTGTGAGCATACCCATTTGCGTTGTGAAACATGTTCACTGGAGCCTACAAGGATAGAACATCTGGCCCCCCCGCTCCCCCAAATACCAGCTAACTGCAGTGGCCTAGAGGTTAAGTGCTTGCATTACAGCAGCTGGGGGCCTGGGTTCGGGTCCTGCTTTCGGCACATAAACAGAATAGTTGGTCATCTCCTGGTACAGTTGGAGTGGAAGAAAGCGGAGAGGCGGGACTGTGGAAGCGAGGGAGTGCAGGCTAAAGGAAGAGGTGGGGTAGGCTAAAGGGGGAGGTAAGGTCGGATGAAGGGGTCCCTGGGGAGAAGAGGTGAGGCTGGCTGAGTCGGGGGAGGTCTAGAAGGGCATGGGGTAGGGGCCCTGGTAGAGGGAGGAAGAAAGCATAGAGGTGGGGCTGAGGAAGCCAGGAAGAAGGGGTGGTGGGGGCTGTGTAAAAGGAGAGTCCTAAGGTGGGGAAAGGGGCCATTGAGGAGGGCAGAAAAAAGGGTGCCAGTGGTGGGTGGAAAGGACAATGGGCTGACATTTTGTTCTCATCCAGCACTACCCTTTTAGCCTGCATTCCTCCTTTATTCCCTGCACTTCTCAGTCCCACCTCTATGCTTTCTTCCTCCCTCCCTCCCGCAGGGCACCTACCCCATGCCCTTCTCCCCCGACTCCGCCAGCCCCACCTCCTCTCCACAGGGACCCATGCATCCAGCCCTACCTCCCCCTTCAGCCCGCCCCACCTCACCTCACCTCCTCCTTTAGCCTGCACTCCCTCGCTTCTACCTCCCCCTTCAGCCCGCCCCACCTCACCTCCTCCTTTAGCCTGCACTCCCTCGCTTCCACAGTCCCACCCATCTGCTTGCTTCCACTGCAACTGTACAAGGAGATTACCAACTATTCCGTTTCTGTGCCGAAAGCAGGACTCAAACCCAGGCCCCCAGCGCTGTAACACAAGCACTTAACCTCTAGGCCACTGCAGTTAGCTGGTATTTGGGGGAGCTTGGGGGGGCATGATGTTCTAGCCTCATTTTCTTCAGTGAACATGTTTCACAATGCAAATGGGTATGCTCACAGGGGCATGCAGAAGAAAGACATATAGCCCAAAAGCTGCTTTCAGAAGCACAGCCACCAGTGGCTCCAGTGGGAAGTGATTGGTCTTGGAATGCGCGAGACCTGAGTTCTAATCCTCCTGGGCATGTTTTTTATTTATTTTTGCTGCTTGTTCATGATTTTTAAATGTAAAAACTCTGCACTCAAAAATAAAAATGATTTGACAGACTCTTGCTGTAGCCAGCCTTTCTCACTCTTTGCCCTGGGGGAGAACAACCCAATCACCCCTTCAGCCCCTCTTACTCGTCTCACAGCACCTCCCATAAGCGAGGAATGCATCTTTTGTTGGTAGATTTCCTTCATGAGGCTTAGCTAGGCCTGCATTCCTTTTCAAAGGGCCATAGAAGAGAGCAAAAAAGGAGAAGGCAGAATAGAGCATGAAATAGGTGGAAGACAAGGGGTCAGGGGGGTTGGCAGTAAAAGAAACAGGGCCTGGCCTGGCAGAGAGTTAGAAGTTAGGGAACACAATGAGCGAGGGAGGAGGAAAGATGCCTCAGGCATTGAGCTCTCGGACTCTTCCCCACCGTGCCTGCAGAAAGAGCCTTCTCCCGAATGGATACATTTGCCTGGAGAGCCCAGAACTAATTTCAGTTAGCCAGAGGGTAAACAGAGGCCAGGGAGAGGTGCACGCCCCTCCATTTGACTAGGCTTCTGGGGCTTCTGGGAGGAAAAAAGGCATCAGTATTCCAGCAAGATCATCGTCACCAAGGCCACCATCACTAGGGGATTACAGAGCATGCTGTGACACTCTCCGGGGCCTGGTTGGCCAGGCTTATGTTGAAGAGCACATATCCTAACCCTAAGCTACCTGGGTGGCTGCACCATAGGGGCTGCACCGGATATAGGGCTGTGCCCGTAAGGGCTGTGGTCGCGTTTGGGAGCGTTAGGGACGCGTGGAGGCCGCAGGGCGCAGACCTCTGCCCATTTCCCTCCAGGATTAGGCCCTGATTCTCAGGCGTGGAGCCAGCCACTCCAAAACTGGCAGAAAGCAGCCCTCTCACCCCCAGGGCAAAGAGTGGGAAAGGCTGGTTACATCAAGTGTCTTTCAAATCTTTCACTTTCGAGAGCAGAGTGTTTACATTTAGGAATCATGAACAAGCAGCAATAGGAAAGCATACAGTATCAGAGGACAGAACACTGCCCTGCGCATATCAGTACACCCCAATGACAAAGTCAAAGATTTAAATGACCTGCTTAGCTATGAGTGGCTGACACCTCACAATGATTATCATCTCTCCGTGAAGCAAAACATCCTCGGAATTGGGTTGAAAGATAGATCTAATGTGCCAAAGGAAGGCAACATGGAAATTCAGTTTCCTGCTCTCAGGGGAAGGAGGGTCGACTGCCCAATGGGTTAATGCACCTACTGCAGCCTCCTATGTGGAGCCTGCAGGCGACGCATGCAGTTGCTGGTGAGATGCTGATACAGGTTCGCCTGCTATGCAGGGGCCCGTGGTCACCTCACAGCACCTCGAGAAGGTGTCCTGTTTGAGTCCCAGGGCAATCATTGTGTCAACCATGACCCGTAGATTACACCTTTTCCCCTCGTTTTTTTCCAATCAATTGGGGCCAGAGAGACAAGCTTTTGTATGGGCCTTACCAAGGCCAGCGTGCAGAAAACAAAGGCGCAACTGTTAGTAGTAACGCAGGTATTGAAGGGGCATTAGCTGTTGGCGGATGGCGCAGGGCAATGCATACCCATTTTCAAATAAAAAAAGGTTTTTTTTTATTAAAAAAAAAATACATGCCCAGGAAATTCCAGACCTTGGATTAGAACTCAGGTCTCCAGCATTCCAAGACCAAGCACTTATCACTTGTGCCACTGGTGGTTGTGCTTCTGAGACTTGCTTTTGGGCGTATATATCTTTCTCCTGCACTCCCCTGTGAGCATACCCATTTGCGTTGTGAAACATGTTCACTGGAGCCTACAAGGATAGAACATCTGGCCCCCCCGCTCCCCCAAATACCAGCTAACTGCAGTGGCCTAGAGGTTAAGTGCTTGCATTACAGCAGCTGGGGGCCTGGGTTCGGGTCCTGCTTTCGGCACATAAACAGAATAGTTGGTCATCTCCTGGTACAGTTGGAGTGGAAGAAAGCGGAGAGGCGGGACTGTGGAAGCGAGGGAGTGCAGGCTAAAGGAAGAGGTGGGGTAGGCTAAAGGGGGAGGTAAGGTCGGATGAAGGGGTCCCTGGGGAGAAGAGGTGAGGCTGGCTGAGTCGGGGGAGGTCTAGAAGGGCATGGGGTAGGGGCCCTGGTAGAGGGAGGAAGAAAGCATAGAGGTGGGGCTGAGGAAGCCAGGAAGAAGGGGTGGTGGGGGCTGTGTAAAAGGAGAGTCCTAAGGTGGGGAAAGGGGCCATTGAGGAGGGCAGAAAAAAGGGTGCCAGTGGTGGGTGGAAAGGACAATGGGCTGACATTTTGTTCTCATCCAGCACTACCCTTTTAGCCTGCATTCCTCCTTTATTCCCTGCACTTCTCAGTCCCACCTCTATGCTTTCTTCCTCCCTCCCTCCCGCAGGGCACCTACCCCATGCCCTTCTCCCCCGACTCCGCCAGCCCCACCTCCTCTCCACAGGGACCCATGCATCCAGCCCTACCTCCCCCTTCAGCCCGCCCCACCTCACCTCACCTCACCTCCTCCCCCTCGCTTCTACCTCCCCCTTCAGCCCGCCCCACCTCACCTCCTCCTTTAGCCCGCCCCACCTCACCTCCTCCTTTAGCCTGCACTCCCTCGCTTCCACAGTCCCACCCATCTGCTTGCTTCCACTGCAACTGTACAAGGAGATTACCAACTATTCCGTTTCTGTGCCGAAAGCAGGACTCAAACCCAGGCCCCCAGCGCTGTAACACAAGCACTTAACCTCTAGGCCACTGCAGTTAGCTGGTATTTGGGGGAGCTTGGGGGGGCATGATGTTCTAGCCTCATTTTCTTCAGTGAACATGTTTCACAATGCAAATGGGTATGCTCACAGGGGCATGCAGAAGAAAGACATATAGCCCAAAAGCTGCTTTCAGAAGCACAGCCACCAGTGGCTCCAGTGGGAAGTGATTGGTCTTGGAATGCGCGAGACCTGAGTTCTAATCCTCCTGGGCATGTTTTTTATTTATTTTTGCTGCTTGTTCATGATTTTTAAATGTAAAAACTCTGCACTCAAAAATAAAAATGATTTGACAGACTCTTGCTGTAGCCAGCCTTTCTCACTCTTTGCCCTGGGGGAGAACAACCCAATCACCCCTTCAGCCCCTCTTACTCGTCTCACAGCACCTCCCATAAGCGAGGAATGCATCTTTTGTTGGTAGATTTCCTTCATGAGGCTTAGCTAGGCCTGCATTCCTTTTCAAAGGGCCATAGAAGAGAGCAAAAAAGGAGAAGGCAGAATAGAGCATGAAATAGGTGGAAGACAAGGGGTCAGGGGGGTTGGCAGTAAAAGAAACAGGGCCTGGCCTGGCAGAGAGTTAGAAGTTAGGGAACACAATGAGCGAGGGAGGAGGAAAGATGCCTCAGGCATTGAGCTCTCGGACTCTTCCCCACCGTGCCTGCAGAAAGAGCCTTCTCCCGAATGGATACATTTGCCTGGAGAGCCCAGAACTAATTTCAGTTAGCCAGAGGGTAAACAGAGGCCAGGGAGAGGTGCACGCCCCTCCATTTGACTAGGCTTCTGGGGCTTCTGGGAGGAAAAAAGGCATCAGTATTCCAGCAAGATCATCGTCACCAAGGCCACCATCACTAGGGGATTACAGAGCATGCTGTGACACTCTCCGGGGCCTGGTTGGCCAGGCTTATGTTGAAGAGCACATATCCTAACCCTAAGCTACCTGGGTGGCTGCACCATAGGGGCTGCACCGGATATAGGGCTGTGCCCGTAAGGGCTGTGGTCGCGTTTGGGAGCGTTAGGGACGCGTGGAGGCCGCAGGGCGCAGACCTCTGCCCATTTCCCTCCAGGATTAGGCCCTGATTCTCAGGCGTGGAGCCAGCCACTCCAAAACTGGCAGAAAGCAGCCCTCTCACCCCCAGGGCAAAGAGTGGGAAAGGCTGGTTACATCAAGTGTCTTTCAAATCTTTCACTTTCGAGAGCAGAGTGTTTACATTTAGGAATCATGAACAAGCAGCAATAGGAAAGCATACAGTATCAGAGGACAGAACACTGCCCTGCGCATATCAGTACACCCCAATGACAAAGTCAAAGATTTAAATGACCTGCTTAGCTATGAGTGGCTGACACCTCACAATGATTATCATCTCTCCGTGAAGCAAAACATCCTCGGAATTGGGTTGAAAGATAGATCTAATGTGCCAAAGGAAGGCAACATGGAAATTCAGTTTCCTGCTCTCAGGGGAAGGAGGGTCGACAGCCCAATGGGTTAATGCACCTACTGCAGCCTCCTATGTGGAGCCTGCAGGCGACGCATGCAGTTGCTGGTGAGATGCTGATACAGGTTCGCCTGCTATGCAGGGGCCCGTGGTCACCTCACAGCACCTCGAGAAGGTGTCCTGTTTGAGTCCCAGGGCAATCATTGTGTCAACCATGACCCGTAGATTACACCTTTTCCCCTCGTTTTTTTCCAATCAATTGGGGCCAGAGAGACAAGCTTTTGTATGGGCCTTACCAAGGCCAGCGTGCAGAAAACAAAGGCGCAACTGTTAGTAGTAACGCAGGTATTGAAGGGGCATTAGCTGTTGGCGGATGGCGCAGGGCAATGCATACCCATTTTCAAATAAAAAAAGGTTTTTTTTTATTAAAAAAAAAATACATGCCCAGGAAATTCCAGACCTTGGATTAGAACTCAGGTCTCCAGCATTCCAAGACCAAGCACTTATCACTTGTGCCACTGGTGGTTGTGCTTCTGAGACTTGCTTTTGGGCGTATATATCTTTCTCCTGCACTCCCCTGTGAGCATACCCATTTGCGTTGTGAAACATGTTCACTGGAGCCTACAAGGATAGAACATCTGGCCCCCCCGCTCCCCCAAATACCAGCTAACTGCAGTGGCCTAGAGGTTAAGTGCTTGCATTACAGCAGCTGGGGGCCTGGGTTCGGGTCCTGCTTTCGGCACATAAACAGAATAGTTGGTCATCTCCTGGTACAGTTGGAGTGGAAGAAAGCGGAGAGGCGGGACTGTGGAAGCGAGGGAGTGCAGGCTAAAGGAAGAGGTGGGGTAGGCTAAAGGGGGAGGTAAGGTCGGATGAAGGGGTCCCTGGGGAGAAGAGGTGAGGCTGGCTGAGTCGGGGGAGGTCTAGAAGGGCATGGGGTAGGGGCCCTGGTAGAGGGAGGAAGAAAGCATAGAGGTGGGGCTGAGGAAGCCAGGAAGAAGGGGTGGTGGGGGCTGTGTAAAAGGAGAGTCCTAAGGTGGGGAAAGGGGCCATTGAGGAGGGCAGAAAAAAGGGTGCCAGTGGTGGGTGGAAAGGACAATGGGCTGACATTTTGTTCTCATCCAGCACTACCCTTTTAGCCTGCATTCCTCCTTTATTCCCTGCACTTCTCAGTCCCACCTCTATGCTTTCTTCCTCCCTCCCTCCCGCAGGGCACCTACCCCATGCCCTTCTCCCCCGACTCCGCCAGCCCCACCTCCTCTCCACAGGGACCCATGCATCCAGCCCTACCTCCCCCTTCAGCCCGCCCCACCTCACCTCCTCCTTTAGCCTGCACTCCCTCGCTTCTACCTCCCCCTTCAGCCCGCCCCACCTCACCTCCTCCTTTAGCCTGCACTCCCTCGCTTCCACAGTCCCACCCATCTGCTTGCTTCCACTGCAACTGTACAAGGAGATTACCAACTATTCCGTTTCTGTGCCGAAAGCAGGACTCAAACCCAGGCCCCCAGCGCTGTAACACAAGCACTTAACCTCTAGGCCACTGCAGTTAGCTGGTATTTGGGGGAGCTTGGGGGGGCATGATGTTCTAGCCTCATTTTCTTCAGTGAACATGTTTCACAATGCAAATGGGTATGCTCACAGGGGCATGCAGAAGAAAGACATATAGCCCAAAAGCTGCTTTCAGAAGCACAGCCACCAGTGGCTCCAGTGGGAAGTGATTGGTCTTGGAATGCGCGAGACCTGAGTTCTAATCCTCCTGGGCATGTTTTTTATTTATTTTTGCTGCTTGTTCATGATTTTTAAATGTAAAAACTCTGCACTCAAAAATAAAAATGATTTGACAGACTCTTGCTGTAGCCAGCCTTTCTCACTCTTTGCCCTGGGGGAGAACAACCCAATCACCCCTTCAGCCCCTCTTACTCGTCTCACAGCACCTCCCATAAGCGAGGAATGCATCTTTTGTTGGTAGATTTCCTTCATGAGGCTTAGCTAGGCCTGCATTCCTTTTCAAAGGGCCATAGAAGAGAGCAAAAAAGGAGAAGGCAGAATAGAGCATGAAATAGGTGGAAGACAAGGGGTCAGGGGGGTTGGCAGTAAAAGAAACAGGGCCTGGCCTGGCAGAGAGTTAGAAGTTAGGGAACACAATGAGCGAGGGAGGAGGAAAGATGCCTCAGGCATTGAGCTCTCGGACTCTTCCCCACCGTGCCTGCAGAAAGAGCCTTCTCCCGAATGGATACATTTGCCTGGAGAGCCCAGAACTAATTTCAGTTAGCCAGAGGGTAAACAGAGGCCAGGGAGAGGTGCACGCCCCTCCATTTGACTAGGCTTCTGGGGCTTCTGGGAGGAAAAAAGGCATCAGTATTCCAGCAAGATCATCGTCACCAAGGCCACCATCACTAGGGGATTACAGAGCATGCTGTGACACTCTCCGGGGCCTGGTTGGCCAGGCTTATGTTGAAGAGCACATATCCTAACCCTAAGCTACCTGGGTGGCTGCACCATAGGGGCTGCACCGGATATAGGGCTGTGCCCGTAAGGGCTGTGGTCGCGTTTGGGAGCGTTAGGGACGCGTGGAGGCCGCAGGGCGCAGACCTCTGCCCATTTCCCTCCAGGATTAGGCCCTGATTCTCAGGCGTGGAGCCAGCCACTCCAAAACTGGCAGAAAGCAGCCCTCTCACCCCCAGGGCAAAGAGTGGGAAAGGCTGGTTACATCAAGTGTCTTTCAAATCTTTCACTTTCGAGAGCAGAGTGTTTACATTTTGGAATCATGAACAAGCAGCAATAGGAAAGCATACAGTATCAGAGGACAGAACACTGCCCTGCGCATATCAGTACACCCCAATGACAAAGTCAAAGATTTAAATGACTTGCTTAGCTATGAGTGGCTGACACCTCACAATGATTATCATCTCTCCGTGAAGCAAAACATCCTCGGAATTGGGTTGAAAGATAGATCTAATGTGCCAAAGGAAGGCAACATGGAAATTCAGTTTCCTGCTCTCAGGGGAAGGAGGGTCGACAGCCCAATGGGTTAATGCACCTACTGCAGCCTCCTATGTGGAGCCTGCAGGCGACGCATGCAGTTGCTGGTGAGATGCTGATACAGGTTCGCCTGCTATGCAGGGGCCCGTGGTCACCTCACAGCACCTCGAGAAGGTGTCCTGTTTGAGTCCCAGGGCAATCATTGTGTCAACCATGACCCGTAGATTACACCTTTTCCCCTCGTTTTTTTCCAATCAATTGGGGCCAGAGAGACAAGCTTTTGTATGGGCCTTACCAAGGCCAGCGTGCAGAAAACAAAGGCGCAACTGTTAGTAGTAACGCAGGTATTGAAGGGGCATTAGCTGTTGGCGGATGGCGCAGGGCAATGCATACCCATTTTCAAATAAAAAAAGGTTTTTTTTTATTAAAAAAAAAATACATGCCCAGGAAATTCCAGACCTTGGATTAGAACTCAGGTCTCCAGCATTCCAAGACCAAGCACTTATCACTTGTGCCACTGGTGGTTGTGCTTCTGACACTTGCTTTTGGGCGTATATATCTTTCTCCTGCACTCCCCTGTGAGCATACCCATTTGCGTTGTGAAACATGTTCACTGGAGCCTACAAGGATAGAACATCTGGCCCCCCCGCTCCCCCAAATACCAGCTAACTGCAGTGGCCTAGAGGTTAAGTGCTTGCATTACAGCAGCTGGGGGCCTGGGTTCGGGTCCTGCTTTCGGCACATAAACAGAATAGTTGGTCATCTCCTGGTACAGTTGGAGTGGAAGAAAGCGGAGAGGCGGGACTGTGGAAGCGAGGGAGTGCAGGCTAAAGGAAGAGGTGGGGTAGGCTAAAGGGGGAGGTAAGGTCGGATGAAGGGGTCCCTGGGGAGAAGAGGTGAGGCTGGCTGAGTCGGGGGAGGTCTAGAAGGGCATGGGGTAGGGGCCCTGGTAGAGGGAGGAAGAAAGCATAGAGGTGGGGCTGAGGAAGCCAGGAAGAAGGGGTGGTGGGGGCTGTGTAAAAGGAGAGTCCTAAGGTGGGGAAAGGGGCCATTGAGGAGGGCAGAAAAAAGGGTGCCAGTGGTGGGTGGAAAGGACAATGGGCTGACATTTTGTTCTCATCCAGCACTACCCTTTTAGCCTGCATTCCTCCTTTATTCCCTGCACTTCTCAGTCCCACCTCTATGCTTTCTTCCTCCCTCCCTCCCGCAGGGCACCTACCCCATGCCCTTCTCCCCCGACTCCGCCAGCCCCACCTCCTCTCCACAGGGACCCATGCATCCAGCCCTACCTCCCCCTTCAGCCCGCCCCACCTCACCTCACCTCCTCCTTTAGCCTGCACTCCCTCGCTTCTACCTCCCCCTTCAGCCCGCCCCACCTCACCTCCTCCTTTAGCCTGCACTCCCTCGCTTCCACAGTCCCACCCATCTGCTTGCTTCCACTGCAACTGTACAAGGAGATTACCAACTATTCCGTTTCTGTGCCGAAAGCAGGACTCAAACCCAGGCCCCCAGCGCTGTAACACAAGCACTTAACCTCTAGGCCACTGCAGTTAGCTGGTATTTGGGGGAGCTTGGGGGGGCATGATGTTCTAGCCTCATTTTCTTCAGTGAACATGTTTCACAATGCAAATGGGTATGCTCACAGGGGCATGCAGAAGAAAGACATATAGCCCAAAAGCTGCTTTCAGAAGCACAGCCACCAGTGGCTCCAGTGGGAAGTGATTGGTCTTGGAATGCGCGAGACCTGAGTTCTAATCCTCCTGGGCATGTTTTTTATTTATTTTTGCTGCTTGTTCATGATTTTTAAATGTAAAAACTCTGCACTCAAAAATAAAAATGATTTGACAGACTCTTGCTGTAGCCAGCCTTTCTCACTCTTTGCCCTGGGGGAGAACAACCCAATCACCCCTTCAGCCCCTCTTACTCGTCTCACAGCACCTCCCATAAGCGAGGAATGCATCTTTTGTTGGTAGATTTCCTTCATGAGGCTTAGCTAGGCCTGCATTCCTTTTCAAAGGGCCATAGAAGAGAGCAAAAAAGGAGAAGGCAGAATAGAGCATGAAATAGGTGGAAGACAAGGGGTCAGGGGGGTTGGCAGTAAAAGAAACAGGGCCTGGCCTGGCAGAGAGTTAGAAGTTAGGGAACACAATGAGCGAGGGAGGAGGAAAGATGCCTCAGGCATTGAGCTCTCGGACTCTTCCCCACCGTGCCTGCAGAAAGAGCCTTCTCCCGAATGGATACATTTGCCTGGAGAGCCCAGAACTAATTTCAGTTAGCCAGAGGGTAAACAGAGGCCAGGGAGAGGTGCACGCCCCTCCATTTGACTAGGCTTCTGGGGCTTCTGGGAGGAAAAAAGGCATCAGTATTCCAGCAAGATCATCGTCACCAAGGCCACCATCACTAGGGGATTACAGAGCATGCTGTGACACTCTCCGGGGCCTGGTTGGCCAGGCTTATGTTGAAGAGCACATATCCTAACCCTAAGCTACCTGGGTGGCTGCACCATAGGGGCTGCACCGGATATAGGGCTGTGCCCGTAAGGGCTGTGGTCGCGTTTGGGAGCGTTAGGGACGCGTGGAGGCCGCAGGGCGCAGACCTCTGCCCATTTCCCTCCAGGATTAGGCCCTGATTCTCAGGCGTGGAGCCAGCCACTCCAAAACTGGCAGAAAGCAGCCCTCTCACCCCCAGGGCAAAGAGTGGGAAAGGCTGGTTACATCAAGTGTCTTTCAAATCTTTCACTTTCGAGAGCAGAGTGTTTACATTTAGGAATCATGAACAAGCAGCAATAGGAAAGCATACAGTATCAGAGGACAGAACACTGCCCTGCGCATATCAGTACACCCCAATGACAAAGTCAAAGATTTAAATGACCTGCTTAGCTATGAGTGGCTGACACCTCACAATGATTATCATCTCTCCGTGAAGCAAAACATCCTCGGAATTGGGTTGAAAGATAGATCTAATGTGCCAAAGGAAGGCAACATGGAAATTCAGTTTCCTGCTCTCAGGGGAAGGAGGGTCGACAGCCCAATGGGTTAATGCACCTACTGCAGCCTCCTATGTGGAGCCTGCAGGCGACGCATGCAGTTGCTGGTGAGATGCTGATACAGGTTCGCCTGCTATGCAGGGGCCCGTGGTCACCTCACAGCACCTCGAGAAGGTGTCCTGTTTGAGTCCCAGGGCAATCATTGTGTCAACCATGACCCGTAGATTACACCTTTTCCCCTCGTTTTTTTCCAATCAATTGGGGCCAGAGAGACAAGCTTTTGTATGGGCCTTACCAAGGCCAGCGTGCAGAAAACAAAGGCGCAACTGTTAGTAGTAACGCAGGTATTGAAGGGGCATTAGCTGTTGGCGGATGGCGCAGGGCAATGCATACCCATTTTCAAATAAAAAAAGGTTTTTTTTTATTAAAAAAAAAATACATGCCCAGGAAATTCCAGACCTTGGATTAGAACTCAGGTCTCCAGCATTCCAAGACCAAGCACTTATCACTTGTGCCACTGGTGGTTGTGCTTCTGAGACTTGCTTTTGGGCGTATATATCTTTCTCCTGCACTCCCCTGTGAGCATACCCATTTGCGTTGTGAAACATGTTCACTGGAGCCTACAAGGATAGAACATCTGGCCCCCCCGCTCCCCCAAATACCAGCTAACTGCAGTGGCCTAGAGGTTAAGTGCTTGCATTACAGCAGCTGGGGGCCTGGGTTCGGGTCCTGCTTTCGGCACATAAACAGAATAGTTGGTCATCTCCTGGTACAGTTGGAGTGGAAGAAAGCGGAGAGGCGGGACTGTGGAAGCGAGGGAGTGCAGGCTAAAGGAAGAGGTGGGGTAGGCTAAAGGGGGAGGTAAGGTCGGATGAAGGGGTCCCTGGGGAGAAGAGGTGAGGCTGGCTGAGTCGGGGGAGGTCTAGAAGGGCATGGGGTAGGGGCCCTGGTAGAGGGAGGAAGAAAGCATAGAGGTGGGGCTGAGGAAGCCAGGAAGAAGGGGTGGTGGGGGCTGTGTAAAAGGAGAGTCCTAAGGTGGGGAAAGGGGCCATTGAGGAGGGCAGAAAAAAGGGTGCCAGTGGTGGGTGGAAAGGACAATGGGCTGACATTTTGTTCTCATCCAGCACTACCCTTTTAGCCTGCATTCCTCCTTTATTCCCTGCACTTCTCAGTCCCACCTCTATGCTTTCTTCCTCCCTCCCTCCCGCAGGGCACCTACCCCATGCCCTTCTCCCCCGACTCCGCCAGCCCCACCTCCTCTCCACAGGGACCCATGCATCCAGCCCTACCTCCCCCTTCAGCCCGCCCCACCTCACCTCACCTCACCTCCTCCTTTAGCCTGCACTCCCTCGCTTCTACCTCCCCCTTCAGCCCGCCCCACCTCACCTCCTCCTTTAGCCTGCACTCCCTCGCTTCCACAGTCCCACCCATCTGCTTGCTTCCACTGCAACTGTACAAGGAGATTACCAACTATTCCGTTTCTGTGCCGAAAGCAGGACTCAAACCCAGGCCCCCAGCGCTGTAACACAAGCACTTAACCTCTAGGCCACTGCAGTTAGCTGGTATTTGGGGGAGCTTGGGGGGGCATGATGTTCTAGCCTCATTTTCTTCAGTGAACATGTTTCACAATGCAAATGGGTATGCTCACAGGGGCATGCAGAAGAAAGACATATAGCCCAAAAGCTGCTTTCAGAAGCACAGCCACCAGTGGCTCCAGTGGGAAGTGATTGGTCTTGGAATGCGCGAGACCTGAGTTCTAATCCTCCTGGGCATGTTTTTTATTTATTTTTGCTGCTTGTTCATGATTTTTAAATGTAAAAACTCTGCACTCAAAAATAAAAATGATTTGACAGACTCTTGCTGTAGCCAGCCTTTCTCACTCTTTGCCCTGGGGGAGAACAACCCAATCACCCCTTCAGCCCCTCTTACTCGTCTCACAGCACCTCCCATAAGCGAGGAATGCATCTTTTGTTGGTAGATTTCCTTCATGAGGCTTAGCTAGGCCTGCATTCCTTTTCAAAGGGCCATAGAAGAGAGCAAAAAAGGAGAAGGCAGAATAGAGCATGAAATAGGTGGAAGACAAGGGGTCAGGGGGGTTGGCAGTAAAAGAAACAGGGCCTGGCCTGGCAGAGAGTTAGAAGTTAGGGAACACAATGAGCGAGGGAGGAGGAAAGATGCCTCAGGCATTGAGCTCTCGGACTCTTCCCCACCGTGCCTGCAGAAAGAGCCTTCTCCCGAATGGATACATTTGCCTGGAGAGCCCAGAACTAATTTCAGTTAGCCAGAGGGTAAACAGAGGCCAGGGAGAGGTGCACGCCCCTCCATTTGACTAGGCTTCTGGGGCTTCTGGGAGGAAAAAAGGCATCAGTATTCCAGCAAGATCATCGTCACCAAGGCCACCATCACTAGGGGATTACAGAGCATGCTGTGACACTCTCCGGGGCCTGGTTGGCCAGGCTTATGTTGAAGAGCACATATCCTAACCCTAAGCTACCTGGGTGGCTGCACCATAGGGGCTGCACCGGATATAGGGCTGTGCCCGTAAGGGCTGTGGTCGCGTTTGAGAGCGTTAGGGACGCGTGGAGGCCGCAGGGCGCAGACCTCTGCCCATTTCCCTCCAGGATTAGGCCCTGATTCTCAGGCGTGGAGCCAGCCACTCCAAAACTGGCAGAAAGCAGCCCTCTCACCCCCAGGGCAAAGAGTGGGAAAGGCTGGTTACATCAAGTGTCTTTCAAATCTTTCACTTTCGAGAGCAGAGTGTTTACATTTAGGAATCATGAACAAGCAGCAATAGGAAAGCATACAGTATCAGAGGACAGAACACTGCCCTGCGCATATCAGTACACCCCAATGACAAAGTCAAAGATTTAAATGACCTGCTTAGCTATGAGTGGCTGACACCTCACAATGATTATCATCTCTCCGTGAAGCAAAACATCCTCGGAATTGGGTTGAAAGATAGATCTAATGTGCCAAAGGAAGGCAACATGGAAATTCAGTTTCCTGCTCTCAGGGGAAGGAGGGTCGACAGCCCAATGGGTTAATGCACCTACTGCAGCCTCCTATGTGGAGCCTGCAGGCGACGCAT
Organism: Ambystoma mexicanum; assembly: GCF_040938575.1. Classification (NCBI taxonomy): domain Eukaryota; kingdom Metazoa; phylum Chordata; class Amphibia; order Caudata; family Ambystomatidae; genus Ambystoma; species Ambystoma mexicanum. Next base: position 217,079 of record NW_027182333.1, on the reverse strand, counting down.
GCAGTTGCTGGTGAGATGCTGATACAGGTTCGCCTGCTATGCAGGGGCCCGTGGTCACCTCACAGCACCTCGAGAAGGTGTCCTGTTTGAGTCCCAGGGCAATCATTGTGTCAACCATGACCCGTAGATTACACCTTTTCCCCTCGTTTTTTTCCAATCAATTGGGGCCAGAGAGACAAGCTTTTGTATGGGCCTTACCAAGGCCAGCGTGCAGAAAACAAAGGCGCAACTGTTAGTAGTAACGCAGGTATTGAAGGGGCATTAGCTGTTGGCGGATGGCGCAGGGCAATGCATACCCATTTTCAAATAAAAAAAGGTTTTTTTTTATTAAAAAAAAAATACATGCCCAGGAAATTCCAGACCTTGGATTAGAACTCAGGTCTCCAGCATTCCAAGACCAAGCACTTATCACTTGTGCCACTGGTGGTTGTGCTTCTGAGACTTGCTTTTGGGCGTATATATCTTTCTCCTGCACTCCCCTGTGAGCATACCCATTTGCGTTGTGAAACATGTTCACTGGAGCCTACAAGGATAGAACATCTGGCCCCCCCGCTCCCCCAAATACCAGCTAACTGCAGTGGCCTAGAGGTTAAGTGCTTGCATTACAGCAGCTGGGGGCCTGGGTTCGGGTCCTGCTTTCGGCACATAAACAGAATAGTTGGTCATCTCCTGGTACAGTTGGAGTGGAAGAAAGCGGAGAGGCGGGACTGTGGAAGCGAGGGAGTGCAGGCTAAAGGAAGAGGTGGGGTAGGCTAAAGGGGGAGGTAAGGTCGGATGAAGGGGTCCCTGGGGAGAAGAGGTGAGGCTGGCTGAGTCGGGGGAGGTCTAGAAGGGCATGGGGTAGGGGCCCTGGTAGAGGGAGGAAGAAAGCATAGAGGTGGGGCTGAGGAAGCCAGGAAGAAGGGGTGGTGGGGGCTGTGTAAAAGGAGAGTCCTAAGGTGGGGAAAGGGGCCATTGAGGAGGGCAGAAAAAAGGGTGCCAGTGGTGGGTGGAAAGGACAATGGGCTGACATTTTGTTCTCATCCAGCACTACCCTTTTAGCCTGCATTCCTCCTTTATTCCCTGCACTTCTCAGTCCCACCTCTATGCTTTCTTCCTCCCTCCCTCCCGCAGGGCACCTACCCCATGCCCTTCTCCCCCGACTCCGCCAGCCCCACCTCCTCTCCACAGGGACCCATGCATCCAGCCCTACCTCCCCCTTCAGCCCGCCCCACCTCACCTCCTCCTTTAGCCTGCACTCCCTCGCTTCTACCTCCCCCTTCAGCCCGCCCCACCTCACCTCCTCCTTTAGCCTGCACTCCCTCGCTTCCACAGTCCCACCCATCTGCTTGCTTCCACTGCAACTGTACAAGGAGATTACCAACTATTCCGTTTCTGTGCCGAAAGCAGGACTCAAACCCAGGCCCCCAGCGCTGTAACACAAGCACTTAACCTCTAGGCCACTGCAGTTAGCTGGTATTTGGGGGAGCTTGGGGGGGCATGATGTTCTAGCCTCATTTTCTTCAGTGAACATGTTTCACAATGCAAATGGGTATGCTCACAGGGGCATGCAGAAGAAAGACATATAGCCCAAAAGCTGCTTTCAGAAGCACAGCCACCAGTGGCTCCAGTGGGAAGTGATTGGTCTTGGAATGCGCGAGACCTGAGTTCTAATCCTCCTGGGCATGTTTTTTATTTATTTTTGCTGCTTGTTCATGATTTTTAAATGTAAAAACTCTGCACTCAAAAATAAAAATGATTTGACAGACTCTTGCTGTAGCCAGCCTTTCTCACTCTTTGCCCTGGGGGAGAACAACCCAATCACCCCTTCAGCCCCTCTTACTCGTCTCACAGCACCTCCCATAAGCGAGGAATGCATCTTTTGTTGGTAGATTTCCTTCATGAGGCTTAGCTAGGCCTGCATTCCTTTTCAAAGGGCCATAGAAGAGAGCAAAAAAGGAGAAGGCAGAATAGAGCATGAAATAGGTGGAAGACAAGGGGTCAGGGGGGTTGGCAGTAAAAGAAACAGGGCCTGGCCTGGCAGAGAGTTAGAAGTTAGGGAACACAATGAGCGAGGGAGGAGGAAAGATGCCTCAGGCATTGAGCTCTCGGACTCTTCCCCACCGTGCCTGCAGAAAGAGCCTTCTCCCGAATGGATACATTTGCCTGGAGAGCCCAGAACTAATTTCAGTTAGCCAGAGGGTAAACAGAGGCCAGGGAGAGGTGCACGCCCCTCCATTTGACTAGGCTTCTGGGGCTTCTGGGAGGAAAAAAGGCATCAGTATTCCAGCAAGATCATCGTCACCAAGGCCACCATCACTAGGGGATTACAGAGCATGCTGTGACACTCTCCGGGGCCTGGTTGGCCAGGCTTATGTTGAAGAGCACATATCCTAACCCTAAGCTACCTGGGTGGCTGCACCATAGGGGCTGCACCGGATATAGGGCTGTGCCCGTAAGGGCTGTGGTCGCGTTTGGGAGCGTTAGGGACGCGTGGAGGCCGCAGGGCGCAGACCTCTGCCCATTTCCCTCCAGGATTAGGCCCTGATTCTCAGGCGTGGAGCCAGCCACTCCAAAACTGGCAGAAAGCAGCCCTCTCACCCCCAGGGCAAAGAGTGGGAAAGGCTGGTTACATCAAGTGTCTTTCAAATCTTTCACTTTCGAGAGCAGAGTGTTTACATTTTGGAATCATGAACAAGCAGCAATAGGAAAGCATACAGTATCAGAGGACAGAACACTGCCCTGCGCATATCAGTACACCCCAATGACAAAGTCAAAGATTTAAATGACTTGCTTAGCTATGAGTGGCTGACACCTCACAATGATTATCATCTCTCCGTGAAGCAAAACATCCTCGGAATTGGGTTGAAAGATAGATCTAATGTGCCAAAGGAAGGCAACATGGAAATTCAGTTTCCTGCTCTCAGGGGAAGGAGGGTCGACAGCCCAATGGGTTAATGCACCTACTGCAGCCTCCTATGTGGAGCCTGCAGGCGACGCATGCAGTTGCTGGTGAGATGCTGATACAGGTTCGCCTGCTATGCAGGGGCCCGTGGTCACCTCACAGCACCTCGAGAAGGTGTCCTGTTTGAGTCCCAGGGCAATCATTGTGTCAACCATGACCCGTAGATTACACCTTTTCCCCTCGTTTTTTTCCAATCAATTGGGGCCAGAGAGACAAGCTTTTGTATGGGCCTTACCAAGGCCAGCGTGCAGAAAACAAAGGCGCAACTGTTAGTAGTAACGCAGGTATTGAAGGGGCATTAGCTGTTGGCGGATGGCGCAGGGCAATGCATACCCATTTTCAAATAAAAAAAGGTTTTTTTTTATTAAAAAAAAAATACATGCCCAGGAAATTCCAGACCTTGGATTAGAACTCAGGTCTCCAGCATTCCAAGACCAAGCACTTATCACTTGTGCCACTGGTGGTTGTGCTTCTGACACTTGCTTTTGGGCGTATATATCTTTCTCCTGCACTCCCCTGTGAGCATACCCATTTGCGTTGTGAAACATGTTCACTGGAGCCTACAAGGATAGAACATCTGGCCCCCCCGCTCCCCCAAATACCAGCTAACTGCAGTGGCCTAGAGGTTAAGTGCTTGCATTACAGCAGCTGGGGGCCTGGGTTCGGGTCCTGCTTTCGGCACATAAACAGAATAGTTGGTCATCTCCTGGTACAGTTGGAGTGGAAGAAAGCGGAGAGGCGGGACTGTGGAAGCGAGGGAGTGCAGGCTAAAGGAAGAGGTGGGGTAGGCTAAAGGGGGAGGTAAGGTCGGATGAAGGGGTCCCTGGGGAGAAGGGGGTCCCTGGGGAGAAGAGGTGAGGCTGGCTGAGTCGGGGGAGGTCTAGAAGGGCATGGGGTAGGGGCCCTGGTAGAGGGAGGAAGAAAGCATAGAGGTGGGGCTGAGGAAGCCAGGAAGAAGGGGTGGTGGGGGCTGTGTAAAAGGAGAGTCCTAAGGTGGGGAAAGGGGCCATTGAGGAGGGCAGAAAAAAGGGTGCCAGTGGTGGGTGGAAAGGACAATGGGCTGACATTTTGTTCTCATCCAGCACTACCCTTTTAGCCTGCATTCCTCCTTTATTCCCTGCACTTCTCAGTCCCACCTCTATGCTTTCTTCCTCCCTCCCTCCCGCAGGGCACCTACCCCATGCCCTTCTCCCCCGACTCCGCCAGCCCCACCTCCTCTCCACAGGGACCCATGCATCCAGCCCTACCTCCCCCTTCAGCCCGCCCCACCTCACCTCCTCCTTTAGCCTGCACTCCCTCGCTTCTACCTCCCCCTTCAGCCCGCCCCACCTCACCTCCTCCTTTAGCCTGCACTCCCTCGCTTCCACAGTCCCACCCATCTGCTTGCTTCCACTGCAACTGTACAAGGAGATTACCAACTATTCCGTTTCTGTGCCGAAAGCAGGACTCAAACCCAGGCCCCCAGCGCTGTAACACAAGCACTTAACCTCTAGGCCACTGCAGTTAGCTGGTATTTGGGGGAGCTTGGGGGGGCATGATGTTCTAGCCTCATTTTCTTCAGTGAACATGTTTCACAATGCAAATGGGTATGCTCACAGGGGCATGCAGAAGAAAGACATATAGCCCAAAAGCTGCTTTCAGAAGCACAGCCACCAGTGGCTCCAGTGGGAAGTGATTGGTCTTGGAATGCGCGAGACCTGAGTTCTAATCCTCCTGGGCATGTTTTTTATTTATTTTTGCTGCTTGTTCATGATTTTTAAATGTAAAAACTCTGCACTCAAAAATAAAAATGATTTGACAGACTCTTGCTGTAGCCAGCCTTTCTCACTCTTTGCCCTGGGGGAGAACAACCCAATCACCCCTTCAGCCCCTCTTACTCGTCTCACAGCACCTCCCATAAGCGAGGAATGCATCTTTTGTTGGTAGATTTCCTTCATGAGGCTTAGCTAGGCCTGCATTCCTTTTCAAAGGGCCATAGAAGAGAGCAAAAAAGGAGAAGGCAGAATAGAGCATGAAATAGGTGGAAGACAAGGGGTCAGGGGGGTTGGCAGTAAAAGAAACAGGGCCTGGCCTGGCAGAGAGTTAGAAGTTAGGGAACACAATGAGCGAGGGAGGAGGAAAGATGCCTCAGGCATTGAGCTCTCGGACTCTTCCCCACCGTGCCTGCAGAAAGAGCCTTCTCCCGAATGGATACATTTGCCTGGAGAGCCCAGAACTAATTTCAGTTAGCCAGAGGGTAAACAGAGGCCAGGGAGAGGTGCACGCCCCTCCATTTGACTAGGCTTCTGGGGCTTCTGGGAGGAAAAAAGGCATCAGTATTCCAGCAAGATCATCGTCACCAAGGCCACCATCACTAGGGGATTACAGAGCATGCTGTGACACTCTCCGGGGCCTGGTTGGCCAGGCTTATGTTGAAGAGCACATATCCTAACCCTAAGCTACCTGGGTGGCTGCACCATAGGGGCTGCACCGGATATAGGGCTGTGCCCGTAAGGGCTGTGGTCGCGTTTGGGAGCGTTAGGGACGCGTGGAGGCCGCAGGGCGCAGACCTCTGCCCATTTCCCTCCAGGATTAGGCCCTGATTCTCAGGCGTGGAGCCAGCCACTCCAAAACTGGCAGAAAGCAGCCCTCTCACCCCCAGGGCAAAGAGTGGGAAAGGCTGGTTACATCAAGTGTCTTTCAAATCTTTCACTTTCGAGAGCAGAGTGTTTACATTTTGGAATCATGAACAAGCAGCAATAGGAAAGCATACAGTATCAGAGGACAGAACACTGCCCTGCGCATATCAGTACACCCCAATGACAAAGTCAAAGATTTAAATGACTTGCTTAGCTATGAGTGGCTGACACCTCACAATGATTATCATCTCTCCGTGAAGCAAAACATCCTCGGAATTGGGTTGAAAGATAGATCTAATGTGCCAAAGGAAGGCAACATGGAAATTCAGTTTCCTGCTCTCAGGGGAAGGAGGGTCGACAGCCCAATGGGTTAATGCACCTACTGCAGCCTCCTATGTGGAGCCTGCAGGCGACGCATGCAGTTGCTGGTGAGATGCTGATACAGGTTCGCCTGCTATGCAGGGGCCCGTGGTCACCTCACAGCACCTCGAGAAGGTGTCCTGTTTGAGTCCCAGGGCAATCATTGTGTCAACCATGACCCGTAGATTACACCTTTTCCCCTCGTTTTTTTCCAATCAATTGGGGCCAGAGAGACAAGCTTTTGTATGGGCCTTACCAAGGCCAGCGTGCAGAAAACAAAGGCGCAACTGTTAGTAGTAACGCAGGTATTGAAGGGGCATTAGCTGTTGGCGGATGGCGCAGGGCAATGCATACCCATTTTCAAATAAAAAAAGGTTTTTTTTTATTAAAAAAAAAATACATGCCCAGGAAATTCCAGACCTTGGATTAGAACTCAGGTCTCCAGCATTCCAAGACCAAGCACTTATCACTTGTGCCACTGGTGGTTGTGCTTCTGACACTTGCTTTTGGGCGTATATATCTTTCTCCTGCACTCCCCTGTGAGCATACCCATTTGCGTTGTGAAACATGTTCACTGGAGCCTACAAGGATAGAACATCTGGCCCCCCCGCTCCCCCAAATACCAGCTAACTGCAGTGGCCTAGAGGTTAAGTGCTTGCATTACAGCAGCTGGGGGCCTGGGTTCGGGTCCTGCTTTCGGCACATAAACAGAATAGTTGGTCATCTCCTGGTACAGTTGGAGTGGAAGAAAGCGGAGAGGCGGGACTGTGGAAGCGAGGGAGTGCAGGCTAAAGGAAGAGGTGGGGTAGGCTAAAGGGGGAGGTAAGGTCGGATGAAGGGGTCCCTGGGGAGAAGAGGTGAGGCTGGCTGAGTCGGGGGAGGTCTAGAAGGGCATGGGGTAGGGGCCCTGGTAGAGGGAGGAAGAAAGCATAGAGGTGGGGCTGAGGAAGCCAGGAAGAAGGGGTGGTGGGGGCTGTGTAAAAGGAGAGTCCTAAGGTGGGGAAAGGGGCCATTGAGGAGGGCAGAAAAAAGGGTGCCAGTGGTGGGTGGAAAGGACAATGGGCTGACATTTTGTTCTCATCCAGCACTACCCTTTTAGCCTGCATTCCTCCTTTATTCCCTGCACTTCTCAGTCCCACCTCTATGCTTTCTTCCTCCCTCCCTCCCGCAGGGCACCTACCCCATGCCCTTCTCCCCCGACTCCGCCAGCCCCACCTCCTCTCCACAGGGACCCATGCATCCAGCCCTACCTCCCCCTTCAGCCCGCCCCACCTCACCTCCTCCTTTAGCCTGCACTCCCTCGCTTCTACCTCCCCCTTCAGCCCGCCCCACCTCACCTCCTCCTTTAGCCTGCACTCCCTCGCTTCCACAGTCCCACCCATCTGCTTGCTTCCACTGCAACTGTACAAGGAGATTACCAACTATTCCGTTTCTGTGCCGAAAGCAGGACTCAAACCCAGGCCCCCAGCGCTGTAACACAAGCACTTAACCTCTAGGCCACTGCAGTTAGCTGGTATTTGGGGGAGCTTGGGGGGGCATGATGTTCTAGCCTCATTTTCTTCAGTGAACATGTTTCACAATGCAAATGGGTATGCTCACAGGGGCATGCAGAAGAAAGACATATAGCCCAAAAGCTGCTTTCAGAAGCACAGCCACCAGTGGCTCCAGTGGGAAGTGATTGGTCTTGGAATGCGCGAGACCTGAGTTCTAATCCTCCTGGGCATGTTTTTTATTTATTTTTGCTGCTTGTTCATGATTTTTAAATGTAAAAACTCTGCACTCAAAAATAAAAATGATTTGACAGACTCTTGCTGTAGCCAGCCTTTCTCACTCTTTGCCCTGGGGGAGAACAACCCAATCACCCCTTCAGCCCCTCTTACTCGTCTCACAGCACCTCCCATAAGCGAGGAATGCATCTTTTGTTGGTAGATTTCCTTCATGAGGCTTAGCTAGGCCTGCATTCCTTTTCAAAGGGCCATAGAAGAGAGCAAAAAAGGAGAAGGCAGAATAGAGCATGAAATAGGTGGAAGACAAGGGGTCAGGGGGGTTGGCAGTAAAAGAAACAGGGCCTGGCCTGGCAGAGAGTTAGAAGTTAGGGAACACAATGAGCGAGGGAGGAGGAAAGATGCCTCAGGCATTGAGCTCTCGGACTCTTCCCCACCGTGCCTGCAGAAAGAGCCTTCTCCCGAATGGATACATTTGCCTGGAGAGCCCAGAACTAATTTCAGTTAGCCAGAGGGTAAACAGAGGCCAGGGAGAGGTGCACGCCCCTCCATTTGACTAGGCTTCTGGGGCTTCTGGGAGGAAAAAAGGCATCAGTATTCCAGCAAGATCATCGTCACCAAGGCCACCATCACTAGGGGATTACAGAGCATGCTGTGACACTCTCCGGGGCCTGGTTGGCCAGGCTTATGTTGAAGAGCACATATCCTAACCCTAAGCTACCTGGGTGGCTGCACCATAGGGGCTGCACCGGATATAGGGCTGTGCCCGTAAGGGCTGTGGTCGCGTTTGGGAGCGTTAGGGACGCGTGGAGGCCGCAGGGCGCAGACCTCTGCCCATTTCCCTCCAGGATTAGGCCCTGATTCTCAGGCGTGGAGCCAGCCACTCCAAAACTGGCAGAAAGCAGCCCTCTCACCCCCAGGGCAAAGAGTGGGAAAGGCTGGTTACATCAAGTGTCTTTCAAATCTTTCACTTTCGAGAGCAGAGTGTTTACATTTAGGAATCATGAACAAGCAGCAATAGGAAAGCATACAGTATCAGAGGACAGAACACTGCCCTGCGCATATCAGTACACCCCAATGACAAAGTCAAAGATTTAAATGACCTGCTTAGCTATGAGTGGCTGACACCTCACAATGATTATCATCTCTCCGTGAAGCAAAACATCCTCGGAATTGGGTTGAAAGATAGATCTAATGTGCCAAAGGAAGGCAACATGGAAATTCAGTTTCCTGCTCTCAGGGGAAGGAGGGTCGACAGCCCAATGGGTTAATGCACCTACTGCAGCCTCCTATGTGGAGCCTGCAGGCGACGCATGCAGTTGCTGGTGAGATGCTGATACAGGTTCGCCTGCTATGCAGGGGCCCGTGGTCACCTCACAGCACCTCGAGAAGGTGTCCTGTTTGAGTCCCAGGGCAATCATTGTGTCAACCATGACCCGTAGATTACACCTTTTCCCCTCGTTTTTTTCCAATCAATTGGGGCCAGAGAGACAAGCTTTTGTATGGGCCTTACCAAGGCCAGCGTGCAGAAAACAAAGGCGCAACTGTTAGTAGTAACGCAGGTATTGAAGGGGCATTAGCTGTTGGCGGATGGCGCAGGGCAATGCATACCCATTTTCAAATAAAAAAAGGTTTTTTTTTATTAAAAAAAAAATACATGCCCAGGAAATTCCAGACCTTGGATTAGAACTCAGGTCTCCAGCATTCCAAGACCAAGCACTTATCACTTGTGCCACTGGTGGTTGTGCTTCTGAGACTTGCTTTTGGGCGTATATATCTTTCTCCTGCACTCCCCTGTGAGCATACCCATTTGCGTTGTGAAACATGTTCACTGGAGCCTACAAGGATAGAACATCTGGCCCCCCCGCTCCCCCAAATACCAGCTAACTGCAGTGGCCTAGAGGTTAAGTGCTTGCATTACAGCAGCTGGGGGCCTGGGTTCGGGTCCTGCTTTCGGCACATAAACAGAATAGTTGGTCATCTCCTGGTACAGTTGGAGTGGAAGAAAGCGGAGAGGCGGGACTGTGGAAGCGAGGGAGTGCAGGCTAAAGGAAGAGGTGGGGTAGGCTAAAGGGGGAGGTAAGGTCGGATGAAGGGGTCCCTGGGGAGAAGAGGTGAGGCTGGCTGAGTCGGGGGAGGTCTAGAAGGGCATGGGGTAGGGGCCCTGGTAGAGGGAGGAAGAAAGCATAGAGGTGGGGCTGAGGAAGCCAGGAAGAAGGGGTGGTGGGGGCTGTGTAAAAGGAGAGTCCTAAGGTGGGGAAAGGGGCCATTGAGGAGGGCAGAAAAAAGGGTGCCAGTGGTGGGTGGAAAGGACAATGGGCTGACATTTTGTTCTCATCCAGCACTACCCTTTTAGCCTGCATTCCTCCTTTATTCCCTGCACTTCTCAGTCCCACCTCTATGCTTTCTTCCTCCCTCCCTCCCGCAGGGCACCTACCCCATGCCCTTCTCCCCCGACTCCGCCAGCCCCACCTCCTCTCCACAGGGACCCATGCATCCAGCCCTACCTCCCCCTTCAGCCCGCCCCACCTCACCTCACCTCCTCCTTTAGCCTGCACTCCCTCGCTTCTACCTCCCCCTTCAGCCCGCCCCACCTCACCTCCTCCTTTAGCCTGCACTCCCTCGCTTCCACAGTCCCACCCATCTGCTTGCTTCCACTGCAACTGTACAAGGAGATTACCAACTATTCCGTTTCTGTGCCGAAAGCAGGACTCAAACCCAGGCCCCCAGCGCTGTAACACAAGCACTTAACCTCTAGGCCACTGCAGTTAGCTGGTATTTGGGGGAGCTTGGGGGGGCATGATGTTCTAGCCTCATTTTCTTCAGTGAACATGTTTCACAATGCAAATGGGTATGCTCACAGGGGCATGCAGAAGAAAGACATATAGCCCAAAAGCTGCTTTCAGAAGCACAGCCACCAGTGGCTCCAGTGGGAAGTGATTGGTCTTGGAATGCGCGAGACCTGAGTTCTAATCCTCCTGGGCATGTTTTTTATTTATTTTTGCTGCTTGTTCATGATTTTTAAATGTAAAAACTCTGCACTCAAAAATAAAAATGATTTGACAGACTCTTGCTGTAGCCAGCCTTTCTCACTCTTTGCCCTGGGGGAGAACAACCCAATCACCCCTTCAGCCCCTCTTACTCGTCTCACAGCACCTCCCATAAGCGAGGAATGCATCTTTTGTTGGTAGATTTCCTTCATGAGGCTTAGCTAGGCCTGCATTCCTTTTCAAAGGGCCATAGAAGAGAGCAAAAAAGGAGAAGGCAGAATAGAGCATGAAATAGGTGGAAGACAAGGGGTCAGGGGGGTTGGCAGTAAAAGAAACAGGGCCTGGCCTGGCAGAGAGTTAGAAGTTAGGGAACACAATGAGCGAGGGAGGAGGAAAGATGCCTCAGGCATTGAGCTCTCGGACTCTTCCCCACCGTGCCTGCAGAAAGAGCCTTCTCCCGAATGGATACATTTGCCTGGAGAGCCCAGAACTAATTTCAGTTAGCCAGAGGGTAAACAGAGGCCAGGGAGAGGTGCACGCCCCTCCATTTGACTAGGCTTCTGGGGCTTCTGGGAGGAAAAAAGGCATCAGTATTCCAGCAAGATCATCGTCACCAAGGCCACCATCACTAGGGGATTACAGAGCATGCTGTGACACTCTCCGGGGCCTGGTTGGCCAGGCTTATGTTGAAGAGCACATATCCTAACCCTAAGCTACCTGGGTGGCTGCACCATAGGGGCTGCACCGGATATAGGGCTGTGCCCGTAAGGGCTGTGGTCGCGTTTGGGAGCGTTAGGGACGCGTGGAGGCCGCAGGGCGCAGACCTCTGCCCATTTCCCTCCAGGATTAGGCCCTGATTCTCAGGCGTGGAGCCAGCCACTCCAAAACTGGCAGAAAGCAGCCCTCTCACCCCCAGGGCAAAGAGTGGGAAAGGCTGGTTACATCAAGTGTCTTTCAAATCTTTCACTTTCGAGAGCAGAGTGTTTACATTTTGGAATCATGAACAAGCAGCAATAGGAAAGCATACAGTATCAGAGGACAGAACACTGCCCTGCGCATATCAGTACACCCCAATGACAAAGTCAAAGATTTAAATGACTTGCTTAGCTATGAGTGGCTGACACCTCACAATGATTATCATCTCTCCGTGAAGCAAAACATCCTCGGAATTGGGTTGAAAGATAGATCTAATGTGCCAAAGGAAGGCAACATGGAAATTCAGTTTCCTGCTCTCAGGGGAAGGAGGGTCGACAGCCCAATGGGTTAATGCACCTACTGCAGCCTCCTATGTGGAGCCTGCAGGCGACGCATGCAGTTGCTGGTGAGATGCTGATACAGGTTCGCCTGCTATGCAGGGGCCCGTGGTCACCTCACAGCACCTCGAGAAGGTGTCCTGTTTGAGTCCCAGGGCAATCATTGTGTCAACCATGACCCGTAGATTACACCTTTTCCCCTCGTTTTTTTCCAATCAATTGGGGCCAGAGAGACAAGCTTTTGTATGGGCCTTACCAAGGCCAGCGTGCAGAAAACAAAGGCGCAACTGTTAGTAGTAACGCAGGTATTGAAGGGGCATTAGCTGTTGGCGGATGGCGCAGGGCAATGCATACCCATTTTCAAATAAAAAAAGGTTTTTTTTTATTAAAAAAAAAATACATGCCCAGGAAATTCCAGACCTTGGATTAGAACTCAGGTCTCCAGCATTCCAAGACCAAGCACTTATCACTTGTGCCACTGGTGGTTGTGCTTCTGACACTTGCTTTTGGGCGTATATATCTTTCTCCTGCACTCCCCTGTGAGCATACCCATTTGCGTTGTGAAACATGTTCACTGGAGCCTACAAGGATAGAACATCTGGCCCCCCCGCTCCCCCAAATACCAGCTAACTGCAGTGGCCTAGAGGTTAAGTGCTTGCATTACAGCAGCTGGGGGCCTGGGTTCGGGTCCTGCTTTCGGCACATAAACAGAATAGTTGGTCATCTCCTGGTACAGTTGGAGTGGAAGAAAGCGGAGAGGCGGGACTGTGGAAGCGAGGGAGTGCAGGCTAAAGGAAGAGGTGGGGTAGGCTAAAGGGGGAGGTAAGGTCGGATGAAGGGGTCCCTGGGGAGAAGAGGTGAGGCTGGCTGAGTCGGGGGAGGTCTAGAAGGGCATGGGGTAGGGGCCCTGGTAGAGGGAGGAAGAAAGCATAGAGGTGGGGCTGAGGAAGCCAGGAAGAAGGGGTGGTGGGGGCTGTGTAAAAGGAGAGTCCTAAGGTGGGGAAAGGGGCCATTGAGGAGGGCAGAAAAAAGGGTGCCAGTGGTGGGTGGAAAGGACAATGGGCTGACATTTTGTTCTCATCCAGCACTACCCTTTTAGCCTGCATTCCTCCTTTATTCCCTGCACTTCTCAGTCCCACCTCTATGCTTTCTTCCTCCCTCCCTCCCGCAGGGCACCTACCCCATGCCCTTCTCCCCCGACTCCGCCAGCCCCACCTCCTCTCCACAGGGACCCATGCATCCAGCCCTACCTCCCCCTTCAGCCCGCCCCACCTCACCTCACCTCACCTCCTCCTTTAGCCTGCACTCCCTCGCTTCTACCTCCCCCTTCAGCCCGCCCCACCTCACCTCCTCCTTTAGCCTGCACTCCCTCGCTTCCACAGTCCCACCCATCTGCTTGCTTCCACTGCAACTGTACAAGGAGATTACCAACTATTCCGTTTCTGTGCCGAAAGCAGGACTCAAACCCAGGCCCCCAGCGCTGTAACACAAGCACTTAACCTCTAGGCCACTGCAGTTAGCTGGTATTTGGGGGAGCTTGGGGGGGCATGATGTTCTAGCCTCATTTTCTTCAGTGAACATGTTTCACAATGCAAATGGGTATGCTCACAGGGGCATGCAGAAGAAAGACATATAGCCCAAAAGCTGCTTTCAGAAGCACAGCCACCAGTGGCTCCAGTGGGAAGTGATTGGTCTTGGAATGCGCGAGACCTGAGTTCTAATCCTCCTGGGCATGTTTTTTATTTATTTTTGCTGCTTGTTCATGATTTTTAAATGTAAAAACTCTGCACTCAAAAATAAAAATGATTTGACAGACTCTTGCTGTAGCCAGCCTTTCTCACTCTTTGCCCTGGGGGAGAACAACCCAATCACCCCTTCAGCCCCTCTTACTCGTCTCACAGCACCTCCCATAAGCGAGGAATGCATCTTTTGTTGGTAGATTTCCTTCATGAGGCTTAGCTAGGCCTGCATTCCTTTTCAAAGGGCCATAGAAGAGAGCAAAAAAGGAGAAGGCAGAATAGAGCATGAAATAGGTGGAAGACAAGGGGTCAGGGGGGTTGGCAGTAAAAGAAACAGGGCCTGGCCTGGCAGAGAGTTAGAAGTTAGGGAACACAATGAGCGAGGGAGGAGGAAAGATGCCTCAGGCATTGAGCTCTCGGACTCTTCCCCACCGTGCCTGCAGAAAGAGCCTTCTCCCGAATGGATACATTTGCCTGGAGAGCCCAGAACTAATTTCAGTTAGCCAGAGGGTAAACAGAGGCCAGGGAGAGGTGCACGCCCCTCCATTTGACTAGGCTTCTGGGGCTTCTGGGAGGAAAAAAGGCATCAGTATTCCAGCAAGATCATCGTCACCAAGGCCACCATCACTAGGGGATTACAGAGCATGCTGTGACACTCTCCGGGGCCTGGTTGGCCAGGCTTATGTTGAAGAGCACATATCCTAACCCTAAGCTACCTGGGTGGCTGCACCATAGGGGCTGCACCGGATATAGGGCTGTGCCCGTAAGGGCTGTGGTCGCGTTTGGGAGCGTTAGGGACGCGTGGAGGCCGCAGGGCGCAGACCTCTGCCCATTTCCCTCCAGGATTAGGCCCTGATTCTCAGGCGTGGAGCCAGCCACTCCAAAACTGGCAGAAAGCAGCCCTCTCACCCCCAGGGCAAAGAGTGGGAAAGGCTGGTTACATCAAGTGTCTTTCAAATCTTTCACTTTCGAGAGCAGAGTGTTTACATTTAGGAATCATGAACAAGCAGCAATAGGAAAGCATACAGTATCAGAGGACAGAACACTGCCCTGCGCATATCAGTACACCCCAATGACAAAGTCAAAGATTTAAATGACCTGCTTAGCTATGAGTGGCTGACACCTCACAATGATTATCATCTCTCCGTGAAGCAAAACATCCTCGGAATTGGGTTGAAAGATAGATCTAATGTGCCAAAGGAAGGCAACATGGAAATTCAGTTTCCTGCTCTCAGGGGAAGGAGGGTCGACAGCCCAATGGGTTAATGCACCTACTGCAGCCTCCTATGTGGAGCCTGCAGGCGACGCATGCAGTTGCTGGTGAGATGCTGATACAGGTTCGCCTGCTATGCAGGGGCCCGTGGTCACCTCACAGCACCTCGAGAAGGTGTCCTGTTTGAGTCCCAGGGCAATCATTGTGTCAACCATGACCCGTAGATTACACCTTTTCCCCTCGTTTTTTTCCAATCAATTGGGGCCAGAGAGACAAGCTTTTGTATGGGCCTTACCAAGGCCAGCGTGCAGAAAACAAAGGCGCAACTGTTAGTAGTAACGCAGGTATTGAAGGGGCATTAGCTGTTGGCGGATGGCGCAGGGCAATGCATACCCATTTTCAAATAAAAAAAGGTTTTTTTTTATTAAAAAAAAAATACATGCCCAGGAAATTCCAGACCTTGGATTAGAACTCAGGTCTCCAGCATTCCAAGACCAAGCACTTATCACTTGTGCCACTGGTGGTTGTGCTTCTGAGACTTGCTTTTGGGCGTATATATCTTTCTCCTGCACTCCCCTGTGAGCATACCCATTTGCGTTGTGAAACATGTTCACTGGAGCCTACAAGGATAGAACATCTGGCCCCCCCGCTCCCCCAAATACCAGCTAACTGCAGTGGCCTAGAGGTTAAGTGCTTGCATTACAGCAGCTGGGGGCCTGGGTTCGGGTCCTGCTTTCGGCACATAAACAGAATAGTTGGTCATCTCCTGGTACAGTTGGAGTGGAAGAAAGCGGAGAGGCGGGACTGTGGAAGCGAGGGAGTGCAGGCTAAAGGAAGAGGTGGGGTAGGCTAAAGGGGGAGGTAAGGTCGGATGAAGGGGTCCCTGGGGAGAAGAGGTGAGGCTGGCTGAGTCGGGGGAGGTCTAGAAGGGCATGGGGTAGGGGCCCTGGTAGAGGGAGGAAGAAAGCATAGAGGTGGGGCTGAGGAAGCCAGGAAGAAGGGGTGGTGGGGGCTGTGTAAAAGGAGAGTCCTAAGGTGGGGAAAGGGGCCATTGAGGAGGGCAGAAAAAAGGGTGCCAGTGGTGGGTGGAAAGGACAATGGGCTGACATTTTGTTCTCATCCAGCACTACCCTTTTAGCCTGCATTCCTCCTTTATTCCCTGCACTTCTCAGTCCCACCTCTATGCTTTCTTCCTCCCTCCCTCCCGCAGGGCACCTACCCCATGCCCTTCTCCCCCGACTCCGCCAGCCCCACCTCCTCTCCACAGGGACCCATGCATCCAGCCCTACCTCCCCCTTCAGCCCGCCCCACCTCACCTCACCTCACCTCCTCCTTTAGCCTGCACTCCCTCGCTTCTACCTCCCCCTTCAGCCCGCCCCACCTCACCTCCTCCTTTAGCCTGCACTCCCTCGCTTCCACAGTCCCACCCATCTGCTTGCTTCCACTGCAACTGTACAAGGAGATTACCAACTATTCCGTTTCTGTGCCGAAAGCAGGACTCAAACCCAGGCCCCCAGCGCTGTAACACAAGCACTTAACCTCTAGGCCACTGCAGTTAGCTGGTATTTGGGGGAGCTTGGGGGGGCATGATGTTCTAGCCTCATTTTCTTCAGTGAACATGTTTCACAATGCAAATGGGTATGCTCACAGGGGCATGCAGAAGAAAGACATATAGCCCAAAAGCTGCTTTCAGAAGCACAGCCACCAGTGGCTCCAGTGGGAAGTGATTGGTCTTGGAATGCGCGAGACCTGAGTTCTAATCCTCCTGGGCATGTTTTTTATTTATTTTTGCTGCTTGTTCATGATTTTTAAATGTAAAAACTCTGCACTCAAAAATAAAAATGATTTGACAGACTCTTGCTGTAGCCAGCCTTTCTCACTCTTTGCCCTGGGGGAGAACAACCCAATCACCCCTTCAGCCCCTCTTACTCGTCTCACAGCACCTCCCATAAGCGAGGAATGCATCTTTTGTTGGTAGATTTCCTTCATGAGGCTTAGCTAGGCCTGCATTCCTTTTCAAAGGGCCATAGAAGAGAGCAAAAAAGGAGAAGGCAGAATAGAGCATGAAATAGGTGGAAGACAAGGGGTCAGGGGGGTTGGCAGTAAAAGAAACAGGGCCTGGCCTGGCAGAGAGTTAGAAGTTAGGGAACACAATGAGCGAGGGAGGAGGAAAGATGCCTCAGGCATTGAGCTCTCGGACTCTTCCCCACCGTGCCTGCAGAAAGAGCCTTCTCCCGAATGGATACATTTGCCTGGAGAGCCCAGAACTAATTTCAGTTAGCCAGAGGGTAAACAGAGGCCAGGGAGAGGTGCACGCCCCTCCATTTGACTAGGCTTCTGGGGCTTCTGGGAGGAAAAAAGGCATCAGTATTCCAGCAAGATCATCGTCACCAAGGCCACCATCACTAGGGGATTACAGAGCATGCTGTGACACTCTCCGGGGCCTGGTTGGCCAGGCTTATGTTGAAGAGCACATATCCTAACCCTAAGCTACCTGGGTGGCTGCACCATAGGGGCTGCACCGGATATAGGGCTGTGCCCGTAAGGGCTGTGGTCGCGTTTGGGAGCGTTAGGGACGCGTGGAGGCCGCAGGGCGCAGACCTCTGCCCATTTCCCTCCAGGATTAGGCCCTGATTCTCAGGCGTGGAGCCAGCCACTCCAAAACTGGCAGAAAGCAGCCCTCTCACCCCCAGGGCAAAGAGTGGGAAAGGCTGGTTACATCAAGTGTCTTTCAAATCTTTCACTTTCGAGAGCAGAGTGTTTACATTTAGGAATCATGAACAAGCAGCAATAGGAAAGCATACAGTATCAGAGGACAGAACACTGCCCTGCGCATATCAGTACACCCCAATGACAAAGTCAAAGATTTAAATGACCTGCTTAGCTATGAGTGGCTGACACCTCACAATGATTATCATCTCTCCGTGAAGCAAAACATCCTCGGAATTGGGTTGAAAGATAGATCTAATGTGCCAAAGGAAGGCAACATGGAAATTCAGTTTCCTGCTCTCAGGGGAAGGAGGGTCGACAGCCCAATGGGTTAATGCACCTACTGCAGCCTCCTATGTGGAGCCTGCAGGCGACGCATGCAGTTGCTGGTGAGATGCTGATACAGGTTCGCCTGCTATGCAGGGGCCCGTGGTCACCTCACAGCACCTCGAGAAGGTGTCCTGTTTGAGTCCCAGGGCAATCATTGTGTCAACCATGACCCGTAGATTACACCTTTTCCCCTCGTTTTTTTCCAATCAATTGGGGCCAGAGAGACAAGCTTTTGTATGGGCCTTACCAAGGCCAGCGTGCAGAAAACAAAGGCGCAACTGTTAGTAGTAACGCAGGTATTGAAGGGGCATTAGCTGTTGGCGGATGGCGCAGGGCAATGCATACCCATTTTCAAATAAAAAAAGGTTTTTTTTTATTAAAAAAAAAATACATGCCCAGGAAATTCCAGACCTTGGATTAGAACTCAGGTCTCCAGCATTCCAAGACCAAGCACTTATCACTTGTGCCACTGGTGGTTGTGCTTCTGAGACTTGCTTTTGGGCGTATATATCTTTCTCCTGCACTCCCCTGTGAGCATACCCATTTGCGTTGTGAAACATGTTCACTGGAGCCTACAAGGATAGAACATCTGGCCCCCCCGCTCCCCCAAATACCAGCTAACTGCAGTGGCCTAGAGGTTAAGTGCTTGCATTACAGCAGCTGGGGGCCTGGGTTCGGGTCCTGCTTTCGGCACATAAACAGAATAGTTGGTCATCTCCTGGTACAGTTGGAGTGGAAGAAAGCGGAGAGGCGGGACTGTGGAAGCGAGGGAGTGCAGGCTAAAGGAAGAGGTGGGGTAGGCTAAAGGGGGAGGTAAGGTCGGATGAAGGGGTCCCTGGGGAGAAGAGGTGAGGCTGGCTGAGTCGGGGGAGGTCTAGAAGGGCATGGGGTAGGGGCCCTGGTAGAGGGAGGAAGAAAGCATAGAGGTGGGGCTGAGGAAGCCAGGAAGAAGGGGTGGTGGGGGCTGTGTAAAAGGAGAGTCCTAAGGTGGGGAAAGGGGCCATTGAGGAGGGCAGAAAAAAGGGTGCCAGTGGTGGGTGGAAAGGACAATGGGCTGACATTTTGTTCTCATCCAGCACTACCCTTTTAGCCTGCATTCCTCCTTTATTCCCTGCACTTCTCAGTCCCACCTCTATGCTTTCTTCCTCCCTCCCTCCCGCAGGGCACCTACCCCATGCCCTTCTCCCCCGACTCCGCCAGCCCCACCTCCTCTCCACAGGGACCCATGCATCCAGCCCTACCTCCCCCTTCAGCCCGCCCCACCTCACCTCCTCCTTTAGCCTGCACTCCCTCGCTTCTACCTCCCCCTTCAGCCCGCCCCACCTCACCTCCTCCTTTAGCCTGCACTCCCTCGCTTCCACAGTCCCACCCATCTGCTTGCTTCCACTGCAACTGTACAAGGAGATTACCAACTATTCCGTTTCTGTGCCGAAAGCAGGACTCAAACCCAGGCCCCCAGCGCTGTAACACAAGCACTTAACCTCTAGGCCACTGCAGTTAGCTGGTATTTGGGGGAGCTTGGGGGGGCATGATGTTCTAGCCTCATTTTCTTCAGTGAACATGTTTCACAATGCAAATGGGTATGCTCACAGGGGCATGCAGAAGAAAGACATATAGCCCAAAAGCTGCTTTCAGAAGCACAGCCACCAGTGGCTCCAGTGGGAAGTGATTGGTCTTGGAATGCGCGAGACCTGAGTTCTAATCCTCCTGGGCATGTTTTTTATTTATTTTTGCTGCTTGTTCATGATTTTTAAATGTAAAAACTCTGCACTCAAAAATAAAAATGATTTGACAGACTCTTGCTGTAGCCAGCCTTTCTCACTCTTTGCCCTGGGGGAGAACAACCCAATCACCCCTTCAGCCCCTCTTACTCGTCTCACAGCACCTCCCATAAGCGAGGAATGCATCTTTTGTTGGTAGATTTCCTTCATGAGGCTTAGCTAGGCCTGCATTCCTTTTCAAAGGGCCATAGAAGAGAGCAAAAAAGGAGAAGGCAGAATAGAGCATGAAATAGGTGGAAGACAAGGGGTCAGGGGGGTTGGCAGTAAAAGAAACAGGGCCTGGCCTGGCAGAGAGTTAGAAGTTAGGGAACACAATGAGCGAGGGAGGAGGAAAGATGCCTCAGGCATTGAGCTCTCGGACTCTTCCCCACCGTGCCTGCAGAAAGAGCCTTCTCCCGAATGGATACATTTGCCTGGAGAGCCCAGAACTAATTTCAGTTAGCCAGAGGGTAAACAGAGGCCAGGGAGAGGTGCACGCCCCTCCATTTGACTAGGCTTCTGGGGCTTCTGGGAGGAAAAAAGGCATCAGTATTCCAGCAAGATCATCGTCACCAAGGCCACCATCACTAGGGGATTACAGAGCATGCTGTGACACTCTCCGGGGCCTGGTTGGCCAGGCTTATGTTGAAGAGCACATATCCTAACCCTAAGCTACCTGGGTGGCTGCACCATAGGGGCTGCACCGGATATAGGGCTGTGCCCGTAAGGGCTGTGGTCGCGTTTGGGAGCGTTAGGGACGCGTGGAGGCCGCAGGGCGCAGACCTCTGCCCATTTCCCTCCAGGATTAGGCCCTGATTCTCAGGCGTGGAGCCAGCCACTCCAAAACTGGCAGAAAGCAGCCCTCTCACCCCCAGGGCAAAGAGTGGGAAAGGCTGGTTACATCAAGTGTCTTTCAAATCTTTCACTTTCGAGAGCAGAGTGTTTACATTTTGGAATCATGAACAAGCAGCAATAGGAAAGCATACAGTATCAGAGGACAGAACACTGCCCTGCGCATATCAGTACACCCCAATGACAAAGTCAAAGATTTAAATGACTTGCTTAGCTATGAGTGGCTGACACCTCACAATGATTATCATCTCTCCGTGAAGCAAAACATCCTCGGAATTGGGTTGAAAGATAGATCTAATGTGCCAAAGGAAGGCAACATGGAAATTCAGTTTCCTGCTCTCAGGGGAAGGAGGGTCGACAGCCCAATGGGTTAATGCACCTACTGCAGCCTCCTATGTGGAGCCTGCAGGCGACGCATGCAGTTGCTGGTGAGATGCTGATACAGGTTCGCCTGCTATGCAGGGGCCCGTGGTCACCTCACAGCACCTCGAGAAGGTGTCCTGTTTGAGTCCCAGGGCAATCATTGTGTCAACCATGACCCGTAGATTACACCTTTTCCCCTCGTTTTTTTCCAATCAATTGGGGCCAGAGAGACAAGCTTTTGTATGGGCCTTACCAAGGCCAGCGTGCAGAAAACAAAGGCGCAACTGTTAGTAGTAACGCAGGTATTGAAGGGGCATTAGCTGTTGGCGGATGGCGCAGGGCAATGCATACCCATTTTCAAATAAAAAAAGGTTTTTTTTTATTAAAAAAAAAATACATGCCCAGGAAATTCCAGACCTTGGATTAGAACTCAGGTCTCCAGCATTCCAAGACCAAGCACTTATCACTTGTGCCACTGGTGGTTGTGCTTCTGACACTTGCTTTTGGGCGTATATATCTTTCTCCTGCACTCCCCTGTGAGCATACCCATTTGCGTTGTGAAACATGTTCACTGGAGCCTACAAGGATAGAACATCTGGCCCCCCCGCTCCCCCAAATACCAGCTAACTGCAGTGGCCTAGAGGTTAAGTGCTTGCATTACAGCAGCTGGGGGCCTGGGTTCGGGTCCTGCTTTCGGCACATAAACAGAATAGTTGGTCATCTCCTGGTACAGTTGGAGTGGAAGAAAGCGGAGAGGCGGGACTGTGGAAGCGAGGGAGTGCAGGCTAAAGGAAGAGGTGGGGTAGGCTAAAGGGGGAGGTAAGGTCGGATGAAGGGGTCCCTGGGGAGAAGAGGTGAGGCTGGCTGAGTCGGGGGAGGTCTAGAAGGGCATGGGGTAGGGGCCCTGGTAGAGGGAGGAAGAAAGCATAGAGGTGGGGCTGAGGAAGCCAGGAAGAAGGGGTGGTGGGGGCTGTGTAAAAGGAGAGTCCTAAGGTGGGGAAAGGGGCCATTGAGGAGGGCAGAAAAAAGGGTGCCAGTGGTGGGTGGAAAGGACAATGGGCTGACATTTTGTTCTCATCCAGCACTACCCTTTTAGCCTGCATTCCTCCTTTATTCCCTGCACTTCTCAGTCCCACCTCTATGCTTTCTTCCTCCCTCCCTCCCGCAGGGCACCTACCCCATGCCCTTCTCCCCCGACTCCGCCAGCCCCACCTCCTCTCCACAGGGACCCATGCATCCAGCCCTACCTCCCCCTTCAGCCCGCCCCACCTCACCTCACCTCACCTCCTCCTTTAGCCTGCACTCCCTCGCTTCTACCTCCCCCTTCAGCCCGCCCCACCTCACCTCCTCCTTTAGCCTGCACTCCCTCGCTTCCACAGTCCCACCCATCTGCTTGCTTCCACTGCAACTGTACAAGGAGATTACCAACTATTCCGTTTCTGTGCCGAAAGCAGGACTCAAACCCAGGCCCCCAGCGCTGTAACACAAGCACTTAACCTCTAGGCCACTGCAGTTAGCTGGTATTTGGGGGAGCTTGGGGGGGCATGATGTTCTAGCCTCATTTTCTTCAGTGAACATGTTTCACAATGCAAATGGGTATGCTCACAGGGGCATGCAGAAGAAAGACATATAGCCCAAAAGCTGCTTTCAGAAGCACAGCCACCAGTGGCTCCAGTGGGAAGTGATTGGTCTTGGAATGCGCGAGACCTGAGTTCTAATCCTCCTGGGCATGTTTTTTATTTATTTTTGCTGCTTGTTCATGATTTTTAAATGTAAAAACTCTGCACTCAAAAATAAAAATGATTTGACAGACTCTTGCTGTAGCCAGCCTTTCTCACTCTTTGCCCTGGGGGAGAACAACCCAATCACCCCTTCAGCCCCTCTTACTCGTCTCACAGCACCTCCCATAAGCGAGGAATGCATCTTTTGTTGGTAGATTTCCTTCATGAGGCTTAGCTAGGCCTGCATTCCTTTTCAAAGGGCCATAGAAGAGAGCAAAAAAGGAGAAGGCAGAATAGAGCATGAAATAGGTGGAAGACAAGGGGTCAGGGGGGTTGGCAGTAAAAGAAACAGGGCCTGGCCTGGCAGAGAGTTAGAAGTTAGGGAACACAATGAGCGAGGGAGGAGGAAAGATGCCTCAGGCATTGAGCTCTCGGACTCTTCCCCACCGTGCCTGCAGAAAGAGCCTTCTCCCGAATGGATACATTTGCCTGGAGAGCCCAGAACTAATTTCAGTTAGCCAGAGGGTAAACAGAGGCCAGGGAGAGGTGCACGCCCCTCCATTTGACTAGGCTTCTGGGGCTTCTGGGAGGAAAAAAGGCATCAGTATTCCAGCAAGATCATCGTCACCAAGGCCACCATCACTAGGGGATTACAGAGCATGCTGTGACACTCTCCGGGGCCTGGTTGGCCAGGCTTATGTTGAAGAGCACATATCCTAACCCTAAGCTACCTGGGTGGCTGCACCATAGGGGCTGCACCGGATATAGGGCTGTGCCCGTAAGGGCTGTGGTCGCGTTTGGGAGCGTTAGGGACGCGTGGAGGCCGCAGGGCGCAGACCTCTGCCCATTTCCCTCCAGGATTAGGCCCTGATTCTCAGGCGTGGAGCCAGCCACTCCAAAACTGGCAGAAAGCAGCCCTCTCACCCCCAGGGCAAAGAGTGGGAAAGGCTGGTTACATCAAGTGTCTTTCAAATCTTTCACTTTCGAGAGCAGAGTGTTTACATTTAGGAATCATGAACAAGCAGCAATAGGAAAGCATACAGTATCAGAGGACAGAACCCTGCCCTGCGCATATCAGTACACCCCAATGACAAAGTCAAAGATTTAAATGACCTGCTTAGCTATGAGTGGCTGACACCTCACAATGATTATCATCTCTCCGTGAAGCAAAACATCCTCGGAATTGGGTTGAAAGATAGATCTAATGTGCCAAAGGAAGGCAACATGGAAATTCAGTTTCCTGCTCTCAGGGGAAGGAGGGTCGACAGCCCAATGGGTTAATGCACCTACTGCAGCCTCCTATGTGGAGCCTGCAGGCGACGCATGCAGTTGCTGGTGAGATGCTGATACAGGTTCGCCTGCTATGCAGGGGCCCGTGGTCACCTCACAGCACCTCGAGAAGGTGTCCTGTTTGAGTCCCAGGGCAATCATTGTGTCAACCATGACCCGTAGATTACACCTTTTCCCCTCGTTTTTTTCCAATCAATTGGGGCCAGAGAGACAAGCTTTTGTATGGGCCTTACCAAGGCCAGCGTGCAGAAAACAAAGGCGCAACTGTTAGTAGTAACGCAGGTATTGAAGGGGCATTAGCTGTTGGCGGATGGCGCAGGGCAATGCATACCCATTTTCAAATAAAAAAAGGTTTTTTTTTATTAAAAAAAAAATACATGCCCAGGAAATTCCAGACCTTGGATTAGAACTCAGGTCTCCAGCATTCCAAGACCAAGCACTTATCACTTGTGCCACTGGTGGTTGTGCTTCTGAGACTTGCTTTTGGGCGTATATATCTTTCTCCTGCACTCCCCTGTGAGCATACCCATTTGCGTTGTGAAACATGTTCACTGGAGCCTACAAGGATAGAACATCTGGCCCCCCCGCTCCCCCAAATACCAGCTAACTGCAGTGGCCTAGAGGTTAAGTGCTTGCATTACAGCAGCTGGGGGCCTGGGTTCGGGTCCTGCTTTCGGCACATAAACAGAATAGTTGGTCATCTCCTGGTACAGTTGGAGTGGAAGAAAGCGGAGAGGCGGGACTGTGGAAGCGAGGGAGTGCAGGCTAAAGGAAGAGGTGGGGTAGGCTAAAGGGGGAGGTAAGGTCGGATGAAGGGGTCCCTGGGGAGAAGAGGTGAGGCTGGCTGAGTCGGGGGAGGTCTAGAAGGGCATGGGGTAGGGGCCCTGGTAGAGGGAGGAAGAAAGCATAGAGGTGGG
Source organism: Ambystoma mexicanum (assembly GCF_040938575.1). Classification (NCBI taxonomy): domain Eukaryota; kingdom Metazoa; phylum Chordata; class Amphibia; order Caudata; family Ambystomatidae; genus Ambystoma; species Ambystoma mexicanum. The sequence continues at coordinate 192,296 of NW_027182333.1, read as the reverse complement.
GCTGAGGAAGCCAGGAAGAAGGGGTGGTGGGGGCTGTGTAAAAGGAGAGTCCTAAGGTGGGGAAAGGGGCCATTGAGGAGGGCAGAAAAAAGGGTGCCAGTGGTGGGTGGAAAGGACAATGGGCTGACATTTTGTTCTCATCCAGCACTACCCTTTTAGCCTGCATTCCTCCTTTATTCCCTGCACTTCTCAGTCCCACCTCTATGCTTTCTTCCTCCCTCCCTCCCGCAGGGCACCTACCCCATGCCCTTCTCCCCCGACTCCGCCAGCCCCACCTCCTCTCCACAGGGACCCATGCATCCAGCCCTACCTCCCCCTTCAGCCCGCCCCACCTCACCTCCTCCTTTAGCCTGCACTCCCTCGCTTCTACCTCCCCCTTCAGCCCGCCCCACCTCACCTCCTCCTTTAGCCTGCACTCCCTCGCTTCCACAGTCCCACCCATCTGCTTGCTTCCACTGCAACTGTACAAGGAGATTACCAACTATTCCGTTTCTGTGCCGAAAGCAGGACTCAAACCCAGGCCCCCAGCGCTGTAACACAAGCACTTAACCTCTAGGCCACTGCAGTTAGCTGGTATTTGGGGGAGCTTGGGGGGGCATGATGTTCTAGCCTCATTTTCTTCAGTGAACATGTTTCACAATGCAAATGGGTATGCTCACAGGGGCATGCAGAAGAAAGACATATAGCCCAAAAGCTGCTTTCAGAAGCACAGCCACCAGTGGCTCCAGTGGGAAGTGATTGGTCTTGGAATGCGCGAGACCTGAGTTCTAATCCTCCTGGGCATGTTTTTTATTTATTTTTGCTGCTTGTTCATGATTTTTAAATGTAAAAACTCTGCACTCAAAAATAAAAATGATTTGACAGACTCTTGCTGTAGCCAGCCTTTCTCACTCTTTGCCCTGGGGGAGAACAACCCAATCACCCCTTCAGCCCCTCTTACTCGTCTCACAGCACCTCCCATAAGCGAGGAATGCATCTTTTGTTGGTAGATTTCCTTCATGAGGCTTAGCTAGGCCTGCATTCCTTTTCAAAGGGCCATAGAAGAGAGCAAAAAAGGAGAAGGCAGAATAGAGCATGAAATAGGTGGAAGACAAGGGGTCAGGGGGGTTGGCAGTAAAAGAAACAGGGCCTGGCCTGGCAGAGAGTTAGAAGTTAGGGAACACAATGAGCGAGGGAGGAGGAAAGATGCCTCAGGCATTGAGCTCTCGGACTCTTCCCCACCGTGCCTGCAGAAAGAGCCTTCTCCCGAATGGATACATTTGCCTGGAGAGCCCAGAACTAATTTCAGTTAGCCAGAGGGTAAACAGAGGCCAGGGAGAGGTGCACGCCCCTCCATTTGACTAGGCTTCTGGGGCTTCTGGGAGGAAAAAAGGCATCAGTATTCCAGCAAGATCATCGTCACCAAGGCCACCATCACTAGGGGATTACAGAGCATGCTGTGACACTCTCCGGGGCCTGGTTGGCCAGGCTTATGTTGAAGAGCACATATCCTAACCCTAAGCTACCTGGGTGGCTGCACCATAGGGGCTGCACCGGATATAGGGCTGTGCCCGTAAGGGCTGTGGTCGCGTTTGGGAGCGTTAGGGACGCGTGGAGGCCGCAGGGCGCAGACCTCTGCCCATTTCCCTCCAGGATTAGGCCCTGATTCTCAGGCGTGGAGCCAGCCACTCCAAAACTGGCAGAAAGCAGCCCTCTCACCCCCAGGGCAAAGAGTGGGAAAGGCTGGTTACATCAAGTGTCTTTCAAATCTTTCACTTTCGAGAGCAGAGTGTTTACATTTAGGAATCATGAACAAGCAGCAATAGGAAAGCATACAGTATCAGAGGACAGAACACTGCCCTGCGCATATCAGTACACCCCAATGACAAAGTCAAAGATTTAAATGACCTGCTTAGCTATGAGTGGCTGACACCTCACAATGATTATCATCTCTCCGTGAAGCAAAACATCCTCGGAATTGGGTTGAAAGATAGATCTAATGTGCCAAAGGAAGGCAACATGGAAATTCAGTTTCCTGCTCTCAGGGGAAGGAGGGTCGACAGCCCAATGGGTTAATGCACCTACTGCAGCCTCCTATGTGGAGCCTGCAGGCGACGCATGCAGTTGCTGGTGAGATGCTGATACAGGTTCGCCTGCTATGCAGGGGCCCGTGGTCACCTCACAGCACCTCGAGAAGGTGTCCTGTTTGAGTCCCAGGGCAATCATTGTGTCAACCATGACCCGTAGATTACACCTTTTCCCCTCGTTTTTTTCCAATCAATTGGGGCCAGAGAGACAAGCTTTTGTATGGGCCTTACCAAGGCCAGCGTGCAGAAAACAAAGGCGCAACTGTTAGTAGTAACGCAGGTATTGAAGGGGCATTAGCTGTTGGCGGATGGCGCAGGGCAATGCATACCCATTTTCAAATAAAAAAAGTTTTTTTTTTATTAAAAAAAAAATACATGCCCAGGAAATTCCAGACCTTGGATTAGAACTCAGGTCTCCAGCATTCCAAGACCAAGCACTTATCACTTGTGCCACTGGTGGTTGTGCTTCTGAGACTTGCTTTTGGGCGTATATATCTTTCTCCTGCACGCCCCTGTGAGCATACCCATTTGCGTTGTGAAACATGTTCACTGGAGCCTACAAGGATAGAACATCTGCCCCCCCCCCCCCCCCTGCTCCCCCAAATACCAGCTAACTGCAGTGGCCTAGAGGTTAAGTGCTTGCATTACAGCAGCTGGGGGCCTGGGTTCGGGTCCTGCTTTCGGCACATAAACAGAATAGTTGGTCATCTCCTGGTACAGTTGGAGTGGAAGAAAGCGGAGAGGCGGGACTGTGGAAGCGAGGGAGTGCAGGCTAAAGGAAGAGGTGGGGTAGGCTAAAGGGGGAGGTAAGGTCGGATGAAGGGGTCCCTGGGGAGAAGAGGTGAGGCTGGCTGAGTCGGGGGAGGTCTAGAAGGGCATGGGGTAGGGGCCCTGGTAGAGGGAGGAAGAAAGCATAGAGGTGGGGCTGAGGAAGCCAGGAAGAAGGGGTGGTGGGGGCTGTGTAAAAGGAGAGTCCTAAGGTGGGGAAAGGGGCCATTGAGGAGGGCAGAAAAAAGGGTGCCAGTGGTGGGTGGAAAGGACAATGGGCTGACATTTTGTTCTCATCCAGCACTACCCTTTTAGCCTGCATTCCTCCTTTATTCCCTGCACTTCTCAGTCCCACCTCTATGCTTTCTTCCTCCCTCCCTCCCGCAGGGCACCTACCCCATGCCCTTCTCCCCCGACTCCGCCAGCCCCACCTCCTCTCCACAGGGACCCATGCATCCAGCCCTACCTCCCCCTTCAGCCCGCCCCACCTCACCTCCTCCTTTAGCCTGCACTCCCTCGCTTCTACCTCCCCCTTCAGCCCGCCCCACCTCACCTCCTCCTTTAGCCTGCACTCCCTCGCTTCCACAGTCCCACCCATCTGCTTGCTTCCACTGCAACTGTACAAGGAGATTACCAACTATTCCGTTTCTGTGCCGAAAGCAGGACTCAAACCCAGGCCCCCAGCGCTGTAACACAAGCACTTAACCTCTAGGCCACTGCAGTTAGCTGGTATTTGGGGGAGCTTGGGGGGGCATGATGTTCTAGCCTCATTTTCTTCAGTGAACATGTTTCACAATGCAAATGGGTATGCTCACAGGGGCATGCAGAAGAAAGACATATAGCCCAAAAGCTGCTTTCAGAAGCACAGCCACCAGTGGCTCCAGTGGGAAGTGATTGGTCTTGGAATGCGCGAGACCTGAGTTCTAATCCTCCTGGGCATGTTTTTTATTTATTTTTGCTGCTTGTTCATGATTTTTAAATGTAAAAACTCTGCACTCAAAAATAAAAATGATTTGACAGACTCTTGCTGTAGCCAGCCTTTCTCACTCTTTGCCCTGGGGGAGAACAACCCAATCACCCCTTCAGCCCCTCTTACTCGTCTCACAGCACCTCCCATAAGCGAGGAATGCATCTTTTGTTGGTAGATTTCCTTCATGAGGCTTAGCTAGGCCTGCATTCCTTTTCAAAGGGCCATAGAAGAGAGCAAAAAAGGAGAAGGCAGAATAGAGCATGAAATAGGTGGAAGACAAGGGGTCAGGGGGGTTGGCAGTAAAAGAAACAGGGCCTGGCCTGGCAGAGAGTTAGAAGTTAGGGAACACAATGAGCGAGGGAGGAGGAAAGATGCCTCAGGCATTGAGCTCTCGGACTCTTCCCCACCGTGCCTGCAGAAAGAGCCTTCTCCCGAATGGATACATTTGCCTGGAGAGCCCAGAACTAATTTCAGTTAGCCAGAGGGTAAACAGAGGCCAGGGAGAGGTGCACGCCCCTCCATTTGACTAGGCTTCTGGGGCTTCTGGGAGGAAAAAAGGCATCAGTATTCCAGCAAGATCATCGTCACCAAGGCCACCATCACTAGGGGATTACAGAGCATGCTGTGACACTCTCCGGGGCCTGGTTGGCCAGGCTTATGTTGAAGAGCACATATCCTAACCCTAAGCTACCTGGGTGGCTGCACCATAGGGGCTGCACCGGATATAGGGCTGTGCCCGTAAGGGCTGTGGTCGCGTTTGGGAGCGTTAGGGACGCGTGGAGGCCGCAGGGCGCAGACCTCTGCCCATTTCCCTCCAGGATTAGGCCCTGATTCTCAGGCGTGGAGCCAGCCACTCCAAAACTGGCAGAAAGCAGCCCTCTCACCCCCAGGGCAAAGAGTGGGAAAGGCTGGTTACATCAAGTGTCTTTCAAATCTTTCACTTTCGAGAGCAGAGTGTTTACATTTTGGAATCATGAACAAGCAGCAATAGGAAAGCATACAGTATCAGAGGACAGAACACTGCCCTGCGCATATCAGTACACCCCAATGACAAAGTCAAAGATTTAAATGACTTGCTTAGCTATGAGTGGCTGACACCTCACAATGATTATCATCTCTCCGTGAAGCAAAACATCCTCGGAATTGGGTTGAAAGATAGATCTAATGTGCCAAAGGAAGGCAACATGGAAATTCAGTTTCCTGCTCTCAGGGGAAGGAGGGTCGACAGCCCAATGGGTTAATGCACCTACTGCAGCCTCCTATGTGGAGCCTGCAGGCGACGCATGCAGTTGCTGGTGAGATGCTGATACAGGTTCGCCTGCTATGCAGGGGCCCGTGGTCACCTCACAGCACCTCGAGAAGGTGTCCTGTTTGAGTCCCAGGGCAATCATTGTGTCAACCATGACCCGTAGATTACACCTTTTCCCCTCGTTTTTTTCCAATCAATTGGGGCCAGAGAGACAAGCTTTTGTATGGGCCTTACCAAGGCCAGCGTGCAGAAAACAAAGGCGCAACTGTTAGTAGTAACGCAGGTATTGAAGGGGCATTAGCTGTTGGCGGATGGCGCAGGGCAATGCATACCCATTTTCAAATAAAAAAAGGTTTTTTTTTATTAAAAAAAAAATACATGCCCAGGAAATTCCAGACCTTGGATTAGAACTCAGGTCTCCAGCATTCCAAGACCAAGCACTTATCACTTGTGCCACTGGTGGTTGTGCTTCTGACACTTGCTTTTGGGCGTATATATCTTTCTCCTGCACTCCCCTGTGAGCATACCCATTTGCGTTGTGAAACATGTTCACTGGAGCCTACAAGGATAGAACATCTGGCCCCCCCGCTCCCCCAAATACCAGCTAACTGCAGTGGCCTAGAGGTTAAGTGCTTGCATTACAGCAGCTGGGGGCCTGGGTTCGGGTCCTGCTTTCGGCACATAAACAGAATAGTTGGTCATCTCCTGGTACAGTTGGAGTGGAAGAAAGCGGAGAGGCGGGACTGTGGAAGCGAGGGAGTGCAGGCTAAAGGAAGAGGTGGGGTAGGCTAAAGGGGGAGGTAAGGTCGGATGAAGGGGTCCCTGGGGAGAAGAGGTGAGGCTGGCTGAGTCGGGGGAGGTCTAGAAGGGCATGGGGTAGGGGCCCTGGTAGAGGGAGGAAGAAAGCATAGAGGTGGGGCTGAGGAAGCCAGGAAGAAGGGGTGGTGGGGGCTGTGTAAAAGGAGAGTCCTAAGGTGGGGAAAGGGGCCATTGAGGAGGGCAGAAAAAAGGGTGCCAGTGGTGGGTGGAAAGGACAATGGGCTGACATTTTGTTCTCATCCAGCACTACCCTTTTAGCCTGCATTCCTCCTTTATTCCCTGCACTTCTCAGTCCCACCTCTATGCTTTCTTCCTCCCTCCCTCCCGCAGGGCACCTACCCCATGCCCTTCTCCCCCGACTCCGCCAGCCCCACCTCCTCTCCACAGGGACCCATGCATCCAGCCCTACCTCCCCCTTCAGCCCGCCCCACCTCACCTCACCTCACCTCCTCCTTTAGCCTGCACTCCCTCGCTTCTACCTCCCCCTTCAGCCCGCCCCACCTCACCTCCTCCTTTAGCCTGCACTCCCTCGCTTCCACAGTCCCACCCATCTGCTTGCTTCCACTGCAACTGTACAAGGAGATTACCAACTATTCCGTTTCTGTGCCGAAAGCAGGACTCAAACCCAGGCCCCCAGCGCTGTAACACAAGCACTTAACCTCTAGGCCACTGCAGTTAGCTGGTATTTGGGGGAGCTTGGGGGGGCATGATGTTCTAGCCTCATTTTCTTCAGTGAACATGTTTCACAATGCAAATGGGTATGCTCACAGGGGCATGCAGAAGAAAGACATATAGCCCAAAAGCTGCTTTCAGAAGCACAGCCACCAGTGGCTCCAGTGGGAAGTGATTGGTCTTGGAATGCGCGAGACCTGAGTTCTAATCCTCCTGGGCATGTTTTTTATTTATTTTTGCTGCTTGTTCATGATTTTTAAATGTAAAAACTCTGCACTCAAAAATAAAAATGATTTGACAGACTCTTGCTGTAGCCAGCCTTTCTCACTCTTTGCCCTGGGGGAGAACAACCCAATCACCCCTTCAGCCCCTCTTACTCGTCTCACAGCACCTCCCATAAGCGAGGAATGCATCTTTTGTTGGTAGATTTCCTTCATGAGGCTTAGCTAGGCCTGCATTCCTTTTCAAAGGGCCATAGAAGAGAGCAAAAAAGGAGAAGGCAGAATAGAGCATGAAATAGGTGGAAGACAAGGGGTCAGGGGGGTTGGCAGTAAAAGAAACAGGGCCTGGCCTGGCAGAGAGTTAGAAGTTAGGGAACACAATGAGCGAGGGAGGAGGAAAGATGCCTCAGGCATTGAGCTCTCGGACTCTTCCCCACCGTGCCTGCAGAAAGAGCCTTCTCCCGAATGGATACATTTGCCTGGAGAGCCCAGAACTAATTTCAGTTAGCCAGAGGGTAAACAGAGGCCAGGGAGAGGTGCACGCCCCTCCATTTGACTAGGCTTCTGGGGCTTCTGGGAGGAAAAAAGGCATCAGTATTCCAGCAAGATCATCGTCACCAAGGCCACCATCACTAGGGGATTACAGAGCATGCTGTGACACTCTCCGGGGCCTGGTTGGCCAGGCTTATGTTGAAGAGCACATATCCTAACCCTAAGCTACCTGGGTGGCTGCACCATAGGGGCTGCACCGGATATAGGGCTGTGCCCGTAAGGGCTGTGGTCGCGTTTGGGAGCGTTAGGGACGCGTGGAGGCCGCAGGGCGCAGACCTCTGCCCATTTCCCTCCAGGATTAGGCCCTGATTCTCAGGCGTGGAGCCAGCCACTCCAAAACTGGCAGAAAGCAGCCCTCTCACCCCCAGGGCAAAGAGTGGGAAAGGCTGGTTACATCAAGTGTCTTTCAAATCTTTCACTTTCGAGAGCAGAGTGTTTACATTTAGGAATCATGAACAAGCAGCAATAGGAAAGCATACAGTATCAGAGGACAGAACACTGCCCTGCGCATATCAGTACACCCCAATGACAAAGTCAAAGATTTAAATGACCTGCTTAGCTATGAGTGGCTGACACCTCACAATGATTATCATCTCTCCGTGAAGCAAAACATCCTCGGAATTGGGTTGAAAGATAGATCTAATGTGCCAAAGGAAGGCAACATGGAAATTCAGTTTCCTGCTCTCAGGGGAAGGAGGGTCGACAGCCCAATGGGTTAATGCACCTACTGCAGCCTCCTATGTGGAGCCTGCAGGCGACGCATGCAGTTGCTGGTGAGATGCTGATACAGGTTCGCCTGCTATGCAGGGGCCCGTGGTCACCTCACAGCACCTCGAGAAGGTGTCCTGTTTGAGTCCCAGGGCAATCATTGTGTCAACCATGACCCGTAGATTACACCTTTTCCCCTCGTTTTTTTCCAATCAATTGGGGCCAGAGAGACAAGCTTTTGTATGGGCCTTACCAAGGCCAGCGTGCAGAAAACAAAGGCGCAACTGTTAGTAGTAACGCAGGTATTGAAGGGGCATTAGCTGTTGGCGGATGGCGCAGGGCAATGCATACCCATTTTCAAATAAAAAAAGGTTTTTTTTTATTAAAAAAAAAATACATGCCCAGGAAATTCCAGACCTTGGATTAGAACTCAGGTCTCCAGCATTCCAAGACCAAGCACTTATCACTTGTGCCACTGGTGGTTGTGCTTCTGAGACTTGCTTTTGGGCGTATATATCTTTCTCCTGCACTCCCCTGTGAGCATACCCATTTGCGTTGTGAAACATGTTCACTGGAGCCTACAAGGATAGAACATCTGGCCCCCCCGCTCCCCCAAATACCAGCTAACTGCAGTGGCCTAGAGGTTAAGTGCTTGCATTACAGCAGCTGGGGGCCTGGGTTCGGGTCCTGCTTTCGGCACATAAACAGAATAGTTGGTCATCTCCTGGTACAGTTGGAGTGGAAGAAAGCGGAGAGGCGGGACTGTGGAAGCGAGGGAGTGCAGGCTAAAGGAAGAGGTGGGGTAGGCTAAAGGGGGAGGTAAGGTCGGATGAAGGGGTCCCTGGGGAGAAGAGGTGAGGCTGGCTGAGTCGGGGGAGGTCTAGAAGGGCATGGGGTAGGGGCCCTGGTAGAGGGAGGAAGAAAGCATAGAGGTGGGGCTGAGGAAGCCAGGAAGAAGGGGTGGTGGGGGCTGTGTAAAAGGAGAGTCCTAAGGTGGGGAAAGGGGCCATTGAGGAGGGCAGAAAAAAGGGTGCCAGTGGTGGGTGGAAAGGACAATGGGCTGACATTTTGTTCTCATCCAGCACTACCCTTTTAGCCTGCATTCCTCCTTTATTCCCTGCACTTCTCAGTCCCACCTCTATGCTTTCTTCCTCCCTCCCTCCCGCAGGGCACCTACCCCATGCCCTTCTCCCCCGACTCCGCCAGCCCCACCTCCTCTCCACAGGGACCCATGCATCCAGCCCTACCTCCCCCTTCAGCCCGCCCCACCTCACCTCCTCCTTTAGCCTGCACTCCCTCGCTTCTACCTCCCCCTTCAGCCCGCCCCACCTCACCTCCTCCTTTAGCCTGCACTCCCTCGCTTCCACAGTCCCACCCATCTGCTTGCTTCCACTGCAACTGTACAAGGAGATTACCAACTATTCCGTTTCTGTGCCGAAAGCAGGACTCAAACCCAGGCCCCCAGCGCTGTAACACAAGCACTTAACCTCTAGGCCACTGCAGTTAGCTGGTATTTGGGGGAGCTTGGGGGGGCATGATGTTCTAGCCTCATTTTCTTCAGTGAACATGTTTCACAATGCAAATGGGTATGCTCACAGGGGCATGCAGAAGAAAGACATATAGCCCAAAAGCTGCTTTCAGAAGCACAGCCACCAGTGGCTCCAGTGGGAAGTGATTGGTCTTGGAATGCGCGAGACCTGAGTTCTAATCCTCCTGGGCATGTTTTTTATTTATTTTTGCTGCTTGTTCATGATTTTTAAATGTAAAAACTCTGCACTCAAAAATAAAAATGATTTGACAGACTCTTGCTGTAGCCAGCCTTTCTCACTCTTTGCCCTGGGGGAGAACAACCCAATCACCCCTTCAGCCCCTCTTACTCGTCTCACAGCACCTCCCATAAGCGAGGAATGCATCTTTTGTTGGTAGATTTCCTTCATGAGGCTTAGCTAGGCCTGCATTCCTTTTCAAAGGGCCATAGAAGAGAGCAAAAAAGGAGAAGGCAGAATAGAGCATGAAATAGGTGGAAGACAAGGGGTCAGGGGGGTTGGCAGTAAAAGAAACAGGGCCTGGCCTGGCAGAGAGTTAGAAGTTAGGGAACACAATGAGCGAGGGAGGAGGAAAGATGCCTCAGGCATTGAGCTCTCGGACTCTTCCCCACCGTGCCTGCAGAAAGAGCCTTCTCCCGAATGGATACATTTGCCTGGAGAGCCCAGAACTAATTTCAGTTAGCCAGAGGGTAAACAGAGGCCAGGGAGAGGTGCACGCCCCTCCATTTGACTAGGCTTCTGGGGCTTCTGGGAGGAAAAAAGGCATCAGTATTCCAGCAAGATCATCGTCACCAAGGCCACCATCACTAGGGGATTACAGAGCATGCTGTGACACTCTCCGGGGCCTGGTTGGCCAGGCTTATGTTGAAGAGCACATATCCTAACCCTAAGCTACCTGGGTGGCTGCACCATAGGGGCTGCACCGGATATAGGGCTGTGCCCGTAAGGGCTGTGGTCGCGTTTGGGAGCGTTAGGGACGCGTGGAGGCCGCAGGGCGCAGACCTCTGCCCATTTCCCTCCAGGATTAGGCCCTGATTCTCAGGCGTGGAGCCAGCCACTCCAAAACTGGCAGAAAGCAGCCCTCTCACCCCCAGGGCAAAGAGTGGGAAAGGCTGGTTACATCAAGTGTCTTTCAAATCTTTCACTTTCGAGAGCAGAGTGTTTACATTTTGGAATCATGAACAAGCAGCAATAGGAAAGCATACAGTATCAGAGGACAGAACACTGCCCTGCGCATATCAGTACACCCCAATGACAAAGTCAAAGATTTAAATGACTTGCTTAGCTATGAGTGGCTGACACCTCACAATGATTATCATCTCTCCGTGAAGCAAAACATCCTCGGAATTGGGTTGAAAGATAGATCTAATGTGCCAAAGGAAGGCAACATGGAAATTCAGTTTCCTGCTCTCAGGGGAAGGAGGGTCGACAGCCCAATGGGTTAATGCACCTACTGCAGCCTCCTATGTGGAGCCTGCAGGCGACGCATGCAGTTGCTGGTGAGATGCTGATACAGGTTCGCCTGCTATGCAGGGGCCCGTGGTCACCTCACAGCACCTCGAGAAGGTGTCCTGTTTGAGTCCCAGGGCAATCATTGTGTCAACCATGACCCGTAGATTACACCTTTTCCCCTCGTTTTTTTCCAATCAATTGGGGCCAGAGAGACAAGCTTTTGTATGGGCCTTACCAAGGCCAGCGTGCAGAAAACAAAGGCGCAACTGTTAGTAGTAACGCAGGTATTGAAGGGGCATTAGCTGTTGGCGGATGGCGCAGGGCAATGCATACCCATTTTCAAATAAAAAAAGGTTTTTTTTTATTAAAAAAAAAATACATGCCCAGGAAATTCCAGACCTTGGATTAGAACTCAGGTCTCCAGCATTCCAAGACCAAGCACTTATCACTTGTGCCACTGGTGGTTGTGCTTCTGACACTTGCTTTTGGGCGTATATATCTTTCTCCTGCACTCCCCTGTGAGCATACCCATTTGCGTTGTGAAACATGTTCACTGGAGCCTACAAGGATAGAACATCTGGCCCCCCCGCTCCCCCAAATACCAGCTAACTGCAGTGGCCTAGAGGTTAAGTGCTTGCATTACAGCAGCTGGGGGCCTGGGTTCGGGTCCTGCTTTCGGCACATAAACAGAATAGTTGGTCATCTCCTGGTACAGTTGGAGTGGAAGAAAGCGGAGAGGCGGGACTGTGGAAGCGAGGGAGTGCAGGCTAAAGGAAGAGGTGGGGTAGGCTAAAGGGGGAGGTAAGGTCGGATGAAGGGGTCCCTGGGGAGAAGAGGTGAGGCTGGCTGAGTCGGGGGAGGTCTAGAAGGGCATGGGGTAGGGGCCCTGGTAGAGGGAGGAAGAAAGCATAGAGGTGGGGCTGAGGAAGCCAGGAAGAAGGGGTGGTGGGGGCTGTGTAAAAGGAGAGTCCTAAGGTGGGGAAAGGGGCCATTGAGGAGGGCAGAAAAAAGGGTGCCAGTGGTGGGTGGAAAGGACAATGGGCTGACATTTTGTTCTCATCCAGCACTACCCTTTTAGCCTGCATTCCTCCTTTATTCCCTGCACTTCTCAGTCCCACCTCTATGCTTTCTTCCTCCCTCCCTCCCGCAGGGCACCTACCCCATGCCCTTCTCCCCCGACTCCGCCAGCCCCACCTCCTCTCCACAGGGACCCATGCATCCAGCCCTACCTCCCCCTTCAGCCCGCCCCACCTCACCTCCTCCTTTAGCCTGCACTCCCTCGCTTCTACCTCCCCCTTCAGCCCGCCCCACCTCACCTCCTCCTTTAGCCTGCACTCCCTCGCTTCCACAGTCCCACCCATCTGCTTGCTTCCACTGCAACTGTACAAGGAGATTACCAACTATTCCGTTTCTGTGCCGAAAGCAGGACTCAAACCCAGGCCCCCAGCGCTGTAACACAAGCACTTAACCTCTAGGCCACTGCAGTTAGCTGGTATTTGGGGGAGCTTGGGGGGGCATGATGTTCTAGCCTCATTTTCTTCAGTGAACATGTTTCACAATGCAAATGGGTATGCTCACAGGGGCATGCAGAAGAAAGACATATAGCCCAAAAGCTGCTTTCAGAAGCACAGCCACCAGTGGCTCCAGTGGGAAGTGATTGGTCTTGGAATGCGCGAGACCTGAGTTCTAATCCTCCTGGGCATGTTTTTTATTTATTTTTGCTGCTTGTTCATGATTTTTAAATGTAAAAACTCTGCACTCAAAAATAAAAATGATTTGACAGACTCTTGCTGTAGCCAGCCTTTCTCACTCTTTGCCCTGGGGGAGAACAACCCAATCACCCCTTCAGCCCCTCTTACTCGTCTCACAGCACCTCCCATAAGCGAGGAATGCATCTTTTGTTGGTAGATTTCCTTCATGAGGCTTAGCTAGGCCTGCATTCCTTTTCAAAGGGCCATAGAAGAGAGCAAAAAAGGAGAAGGCAGAATAGAGCATGAAATAGGTGGAAGACAAGGGGTCAGGGGGGTTGGCAGTAAAAGAAACAGGGCCTGGCCTGGCAGAGAGTTAGAAGTTAGGGAACACAATGAGCGAGGGAGGAGGAAAGATGCCTCAGGCATTGAGCTCTCGGACTCTTCCCCACCGTGCCTGCAGAAAGAGCCTTCTCCCGAATGGATACATTTGCCTGGAGAGCCCAGAACTAATTTCAGTTAGCCAGAGGGTAAACAGAGGCCAGGGAGAGGTGCACGCCCCTCCATTTGACTAGGCTTCTGGGGCTTCTGGGAGGAAAAAAGGCATCAGTATTCCAGCAAGATCATCGTCACCAAGGCCACCATCACTAGGGGATTACAGAGCATGCTGTGACACTCTCCGGGGCCTGGTTGGCCAGGCTTATGTTGAAGAGCACATATCCTAACCCTAAGCTACCTGGGTGGCTGCACCATAGGGGCTGCACCGGATATAGGGCTGTGCCCGTAAGGGCTGTGGTCGCGTTTGGGAGCGTTAGGGACGCGTGGAGGCCGCAGGGCGCAGACCTCTGCCCATTTCCCTCCAGGATTAGGCCCTGATTCTCAGGCGTGGAGCCAGCCACTCCAAAACTGGCAGAAAGCAGCCCTCTCACCCCCAGGGCAAAGAGTGGGAAAGGCTGGTTACATCAAGTGTCTTTCAAATCTTTCACTTTCGAGAGCAGAGTGTTTACATTTAGGAATCATGAACAAGCAGCAATAGGAAAGCATACAGTATCAGAGGACAGAACACTGCCCTGCGCATATCAGTACACCCCAATGACAAAGTCAAAGATTTAAATGACCTGCTTAGCTATGAGTGGCTGACACCTCACAATGATTATCATCTCTCCGTGAAGCAAAACATCCTCGGAATTGGGTTGAAAGATAGATCTAATGTGCCAAAGGAAGGCAACATGGAAATTCAGTTTCCTGCTCTCAGGGGAAGGAGGGTCGACAGCCCAATGGGTTAATGCACCTACTGCAGCCTCCTATGTGGAGCCTGCAGGCGACGCATGCAGTTGCTGGTGAGATGCTGATACAGGTTCGCCTGCTATGCAGGGGCCCGTGGTCACCTCACAGCACCTCGAGAAGGTGTCCTGTTTGAGTCCCAGGGCAATCATTGTGTCAACCATGACCCGTAGATTACACCTTTTCCCCTCGTTTTTTTCCAATCAATTGGGGCCAGAGAGACAAGCTTTTGTATGGGCCTTACCAAGGCCAGCGTGCAGAAAACAAAGGCGCAACTGTTAGTAGTAACGCAGGTATTGAAGGGGCATTAGCTGTTGGCGGATGGCGCAGGGCAATGCATACCCATTTTCAAATAAAAAAAGGTTTTTTTTTATTAAAAAAAAAATACATGCCCAGGAAATTCCAGACCTTGGATTAGAACTCAGGTCTCCAGCATTCCAAGACCAAGCACTTATCACTTGTGCCACTGGTGGTTGTGCTTCTGAGACTTGCTTTTGGGCGTATATATCTTTCTCCTGCACTCCCCTGTGAGCATACCCATTTGCGTTGTGAAACATGTTCACTGGAGCCTACAAGGATAGAACATCTGGCCCCCCCGCTCCCCCAAATACCAGCTAACTGCAGTGGCCTAGAGGTTAAGTGCTTGCATTACAGCAGCTGGGGGCCTGGGTTCGGGTCCTGCTTTCGGCACATAAACAGAATAGTTGGTCATCTCCTGGTACAGTTGGAGTGGAAGAAAGCGGAGAGGCGGGACTGTGGAAGCGAGGGAGTGCAGGCTAAAGGAAGAGGTGGGGTAGGCTAAAGGGGGAGGTAAGGTCGGATGAAGGGGTCCCTGGGGAGAAGAGGTGAGGCTGGCTGAGTCGGGGGAGGTCTAGAAGGGCATGGGGTAGGGGCCCTGGTAGAGGGAGGAAGAAAGCATAGAGGTGGGGCTGAGGAAGCCAGGAAGAAGGGGTGGTGGGGGCTGTGTAAAAGGAGAGTCCTAAGGTGGGGAAAGGGGCCATTGAGGAGGGCAGAAAAAAGGGTGCCAGTGGTGGGTGGAAAGGACAATGGGCTGACATTTTGTTCTCATCCAGCACTACCCTTTTAGCCTGCATTCCTCCTTTATTCCCTGCACTTCTCAGTCCCACCTCTATGCTTTCTTCCTCCCTCCCTCCCGCAGGGCACCTACCCCATGCCCTTCTCCCCCGACTCCGCCAGCCCCACCTCCTCTCCACAGGGACCCATGCATCCAGCCCTACCTCCCCCTTCAGCCCGCCCCACCTCACCTCACCTCACCTCCTCCCCCTCGCTTCTACCTCCCCCTTCAGCCCGCCCCACCTCACCTCCTCCTTTAGCCTGCACTCCCTCGCTTCCACAGTCCCACCCATCTGCTTGCTTCCACTGCAACTGTACAAGGAGATTACCAACTATTCCGTTTCTGTGCCGAAAGCAGGACTCAAACCCAGGCCCCCAGCGCTGTAACACAAGCACTTAACCTCTAGGCCACTGCAGTTAGCTGGTATTTGGGGGAGCTTGGGGGGGCATGATGTTCTAGCCTCATTTTCTTCAGTGAACATGTTTCACAATGCAAATGGGTATGCTCACAGGGGCATGCAGAAGAAAGACATATAGCCCAAAAGCTGCTTTCAGAAGCACAGCCACCAGTGGCTCCAGTGGGAAGTGATTGGTCTTGGAATGCGCGAGACCTGAGTTCTAATCCTCCTGGGCATGTTTTTTATTTATTTTTGCTGCTTGTTCATGATTTTTAAATGTAAAAACTCTGCACTCAAAAATAAAAATGATTTGACAGACTCTTGCTGTAGCCAGCCTTTCTCACTCTTTGCCCTGGGGGAGAACAACCCAATCACCCCTTCAGCCCCTCTTACTCGTCTCACAGCACCTCCCATAAGCGAGGAATGCATCTTTTGTTGGTAGATTTCCTTCATGAGGCTTAGCTAGGCCTGCATTCCTTTTCAAAGGGCCATAGAAGAGAGCAAAAAAGGAGAAGGCAGAATAGAGCATGAAATAGGTGGAAGACAAGGGGTCAGGGGGGTTGGCAGTAAAAGAAACAGGGCCTGGCCTGGCAGAGAGTTAGAAGTTAGGGAACACAATGAGCGAGGGAGGAGGAAAGATGCCTCAGGCATTGAGCTCTCGGACTCTTCCCCACCGTGCCTGCAGAAAGAGCCTTCTCCCGAATGGATACATTTGCCTGGAGAGCCCAGAACTAATTTCAGTTAGCCAGAGGGTAAACAGAGGCCAGGGAGAGGTGCACGCCCCTCCATTTGACTAGGCTTCTGGGGCTTCTGGGAGGAAAAAAGGCATCAGTATTCCAGCAAGATCATCGTCACCAAGGCCACCATCACTAGGGGATTACAGAGCATGCTGTGACACTCTCCGGGGCCTGGTTGGCCAGGCTTATGTTGAAGAGCACATATCCTAACCCTAAGCTACCTGGGTGGCTGCACCATAGGGGCTGCACCGGATATAGGGCTGTGCCCGTAAGGGCTGTGGTCGCGTTTGGGAGCGTTAGGGACGCGTGGAGGCCGCAGGGCGCAGACCTCTGCCCATTTCCCTCCAGGATTAGGCCCTGATTCTCAGGCGTGGAGCCAGCCACTCCAAAACTGGCAGAAAGCAGCCCTCTCACCCCCAGGGCAAAGAGTGGGAAAGGCTGGTTACATCAAGTGTCTTTCAAATCTTTCACTTTCGAGAGCAGAGTGTTTACATTTAGGAATCATGAACAAGCAGCAATAGGAAAGCATACAGTATCAGAGGACAGAACACTGCCCTGCGCATATCAGTACACCCCAATGACAAAGTCAAAGATTTAAATGACCTGCTTAGCTATGAGTGGCTGACACCTCACAATGATTATCATCTCTCCGTGAAGCAAAACATCCTCGGAATTGGGTTGAAAGATAGATCTAATGTGCCAAAGGAAGGCAACATGGAAATTCAGTTTCCTGCTCTCAGGGGAAGGAGGGTCGACAGCCCAATGGGTTAATGCACCTACTGCAGCCTCCTATGTGGAGCCTGCAGGCGACGCATGCAGTTGCTGGTGAGATGCTGATACAGGTTCGCCTGCTATGCAGGGGCCCGTGGTCACCTCACAGCACCTCGAGAAGGTGTCCTGTTTGAGTCCCAGGGCAATCATTGTGTCAACCATGACCCGTAGATTACACCTTTTCCCCTCGTTTTTTTCCAATCAATTGGGGCCAGAGAGACAAGCTTTTGTATGGGCCTTACCAAGGCCAGCGTGCAGAAAACAAAGGCGCAACTGTTAGTAGTAACGCAGGTATTGAAGGGGCATTAGCTGTTGGCGGATGGCGCAGGGCAATGCATACCCATTTTCAAATAAAAAAAGGTTTTTTTTTATTAAAAAAAAAATACATGCCCAGGAAATTCCAGACCTTGGATTAGAACTCAGGTCTCCAGCATTCCAAGACCAAGCACTTATCACTTGTGCCACTGGTGGTTGTGCTTCTGACACTTGCTTTTGGGCGTATATATCTTTCTCCTGCACTCCCCTGTGAGCATACCCATTTGCGTTGTGAAACATGTTCACTGGAGCCTACAAGGATAGAACATCTGGCCCCCCCGCTCCCCCAAATACCAGCTAACTGCAGTGGCCTAGAGGTTAAGTGCTTGCATTACAGCAGCTGGGGGCCTGGGTTCGGGTCCTGCTTTCGGCACATAAACAGAATAGTTGGTCATCTCCTGGTACAGTTGGAGTGGAAGAAAGCGGAGAGGCGGGACTGTGGAAGCGAGGGAGTGCAGGCTAAAGGAAGAGGTGGGGTAGGCTAAAGGGGGAGGTAAGGTCGGATGAAGGGGTCCCTGGGGAGAAGAGGTGAGGCTGGCTGAGTCGGGGGAGGTCTAGAAGGGCATGGGGTAGGGGCCCTGGTAGAGGGAGGAAGAAAGCATAGAGGTGGGGCTGAGGAAGCCAGGAAGAAGGGGTGGTGGGGGCTGTGTAAAAGGAGAGTCCTAAGGTGGGGAAAGGGGCCATTGAGGAGGGCAGAAAAAAGGGTGCCAGTGGTGGGTGGAAAGGACAATGGGCTGACATTTTGTTCTCATCCAGCACTACCCTTTTAGCCTGCATTCCTCCTTTATTCCCTGCACTTCTCAGTCCCACCTCTATGCTTTCTTCCTCCCTCCCTCCCGCAGGGCACCTACCCCATGCCCTTCTCCCCCGACTCCGCCAGCCCCACCTCCTCTCCACAGGGACCCATGCATCCAGCCCTACCTCCCCCTTCAGCCCGCCCCACCTCACCTCCTCCTTTAGCCTGCACTCCCTCGCTTCTACCTCCCCCTTCAGCCCGCCCCACCTCACCTCCTCCTTTAGCCTGCACTCCCTCGCTTCCACAGTCCCACCCATCTGCTTGCTTCCACTGCAACTGTACAAGGAGATTACCAACTATTCCGTTTCTGTGCCGAAAGCAGGACTCAAACCCAGGCCCCCAGCGCTGTAACACAAGCACTTAACCTCTAGGCCACTGCAGTTAGCTGGTATTTGGGGGAGCTTGGGGGGGCATGATGTTCTAGCCTCATTTTCTTCAGTGAACATGTTTCACAATGCAAATGGGTATGCTCACAGGGGCATGCAGAAGAAAGACATATAGCCCAAAAGCTGCTTTCAGAAGCACAGCCACCAGTGGCTCCAGTGGGAAGTGATTGGTCTTGGAATGCGCGAGACCTGAGTTCTAATCCTCCTGGGCATGTTTTTTATTTATTTTTGCTGCTTGTTCATGATTTTTAAATGTAAAAACTCTGCACTCAAAAATAAAAATGATTTGACAGACTCTTGCTGTAGCCAGCCTTTCTCACTCTTTGCCCTGGGGGAGAACAACCCAATCACCCCTTCAGCCCCTCTTACTCGTCTCACAGCACCTCCCATAAGCGAGGAATGCATCTTTTGTTGGTAGATTTCCTTCATGAGGCTTAGCTAGGCCTGCATTCCTTTTCAAAGGGCCATAGAAGAGAGCAAAAAAGGAGAAGGCAGAATAGAGCATGAAATAGGTGGAAGACAAGGGGTCAGGGGGGTTGGCAGTAAAAGAAACAGGGCCTGGCCTGGCAGAGAGTTAGAAGTTAGGGAACACAATGAGCGAGGGAGGAGGAAAGATGCCTCAGGCATTGAGCTCTCGGACTCTTCCCCACCGTGCCTGCAGAAAGAGCCTTCTCCCGAATGGATACATTTGCCTGGAGAGCCCAGAACTAATTTCAGTTAGCCAGAGGGTAAACAGAGGCCAGGGAGAGGTGCACGCCCCTCCATTTGACTAGGCTTCTGGGGCTTCTGGGAGGAAAAAAGGCATCAGTATTCCAGCAAGATCATCGTCACCAAGGCCACCATCACTAGGGGATTACAGAGCATGCTGTGACACTCTCCGGGGCCTGGTTGGCCAGGCTTATGTTGAAGAGCACATATCCTAACCCTAAGCTACCTGGGTGGCTGCACCATAGGGGCTGCACCGGATATAGGGCTGTGCCCGTAAGGGCTGTGGTCGCGTTTGGGAGCGTTAGGGACGCGTGGAGGCCGCAGGGCGCAGACCTCTGCCCATTTCCCTCCAGGATTAGGCCCTGATTCTCAGGCGTGGAGCCAGCCACTCCAAAACTGGCAGAAAGCAGCCCTCTCACCCCCAGGGCAAAGAGTGGGAAAGGCTGGTTACATCAAGTGTCTTTCAAATCTTTCACTTTCGAGAGCAGAGTGTTTACATTTTGGAATCATGAACAAGCAGCAATAGGAAAGCATACAGTATCAGAGGACAGAACACTGCCCTGCGCATATCAGTACACCCCAATGACAAAGTCAAAGATTTAAATGACTTGCTTAGCTATGAGTGGCTGACACCTCACAATGATTATCATCTCTCCGTGAAGCAAAACATCCTCGGAATTGGGTTGAAAGATAGATCTAATGTGCCAAAGGAAGGCAACATGGAAATTCAGTTTCCTGCTCTCAGGGGAAGGAGGGTCGACAGCCCAATGGGTTAATGCACCTACTGCAGCCTCCTATGTGGAGCCTGCAGGCGACGCATGCAGTTGCTGGTGAGATGCTGATACAGGTTCGCCTGCTATGCAGGGGCCCGTGGTCACCTCACAGCACCTCGAGAAGGTGTCCTGTTTGAGTCCCAGGGCAATCATTGTGTCAACCATGACCCGTAGATTACACCTTTTCCCCTCGTTTTTTTCCAATCAATTGGGGCCAGAGAGACAAGCTTTTGTATGGGCCTTACCAAGGCCAGCGTGCAGAAAACAAAGGCGCAACTGTTAGTAGTAACGCAGGTATTGAAGGGGCATTAGCTGTTGGCGGATGGCGCAGGGCAATGCATACCCATTTTCAAATAAAAAAAGGTTTTTTTTTATTAAAAAAAAAATACATGCCCAGGAAATTCCAGACCTTGGATTAGAACTCAGGTCTCCAGCATTCCAAGACCAAGCACTTATCACTTGTGCCACTGGTGGTTGTGCTTCTGACACTTGCTTTTGGGCGTATATATCTTTCTCCTGCACTCCCCTGTGAGCATACCCATTTGCGTTGTGAAACATGTTCACTGGAGCCTACAAGGATAGAACATCTGGCCCCCCCGCTCCCCCAAATACCAGCTAACTGCAGTGGCCTAGAGGTTAAGTGCTTGCATTACAGCAGCTGGGGGCCTGGGTTCGGGTCCTGCTTTCGGCACATAAACAGAATAGTTGGTCATCTCCTGGTACAGTTGGAGTGGAAGAAAGCGGAGAGGCGGGACTGTGGAAGCGAGGGAGTGCAGGCTAAAGGAAGAGGTGGGGTAGGCTAAAGGGGGAGGTAAGGTCGGATGAAGGGGTCCCTGGGGAGAAGAGGTGAGGCTGGCTGAGTCGGGGGAGGTCTAGAAGGGCATGGGGTAGGGGCCCTGGTAGAGGGAGGAAGAAAGCATAGAGGTGGGGCTGAGGAAGCCAGGAAGAAGGGGTGGTGGGGGCTGTGTAAAAGGAGAGTCCTAAGGTGGGGAAAGGGGCCATTGAGGAGGGCAGAAAAAAGGGTGCCAGTGGTGGGTGGAAAGGACAATGGGCTGACATTTTGTTCTCATCCAGCACTACCCTTTTAGCCTGCATTCCTCCTTTATTCCCTGCACTTCTCAGTCCCACCTCTATGCTTTCTTCCTCCCTCCCTCCCGCAGGGCACCTACCCCATGCCCTTCTCCCCCGACTCCGCCAGCCCCACCTCCTCTCCACAGGGACCCATGCATCCAGCCCTACCTCCCCCTTCAGCCCGCCCCACCTCACCTCACCTCACCTCCTCCTTTAGCCTGCACTCCCTCGCTTCTACCTCCCCCTTCAGCCCGCCCCACCTCACCTCCTCCTTTAGCCTGCACTCCCTCGCTTCCACAGTCCCACCCATCTGCTTGCTTCCACTGCAACTGTACAAGGAGATTACCAACTATTCCGTTTCTGTGCCGAAAGCAGGACTCAAACCCAGGCCCCCAGCGCTGTAACACAAGCACTTAACCTCTAGGCCACTGCAGTTAGCTGGTATTTGGGGGAGCTTGGGGGGGCATGATGTTCTAGCCTCATTTTCTTCAGTGAACATGTTTCACAATGCAAATGGGTATGCTCACAGGGGCATGCAGAAGAAAGACATATAGCCCAAAAGCTGCTTTCAGAAGCACAGCCACCAGTGGCTCCAGTGGGAAGTGATTGGTCTTGGAATGCGCGAGACCTGAGTTCTAATCCTCCTGGGCATGTTTTTTATTTATTTTTGCTGCTTGTTCATGATTTTTAAATGTAAAAACTCTGCACTCAAAAATAAAAATGATTTGACAGACTCTTGCTGTAGCCAGCCTTTCTCACTCTTTGCCCTGGGGGAGAACAACCCAATCACCCCTTCAGCCCCTCTTACTCGTCTCACAGCACCTCCCATAAGCGAGGAATGCATCTTTTGTTGGTAGATTTCCTTCATGAGGCTTAGCTAGGCCTGCATTCCTTTTCAAAGGGCCATAGAAGAGAGCAAAAAAGGAGAAGGCAGAATAGAGCATGAAATAGGTGGAAGACAAGGGGTCAGGGGGGTTGGCAGTAAAAGAAACAGGGCCTGGCCTGGCAGAGAGTTAGAAGTTAGGGAACACAATGAGCGAGGGAGGAGGAAAGATGCCTCAGGCATTGAGCTCTCGGACTCTTCCCCACCGTGCCTGCAGAAAGAGCCTTCTCCCGAATGGATACATTTGCCTGGAGAGCCCAGAACTAATTTCAGTTAGCCAGAGGGTAAACAGAGGCCAGGGAGAGGTGCACGCCCCTCCATTTGACTAGGCTTCTGGGGCTTCTGGGAGGAAAAAAGGCATCAGTATTCCAGCAAGATCATCGTCACCAAGGCCACCATCACTAGGGGATTACAGAGCATGCTGTGACACTCTCCGGGGCCTGGTTGGCCAGGCTTATGTTGAAGAGCACATATCCTAACCCTAAGCTACCTGGGTGGCTGCACCATAGGGGCTGCACCGGATATAGGGCTGTGCCCGTAAGGGCTGTGGTCGCGTTTGGGAGCGTTAGGGACGCGTGGAGGCCGCAGGGCGCAGACCTCTGCCCATTTCCCTCCAGGATTAGGCCCTGATTCTCAGGCGTGGAGCCAGCCACTCCAAAACTGGCAGAAAGCAGCCCTCTCACCCCCAGGGCAAAGAGTGGGAAAGGCTGGTTACATCAAGTGTCTTTCAAATCTTTCACTTTCGAGAGCAGAGTGTTTACATTTAGGAATCATGAACAAGCAGCAATAGGAAAGCATACAGTATCAGAGGACAGAACACTGCCCTGCGCATATCAGTACACCCCAATGACAAAGTCAAAGATTTAAATGACCTGCTTAGCTATGAGTGGCTGACACCTCACAATGATTATCATCTCTCCGTGAAGCAAAACATCCTCGGAATTGGGTTGAAAGATAGATCTAATGTGCCAAAGGAAGGCAACATGGAAATTCAGTTTCCTGCTCTCAGGGGAAGGAGGGTCGACAGCCCAATGGGTTAATGCACCTACTGCAGCCTCCTATGTGGAGCCTGCAGGCGACGCATGCAGTTGCTGGTGAGATGCTGATACAGGTTCGCCTGCTATGCAGGGGCCCGTGGTCACCTCACAGCACCTCGAGAAGGTGTCCTGTTTGAGTCCCAGGGCAATCATTGTGTCAACCATGACCCGTAGATTACACCTTTTCCCCTCGTTTTTTTCCAATCAATTGGGGCCAGAGAGACAAGCTTTTGTATGGGCCTTACCAAGGCCAGCGTGCAGAAAACAAAGGCGCAACTGTTAGTAGTAACGCAGGTATTGAAGGGGCATTAGCTGTTGGCGGATGGCGCAGGGCAATGCATACCCATTTTCAAATAAAAAAAGGTTTTTTTTTATTAAAAAAAAAATACATGCCCAGGAAATTCCAGACCTTGGATTAGAACTCAGGTCTCCAGCATTCCAAGACCAAGCACTTATCACTTGTGCCACTGGTGGTTGTGCTTCTGAGACTTGCTTTTGGGCGTATATATCTTTCTCCTGCACTCCCCTGTGAGCATACCCATTTGCGTTGTGAAACATGTTCACTGGAGCCTACAAGGATAGAACATCTGGCCCCCCCGCTCCCCCAAATACCAGCTAACTGCAGTGGCCTAGAGGTTAAGTGCTTGCATTACAGCAGCTGGGGGCCTGGGTTCGGGTCCTGCTTTCGGCACATAAACAGAATAGTTGGTCATCTCCTGGTACAGTTGGAGTGGAAGAAAGCGGAGAGGCGGGACTGTGGAAGCGAGGGAGTGCAGGCTAAAGGAAGAGGTGGGGTAGGCTAAAGGGGGAGGTAAGGTCGGATGAAGGGGTCCCTGGGGAGAAGAGGTGAGGCTGGCTGAGTCGGGGGAGGTCTAGAAGGGCATGGGGTAGGGGCCCTGGTAGAGGGAGGAAGAAAGCATAGAGGTGGGGCTGAGGAAGCCAGGAAGAAGGGGTGGTGGGGGCTGTGTAAAAGGAGAGTCCTAAGGTGGGGAAAGGGGCCATTGAGGAGGGCAGAAAAAAGGGTGCCAGTGGTGGGTGGAAAGGACAATGGGCTGACATTTTGTTCTCATCCAGCACTACCCTTTTAGCCTGCATTCCTCCTTTATTCCCTGCACTTCTCAGTCCCACCTCTATGCTTTCTTCCTCCCTCCCTCCCGCAGGGCACCTACCCCATGCCCTTCTCCCCCGACTCCGCCAGCCCCACCTCCTCTCCACAGGGACCCATGCATCCAGCCCTACCTCCCCCTTCAGCCCGCCCCACCTCACCTCACCTCACCTCCTCCCCCTCGCTTCTACCTCCCCCTTCAGCCCGCCCCACCTCACCTCCTCCTTTAGCCTGCACTCCCTCGCTTCCACAGTCCCACCCATCTGCTTGCTTCCACTGCAACTGTACAAGGAGATTACCAACTATTCCGTTTCTGTGCCGAAAGCAGGACTCAAACCCAGGCCCCCAGCGCTGTAACACAAGCACTTAACCTCTAGGCCACTGCAGTTAGCTGGTATTTGGGGGAGCTTGGGGGGGCATGATGTTCTAGCCTCATTTTCTTCAGTGAACATGTTTCACAATGCAAATGGGTATGCTCACAGGGGCATGCAGAAGAAAGACATATAGCCCAAAAGCTGCTTTCAGAAGCACAGCCACCAGTGGCTCCAGTGGGAAGTGATTGGTCTTGGAATGCGCGAGACCTGAGTTCTAATCCTCCTGGGCATGTTTTTTATTTATTTTTGCTGCTTGTTCATGATTTTTAAATGTAAAAACTCTGCACTCAAAAATAAAAATGATTTGACAGACTCTTGCTGTAGCCAGCCTTTCTCACTCTTTGCCCTGGGGGAGAACAACCCAATCACCCCTTCAGCCCCTCTTACTCGTCTCACAGCACCTCCCATAAGCGAGGAATGCATCTTTTGTTGGTAGATTTCCTTCATGAGGCTTAGCTAGGCCTGCATTCCTTTTCAAAGGGCCATAGAAGAGAGCAAAAAAGGAGAAGGCAGAATAGAGCATGAAATAGGTGGAAGACAAGGGGTCAGGGGGGTTGGCAGTAAAAGAAACAGGGCCTGGCCTGGCAGAGAGTTAGAAGTTAGGGAACACAATGAGCGAGGGAGGAGGAAAGATGCCTCAGGCATTGAGCTCTCGGACTCTTCCCCACCGTGCCTGCAGAAAGAGCCTTCTCCCGAATGGATACATTTGCCTGGAGAGCCCAGAACTAATTTCAGTTAGCCAGAGGGTAAACAGAGGCCAGGGAGAGGTGCACGCCCCTCCATTTGACTAGGCTTCTGGGGCTTCTGGGAGGAAAAAAGGCATCAGTATTCCAGCAAGATCATCGTCACCAAGGCCACCATCACTAGGGGATTACAGAGCATGCTGTGACACTCTCCGGGGCCTGGTTGGCCAGGCTTATGTTGAAGAGCACATATCCTAACCCTAAGCTACCTGGGTGGCTGCACCATAGGGGCTGCACCGGATATAGGGCTGTGCCCGTAAGGGCTGTGGTCGCGTTTGGGAGCGTTAGGGACGCGTGGAGGCCGCAGGGCGCAGACCTCTGCCCATTTCCCTCCAGGATTAGGCCCTGATTCTCAGGCGTGGAGCCAGCCACTCCAAAACTGGCAGAAAGCAGCCCTCTCACCCCCAGGGCAAAGAGTGGGAAAGGCTGGTTACATCAAGTGTCTTTCAAATCTTTCACTTTCGAGAGCAGAGTGTTTACATTTAGGAATCATGAACAAGCAGCAATAGGAAAGCATACAGTATCAGAGGACAGAACACTGCCCTGCGCATATCAGTACACCCCAATGACAAAGTCAAAGATTTAAATGACCTGCTTAGCTATGAGTGGCTGACACCTCACAATGATTATCATCTCTCCGTGAAGCAAAACATCCTCGGAATTGGGTTGAAAGATAGATCTAATGTGCCAAAGGAAGGCAACATGGAAATTCAGTTTCCTGCTCTCAGGGGAAGGAGGGTCGACAGCCCAATGGGTTAATGCACCTACTGCAGCCTCCTATGTGGAGCCTGCAGGCGACGCATGCAGTTGCTGGTGAGATGCTGATACAGGTTCGCCTGCTATGCAGGGGCCCGTGGTCACCTCACAGCACCTCGAGAAGGTGTCCTGTTTGAGTCCCAGGGCAATCATTGTGTCAACCATGACCCGTAGATTACACCTTTTCCCCTCGTTTTTTTCCAATCAATTGGGGCCAGAGAGACAAGCTTTTGTATGGGCCTTACCAAGGCCAGCGTGCAGAAAACAAAGGCGCAACTGTTAGTAGTAACGCAGGTATTGAAGGGGCATTAGCTGTTGGCGGATGGCGCAGGGCAATGCATACCCATTTTCAAATAAAAAAAGGTTTTTTTTTATTAAAAAAAAAATACATGCCCAGGAAATTCCAGACCTTGGATTAGAACTCAGGTCTCCAGCATTCCAAGACCAAGCACTTATCACTTGTGCCACTGGTGGTTGTGCTTCTGACACTTGCTTTTGGGCGTATATATCTTTCTCCTGCACTCCCCTGTGAGCATACCCATTTGCGTTGTGAAACATGTTCACTGGAGCCTACAAGGATAGAACATCTGGCCCCCCCGCTCCCCCAAATACCAGCTAACTGCAGTGGCCTAGAGGTTAAGTGCTTGCATTACAGCAGCTGGGGGCCTGGGTTCGGGTCCTGCTTTCGGCACATAAACAGAATAGTTGGTCATCTCCTGGTACAGTTGGAGTGGAAGAAAGCGGAGAGGCGGGACTGTGGAAGCGAGGGAGTGCAGGCTAAAGGAAGAGGTGGGGTAGGCTAAAGGGGGAGGTAAGGTCGGATGAAGGGGTCCCTGGGGAGAAGAGGTGAGGCTGGCTGAGTCGGGGGAGGTCTAGAAGGGCATGGGGTAGGGGCCCTGGTAGAGGGAGGAAGAAAGCATAGAGGTGGGGCTGAGGAAGCCAGGAAGAAGGGGTGGTGGGGGCTGTGTAAAAGGAGAGTCCTAAGGTGGGGAAAGGGGCCATTGAGGAGGGCAGAAAAAAGGGTGCCAGTGGTGGGTGGAAAGGACAATGGGGCTGACATTTTGTTCTCATCCAGCACTACCCTTTTAGCCTGCATTCCTCCTTTATTCCCTGCACTTCTCAGTCCCACCTCTATGCTTTCTTCCTCCCTCCCTCCCGCAGGGCACCTACCCCATGCCCTTCTCCCCCGACTCCGCCAGCCCCACCTCCTCTCCACAGGGACCCATGCATCCAGCCCTACCTCCCCCTTCAGCCCGCCCCACCTCACCTCACCTCACCTCCTCCTTTAGCCTGCACTCCCTCGCTTCTACCTCCCCCTTCAGCCCGCCCCACCTCACCTCCTCCTTTAGCCTGCACTCCCTCGCTTCCACAGTCCCACCCATCTGCTTGCTTCCACTGCAACTGTACAAGGAGATTACCAACTATTCCGTTTCTGTGCCGAAAGCAGGACTCAAACCCAGGCCCCCAGCGCTGTAACACAAGCACTTAACCTCTAGGCCACTGCAGTTAGCTGGTATTTGGGGGAGCTTGGGGGGGCATGATGTTCTAGCCTCATTTTCTTCAGTGAACATGTTTCACAATGCAAATGGGTATGCTCACAGGGGCATGCAGAAGAAAGACATATAGCCCAAAAGCTGCTTTCAGAAGCACAGCCACCAGTGGCTCCAGTGGGAAGTGATTGGTCTTGGAATGCGCGAGACCTGAGTTCTAATCCTCCTGGGCATGTTTTTTATTTATTTTTGCTGCTTGTTCATGATTTTTAAATGTAAAAACTCTGCACTCAAAAATAAAAATGATTTGACAGACTCTTGCTGTAGCCAGCCTTTCTCACTCTTTGCCCTGGGGGAGAACAACCCAATCACCCCTTCAGCCCCTCTTACTCGTCTCACAGCACCTCCCATAAGCGAGGAATGCATCTTTTGTTGGTAGATTTCCTTCATGAGGCTTAGCTAGGCCTGCATTCCTTTTCAAAGGGCCATAGAAGAGAGCAAAAAAGGAGAAGGCAGAATAGAGCATGAAATAGGTGGAAGACAAGGGGTCAGGGGGGTTGGCAGTAAAAGAAACAGGGCCTGGCCTGGCAGAGAGTTAGAAGTTAGGGAACACAATGAGCGAGGGAGGAGGAAAGATGCCTCAGGCATTGAGCTCTCGGACTCTTCCCCACCGTGCCTGCAGAAAGAGCCTTCTCCCGAATGGATACATTTGCCTGGAGAGCCCAGAACTAATTTCAGTTAGCCAGAGGGTAAACAGAGGCCAGGGAGAGGTGCACGCCCCTCCATTTGACTAGGCTTCTGGGGCTTCTGGGAGGAAAAAAGGCATCAGTATTCCAGCAAGATCATCGTCACCAAGGCCACCATCACTAGGGGATTACAGAGCATGCTGTGACACTCTCCGGGGCCTGGTTGGCCAGGCTTATGTTGAAGAGCACATATCCTAACCCTAAGCTACCTGGGTGGCTGCACCATAGGGGCTGCACCGGATATAGGGCTGTGCCCGTAAGGGCTGTGGTCGCGTTTGGGAGCGTTAGGGACGCGTGGAGGCCGCAGGGCGCAGACCTCTGCCCATTTCCCTCCAGGATTAGGCCCTGATTCTCAGGCGTGGAGCCAGCCACTCCAAAACTGGCAGAAAGCAGCCCTCTCACCCCCAGGGCAAAGAGTGGGAAAGGCTGGTTACATCAAGTGTCTTTCAAATCTTTCACTTTCGAGAGCAGAGTGTTTACATTTAGGAATCATGAACAAGCAGCAATAGGAAAGCATACAGTATCAGAGGACAGAACACTGCCCTGCGCATATCAGTACACCCCAATGACAAAGTCAAAGATTTAAATGACCTGCTTAGCTATGAGTGGCTGACACCTCACAATGATTATCATCTCTCCGTGAAGCAAAACATCCTCGGAATTGGGTTGAAAGATAGATCTAATGTGCCAAAGGAAGGCAACATGGAAATTCAGTTTCCTGCTCTCAGGGGAAGGAGGGTCGACAGCCCAATGGGTTAATGCACCTACTGCAGCCTCCTATGTGGAGCCTGCAGGCGACGCATGCAGTTGCTGGTGAGATGCTGATACAGGTTCGCCTGCTATGCAGGGGCCCGTGGTCACCTCACAGCACCTCGAGAAGGTGTCCTGTTTGAGTCCCAGGGCAATCATTGTGTCAACCATGACCCGTAGATTACACCTTTTCCCCTCGTTTTTTTCCAATCAATTGGGGCCAGAGAGACAAGCTTTTGTATGGGCCTTACCAAGGCCAGCGTGCAGAAAACAAAGGCGCAACTGTTAGTAGTAACGCAGGTATTGAAGGGGCATTAGCTGTTGGCGGATGGCGCAGGGCAATGCATACCCATTTTCAAATAAAAAAAGGTTTTTTTTTATTAAAAAAAAAATACATGCCCAGGAAATTCCAGACCTTGGATTAGAACTCAGGTCTCCAGCATTCCAAGACCAAGCACTTATCACTTGTGCCACTGGTGGTTGTGCTTCTGACACTTGCTTTTGGGCGTATATATCTTTCTCCTGCACTCCCCTGTGAGCATACCCATTTGCGTTGTGAAACATGTTCACTGGAGCCTACAAGGATAGAACATCTGGCCCCCCCGCTCCCCCAAATACCAGCTAACTGCAGTGGCCTAGAGGTTAAGTGCTTGCATTACAGCAGCTGGGGGCCTGGGTTCGGGTCCTGCTTTCGGCACATAAACAGAATAGTTGGTCATCTCCTGGTACAGTTGGAGTGGAAGAAAGCGGAGAGGCGGGACTGTGGAAGCGAGGGAGTGCAGGCTAAAGGAAGAGGTGGGGTAGGCTAAAGGGGGAGGTAAGGTCGGATGAAGGGGTCCCTGGGGAGAAGAGGTGAGGCTGGC
This sequence comes from Ambystoma mexicanum, assembly GCF_040938575.1. Classification (NCBI taxonomy): domain Eukaryota; kingdom Metazoa; phylum Chordata; class Amphibia; order Caudata; family Ambystomatidae; genus Ambystoma; species Ambystoma mexicanum. The sequence goes on along the minus strand of NW_027182333.1, from coordinate 162,524 downwards.
TGAGTCGGGGGAGGTCTAGAAGGGCATGGGGTAGGGGCCCTGGTAGAGGGAGGAAGAAAGCATAGAGGTGGGGCTGAGGAAGCCAGGAAGAAGGGGTGGTGGGGGCTGTGTAAAAGGAGAGTCCTAAGGTGGGGAAAGGGGCCATTGAGGAGGGCAGAAAAAAGGGTGCCAGTGGTGGGTGGAAAGGACAATGGGCTGACATTTTGTTCTCATCCAGCACTACCCTTTTAGCCTGCATTCCTCCTTTATTCCCTGCACTTCTCAGTCCCACCTCTATGCTTTCTTCCTCCCTCCCTCCCGCAGGGCACCTACCCCATGCCCTTCTCCCCCGACTCCGCCAGCCCCACCTCCTCTCCACAGGGACCCATGCATCCAGCCCTACCTCCCCCTTCAGCCCGCCCCACCTCACCTCACCTCACCTCCTCCTTTAGCCTGCACTCCCTCGCTTCTACCTCCCCCTTCAGCCCGCCCCACCTCACCTCCTCCTTTAGCCTGCACTCCCTCGCTTCCACAGTCCCACCCATCTGCTTGCTTCCACTGCAACTGTACAAGGAGATTACCAACTATTCCGTTTCTGTGCCGAAAGCAGGACTCAAACCCAGGCCCCCAGCGCTGTAACACAAGCACTTAACCTCTAGGCCACTGCAGTTAGCTGGTATTTGGGGGAGCTTGGGGGGGCATGATGTTCTAGCCTCATTTTCTTCAGTGAACATGTTTCACAATGCAAATGGGTATGCTCACAGGGGCATGCAGAAGAAAGACATATAGCCCAAAAGCTGCTTTCAGAAGCACAGCCACCAGTGGCTCCAGTGGGAAGTGATTGGTCTTGGAATGCGCGAGACCTGAGTTCTAATCCTCCTGGGCATGTTTTTTATTTATTTTTGCTGCTTGTTCATGATTTTTAAATGTAAAAACTCTGCACTCAAAAATAAAAATGATTTGACAGACTCTTGCTGTAGCCAGCCTTTCTCACTCTTTGCCCTGGGGGAGAACAACCCAATCACCCCTTCAGCCCCTCTTACTCGTCTCACAGCACCTCCCATAAGCGAGGAATGCATCTTTTGTTGGTAGATTTCCTTCATGAGGCTTAGCTAGGCCTGCATTCCTTTTCAAAGGGCCATAGAAGAGAGCAAAAAAGGAGAAGGCAGAATAGAGCATGAAATAGGTGGAAGACAAGGGGTCAGGGGGGTTGGCAGTAAAAGAAACAGGGCCTGGCCTGGCAGAGAGTTAGAAGTTAGGGAACACAATGAGCGAGGGAGGAGGAAAGATGCCTCAGGCATTGAGCTCTCGGACTCTTCCCCACCGTGCCTGCAGAAAGAGCCTTCTCCCGAATGGATACATTTGCCTGGAGAGCCCAGAACTAATTTCAGTTAGCCAGAGGGTAAACAGAGGCCAGGGAGAGGTGCACGCCCCTCCATTTGACTAGGCTTCTGGGGCTTCTGGGAGGAAAAAAGGCATCAGTATTCCAGCAAGATCATCGTCACCAAGGCCACCATCACTAGGGGATTACAGAGCATGCTGTGACACTCTCCGGGGCCTGGTTGGCCAGGCTTATGTTGAAGAGCACATATCCTAACCCTAAGCTACCTGGGTGGCTGCACCATAGGGGCTGCACCGGATATAGGGCTGTGCCCGTAAGGGCTGTGGTCGCGTTTGGGAGCGTTAGGGACGCGTGGAGGCCGCAGGGCGCAGACCTCTGCCCATTTCCCTCCAGGATTAGGCCCTGATTCTCAGGCGTGGAGCCAGCCACTCCAAAACTGGCAGAAAGCAGCCCTCTCACCCCCAGGGCAAAGAGTGGGAAAGGCTGGTTACATCAAGTGTCTTTCAAATCTTTCACTTTCGAGAGCAGAGTGTTTACATTTAGGAATCATGAACAAGCAGCAATAGGAAAGCATACAGTATCAGAGGACAGAACACTGCCCTGCGCATATCAGTACACCCCAATGACAAAGTCAAAGATTTAAATGACCTGCTTAGCTATGAGTGGCTGACACCTCACAATGATTATCATCTCTCCGTGAAGCAAAACATCCTCGGAATTGGGTTGAAAGATAGATCTAATGTGCCAAAGGAAGGCAACATGGAAATTCAGTTTCCTGCTCTCAGGGGAAGGAGGGTCGACAGCCCAATGGGTTAATGCACCTACTGCAGCCTCCTATGTGGAGCCTGCAGGCGACGCATGCAGTTGCTGGTGAGATGCTGATACAGGTTCGCCTGCTATGCAGGGGCCCGTGGTCACCTCACAGCACCTCGAGAAGGTGTCCTGTTTGAGTCCCAGGGCAATCATTGTGTCAACCATGACCCGTAGATTACACCTTTTCCCCTCGTTTTTTTCCAATCAATTGGGGCCAGAGAGACAAGCTTTTGTATGGGCCTTACCAAGGCCAGCGTGCAGAAAACAAAGGCGCAACTGTTAGTAGTAACGCAGGTATTGAAGGGGCATTAGCTGTTGGCGGATGGCGCAGGGCAATGCATACCCATTTTCAAATAAAAAAAGGTTTTTTTTTATTAAAAAAAAAATACATGCCCAGGAAATTCCAGACCTTGGATTAGAACTCAGGTCTCCAGCATTCCAAGACCAAGCACTTATCACTTGTGCCACTGGTGGTTGTGCTTCTGAGACTTGCTTTTGGGCGTATATATCTTTCTCCTGCACTCCCCTGTGAGCATACCCATTTGCGTTGTGAAACATGTTCACTGGAGCCTACAAGGATAGAACATCTGGCCCCCCCGCTCCCCCAAATACCAGCTAACTGCAGTGGCCTAGAGGTTAAGTGCTTGCATTACAGCAGCTGGGGGCCTGGGTTCGGGTCCTGCTTTCGGCACATAAACAGAATAGTTGGTCATCTCCTGGTACAGTTGGAGTGGAAGAAAGCGGAGAGGCGGGACTGTGGAAGCGAGGGAGTGCAGGCTAAAGGAAGAGGTGGGGTAGGCTAAAGGGGGAGGTAAGGTCGGATTAAGGGGTCCCTGGGGAGAAGAGGTGAGGCTGGCTGAGTCGGGGGAGGTCTAGAAGGGCATGGGGTAGGGGCCCTGGTAGAGGGAGGAAGAAAGCATAGAGGTGGGGCTGAGGAAGCCAGGAAGAAGGGGTGGTGGGGGCTGTGTAAAAGGAGAGTCCTAAGGTGGGGAAAGGGGCCATTGAGGAGGGCAGAAAAAAGGGTGCCAGTGGTGGGTGGAAAGGACAATGGGCTGACATTTTGTTCTCATCCAGCACTACCCTTTTAGCCTGCATTCCTCCTTTATTCCCTGCACTTCTCAGTCCCACCTCTATGCTTTCTTCCTCCCTCCCTCCCGCAGGGCACCTACCCCATGCCCTTCTCCCCCGACTCCGCCAGCCCCACCTCCTCTCCACAGGGACCCATGCATCCAGCCCTACCTCCCCCTTCAGCCCGCCCCACCTCACCTCCTCCTTTAGCCTGCACTCCCTCGCTTCTACCTCCCCCTTCAGCCCGCCCCACCTCACCTCCTCCTTTAGCCTGCACTCCCTCGCTTCCACAGTCCCACCCATCTGCTTGCTTCCACTGCAACTGTACAAGGAGATTACCAACTATTCCGTTTCTGTGCCGAAAGCAGGACTCAAACCCAGGCCCCCAGCGCTGTAACACAAGCACTTAACCTCTAGGCCACTGCAGTTAGCTGGTATTTGGGGGAGCTTGGGGGGGCATGATGTTCTAGCCTCATTTTCTTCAGTGAACATGTTTCACAATGCAAATGGGTATGCTCACAGGGGCATGCAGAAGAAAGACATATAGCCCAAAAGCTGCTTTCAGAAGCACAGCCACCAGTGGCTCCAGTGGGAAGTGATTGGTCTTGGAATGCGCGAGACCTGAGTTCTAATCCTCCTGGGCATGTTTTTTATTTATTTTTGCTGCTTGTTCATGATTTTTAAATGTAAAAACTCTGCACTCAAAAATAAAAATGATTTGACAGACTCTTGCTGTAGCCAGCCTTTCTCACTCTTTGCCCTGGGGGAGAACAACCCAATCACCCCTTCAGCCCCTCTTACTCGTCTCACAGCACCTCCCATAAGCGAGGAATGCATCTTTTGTTGGTAGATTTCCTTCATGAGGCTTAGCTAGGCCTGCATTCCTTTTCAAAGGGCCATAGAAGAGAGCAAAAAAGGAGAAGGCAGAATAGAGCATGAAATAGGTGGAAGACAAGGGGTCAGGGGGGTTGGCAGTAAAAGAAACAGGGCCTGGCCTGGCAGAGAGTTAGAAGTTAGGGAACACAATGAGCGAGGGAGGAGGAAAGATGCCTCAGGCATTGAGCTCTCGGACTCTTCCCCACCGTGCCTGCAGAAAGAGCCTTCTCCCGAATGGATACATTTGCCTGGAGAGCCCAGAACTAATTTCAGTTAGCCAGAGGGTAAACAGAGGCCAGGGAGAGGTGCACGCCCCTCCATTTGACTAGGCTTCTGGGGCTTCTGGGAGGAAAAAAGGCATCAGTATTCCAGCAAGATCATCGTCACCAAGGCCACCATCACTAGGGGATTACAGAGCATGCTGTGACACTCTCCGGGGCCTGGTTGGCCAGGCTTATGTTGAAGAGCACATATCCTAACCCTAAGCTACCTGGGTGGCTGCACCATAGGGGCTGCACCGGATATAGGGCTGTGCCCGTAAGGGCTGTGGTCGCGTTTGGGAGCGTTAGGGACGCGTGGAGGCCGCAGGGCGCAGACCTCTGCCCATTTCCCTCCAGGATTAGGCCCTGATTCTCAGGCGTGGAGCCAGCCACTCCAAAACTGGCAGAAAGCAGCCCTCTCACCCCCAGGGCAAAGAGTGGGAAAGGCTGGTTACATCAAGTGTCTTTCAAATCTTTCACTTTCGAGAGCAGAGTGTTTACATTTAGGAATCATGAACAAGCAGCAATAGGAAAGCATACAGTATCAGAGGACAGAACACTGCCCTGCGCATATCAGTACACCCCAATGACAAAGTCAAAGATTTAAATGACCTGCTTAGCTATGAGTGGCTGACACCTCACAATGATTATCATCTCTCCGTGAAGCAAAACATCCTCGGAATTGGGTTGAAAGATAGATCTAATGTGCCAAAGGAAGGCAACATGGAAATTCAGTTTCCTGCTCTCAGGGGAAGGAGGGTCGACAGCCCAATGGGTTAATGCACCTACTGCAGCCTCCTATGTGGAGCCTGCAGGCGACGCATGCAGTTGCTGGTGAGATGCTGATACAGGTTCGCCTGCTATGCAGGGGCCCGTGGTCACCTCACAGCACCTCGAGAAGGTGTCCTGTTTGAGTCCCAGGGCAATCATTGTGTCAACCATGACCCGTAGATTACACCTTTTCCCCTCGTTTTTTTCCAATCAATTGGGGCCAGAGAGACAAGCTTTTGTATGGGCCTTACCAAGGCCAGCGTGCAGAAAACAAAGGCGCAACTGTTAGTAGTAACGCAGGTATTGAAGGGGCATTAGCTGTTGGCGGATGGCGCAGGGCAATGCATACCCATTTTCAAATAAAAAAAGGTTTTTTTTTATTAAAAAAAAAATACATGCCCAGGAAATTCCAGACCTTGGATTAGAACTCAGGTCTCCAGCATTCCAAGACCAAGCACTTATCACTTGTGCCACTGGTGGTTGTGCTTCTGAGACTTGCTTTTGGGCGTATATATCTTTCTCCTGCACTCCCCTGTGAGCATACCCATTTGCGTTGTGAAACATGTTCACTGGAGCCTACAAGGATAGAACATCTGGCCCCCCCGCTCCCCCAAATACCAGCTAACTGCAGTGGCCTAGAGGTTAAGTGCTTGCATTACAGCAGCTGGGGGCCTGGGTTCGGGTCCTGCTTTCGGCACATAAACAGAATAGTTGGTCATCTCCTGGTACAGTTGGAGTGGAAGAAAGCGGAGAGGCGGGACTGTGGAAGCGAGGGAGTGCAGGCTAAAGGAAGAGGTGGGGTAGGCTAAAGGGGGAGGTAAGGTCGGATGAAGGGGTCCCTGGGGAGAAGAGGTGAGGCTGGCTGAGTCGGGGGAGGTCTAGAAGGGCATGGGGTAGGGGCCCTGGTAGAGGGAGGAAGAAAGCATAGAGGTGGGGCTGAGGAAGCCAGGAAGAAGGGGTGGTGGGGGCTGTGTAAAAGGAGAGTCCTAAGGTGGGGAAAGGGGCCATTGAGGAGGGCAGAAAAAAGGGTGCCAGTGGTGGGTGGAAAGGACAATGGGCTGACATTTTGTTCTCATCCAGCACTACCCTTTTAGCCTGCATTCCTCCTTTATTCCCTGCACTTCTCAGTCCCACCTCTATGCTTTCTTCCTCCCTCCCTCCCGCAGGGCACCTACCCCATGCCCTTCTCCCCCGACTCCGCCAGCCCCACCTCCTCTCCACAGGGACCCATGCATCCAGCCCTACCTCCCCCTTCAGCCCGCCCCACCTCACCTCACCTCACCTCCTCCCCCTCGCTTCTACCTCCCCCTTCAGCCCGCCCCACCTCACCTCCTCCTTTAGCCTGCACTCCCTCGCTTCCACAGTCCCACCCATCTGCTTGCTTCCACTGCAACTGTACAAGGAGATTACCAACTATTCCGTTTCTGTGCCGAAAGCAGGACTCAAACCCAGGCCCCCAGCGCTGTAACACAAGCACTTAACCTCTAGGCCACTGCAGTTAGCTGGTATTTGGGGGAGCTTGGGGGGGCATGATGTTCTAGCCTCATTTTCTTCAGTGAACATGTTTCACAATGCAAATGGGTATGCTCACAGGGGCATGCAGAAGAAAGACATATAGCCCAAAAGCTGCTTTCAGAAGCACAGCCACCAGTGGCTCCAGTGGGAAGTGATTGGTCTTGGAATGCGCGAGACCTGAGTTCTAATCCTCCTGGGCATGTTTTTTATTTATTTTTGCTGCTTGTTCATGATTTTTAAATGTAAAAACTCTGCACTCAAAAATAAAAATGATTTGACAGACTCTTGCTGTAGCCAGCCTTTCTCACTCTTTGCCCTGGGGGAGAACAACCCAATCACCCCTTCAGCCCCTCTTACTCGTCTCACAGCACCTCCCATAAGCGAGGAATGCATCTTTTGTTGGTAGATTTCCTTCATGAGGCTTAGCTAGGCCTGCATTCCTTTTCAAAGGGCCATAGAAGAGAGCAAAAAAGGAGAAGGCAGAATAGAGCATGAAATAGGTGGAAGACAAGGGGTCAGGGGGGTTGGCAGTAAAAGAAACAGGGCCTGGCCTGGCAGAGAGTTAGAAGTTAGGGAACACAATGAGCGAGGGAGGAGGAAAGATGCCTCAGGCATTGAGCTCTCGGACTCTTCCCCACCGTGCCTGCAGAAAGAGCCTTCTCCCGAATGGATACATTTGCCTGGAGAGCCCAGAACTAATTTCAGTTAGCCAGAGGGTAAACAGAGGCCAGGGAGAGGTGCACGCCCCTCCATTTGACTAGGCTTCTGGGGCTTCTGGGAGGAAAAAAGGCATCAGTATTCCAGCAAGATCATCGTCACCAAGGCCACCATCACTAGGGGATTACAGAGCATGCTGTGACACTCTCCGGGGCCTGGTTGGCCAGGCTTATGTTGAAGAGCACATATCCTAACCCTAAGCTACCTGGGTGGCTGCACCATAGGGGCTGCACCGGATATAGGGCTGTGCCCGTAAGGGCTGTGGTCGCGTTTGGGAGCGTTAGGGACGCGTGGAGGCCGCAGGGCGCAGACCTCTGCCCATTTCCCTCCAGGATTAGGCCCTGATTCTCAGGCGTGGAGCCAGCCACTCCAAAACTGGCAGAAAGCAGCCCTCTCACCCCCAGGGCAAAGAGTGGGAAAGGCTGGTTACATCAAGTGTCTTTCAAATCTTTCACTTTCGAGAGCAGAGTGTTTACATTTAGGAATCATGAACAAGCAGCAATAGGAAAGCATACAGTATCAGAGGACAGAACACTGCCCTGCGCATATCAGTACACCCCAATGACAAAGTCAAAGATTTAAATGACCTGCTTAGCTATGAGTGGCTGACACCTCACAATGATTATCATCTCTCCGTGAAGCAAAACATCCTCGGAATTGGGTTGAAAGATAGATCTAATGTGCCAAAGGAAGGCAACATGGAAATTCAGTTTCCTGCTCTCAGGGGAAGGAGGGTCGACAGCCCAATGGGTTAATGCACCTACTGCAGCCTCCTATGTGGAGCCTGCAGGCGACGCATGCAGTTGCTGGTGAGATGCTGATACAGGTTCGCCTGCTATGCAGGGGCCCGTGGTCACCTCACAGCACCTCGAGAAGGTGTCCTGTTTGAGTCCCAGGGCAATCATTGTGTCAACCATGACCCGTAGATTACACCTTTTCCCCTCGTTTTTTTCCAATCAATTGGGGCCAGAGAGACAAGCTTTTGTATGGGCCTTACCAAGGCCAGCGTGCAGAAAACAAAGGCGCAACTGTTAGTAGTAACGCAGGTATTGAAGGGGCATTAGCTGTTGGCGGATGGCGCAGGGCAATGCATACCCATTTTCAAATAAAAAAAGGTTTTTTTTTATTAAAAAAAAAATACATGCCCAGGAAATTCCAGACCTTGGATTAGAACTCAGGTCTCCAGCATTCCAAGACCAAGCACTTATCACTTGTGCCACTGGTGGTTGTGCTTCTGACACTTGCTTTTGGGCGTATATATCTTTCTCCTGCACTCCCCTGTGAGCATACCCATTTGCGTTGTGAAACATGTTCACTGGAGCCTACAAGGATAGAACATCTGGCCCCCCCGCTCCCCCAAATACCAGCTAACTGCAGTGGCCTAGAGGTTAAGTGCTTGCATTACAGCAGCTGGGGGCCTGGGTTCGGGTCCTGCTTTCGGCACATAAACAGAATAGTTGGTCATCTCCTGGTACAGTTGGAGTGGAAGAAAGCGGAGAGGCGGGACTGTGGAAGCGAGGGAGTGCAGGCTAAAGGAAGAGGTGGGGTAGGCTAAAGGGGGAGGTAAGGTCGGATGAAGGGGTCCCTGGGGAGAAGAGGTGAGGCTGGCTGAGTCGGGGGAGGTCTAGAAGGGCATGGGGTAGGGGCCCTGGTAGAGGGAGGAAGAAAGCATAGAGGTGGGGCTGAGGAAGCCAGGAAGAAGGGGTGGTGGGGGCTGTGTAAAAGGAGAGTCCTAAGGTGGGGAAAGGGGCCATTGAGGAGGGCAGAAAAAAGGGTGCCAGTGGTGGGTGGAAAGGACAATGGGCTGACATTTTGTTCTCATCCAGCACTACCCTTTTAGCCTGCATTCCTCCTTTATTCCCTGCACTTCTCAGTCCCACCTCTATGCTTTCTTCCTCCCTCCCTCCCGCAGGGCACCTACCCCATGCCCTTCTCCCCCGACTCCGCCAGCCCCACCTCCTCTCCACAGGGACCCATGCATCCAGCCCTACCTCCCCCTTCAGCCCGCCCCACCTCACCTCACCTCACCTCCTCCTTTAGCCTGCACTCCCTCGCTTCTACCTCCCCCTTCAGCCCGCCCCACCTCACCTCCTCCTTTAGCCTGCACTCCCTCGCTTCCACAGTCCCACCCATCTGCTTGCTTCCACTGCAACTGTACAAGGAGATTACCAACTATTCCGTTTCTGTGCCGAAAGCAGGACTCAAACCCAGGCCCCCAGCGCTGTAACACAAGCACTTAACCTCTAGGCCACTGCAGTTAGCTGGTATTTGGGGGAGCTTGGGGGGGCATGATGTTCTAGCCTCATTTTCTTCAGTGAACATGTTTCACAATGCAAATGGGTATGCTCACAGGGGCATGCAGAAGAAAGACATATAGCCCAAAAGCTGCTTTCAGAAGCACAGCCACCAGTGGCTCCAGTGGGAAGTGATTGGTCTTGGAATGCGCGAGACCTGAGTTCTAATCCTCCTGGGCATGTTTTTTATTTATTTTTGCTGCTTGTTCATGATTTTTAAATGTAAAAACTCTGCACTCAAAAATAAAAATGATTTGACAGACTCTTGCTGTAGCCAGCCTTTCTCACTCTTTGCCCTGGGGGAGAACAACCCAATCACCCCTTCAGCCCCTCTTACTCGTCTCACAGCACCTCCCATAAGCGAGGAATGCATCTTTTGTTGGTAGATTTCCTTCATGAGGCTTAGCTAGGCCTGCATTCCTTTTCAAAGGGCCATAGAAGAGAGCAAAAAAGGAGAAGGCAGAATAGAGCATGAAATAGGTGGAAGACAAGGGGTCAGGGGGGTTGGCAGTAAAAGAAACAGGGCCTGGCCTGGCAGAGAGTTAGAAGTTAGGGAACACAATGAGCGAGGGAGGAGGAAAGATGCCTCAGGCATTGAGCTCTCGGACTCTTCCCCACCGTGCCTGCAGAAAGAGCCTTCTCCCGAATGGATACATTTGCCTGGAGAGCCCAGAACTAATTTCAGTTAGCCAGAGGGTAAACAGAGGCCAGGGAGAGGTGCACGCCCCTCCATTTGACTAGGCTTCTGGGGCTTCTGGGAGGAAAAAAGGCATCAGTATTCCAGCAAGATCATCGTCACCAAGGCCACCATCACTAGGGGATTACAGAGCATGCTGTGACACTCTCCGGGGCCTGGTTGGCCAGGCTTATGTTGAAGAGCACATATCCTAACCCTAAGCTACCTGGGTGGCTGCACCATAGGGGCTGCACCGGATATAGGGCTGTGCCCGTAAGGGCTGTGGTCGCGTTTGGGAGCGTTAGGGACGCGTGGAGGCCGCAGGGCGCAGACCTCTGCCCATTTCCCTCCAGGATTAGGCCCTGATTCTCAGGCGTGGAGCCAGCCACTCCAAAACTGGCAGAAAGCAGCCCTCTCACCCCCAGGGCAAAGAGTGGGAAAGGCTGGTTACATCAAGTGTCTTTCAAATCTTTCACTTTCGAGAGCAGAGTGTTTACATTTAGGAATCATGAACAAGCAGCAATAGGAAAGCATACAGTATCAGAGGACAGAACACTGCCCTGCGCATATCAGTACACCCCAATGACAAAGTCAAAGATTTAAATGACCTGCTTAGCTATGAGTGGCTGACACCTCACAATGATTATCATCTCTCCGTGAAGCAAAACATCCTCGGAATTGGGTTGAAAGATAGATCTAATGTGCCAAAGGAAGGCAACATGGAAATTCAGTTTCCTGCTCTCAGGGGAAGGAGGGTCGACAGCCCAATGGGTTAATGCACCTACTGCAGCCTCCTATGTGGAGCCTGCAGGCGACGCATGCAGTTGCTGGTGAGATGCTGATACAGGTTCGCCTGCTATGCAGGGGCCCGTGGTCACCTCACAGCACCTCGAGAAGGTGTCCTGTTTGAGTCCCAGGGCAATCATTGTGTCAACCATGACCCGTAGATTACACCTTTTCCCCTCGTTTTTTTCCAATCAATTGGGGCCAGAGAGACAAGCTTTTGTATGGGCCTTACCAAGGCCAGCGTGCAGAAAACAAAGGCGCAACTGTTAGTAGTAACGCAGGTATTGAAGGGGCATTAGCTGTTGGCGGATGGCGCAGGGCAATGCATACCCATTTTCAAATAAAAAAAGGTTTTTTTTTATTAAAAAAAAAATACATGCCCAGGAAATTCCAGACCTTGGATTAGAACTCAGGTCTCCAGCATTCCAAGACCAAGCACTTATCACTTGTGCCACTGGTGGTTGTGCTTCTGACACTTGCTTTTGGGCGTATATATCTTTCTCCTGCACTCCCCTGTGAGCATACCCATTTGCGTTGTGAAACATGTTCACTGGAGCCTACAAGGATAGAACATCTGGCCCCCCCGCTCCCCCAAATACCAGCTAACTGCAGTGGCCTAGAGGTTAAGTGCTTGCATTACAGCAGCTGGGGGCCTGGGTTCGGGTCCTGCTTTCGGCACATAAACAGAATAGTTGGTCATCTCCTGGTACAGTTGGAGTGGAAGAAAGCGGAGAGGCGGGACTGTGGAAGCGAGGGAGTGCAGGCTAAAGGAAGAGGTGGGGTAGGCTAAAGGGGGAGGTAAGGTCGGATGAAGGGGTCCCTGGGGAGAAGAGGTGAGGCTGGCTGAGTCGGGGGAGGTCTAGAAGGGCATGGGGTAGGGGCCCTGGTAGAGGGAGGAAGAAAGCATAGAGGTGGGGCTGAGGAAGCCAGGAAGAAGGGGTGGTGGGGGCTGTGTAAAAGGAGAGTCCTAAGGTGGGGAAAGGGGCCATTGAGGAGGGCAGAAAAAAGGGTGCCAGTGGTGGGTGGAAAGGACAATGGGCTGACATTTTGTTCTCATCCAGCACTACCCTTTTAGCCTGCATTCCTCCTTTATTCCCTGCACTTCTCAGTCCCACCTCTATGCTTTCTTCCTCCCTCCCTCCCGCAGGGCACCTACCCCATGCCCTTCTCCCCCGACTCCGCCAGCCCCACCTCCTCTCCACAGGGACCCATGCATCCAGCCCTACCTCCCCCTTCAGCCCGCCCCACCTCACCTCACCTCACCTCCTCCTTTAGCCTGCACTCCCTCGCTTCTACCTCCCCCTTCAGCCCGCCCCACCTCACCTCCTCCTTTAGCCTGCACTCCCTCGCTTCCACAGTCCCACCCATCTGCTTGCTTCCACTGCAACTGTACAAGGAGATTACCAACTATTCCGTTTCTGTGCCGAAAGCAGGACTCAAACCCAGGCCCCCAGCGCTGTAACACAAGCACTTAACCTCTAGGCCACTGCAGTTAGCTGGTATTTGGGGGAGCTTGGGGGGGCATGATGTTCTAGCCTCATTTTCTTCAGTGAACATGTTTCACAATGCAAATGGGTATGCTCACAGGGGCATGCAGAAGAAAGACATATAGCCCAAAAGCTGCTTTCAGAAGCACAGCCACCAGTGGCTCCAGTGGGAAGTGATTGGTCTTGGAATGCGCGAGACCTGAGTTCTAATCCTCCTGGGCATGTTTTTTATTTATTTTTGCTGCTTGTTCATGATTTTTAAATGTAAAAACTCTGCACTCAAAAATAAAAATGATTTGACAGACTCTTGCTGTAGCCAGCCTTTCTCACTCTTTGCCCTGGGGGAGAACAACCCAATCACCCCTTCAGCCCCTCTTACTCGTCTCACAGCACCTCCCATAAGCGAGGAATGCATCTTTTGTTGGTAGATTTCCTTCATGAGGCTTAGCTAGGCCTGCATTCCTTTTCAAAGGGCCATAGAAGAGAGCAAAAAAGGAGAAGGCAGAATAGAGCATGAAATAGGTGGAAGACAAGGGGTCAGGGGGGTTGGCAGTAAAAGAAACAGGGCCTGGCCTGGCAGAGAGTTAGAAGTTAGGGAACACAATGAGCGAGGGAGGAGGAAAGATGCCTCAGGCATTGAGCTCTCGGACTCTTCCCCACCGTGCCTGCAGAAAGAGCCTTCTCCCGAATGGATACATTTGCCTGGAGAGCCCAGAACTAATTTCAGTTAGCCAGAGGGTAAACAGAGGCCAGGGAGAGGTGCACGCCCCTCCATTTGACTAGGCTTCTGGGGCTTCTGGGAGGAAAAAAGGCATCAGTATTCCAGCAAGATCATCGTCACCAAGGCCACCATCACTAGGGGATTACAGAGCATGCTGTGACACTCTCCGGGGCCTGGTTGGCCAGGCTTATGTTGAAGAGCACATATCCTAACCCTAAGCTACCTGGGTGGCTGCACCATAGGGGCTGCACCGGATATAGGGCTGTGCCCGTAAGGGCTGTGGTCGCGTTTGGGAGCGTTAGGGACGCGTGGAGGCCGCAGGGCGCAGACCTCTGCCCATTTCCCTCCAGGATTAGGCCCTGATTCTCAGGCGTGGAGCCAGCCACTCCAAAACTGGCAGAAAGCAGCCCTCTCACCCCCAGGGCAAAGAGTGGGAAAGGCTGGTTACATCAAGTGTCTTTCAAATCTTTCACTTTCGAGAGCAGAGTGTTTACATTTAGGAATCATGAACAAGCAGCAATAGGAAAGCATACAGTATCAGAGGACAGAACACTGCCCTGCGCATATCAGTACACCCCAATGACAAAGTCAAAGATTTAAATGACCTGCTTAGCTATGAGTGGCTGACACCTCACAATGATTATCATCTCTCCGTGAAGCAAAACATCCTCGGAATTGGGTTGAAAGATAGATCTAATGTGCCAAAGGAAGGCAACATGGAAATTCAGTTTCCTGCTCTCAGGGGAAGGAGGGTCGACAGCCCAATGGGTTAATGCACCTACTGCAGCCTCCTATGTGGAGCCTGCAGGCGACGCATGCAGTTGCTGGTGAGATGCTGATACAGGTTCGCCTGCTATGCAGGGGCCCGTGGTCACCTCACAGCACCTCGAGAAGGTGTCCTGTTTGAGTCCCAGGGCAATCATTGTGTCAACCATGACCCGTAGATTACACCTTTTCCCCTCGTTTTTTTCCAATCAATTGGGGCCAGAGAGACAAGCTTTTGTATGGGCCTTACCAAGGCCAGCGTGCAGAAAACAAAGGCGCAACTGTTAGTAGTAACGCAGGTATTGAAGGGGCATTAGCTGTTGGCGGATGGCGCAGGGCAATGCATACCCATTTTCAAATAAAAAAAGGTTTTTTTTTATTAAAAAAAAAATACATGCCCAGGAAATTCCAGACCTTGGATTAGAACTCAGGTCTCCAGCATTCCAAGACCAAGCACTTATCACTTGTGCCACTGGTGGTTGTGCTTCTGAGACTTGCTTTTGGGCGTATATATCTTTCTCCTGCACTCCCCTGTGAGCATACCCATTTGCGTTGTGAAACATGTTCACTGGAGCCTACAAGGATAGAACATCTGGCCCCCCCGCTCCCCCAAATACCAGCTAACTGCAGTGGCCTAGAGGTTAAGTGCTTGCATTACAGCAGCTGGGGGCCTGGGTTCGGGTCCTGCTTTCGGCACATAAACAGAATAGTTGGTCATCTCCTGGTACAGTTGGAGTGGAAGAAAGCGGAGAGGCGGGACTGTGGAAGCGAGGGAGTGCAGGCTAAAGGAAGAGGTGGGGTAGGCTAAAGGGGGAGGTAAGGTCGGATTAAGGGGTCCCTGGGGAGAAGAGGTGAGGCTGGCTGAGTCGGGGGAGGTCTAGAAGGGCATGGGGTAGGGGCCCTGGTAGAGGGAGGAAGAAAGCATAGAGGTGGGGCTGAGGAAGCCAGGAAGAAGGGGTGGTGGGGGCTGTGTAAAAGGAGAGTCCTAAGGTGGGGAAAGGGGCCATTGAGGAGGGCAGAAAAAAGGGTGCCAGTGGTGGGTGGAAAGGACAATGGGCTGACATTTTGTTCTCATCCAGCACTACCCTTTTAGCCTGCATTCCTCCTTTATTCCCTGCACTTCTCAGTCCCACCTCTATGCTTTCTTCCTCCCTCCCTCCCGCAGGGCACCTACCCCATGCCCTTCTCCCCCGACTCCGCCAGCCCCACCTCCTCTCCACAGGGACCCATGCATCCAGCCCTACCTCCCCCTTCAGCCCGCCCCACCTCACCTCCTCCTTTAGCCTGCACTCCCTCGCTTCTACCTCCCCCTTCAGCCCGCCCCACCTCACCTCCTCCTTTAGCCTGCACTCCCTCGCTTCCACAGTCCCACCCATCTGCTTGCTTCCACTGCAACTGTACAAGGAGATTACCAACTATTCCGTTTCTGTGCCGAAAGCAGGACTCAAACCCAGGCCCCCAGCGCTGTAACACAAGCACTTAACCTCTAGGCCACTGCAGTTAGCTGGTATTTGGGGGAGCTTGGGGGGGCATGATGTTCTAGCCTCATTTTCTTCAGTGAACATGTTTCACAATGCAAATGGGTATGCTCACAGGGGCATGCAGAAGAAAGACATATAGCCCAAAAGCTGCTTTCAGAAGCACAGCCACCAGTGGCTCCAGTGGGAAGTGATTGGTCTTGGAATGCGCGAGACCTGAGTTCTAATCCTCCTGGGCATGTTTTTTATTTATTTTTGCTGCTTGTTCATGATTTTTAAATGTAAAAACTCTGCACTCAAAAATAAAAATGATTTGACAGACTCTTGCTGTAGCCAGCCTTTCTCACTCTTTGCCCTGGGGGAGAACAACCCAATCACCCCTTCAGCCCCTCTTACTCGTCTCACAGCACCTCCCATAAGCGAGGAATGCATCTTTTGTTGGTAGATTTCCTTCATGAGGCTTAGCTAGGCCTGCATTCCTTTTCAAAGGGCCATAGAAGAGAGCAAAAAAGGAGAAGGCAGAATAGAGCATGAAATAGGTGGAAGACAAGGGGTCAGGGGGGTTGGCAGTAAAAGAAACAGGGCCTGGCCTGGCAGAGAGTTAGAAGTTAGGGAACACAATGAGCGAGGGAGGAGGAAAGATGCCTCAGGCATTGAGCTCTCGGACTCTTCCCCACCGTGCCTGCAGAAAGAGCCTTCTCCCGAATGGATACATTTGCCTGGAGAGCCCAGAACTAATTTCAGTTAGCCAGAGGGTAAACAGAGGCCAGGGAGAGGTGCACGCCCCTCCATTTGACTAGGCTTCTGGGGCTTCTGGGAGGAAAAAAGGCATCAGTATTCCAGCAAGATCATCGTCACCAAGGCCACCATCACTAGGGGATTACAGAGCATGCTGTGACACTCTCCGGGGCCTGGTTGGCCAGGCTTATGTTGAAGAGCACATATCCTAACCCTAAGCTACCTGGGTGGCTGCACCATAGGGGCTGCACCGGATATAGGGCTGTGCCCGTAAGGGCTGTGGTCGCGTTTGGGAGCGTTAGGGACGCGTGGAGGCCGCAGGGCGCAGACCTCTGCCCATTTCCCTCCAGGATTAGGCCCTGATTCTCAGGCGTGGAGCCAGCCACTCCAAAACTGGCAGAAAGCAGCCCTCTCACCCCCAGGGCAAAGAGTGGGAAAGGCTGGTTACATCAAGTGTCTTTCAAATCTTTCACTTTCGAGAGCAGAGTGTTTACATTTTGGAATCATGAACAAGCAGCAATAGGAAAGCATACAGTATCAGAGGACAGAACACTGCCCTGCGCATATCAGTACACCCCAATGACAAAGTCAAAGATTTAAATGACTTGCTTAGCTATGAGTGGCTGACACCTCACAATGATTATCATCTCTCCGTGAAGCAAAACATCCTCGGAATTGGGTTGAAAGATAGATCTAATGTGCCAAAGGAAGGCAACATGGAAATTCAGTTTCCTGCTCTCAGGGGAAGGAGGGTCGACAGCCCAATGGGTTAATGCACCTACTGCAGCCTCCTATGTGGAGCCTGCAGGCGACGCATGCAGTTGCTGGTGAGATGCTGATACAGGTTCGCCTGCTATGCAGGGGCCCGTGGTCACCTCACAGCACCTCGAGAAGGTGTCCTGTTTGAGTCCCAGGGCAATCATTGTGTCAACCATGACCCGTAGATTACACCTTTTCCCCTCGTTTTTTTCCAATCAATTGGGGCCAGAGAGACAAGCTTTTGTATGGGCCTTACCAAGGCCAGCGTGCAGAAAACAAAGGCGCAACTGTTAGTAGTAACGCAGGTATTGAAGGGGCATTAGCTGTTGGCGGATGGCGCAGGGCAATGCATACCCATTTTCAAATAAAAAAAGGTTTTTTTTTATTAAAAAAAAAATACATGCCCAGGAAATTCCAGACCTTGGATTAGAACTCAGGTCTCCAGCATTCCAAGACCAAGCACTTATCACTTGTGCCACTGGTGGTTGTGCTTCTGACACTTGCTTTTGGGCGTATATATCTTTCTCCTGCACTCCCCTGTGAGCATACCCATTTGCGTTGTGAAACATGTTCACTGGAGCCTACAAGGATAGAACATCTGGCCCCCCCGCTCCCCCAAATACCAGCTAACTGCAGTGGCCTAGAGGTTAAGTGCTTGCATTACAGCAGCTGGGGGCCTGGGTTCGGGTCCTGCTTTCGGCACATAAACAGAATAGTTGGTCATCTCCTGGTACAGTTGGAGTGGAAGAAAGCGGAGAGGCGGGACTGTGGAAGCGAGGGAGTGCAGGCTAAAGGAAGAGGTGGGGTAGGCTAAAGGGGGAGGTAAGGTCGGATGAAGGGGTCCCTGGGGAGAAGAGGTGAGGCTGGCTGAGTCGGGGGAGGTCTAGAAGGGCATGGGGTAGGGGCCCTGGTAGAGGGAGGAAGAAAGCATAGAGGTGGGGCTGAGGAAGCCAGGAAGAAGGGGTGGTGGGGGCTGTGTAAAAGGAGAGTCCTAAGGTGGGGAAAGGGGCCATTGAGGAGGGCAGAAAAAAGGGTGCCAGTGGTGGGTGGAAAGGACAATGGGCTGACATTTTGTTCTCATCCAGCACTACCCTTTTAGCCTGCATTCCTCCTTTATTCCCTGCACTTCTCAGTCCCACCTCTATGCTTTCTTCCTCCCTCCCTCCCGCAGGGCACCTACCCCATGCCCTTCTCCCCCGACTCCGCCAGCCCCACCTCCTCTCCACAGGGACCCATGCATCCAGCCCTACCTCCCCCTTCAGCCCGCCCCACCTCACCTCACCTCACCTCCTCCTTTAGCCTGCACTCCCTCGCTTCTACCTCCCCCTTCAGCCCGCCCCACCTCACCTCCTCCTTTAGCCTGCACTCCCTCGCTTCCACAGTCCCACCCATCTGCTTGCTTCCACTGCAACTGTACAAGGAGATTACCAACTATTCCGTTTCTGTGCCGAAAGCAGGACTCAAACCCAGGCCCCCAGCGCTGTAACACAAGCACTTAACCTCTAGGCCACTGCAGTTAGCTGGTATTTGGGGGAGCTTGGGGGGGCATGATGTTCTAGCCTCATTTTCTTCAGTGAACATGTTTCACAATGCAAATGGGTATGCTCACAGGGGCATGCAGAAGAAAGACATATAGCCCAAAAGCTGCTTTCAGAAGCACAGCCACCAGTGGCTCCAGTGGGAAGTGATTGGTCTTGGAATGCGCGAGACCTGAGTTCTAATCCTCCTGGGCATGTTTTTTATTTATTTTTGCTGCTTGTTCATGATTTTTAAATGTAAAAACTCTGCACTCAAAAATAAAAATGATTTGACAGACTCTTGCTGTAGCCAGCCTTTCTCACTCTTTGCCCTGGGGGAGAACAACCCAATCACCCCTTCAGCCCCTCTTACTCGTCTCACAGCACCTCCCATAAGCGAGGAATGCATCTTTTGTTGGTAGATTTCCTTCATGAGGCTTAGCTAGGCCTGCATTCCTTTTCAAAGGGCCATAGAAGAGAGCAAAAAAGGAGAAGGCAGAATAGAGCATGAAATAGGTGGAAGACAAGGGGTCAGGGGGGTTGGCAGTAAAAGAAACAGGGCCTGGCCTGGCAGAGAGTTAGAAGTTAGGGAACACAATGAGCGAGGGAGGAGGAAAGATGCCTCAGGCATTGAGCTCTCGGACTCTTCCCCACCGTGCCTGCAGAAAGAGCCTTCTCCCGAATGGATACATTTGCCTGGAGAGCCCAGAACTAATTTCAGTTAGCCAGAGGGTAAACAGAGGCCAGGGAGAGGTGCACGCCCCTCCATTTGACTAGGCTTCTGGGGCTTCTGGGAGGAAAAAAGGCATCAGTATTCCAGCAAGATCATCGTCACCAAGGCCACCATCACTAGGGGATTACAGAGCATGCTGTGACACTCTCCGGGGCCTGGTTGGCCAGGCTTATGTTGAAGAGCACATATCCTAACCCTAAGCTACCTGGGTGGCTGCACCATAGGGGCTGCACCGGATATAGGGCTGTGCCCGTAAGGGCTGTGGTCGCGTTTGGGAGCGTTAGGGACGCGTGGAGGCCGCAGGGCGCAGACCTCTGCCCATTTCCCTCCAGGATTAGGCCCTGATTCTCAGGCGTGGAGCCAGCCACTCCAAAACTGGCAGAAAGCAGCCCTCTCACCCCCAGGGCAAAGAGTGGGAAAGGCTGGTTACATCAAGTGTCTTTCAAATCTTTCACTTTCGAGAGCAGAGTGTTTACATTTAGGAATCATGAACAAGCAGCAATAGGAAAGCATACAGTATCAGAGGACAGAACACTGCCCTGCGCATATCAGTACACCCCAATGACAAAGTCAAAGATTTAAATGACCTGCTTAGCTATGAGTGGCTGACACCTCACAATGATTATCATCTCTCCGTGAAGCAAAACATCCTCGGAATTGGGTTGAAAGATAGATCTAATGTGCCAAAGGAAGGCAACATGGAAATTCAGTTTCCTGCTCTCAGGGGAAGGAGGGTCGACAGCCCAATGGGTTAATGCACCTACTGCAGCCTCCTATGTGGAGCCTGCAGGCGACGCATGCAGTTGCTGGTGAGATGCTGATACAGGTTCGCCTGCTATGCAGGGGCCCGTGGTCACCTCACAGCACCTCGAGAAGGTGTCCTGTTTGAGTCCCAGGGCAATCATTGTGTCAACCATGACCCGTAGATTACACCTTTTCCCCTCGTTTTTTTCCAATCAATTGGGGCCAGAGAGACAAGCTTTTGTATGGGCCTTACCAAGGCCAGCGTGCAGAAAACAAAGGCGCAACTGTTAGTAGTAACGCAGGTATTGAAGGGGCATTAGCTGTTGGCGGATGGCGCAGGGCAATGCATACCCATTTTCAAATAAAAAAAGGTTTTTTTTTATTAAAAAAAAAATACATGCCCAGGAAATTCCAGACCTTGGATTAGAACTCAGGTCTCCAGCATTCCAAGACCAAGCACTTATCACTTGTGCCACTGGTGGTTGTGCTTCTGAGACTTGCTTTTGGGCGTATATATCTTTCTCCTGCACTCCCCTGTGAGCATACCCATTTGCGTTGTGAAACATGTTCACTGGAGCCTACAAGGATAGAACATCTGGCCCCCCCGCTCCCCCAAATACCAGCTAACTGCAGTGGCCTAGAGGTTAAGTGCTTGCATTACAGCAGCTGGGGGCCTGGGTTCGGGTCCTGCTTTCGGCACATAAACAGAATAGTTGGTCATCTCCTGGTACAGTTGGAGTGGAAGAAAGCGGAGAGGCGGGACTGTGGAAGCGAGGGAGTGCAGGCTAAAGGAAGAGGTGGGGTAGGCTAAAGGGGGAGGTAAGGTCGGATGAAGGGGTCCCTGGGGAGAAGAGGTGAGGCTGGCTGAGTCGGGGGAGGTCTAGAAGGGCATGGGGTAGGGGCCCTGGTAGAGGGAGGAAGAAAGCATAGAGGTGGGGCTGAGGAAGCCAGGAAGAAGGGGTGGTGGGGGCTGTGTAAAAGGAGAGTCCTAAGGTGGGGAAAGGGGCCATTGAGGAGGGCAGAAAAAAGGGTGCCAGTGGTGGGTGGAAAGGACAATGGGCTGACATTTTGTTCTCATCCAGCACTACCCTTTTAGCCTGCATTCCTCCTTTATTCCCTGCACTTCTCAGTCCCACCTCTATGCTTTCTTCCTCCCTCCCTCCCGCAGGGCACCTACCCCATGCCCTTCTCCCCCGACTCCGCCAGCCCCACCTCCTCTCCACAGGGACCCATGCATCCAGCCCTACCTCCCCCTTCAGCCCGCCCCACCTCACCTCACCTCCTCCCCCTCGCTTCTACCTCCCCCTTCAGCCCGCCCCACCTCACCTCCTCCTTTAGCCTGCACTCCCTCGCTTCCACAGTCCCACCCATCTGCTTGCTTCCACTGCAACTGTACAAGGAGATTACCAACTATTCCGTTTCTGTGCCGAAAGCAGGACTCAAACCCAGGCCCCCAGCGCTGTAACACAAGCACTTAACCTCTAGGCCACTGCAGTTAGCTGGTATTTGGGGGAGCTTGGGGGGGCATGATGTTCTAGCCTCATTTTCTTCAGTGAACATGTTTCACAATGCAAATGGGTATGCTCACAGGGGCATGCAGAAGAAAGACATATAGCCCAAAAGCTGCTTTCAGAAGCACAGCCACCAGTGGCTCCAGTGGGAAGTGATTGGTCTTGGAATGCGCGAGACCTGAGTTCTAATCCTCCTGGGCATGTTTTTTATTTATTTTTGCTGCTTGTTCATGATTTTTAAATGTAAAAACTCTGCACTCAAAAATAAAAATGATTTGACAGACTCTTGCTGTAGCCAGCCTTTCTCACTCTTTGCCCTGGGGGAGAACAACCCAATCACCCCTTCAGCCCCTCTTACTCGTCTCACAGCACCTCCCATAAGCGAGGAATGCATCTTTTGTTGGTAGATTTCCTTCATGAGGCTTAGCTAGGCCTGCATTCCTTTTCAAAGGGCCATAGAAGAGAGCAAAAAAGGAGAAGGCAGAATAGAGCATGAAATAGGTGGAAGACAAGGGGTCAGGGGGGTTGGCAGTAAAAGAAACAGGGCCTGGCCTGGCAGAGAGTTAGAAGTTAGGGAACACAATGAGCGAGGGAGGAGGAAAGATGCCTCAGGCATTGAGCTCTCGGACTCTTCCCCACCGTGCCTGCAGAAAGAGCCTTCTCCCGAATGGATACATTTGCCTGGAGAGCCCAGAACTAATTTCAGTTAGCCAGAGGGTAAACAGAGGCCAGGGAGAGGTGCACGCCCCTCCATTTGACTAGGCTTCTGGGGCTTCTGGGAGGAAAAAAGGCATCAGTATTCCAGCAAGATCATCGTCACCAAGGCCACCATCACTAGGGGATTACAGAGCATGCTGTGACACTCTCCGGGGCCTGGTTGGCCAGGCTTATGTTGAAGAGCACATATCCTAACCCTAAGCTACCTGGGTGGCTGCACCATAGGGGCTGCACCGGATATAGGGCTGTGCCCGTAAGGGCTGTGGTCGCGTTTGGGAGCGTTAGGGACGCGTGGAGGCCGCAGGGCGCAGACCTCTGCCCATTTCCCTCCAGGATTAGGCCCTGATTCTCAGGCGTGGAGCCAGCCACTCCAAAACTGGCAGAAAGCAGCCCTCTCACCCCCAGGGCAAAGAGTGGGAAAGGCTGGTTACATCAAGTGTCTTTCAAATCTTTCACTTTCGAGAGCAGAGTGTTTACATTTAGGAATCATGAACAAGCAGCAATAGGAAAGCATACAGTATCAGAGGACAGAACACTGCCCTGCGCATATCAGTACACCCCAATGACAAAGTCAAAGATTTAAATGACCTGCTTAGCTATGAGTGGCTGACACCTCACAATGATTATCATCTCTCCGTGAAGCAAAACATCCTCGGAATTGGGTTGAAAGATAGATCTAATGTGCCAAAGGAAGGCAACATGGAAATTCAGTTTCCTGCTCTCAGGGGAAGGAGGGTCGACAGCCCAATGGGTTAATGCACCTACTGCAGCCTCCTATGTGGAGCCTGCAGGCGACGCATGCAGTTGCTGGTGAGATGCTGATACAGGTTCGCCTGCTATGCAGGGGCCCGTGGTCACCTCACAGCACCTCGAGAAGGTGTCCTGTTTGAGTCCCAGGGCAATCATTGTGTCAACCATGACCCGTAGATTACACCTTTTCCCCTCGTTTTTTTCCAATCAATTGGGGCCAGAGAGACAAGCTTTTGTATGGGCCTTACCAAGGCCAGCGTGCAGAAAACAAAGGCGCAACTGTTAGTAGTAACGCAGGTATTGAAGGGGCATTAGCTGTTGGCGGATGGCGCAGGGCAATGCATACCCATTTTCAAATAAAAAAAGGTTTTTTTTTATTAAAAAAAAAATACATGCCCAGGAAATTCCAGACCTTGGATTAGAACTCAGGTCTCCAGCATTCCAAGACCAAGCACTTATCACTTGTGCCACTGGTGGTTGTGCTTCTGAGACTTGCTTTTGGGCGTATATATCTTTCTCCTGCACTCCCCTGTGAGCATACCCATTTGCGTTGTGAAACATGTTCACTGGAGCCTACAAGGATAGAACATCTGGCCCCCCCGCTCCCCCAAATACCAGCTAACTGCAGTGGCCTAGAGGTTAAGTGCTTGCATTACAGCAGCTGGGGGCCTGGGTTCGGGTCCTGCTTTCGGCACATAAACAGAATAGTTGGTCATCTCCTGGTACAGTTGGAGTGGAAGAAAGCGGAGAGGCGGGACTGTGGAAGCGAGGGAGTGCAGGCTAAAGGAAGAGGTGGGGTAGGCTAAAGGGGGAGGTAAGGTCGGATGAAGGGGTCCCTGGGGAGAAGAGGTGAGGCTGGCTGAGTCGGGGGAGGTCTAGAAGGGCATGGGGTAGGGGCCCTGGTAGAGGGAGGAAGAAAGCATAGAGGTGGGGCTGAGGAAGCCAGGAAGAAGGGGTGGTGGGGGCTGTGTAAAAGGAGAGTCCTAAGGTGGGGAAAGGGGCCATTGAGGAGGGCAGAAAAAAGGGTGCCAGTGGTGGGTGGAAAGGACAATGGGCTGACATTTTGTTCTCATCCAGCACTACCCTTTTAGCCTGCATTCCTCCTTTATTCCCTGCACTTCTCAGTCCCACCTCTATGCTTTCTTCCTCCCTCCCTCCCGCAGGGCACCTACCCCATGCCCTTCTCCCCCGACTCCGCCAGCCCCACCTCCTCTCCACAGGGACCCATGCATCCAGCCCTACCTCCCCCTTCAGCCCGCCCCACCTCACCTCACCTCACCTCCTCCCCCTCGCTTCTACCTCCCCCTTCAGCCCGCCCCACCTCACCTCCTCCTTTAGCCTGCACTCCCTCGCTTCCACAGTCCCACCCATCTGCTTGCTTCCACTGCAACTGTACAAGGAGATTACCAACTATTCCGTTTCTGTGCCGAAAGCAGGACTCAAACCCAGGCCCCCAGCGCTGTAACACAAGCACTTAACCTCTAGGCCACTGCAGTTAGCTGGTATTTGGGGGAGCTTGGGGGGGCATGATGTTCTAGCCTCATTTTCTTCAGTGAACATGTTTCACAATGCAAATGGGTATGCTCACAGGGGCATGCAGAAGAAAGACATATAGCCCAAAAGCTGCTTTCAGAAGCACAGCCACCAGTGGCTCCAGTGGGAAGTGATTGGTCTTGGAATGCGCGAGACCTGAGTTCTAATCCTCCTGGGCATGTTTTTTATTTATTTTTGCTGCTTGTTCATGATTTTTAAATGTAAAAACTCTGCACTCAAAAATAAAAATGATTTGACAGACTCTTGCTGTAGCCAGCCTTTCTCACTCTTTGCCCTGGGGGAGAACAACCCAATCACCCCTTCAGCCCCTCTTACTCGTCTCACAGCACCTCCCATAAGCGAGGAATGCATCTTTTGTTGGTAGATTTCCTTCATGAGGCTTAGCTAGGCCTGCATTCCTTTTCAAAGGGCCATAGAAGAGAGCAAAAAAGGAGAAGGCAGAATAGAGCATGAAATAGGTGGAAGACAAGGGGTCAGGGGGGTTGGCAGTAAAAGAAACAGGGCCTGGCCTGGCAGAGAGTTAGAAGTTAGGGAACACAATGAGCGAGGGAGGAGGAAAGATGCCTCAGGCATTGAGCTCTCGGACTCTTCCCCACCGTGCCTGCAGAAAGAGCCTTCTCCCGAATGGATACATTTGCCTGGAGAGCCCAGAACTAATTTCAGTTAGCCAGAGGGTAAACAGAGGCCAGGGAGAGGTGCACGCCCCTCCATTTGACTAGGCTTCTGGGGCTTCTGGGAGGAAAAAAGGCATCAGTATTCCAGCAAGATCATCGTCACCAAGGCCACCATCACTAGGGGATTACAGAGCATGCTGTGACACTCTCCGGGGCCTGGTTGGCCAGGCTTATGTTGAAGAGCACATATCCTAACCCTAAGCTACCTGGGTGGCTGCACCATAGGGGCTGCACCGGATATAGGGCTGTGCCCGTAAGGGCTGTGGTCGCGTTTGGGAGCGTTAGGGACGCGTGGAGGCCGCAGGGCGCAGACCTCTGCCCATTTCCCTCCAGGATTAGGCCCTGATTCTCAGGCGTGGAGCCAGCCACTCCAAAACTGGCAGAAAGCAGCCCTCTCACCCCCAGGGCAAAGAGTGGGAAAGGCTGGTTACATCAAGTGTCTTTCAAATCTTTCACTTTCGAGAGCAGAGTGTTTACATTTAGGAATCATGAACAAGCAGCAATAGGAAAGCATACAGTATCAGAGGACAGAACACTGCCCTGCGCATATCAGTACACCCCAATGACAAAGTCAAAGATTTAAATGACCTGCTTAGCTATGAGTGGCTGACACCTCACAATGATTATCATCTCTCCGTGAAGCAAAACATCCTCGGAATTGGGTTGAAAGATAGATCTAATGTGCCAAAGGAAGGCAACATGGAAATTCAGTTTCCTGCTCTCAGGGGAAGGAGGGTCGACAGCCCAATGGGTTAATGCACCTACTGCAGCCTCCTATGTGGAGCCTGCAGGCGACGCATGCAGTTGCTGGTGAGATGCTGATACAGGTTCGCCTGCTATGCAGGGGCCCGTGGTCACCTCACAGCACCTCGAGAAGGTGTCCTGTTTGAGTCCCAGGGCAATCATTGTGTCAACCATGACCCGTAGATTACACCTTTTCCCCTCGTTTTTTTCCAATCAATTGGGGCCAGAGAGACAAGCTTTTGTATGGGCCTTACCAAGGCCAGCGTGCAGAAAACAAAGGCGCAACTGTTAGTAGTAACGCAGGTATTGAAGGGGCATTAGCTGTTGGCGGATGGCGCAGGGCAATGCATACCCATTTTCAAATAAAAAAAGGTTTTTTTTTATTAAAAAAAAAATACATGCCCAGGAAATTCCAGACCTTGGATTAGAACTCAGGTCTCCAGCATTCCAAGACCAAGCACTTATCACTTGTGCCACTGGTGGTTGTGCTTCTGACACTTGCTTTTGGGCGTATATATCTTTCTCCTGCACTCCCCTGTGAGCATACCCATTTGCGTTGTGAAACATGTTCACTGGAGCCTACAAGGATAGAACATCTGGCCCCCCCGCTCCCCCAAATACCAGCTAACTGCAGTGGCCTAGAGGTTAAGTGCTTGCATTACAGCAGCTGGGGGCCTGGGTTCGGGTCCTGCTTTCGGCACATAAACAGAATAGTTGGTCATCTCCTGGTACAGTTGGAGTGGAAGAAAGCGGAGAGGCGGGACTGTGGAAGCGAGGGAGTGCAGGCTAAAGGAAGAGGTGGGGTAGGCTAAAGGGGGAGGTAAGGTCGGATGAAGGGGTCCCTGGGGAGAAGAGGTGAGGCTGGCTGAGTCGGGGGAGGTCTAGAAGGGCATGGGGTAGGGGCCCTGGTAGAGGGAGGAAGAAAGCATAGAGGTGGGGCTGAGGAAGCCAGGAAGAAGGGGTGGTGGGGGCTGTGTAAAAGGAGAGTCCTAAGGTGGGGAAAGGGGCCATTGAGGAGGGCAGAAAAAAGGGTGCCAGTGGTGGGTGGAAAGGACAATGGGCTGACATTTTGTTCTCATCCAGCACTACCCTTTTAGCCTGCATTCCTCCTTTATTCCCTGCACTTCTCAGTCCCACCTCTATGCTTTCTTCCTCCCTCCCTCCCGCAGGGCACCTACCCCATGCCCTTCTCCCCCGACTCCGCCAGCCCCACCTCCTCTCCACAGGGACCCATGCATCCAGCCCTACCTCCCCCTTCAGCCCGCCCCACCTCACCTCACCTCACCTCCTCCTTTAGCCTGCACTCCCTCGCTTCTACCTCCCCCTTCAGCCCGCCCCACCTCACCTCCTCCTTTAGCCTGCACTCCCTCGCTTCCACAGTCCCACCCATCTGCTTGCTTCCACTGCAACTGTACAAGGAGATTACCAACTATTCCGTTTCTGTGCCGAAAGCAGGACTCAAACCCAGGCCCCCAGCGCTGTAACACAAGCACTTAACCTCTAGGCCACTGCAGTTAGCTGGTATTTGGGGGAGCTTGGGGGGGCATGATGTTCTAGCCTCATTTTCTTCAGTGAACATGTTTCACAATGCAAATGGGTATGCTCACAGGGGCATGCAGAAGAAAGACATATAGCCCAAAAGCTGCTTTCAGAAGCACAGCCACCAGTGGCTCCAGTGGGAAGTGATTGGTCTTGGAATGCGCGAGACCTGAGTTCTAATCCTCCTGGGCATGTTTTTTATTTATTTTTGCTGCTTGTTCATGATTTTTAAATGTAAAAACTCTGCACTCAAAAATAAAAATGATTTGACAGACTCTTGCTGTAGCCAGCCTTTCTCACTCTTTGCCCTGGGGGAGAACAACCCAATCACCCCTTCAGCCCCTCTTACTCGTCTCACAGCACCTCCCATAAGCGAGGAATGCATCTTTTGTTGGTAGATTTCCTTCATGAGGCTTAGCTAGGCCTGCATTCCTTTTCAAAGGGCCATAGAAGAGAGCAAAAAAGGAGAAGGCAGAATAGAGCATGAAATAGGTGGAAGACAAGGGGTCAGGGGGGTTGGCAGTAAAAGAAACAGGGCCTGGCCTGGCAGAGAGTTAGAAGTTAGGGAACACAATGAGCGAGGGAGGAGGAAAGATGCCTCAGGCATTGAGCTCTCGGACTCTTCCCCACCGTGCCTGCAGAAAGAGCCTTCTCCCGAATGGATACATTTGCCTGGAGAGCCCAGAACTAATTTCAGTTAGCCAGAGGGTAAACAGAGGCCAGGGAGAGGTGCACGCCCCTCCATTTGACTAGGCTTCTGGGGCTTCTGGGAGGAAAAAAGGCATCAGTATTCCAGCAAGATCATCGTCACCAAGGCCACCATCACTAGGGGATTACAGAGCATGCTGTGACACTCTCCGGGGCCTGGTTGGCCAGGCTTATGTTGAAGAGCACATATCCTAACCCTAAGCTACCTGGGTGGCTGCACCATAGGGGCTGCACCGGATATAGGGCTGTGCCCGTAAGGGCTGTGGTCGCGTTTGGGAGCGTTAGGGACGCGTGGAGGCCGCAGGGCGCAGACCTCTGCCCATTTCCCTCCAGGATTAGGCCCTGATTCTCAGGCGTGGAGCCAGCCACTCCAAAACTGGCAGAAAGCAGCCCTCTCACCCCCAGGGCAAAGAGTGGGAAAGGCTGGTTACATCAAGTGTCTTTCAAATCTTTCACTTTCGAGAGCAGAGTGTTTACATTTAGGAATCATGAACAAGCAGCAATAGGAAAGCATACAGTATCAGAGGACAGAACACTGCCCTGCGCATATCAGTACACCCCAATGACAAAGTCAAAGATTTAAATGACCTGCTTAGCTATGAGTGGCTGACACCTCACAATGATTATCATCTCTCCGTGAAGCAAAACATCCTCGGAATTGGGTTGAAAGATAGATCTAATGTGCCAAAGGAAGGCAACATGGAAATTCAGTTTCCTGCTCTCAGGGGAAGGAGGGTCGACAGCCCAATGGGTTAATGCACCTACTGCAGCCTCCTATGTGGAGCCTGCAGGCGACGCATGCAGTTGCTGGTGAGATGCTGATACAGGTTCGCCTGCTATGCAGGGGCCCGTGGTCACCTCACAGCACCTCGAGAAGGTGTCCTGTTTGAGTCCCAGGGCAATCATTGTGTCAACCATGACCCGTAGATTACACCTTTTCCCCTCGTTTTTTTCCAATCAATTGGGGCCAGAGAGACAAGCTTTTGTATGGGCCTTACCAAGGCCAGCGTGCAGAAAACAAAGGCGCAACTGTTAGTAGTAACGCAGGTATTGAAGGGGCATTAGCTGTTGGCGGATGGCGCAGGGCAATGCATACCCATTTTCAAATAAAAAAAGGTTTTTTTTTATTAAAAAAAAAATACATGCCCAGGAAATTCCAGACCTTGGATTAGAACTCAGGTCTCCAGCATTCCAAGACCAAGCACTTATCACTTGTGCCACTGGTGGTTGTGCTTCTGACACTTGCTTTTGGGCGTATATATCTTTCTCCTGCACTCCCCTGTGAGCATACCCATTTGCGTTGTGAAACATGTTCACTGGAGCCTACAAGGATAGAACATCTGGCCCCCCCGCTCCCCCAAATACCAGCTAACTGCAGTGGCCTAGAGGTTAAGTGCTTGCATTACAGCAGCTGGGGGCCTGGGTTCGGGTCCTGCTTTCGGCACATAAACAGAATAGTTGGTCATCTCCTGGTACAGTTGGAGTGGAAGAAAGCGGAGAGGCGGGACTGTGGAAGCGAGGGAGTGCAGGCTAAAGGAAGAGGTGGGGTAGGCTAAAGGGGGAGGTAAGGTCGGATGAAGGGGTCCCTGGGGAGAAGAGGTGAGGCTGGCTGAGTCGGGGGAGGTCTAGAAGGGCATGGGGTAGGGGCCCTGGTAGAGGGAGGAAGAAAGCATAGAGGTGGGGCTGAGGAAGCCAGGAAGAAGGGGTGGTGGGGGCTGTGTAAAAGGAGAGTCCTAAGGTGGGGAAAGGGGCCATTGAGGAGGGCAGAAAAAAGGGTGCCAGTGGTGGGTGGAAAGGACAATGGGCTGACATTTTGTTCTCATCCAGCACTACCCTTTTAGCCTGCATTCCTCCTTTATTCCCTGCACTTCTCAGTCCCACCTCTATGCTTTCTTCCTCCCTCCCTCCCGCAGGGCACCTACCCCATGCCCTTCTCCCCCGACTCCGCCAGCCCCACCTCCTCTCCACAGGGACCCATGCATCCAGCCCTACCTCCCCCTTCAGCCCGCCCCACCTCACCTCACCTCACCTCCTCCTTTAGCCTGCACTCCCTCGCTTCTACCTCCCCCTTCAGCCCGCCCCACCTCACCTCCTCCTTTAGCCTGCACTCCCTCGCTTCCACAGTCCCACCCATCTGCTTGCTTCCACTGCAACTGTACAAGGAGATTACCAACTATTCCGTTTCTGTGCCGAAAGCAGGACTCAAACCCAGGCCCCCAGCGCTGTAACACAAGCACTTAACCTCTAGGCCACTGCAGTTAGCTGGTATTTGGGGGAGCTTGGGGGGGCATGATGTTCTAGCCTCATTTTCTTCAGTGAACATGTTTCACAATGCAAATGGGTATGCTCACAGGGGCATGCAGAAGAAAGACATATAGCCCAAAAGCTGCTTTCAGAAGCACAGCCACCAGTGGCTCCAGTGGGAAGTGATTGGTCTTGGAATGCGCGAGACCTGAGTTCTAATCCTCCTGGGCATGTTTTTTATTTATTTTTGCTGCTTGTTCATGATTTTTAAATGTAAAAACTCTGCACTCAAAAATAAAAATGATTTGACAGACTCTTGCTGTAGCCAGCCTTTCTCACTCTTTGCCCTGGGGGAGAACAACCCAATCACCCCTTCAGCCCCTCTTACTCGTCTCACAGCACCTCCCATAAGCGAGGAATGCATCTTTTGTTGGTAGATTTCCTTCATGAGGCTTAGCTAGGCCTGCATTCCTTTTCAAAGGGCCATAGAAGAGAGCAAAAAAGGAGAAGGCAGAATAGAGCATGAAATAGGTGGAAGACAAGGGGTCAGGGGGGTTGGCAGTAAAAGAAACAGGGCCTGGCCTGGCAGAGAGTTAGAAGTTAGGGAACACAATGAGCGAGGGAGGAGGAAAGATGCCTCAGGCATTGAGCTCTCGGACTCTTCCCCACCGTGCCTGCAGAAAGAGCCTTCTCCCGAATGGATACATTTGCCTGGAGAGCCCAGAACTAATTTCAGTTAGCCAGAGGGTAAACAGAGGCCAGGGAGAGGTGCACGCCCCTCCATTTGACTAGGCTTCTGGGGCTTCTGGGAGGAAAAAAGGCATCAGTATTCCAGCAAGATCATCGTCACCAAGGCCACCATCACTAGGGGATTACAGAGCATGCTGTGACACTCTCCGGGGCCTGGTTGGCCAGGCTTATGTTGAAGAGCACATATCCTAACCCTAAGCTACCTGGGTGGCTGCACCATAGGGGCTGCACCGGATATAGGGCTGTGCCCGTAAGGGCTGTGGTCGCGTTTGGGAGCGTTAGGGACGCGTGGAGGCCGCAGGGCGCAGACCTCTGCCCATTTCCCTCCAGGATTAGGCCCTGATTCTCAGGCGTGGAGCCAGCCACTCCAAAACTGGCAGAAAGCAGCCCTCTCACCCCCAGGGCAAAGAGTGGGAAAGGCTGGTTACATCAAGTGTCTTTCAAATCTTTCACTTTCGAGAGCAGAGTGTTTACATTTAGGAATCATGAACAAGCAGCAATAGGAAAGCATACAGTATCAGAGGACAGAACACTGCCCTGCGCATATCAGTACACCCCAATGACAAAGTCAAAGATTTAAATGACCTGCTTAGCTATGAGTGGCTGACACCTCACAATGATTATCATCTCTCCGTGAAGCAAAACATCCTCGGAATTGGGTTGAAAGATAGATCTAATGTGCCAAAGGAAGGCAACATGGAAATTCAGTTTCCTGCTCTCAGGGGAAGGAGGGTCGACAGCCCAATGGGTTAATGCACCTACTGCAGCCTCCTATGTGGAGCCTGCAGGCGACGCATGCAGTTGCTGGTGAGATGCTGATACAGGTTCGCCTGCTATGCAGGGGCCCGTGGTCACCTCACAGCACCTCGAGAAGGTGTCCTGTTTGAGTCCCAGGGCAATCATTGTGTCAACCATGACCCGTAGATTACACCTTTTCCCCTCGTTTTTTTCCAATCAATTGGGGCCAGAGAGACAAGCTTTTGTATGGGCCTTACCAAGGCCAGCGTGCAGAAAACAAAGGCGCAACTGTTAGTAGTAACGCAGGTATTGAAGGGGCATTAGCTGTTGGCGGATGGCGCAGGGCAATGCATACCCATTTTCAAATAAAAAAAGGTTTTTTTTTATTAAAAAAAAAATACATGCCCAGGAAATTCCAGACCTTGGATTAGAACTCAGGTCTCCAGCATTCCAAGACCAAGCACTTATCACTTGTGCCACTGGTGGTTGTGCTTCTGAGACTTGCTTTTGGGCGTATATATCTTTCTCCTGCACTCCCCTGTGAGCATACCCATTTGCGTTGTGAAACATGTTCACTGGAGCCTACAAGGATAGAACATCTGGCCCCCCCGCTCCCCCAAATACCAGCTAACTGCAGTGGCCTAGAGGTTAAGTGCTTGCATTACAGCAGCTGGGGGCCTGGGTTCGGGTCCTGCTTTCGGCACATAAACAGAATAGTTGGTCATCTCCTGGTACAGTTGGAGTGGAAGAAAGCGGAGAGGCGGGACTGTGGAAGCGAGGGAGTGCAGGCTAAAGGAAGAGGTGGGGTAGGCTAAAGGGGGAGGTAAGGTCGGATGAAGGGGTCCCTGGGGAGAAGAGGTGAGGCTGGCTGAGTCGGGGGAGGTCTAGAAGGGCATGGGGTAGGGGCCCTGGTAGAGGGAGGAAGAAAGCATAGAGGTGGGGCTGAGGAAGCCAGGAAGAAGGGGTGGTGGGGGCTGTGTAAAAGGAGAGTCCTAAGGTGGGGAAAGGGGCCATTGAGGAGGGCAGAAAAAAGGGTGCCAGTGGTGGGTGGAAAGGACAATGGGCTGACATTTTGTTCTCATCCAGCACTACCCTTTTAGCCTGCATTCCTCCTTTATTCCCTGCACTTCTCAGTCCCACCTCTATGCTTTCTTCCTCCCTCCCTCCCGCAGGGCACCTACCCCATGCCCTTCTCCCCCGACTCCGCCAGCCCCACCTCCTCTCCACAGGGACCCATGCATCCAGCCCTACCTCCCCCTTCAGCCCGCCCCACCTCACCTCCTCCTTTAGCCTGCACTCCCTCGCTTCTACCTCCCCCTTCAGCCCGCCCCACCTCACCTCCTCCTTTAGCCTGCACTCCCTCGCTTCCACAGTCCCACCCATCTGCTTGCTTCCACTGCAACTGTACAAGGAGATTACCAACTATTCCGTTTCTGTGCCGAAAGCAGGACTCAAACCCAGGCCCCCAGCGCTGTAACACAAGCACTTAACCTCTAGGCCACTGCAGTTAGCTGGTATTTGGGGGAGCTTGGGGGGGCATGATGTTCTAGCCTCATTTTCTTCAGTGAACATGTTTCACAATGCAAATGGGTATGCTCACAGGGGCATGCAGAAGAAAGACATATAGCCCAAAAGCTGCTTTCAGAAGCACAGCCACCAGTGGCTCCAGTGGGAAGTGATTGGTCTTGGAATGCGCGAGACCTGAGTTCTAATCCTCCTGGGCATGTTTTTTATTTATTTTTGCTGCTTGTTCATGATTTTTAAATGTAAAAACTCTGCACTCAAAAATAAAAATGATTTGACAGACTCTTGCTGTAGCCAGCCTTTCTCACTCTTTGCCCTGGGGGAGAACAACCCAATCACCCCTTCAGCCCCTCTTACTCGTCTCACAGCACCTCCCATAAGCGAGGAATGCATCTTTTGTTGGTAGATTTCCTTCATGAGGCTTAGCTAGGCCTGCATTCCTTTTCAAAGGGCCATAGAAGAGAGCAAAAAAGGAGAAGGCAGAATAGAGCATGAAATAGGTGGAAGACAAGGGGTCAGGGGGGTTGGCAGTAAAAGAAACAGGGCCTGGCCTGGCAGAGAGTTAGAAGTTAGGGAACACAATGAGCGAGGGAGGAGGAAAGATGCCTCAGGCATTGAGCTCTCGGACTCTTCCCCACCGTGCCTGCAGAAAGAGCCTTCTCCCGAATGGATACATTTGCCTGGAGAGCCCAGAACTAATTTCAGTTAGCCAGAGGGTAAACAGAGGCCAGGGAGAGGTGCACGCCCCTCCATTTGACTAGGCTTCTGGGGCTTCTGGGAGGAAAAAAGGCATCAGTATTCCAGCAAGATCATCGTCACCAAGGCCACCATCACTAGGGGATTACAGAGCATGCTGTGACACTCTCCGGGGCCTGGTTGGCCAGGCTTATGTTGAAGAGCACATATCCTAACCCTAAGCTACCTGGGTGGCTGCACCATAGGGGCTGCACCGGATATAGGGCTGTGCCCGTAAGGGCTGTGGTCGCGTTTGGGAGCGTTAGGGACGCGTGGAGGCCGCAGGGCGCAGACCTCTGCCCATTTCCCTCCAGGATTAGGCCCTGATTCTCAGGCGTGGAGCCAGCCACTCCAAAACTGGCAGAAAGCAGCCCTCTCACCCCCAGGGCAAAGAGTGGGAAAGGCTGGTTACATCAAGTGTCTTTCAAATCTTTCACTTTCGAGAGCAGAGTGTTTACATTTTGGAATCATGAACAAGCAGCAATAGGAAAGCATACAGTATCAGAGGACAGAACACTGCCCTGCGCATATCAGTACACCCCAATGACAAAGTCAAAGATTTAAATGACTTGCTTAGCTATGAGTGGCTGACACCTCACAATGATTATCATCTCTCCGTGAAGCAAAACATCCTCGGAATTGGGTTGAAAGATAGATCTAATGTGCCAAAGGAAGGCAACATGGAAATTCAGTTTCCTGCTCTCAGGGGAAGGAGGGTCGACAGCCCAATGGGTTAATGCACCTACTGCAGCCTCCTATGTGGAGCCTGCAGGCGACGCATGCAGTTGCTGGTGAGATGCTGATACAGGTTCGCCTGCTATGCAGGGGCCCGTGGTCACCTCACAGCACCTCGAGAAGGTGTCCTGTTTGAGTCCCAGGGCAATCATTGTGTCAACCATGACCCGTAGATTACACCTTTTCCCCTCGTTTTTTTCCAATCAATTGGGGCCAGAGAGACAAGCTTTTGTATGGGCCTTACCAAGGCCAGCGTGCAGAAAACAAAGGCGCAACTGTTAGTAGTAACGCAGGTATTGAAGGGGCATTAGCTGTTGGCGGATGGCGCAGGGCAATGCATACCCATTTTCAAATAAAAAAAGGTTTTTTTTTATTAAAAAAAAAATACATGCCCAGGAAATTCCAGACCTTGGATTAGAACTCAGGTCTCCAGCATTCCAAGACCAAGCACTTATCACTTGTGCCACTGGTGGTTGTGCTTCTGACACTTGCTTTTGGGCGTATATATCTTTCTCCTGCACTCCCCTGTGAGCATACCCATTTGCGTTGTGAAACATGTTCACTGGAGCCTACAAGGATAGAACATCTGGCCCCCCCGCTCCCCCAAATACCAGCTAACTGCAGTGGCCTAGAGGTTAAGTGCTTGCATTACAGCAGCTGGGGGCCTGGGTTCGGGTCCTGCTTTCGGCACATAAACAGAATAGTTGGTCATCTCCTGGTACAGTTGGAGTGGAAGAAAGCGGAGAGGCGGGACTGTGGAAGCGAGGGAGTGCAGGCTAAAGGAAGAGGTGGGGTAGGCTAAAGGGGGAGGTAAGGTCGGATGAAGGGGTCCCTGGGGAGAAGAGGTGAGGCTGGCTGAGTCGGGGGAGGTCTAGAAGGGCATGGGGTAGGGGCCCTGGTAGAGGGAGGAAGAAAGCATAGAGGTGGGGCTGAGGAAGCCAGGAAGAAGGGGTGGTGGGGGCTGTGTAAAAGGAGAGTCCTAAGGTGGGGAAAGGGGCCATTGAGGAGGGCAGAAAAAAGGGTGCCAGTGGTGGGTGGAAAGGACAATGGGCTGACATTTTGTTCTCATCCAGCACTACCCTTTTAGCCTGCATTCCTCCTTTATTCCCTGCACTTCTCAGTCCCACCTCTATGCTTTCTTCCTCCCTCCCTCCCGCAGGGCACCTACCCCATGCCCTTCTCCCCCGACTCCGCCAGCCCCACCTCCTCTCCACAGGGACCCATGCATCCAGCCCTACCTCCCCCTTCAGCCCGCCCCACCTCACCTCACCTCACCTCCTCCTTTAGCCTGCACTCCCTCGCTTCTACCTCCCCCTTCAGCCCGCCCCACCTCACCTCC
Organism: Ambystoma mexicanum; assembly: GCF_040938575.1. NCBI lineage: Eukaryota > Metazoa > Chordata > Amphibia > Caudata > Ambystomatidae > Ambystoma > Ambystoma mexicanum. Next base: position 126,223 of record NW_027182333.1, on the reverse strand, counting down.
TCCTTTAGCCTGCACTCCCTCGCTTCCACAGTCCCACCCATCTGCTTGCTTCCACTGCAACTGTACAAGGAGATTACCAACTATTCCGTTTCTGTGCCGAAAGCAGGACTCAAACCCAGGCCCCCAGCGCTGTAGCACAAGCACTTAACCTCTAGGCCACTGCAGTTAGCTGGTATTTGGGGGAGCTTGGGGGGGCATGATGTTCTAGCCTCATTTTCTTCAGTGAACATGTTTCACAATGCAAATGGGTATGCTCACAGGGGCATGCAGAAGAAAGACATATAGCCCAAAAGCTGCTTTCAGAAGCACAGCCACCAGTGGCTCCAGTGGGAAGTGATTGGTCTTGGAATGCGCGAGACCTGAGTTCTAATCCTCCTGGGCATGTTTTTTATTTATTTTTGCTGCTTGTTCATGATTTTTAAATGTAAAAACTCTGCACTCAAAAATAAAAATGATTTGACAGACTCTTGCTGTAGCCAGCCTTTCTCACTCTTTGCCCTGGGGGAGAACAACCCAATCACCCCTTCAGCCCCTCTTACTCGTCTCACAGCACCTCCCATAAGCGAGGAATGCATCTTTTGTTGGTAGATTTCCTTCATGAGGCTTAGCTAGGCCTGCATTCCTTTTCAAAGGGCCATAGAAGAGAGCAAAAAAGGAGAAGGCAGAATAGAGCATGAAATAGGTGGAAGACAAGGGGTCAGGGGGGTTGGCAGTAAAAGAAACAGGGCCTGGCCTGGCAGAGAGTTAGAAGTTAGGGAACACAATGAGCGAGGGAGGAGGAAAGATGCCTCAGGCATTGAGCTCTCGGACTCTTCCCCACCGTGCCTGCAGAAAGAGCCTTCTCCCGAATGGATACATTTGCCTGGAGAGCCCAGAACTAATTTCAGTTAGCCAGAGGGTAAACAGAGGCCAGGGAGAGGTGCACGCCCCTCCATTTGACTAGGCTTCTGGGGCTTCTGGGAGGAAAAAAGGCATCAGTATTCCAGCAAGATCATCGTCACCAAGGCCACCATCACTAGGGGATTACAGAGCATGCTGTGACACTCTCCGGGGCCTGGTTGGCCAGGCTTATGTTGAAGAGCACATATCCTAACCCTAAGCTACCTGGGTGGCTGCACCATAGGGGCTGCACCGGATATAGGGCTGTGCCCGTAAGGGCTGTGGTCGCGTTTGGGAGCGTTAGGGACGCGTGGAGGCCGCAGGGCGCAGACCTCTGCCCATTTCCCTCCAGGATTAGGCCCTGATTCTCAGGCGTGGAGCCAGCCACTCCAAAACTGGCAGAAAGCAGCCCTCTCACCCCCAGGGCAAAGAGTGGGAAAGGCTGGTTACATCAAGTGTCTTTCAAATCTTTCACTTTCGAGAGCAGAGTGTTTACATTTTGGAATCATGAACAAGCAGCAATAGGAAAGCATACAGTATCAGAGGACAGAACACTGCCCTGCGCATATCAGTACACCCCAATGACAAAGTCAAAGATTTAAATGACCTGCTTAGCTATGAGTGGCTGACACCTCACAATGATTATCATCTCTCCGTGAAGCAAAACATCCTCGGAATTGGGTTGAAAGATAGATCTAATGTGCCAAAGGAAGGCAACATGGAAATTCAGTTTCCTGCTCTCAGGGGAAGGAGGGTCGACAGCCCAATGGGTTAATGCACCTACTGCAGCCTCCTATGTGGAGCCTGCAGGCGACGCATGCAGTTGCTGGTGAGATGCTGATACAGGTTCGCCTGCTATGCAGGGGCCCGTGGTCACCTCACAGCACCTCGAGAAGGTGTCCTGTTTGAGTCCCAGGGCAATCATTGTGTCAACCATGACCCGTAGATTACACCTTTTCCCCTCGTTTTTTTCCAATCAATTGGGGCCAGAGAGACAAGCTTTTGTATGGGCCTTACCAAGGCCAGCGTGCAGAAAACAAAGGCGCAACTGTTAGTAGTAACGCAGGTATTGAAGGGGCATTAGCTGTTGGCGGATGGCGCAGGGCAATGCATACCCATTTTCAAATAAAAAAAGGTTTTTTTTTATTAAAAAAAAAATACATGCCCAGGAAATTCCAGACCTTGGATTAGAACTCAGGTCTCCAGCATTCCAAGACCAAGCACTTATCACTTGTGCCACTGGTGGTTGTGCTTCTGAGACTTGCTTTTGGGCGTATATATCTTTCTCCTGCACTCCCCTGTGAGCATACCCATTTGCGTTGTGAAACATGTTCACTGGAGCCTACAAGGATAGAACATCTGGCCCCCCCGCTCCCCCAAATACCAGCTAACTGCAGTGGCCTAGAGGTTAAGTGCTTGCATTACAGCAGCTGGGGGCCTGGGTTCGGGTCCTGCTTTCGGCACATAAACAGAATAGTTGGTCATCTCCTGGTACAGTTGGAGTGGAAGAAAGCGGAGAGGCGGGACTGTGGAAGCGAGGGAGTGCAGGCTAAAGGAAGAGGTGGGGTAGGCTAAAGGGGGAGGTAAGGTCGGATGAAGGGGTCCCTGGGGAGAAGAGGTGAGGCTGGCTGAGTCGGGGGAGGTCTAGAAGGGCATGGGGTAGGGGCCCTGGTAGAGGGAGGAAGAAAGCATAGAGGTGGGGCTGAGGAAGCCAGGAAGAAGGGGTGGTGGGGGCTGTGTAAAAGGAGAGTCCTAAGGTGGGGAAAGGGGCCATTGAGGAGGGCAGAAAAAAGGGTGCCAGTGGTGGGTGGAAAGGACAATGGGCTGACATTTTGTTCTCATCCAGCACTACCCTTTTAGCCTGCATTCCTCCTTTATTCCCTGCACTTCTCAGTCCCACCTCTATGCTTTCTTCCTCCCTCCCTCCCGCAGGGCACCTACCCCATGCCCTTCTCCCCCGACTCCGCCAGCCCCACCTCCTCTCCACAGGGACCCATGCATCCAGCCCTACCTCCCCCTTCAGCCCGCCCCACCTCACCTCACCTCACCTCCTCCTTTAGCCTGCACTCCCTCGCTTCTACCTCCCCCTTCAGCCCGCCCCACCTCACCTCCTCCTTTAGCCTGCACTCCCTCGCTTCCACAGTCCCACCCATCTGCTTGCTTCCACTGCAACTGTACAAGGAGATTACCAACTATTCCGTTTCTGTGCCGAAAGCAGGACTCAAACCCAGGCCCCCAGCGCTGTAACACAAGCACTTAACCTCTAGGCCACTGCAGTTAGCTGGTATTTGGGGGAGCTTGGGGGGGCATGATGTTCTAGCCTCATTTTCTTCAGTGAACATGTTTCACAATGCAAATGGGTATGCTCACAGGGGCATGCAGAAGAAAGACATATAGCCCAAAAGCTGCTTTCAGAAGCACAGCCACCAGTGGCTCCAGTGGGAAGTGATTGGTCTTGGAATGCGCGAGACCTGAGTTCTAATCCTCCTGGGCATGTTTTTTATTTATTTTTGCTGCTTGTTCATGATTTTTAAATGTAAAAACTCTGCACTCAAAAATAAAAATGATTTGACAGACTCTTGCTGTAGCCAGCCTTTCTCACTCTTTGCCCTGGGGGAGAACAACCCAATCACCCCTTCAGCCCCTCTTACTCGTCTCACAGCACCTCCCATAAGCGAGGAATGCATCTTTTGTTGGTAGATTTCCTTCATGAGGCTTAGCTAGGCCTGCATTCCTTTTCAAAGGGCCATAGAAGAGAGCAAAAAAGGAGAAGGCAGAATAGAGCATGAAATAGGTGGAAGACAAGGGGTCAGGGGGGTTGGCAGTAAAAGAAACAGGGCCTGGCCTGGCAGAGAGTTAGAAGTTAGGGAACACAATGAGCGAGGGAGGAGGAAAGATGCCTCAGGCATTGAGCTCTCGGACTCTTCCCCACCGTGCCTGCAGAAAGAGCCTTCTCCCGAATGGATACATTTGCCTGGAGAGCCCAGAACTAATTTCAGTTAGCCAGAGGGTAAACAGAGGCCAGGGAGAGGTGCACGCCCCTCCATTTGACTAGGCTTCTGGGGCTTCTGGGAGGAAAAAAGGCATCAGTATTCCAGCAAGATCATCGTCACCAAGGCCACCATCACTAGGGGATTACAGAGCATGCTGTGACACTCTCCGGGGCCTGGTTGGCCAGGCTTATGTTGAAGAGCACATATCCTAACCCTAAGCTACCTGGGTGGCTGCACCATAGGGGCTGCACCGGATATAGGGCTGTGCCCGTAAGGGCTGTGGTCGCGTTTGGGAGCGTTAGGGACGCGTGGAGGCCGCAGGGCGCAGACCTCTGCCCATTTCCCTCCAGGATTAGGCCCTGATTCTCAGGCGTGGAGCCAGCCACTCCAAAACTGGCAGAAAGCAGCCCTCTCACCCCCAGGGCAAAGAGTGGGAAAGGCTGGTTACATCAAGTGTCTTTCAAATCTTTCACTTTCGAGAGCAGAGTGTTTACATTTAGGAATCATGAACAAGCAGCAATAGGAAAGCATACAGTATCAGAGGACAGAACACTGCCCTGCGCATATCAGTACACCCCAATGACAAAGTCAAAGATTTAAATGACCTGCTTAGCTATGAGTGGCTGACACCTCACAATGATTATCATCTCTCCGTGAAGCAAAACATCCTCGGAATTGGGTTGAAAGATAGATCTAATGTGCCAAAGGAAGGCAACATGGAAATTCAGTTTCCTGCTCTCAGGGGAAGGAGGGTCGACAGCCCAATGGGTTAATGCACCTACTGCAGCCTCCTATGTGGAGCCTGCAGGCGACGCATGCAGTTGCTGGTGAGATGCTGATACAGGTTCGCCTGCTATGCAGGGGCCCGTGGTCACCTCACAGCACCTCGAGAAGGTGTCCTGTTTGAGTCCCAGGGCAATCATTGTGTCAACCATGACCCGTAGATTACACCTTTTCCCCTCGTTTTTTTCCAATCAATTGGGGCCAGAGAGACAAGCTTTTGTATGGGCCTTACCAAGGCCAGCGTGCAGAAAACAAAGGCGCAACTGTTAGTAGTAACGCAGGTATTGAAGGGGCATTAGCTGTTGGCGGATGGCGCAGGGCAATGCATACCCATTTTCAAATAAAAAAAGGTTTTTTTTTATTAAAAAAAAAATACATGCCCAGGAAATTCCAGACCTTGGATTAGAACTCAGGTCTCCAGCATTCCAAGACCAAGCACTTATCACTTGTGCCACTGGTGGTTGTGCTTCTGAGACTTGCTTTTGGGCGTATATATCTTTCTCCTGCACTCCCCTGTGAGCATACCCATTTGCGTTGTGAAACATGTTCACTGGAGCCTACAAGGATAGAACATCTGGCCCCCCCGCTCCCCCAAATACCAGCTAACTGCAGTGGCCTAGAGGTTAAGTGCTTGCATTACAGCAGCTGGGGGCCTGGGTTCGGGTCCTGCTTTCGGCACATAAACAGAATAGTTGGTCATCTCCTGGTACAGTTGGAGTGGAAGAAAGCGGAGAGGCGGGACTGTGGAAGCGAGGGAGTGCAGGCTAAAGGAAGAGGTGGGGTAGGCTAAAGGGGGAGGTAAGGTCGGATGAAGGGGTCCCTGGGGAGAAGAGGTGAGGCTGGCTGAGTCGGGGGAGGTCTAGAAGGGCATGGGGTAGGGGCCCTGGTAGAGGGAGGAAGAAAGCATAGAGGTGGGGCTGAGGAAGCCAGGAAGAAGGGGTGGTGGGGGCTGTGTAAAAGGAGAGTCCTAAGGTGGGGAAAGGGGCCATTGAGGAGGGCAGAAAAAAGGGTGCCAGTGGTGGGTGGAAAGGACAATGGGCTGACATTTTGTTCTCATCCAGCACTACCCTTTTAGCCTGCATTCCTCCTTTATTCCCTGCACTTCTCAGTCCCACCTCTATGCTTTCTTCCTCCCTCCCTCCCGCAGGGCACCTACCCCATGCCCTTCTCCCCCGACTCCGCCAGCCCCACCTCCTCTCCACAGGGACCCATGCATCCAGCCCTACCTCCCCCTTCAGCCCGCCCCACCTCACCTCCTCCTTTAGCCTGCACTCCCTCGCTTCTACCTCCCCCTTCAGCCCGCCCCACCTCACCTCCTCCTTTAGCCTGCACTCCCTCGCTTCCACAGTCCCACCCATCTGCTTGCTTCCACTGCAACTGTACAAGGAGATTACCAACTATTCCGTTTCTGTGCCGAAAGCAGGACTCAAACCCAGGCCCCCAGCGCTGTAACACAAGCACTTAACCTCTAGGCCACTGCAGTTAGCTGGTATTTGGGGGAGCTTGGGGGGGCATGATGTTCTAGCCTCATTTTCTTCAGTGAACATGTTTCACAATGCAAATGGGTATGCTCACAGGGGCATGCAGAAGAAAGACATATAGCCCAAAAGCTGCTTTCAGAAGCACAGCCACCAGTGGCTCCAGTGGGAAGTGATTGGTCTTGGAATGCGCGAGACCTGAGTTCTAATCCTCCTGGGCATGTTTTTTATTTATTTTTGCTGCTTGTTCATGATTTTTAAATGTAAAAACTCTGCACTCAAAAATAAAAATGATTTGACAGACTCTTGCTGTAGCCAGCCTTTCTCACTCTTTGCCCTGGGGGAGAACAACCCAATCACCCCTTCAGCCCCTCTTACTCGTCTCACAGCACCTCCCATAAGCGAGGAATGCATCTTTTGTTGGTAGATTTCCTTCATGAGGCTTAGCTAGGCCTGCATTCCTTTTCAAAGGGCCATAGAAGAGAGCAAAAAAGGAGAAGGCAGAATAGAGCATGAAATAGGTGGAAGACAAGGGGTCAGGGGGGTTGGCAGTAAAAGAAACAGGGCCTGGCCTGGCAGAGAGTTAGAAGTTAGGGAACACAATGAGCGAGGGAGGAGGAAAGATGCCTCAGGCATTGAGCTCTCGGACTCTTCCCCACCGTGCCTGCAGAAAGAGCCTTCTCCCGAATGGATACATTTGCCTGGAGAGCCCAGAACTAATTTCAGTTAGCCAGAGGGTAAACAGAGGCCAGGGAGAGGTGCACGCCCCTCCATTTGACTAGGCTTCTGGGGCTTCTGGGAGGAAAAAAGGCATCAGTATTCCAGCAAGATCATCGTCACCAAGGCCACCATCACTAGGGGATTACAGAGCATGCTGTGACACTCTCCGGGGCCTGGTTGGCCAGGCTTATGTTGAAGAGCACATATCCTAACCCTAAGCTACCTGGGTGGCTGCACCATAGGGGCTGCACCGGATATAGGGCTGTGCCCGTAAGGGCTGTGGTCGCGTTTGGGAGCGTTAGGGACGCGTGGAGGCCGCAGGGCGCAGACCTCTGCCCATTTCCCTCCAGGATTAGGCCCTGATTCTCAGGCGTGGAGCCAGCCACTCCAAAACTGGCAGAAAGCAGCCCTCTCACCCCCAGGGCAAAGAGTGGGAAAGGCTGGTTACATCAAGTGTCTTTCAAATCTTTCACTTTCGAGAGCAGAGTGTTTACATTTTGGAATCATGAACAAGCAGCAATAGGAAAGCATACAGTATCAGAGGACAGAACACTGCCCTGCGCATATCAGTACACCCCAATGACAAAGTCAAAGATTTAAATGACTTGCTTAGCTATGAGTGGCTGACACCTCACAATGATTATCATCTCTCCGTGAAGCAAAACATCCTCGGAATTGGGTTGAAAGATAGATCTAATGTGCCAAAGGAAGGCAACATGGAAATTCAGTTTCCTGCTCTCAGGGGAAGGAGGGTCGACAGCCCAATGGGTTAATGCACCTACTGCAGCCTCCTATGTGGAGCCTGCAGGCGACGCATGCAGTTGCTGGTGAGATGCTGATACAGGTTCGCCTGCTATGCAGGGGCCCGTGGTCACCTCACAGCACCTCGAGAAGGTGTCCTGTTTGAGTCCCAGGGCAATCATTGTGTCAACCATGACCCGTAGATTACACCTTTTCCCCTCGTTTTTTTCCAATCAATTGGGGCCAGAGAGACAAGCTTTTGTATGGGCCTTACCAAGGCCAGCGTGCAGAAAACAAAGGCGCAACTGTTAGTAGTAACGCAGGTATTGAAGGGGCATTAGCTGTTGGCGGATGGCGCAGGGCAATGCATACCCATTTTCAAATAAAAAAAGGTTTTTTTTTATTAAAAAAAAAATACATGCCCAGGAAATTCCAGACCTTGGATTAGAACTCAGGTCTCCAGCATTCCAAGACCAAGCACTTATCACTTGTGCCACTGGTGGTTGTGCTTCTGACACTTGCTTTTGGGCGTATATATCTTTCTCCTGCACTCCCCTGTGAGCATACCCATTTGCGTTGTGAAACATGTTCACTGGAGCCTACAAGGATAGAACATCTGGCCCCCCCGCTCCCCCAAATACCAGCTAACTGCAGTGGCCTAGAGGTTAAGTGCTTGCATTACAGCAGCTGGGGGCCTGGGTTCGGGTCCTGCTTTCGGCACATAAACAGAATAGTTGGTCATCTCCTGGTACAGTTGGAGTGGAAGAAAGCGGAGAGGCGGGACTGTGGAAGCGAGGGAGTGCAGGCTAAAGGAAGAGGTGGGGTAGGCTAAAGGGGGAGGTAAGGTCGGATGAAGGGGTCCCTGGGGAGAAGAGGTGAGGCTGGCTGAGTCGGGGGAGGTCTAGAAGGGCATGGGGTAGGGGCCCTGGTAGAGGGAGGAAGAAAGCATAGAGGTGGGGCTGAGGAAGCCAGGAAGAAGGGGTGGTGGGGGCTGTGTAAAAGGAGAGTCCTAAGGTGGGGAAAGGGGCCATTGAGGAGGGCAGAAAAAAGGGTGCCAGTGGTGGGTGGAAAGGACAATGGGCTGACATTTTGTTCTCATCCAGCACTACCCTTTTAGCCTGCATTCCTCCTTTATTCCCTGCACTTCTCAGTCCCACCTCTATGCTTTCTTCCTCCCTCCCTCCCGCAGGGCACCTACCCCATGCCCTTCTCCCCCGACTCCGCCAGCCCCACCTCCTCTCCACAGGGACCCATGCATCCAGCCCTACCTCCCCCTTCAGCCCGCCCCACCTCACCTCACCTCACCTCCTCCTTTAGCCTGCACTCCCTCGCTTCTACCTCCCCCTTCAGCCCGCCCCACCTCACCTCCTCCTTTAGCCTGCACTCCCTCGCTTCCACAGTCCCACCCATCTGCTTGCTTCCACTGCAACTGTACAAGGAGATTACCAACTATTCCGTTTCTGTGCCGAAAGCAGGACTCAAACCCAGGCCCCCAGCGCTGTAACACAAGCACTTAACCTCTAGGCCACTGCAGTTAGCTGGTATTTGGGGGAGCTTGGGGGGGCATGATGTTCTAGCCTCATTTTCTTCAGTGAACATGTTTCACAATGCAAATGGGTATGCTCACAGGGGCATGCAGAAGAAAGACATATAGCCCAAAAGCTGCTTTCAGAAGCACAGCCACCAGTGGCTCCAGTGGGAAGTGATTGGTCTTGGAATGCGCGAGACCTGAGTTCTAATCCTCCTGGGCATGTTTTTTATTTATTTTTGCTGCTTGTTCATGATTTTTAAATGTAAAAACTCTGCACTCAAAAATAAAAATGATTTGACAGACTCTTGCTGTAGCCAGCCTTTCTCACTCTTTGCCCTGGGGGAGAACAACCCAATCACCCCTTCAGCCCCTCTTACTCGTCTCACAGCACCTCCCATAAGCGAGGAATGCATCTTTTGTTGGTAGATTTCCTTCATGAGGCTTAGCTAGGCCTGCATTCCTTTTCAAAGGGCCATAGAAGAGAGCAAAAAAGGAGAAGGCAGAATAGAGCATGAAATAGGTGGAAGACAAGGGGTCAGGGGGGTTGGCAGTAAAAGAAACAGGGCCTGGCCTGGCAGAGAGTTAGAAGTTAGGGAACACAATGAGCGAGGGAGGAGGAAAGATGCCTCAGGCATTGAGCTCTCGGACTCTTCCCCACCGTGCCTGCAGAAAGAGCCTTCTCCCGAATGGATACATTTGCCTGGAGAGCCCAGAACTAATTTCAGTTAGCCAGAGGGTAAACAGAGGCCAGGGAGAGGTGCACGCCCCTCCATTTGACTAGGCTTCTGGGGCTTCTGGGAGGAAAAAAGGCATCAGTATTCCAGCAAGATCATCGTCACCAAGGCCACCATCACTAGGGGATTACAGAGCATGCTGTGACACTCTCCGGGGCCTGGTTGGCCAGGCTTATGTTGAAGAGCACATATCCTAACCCTAAGCTACCTGGGTGGCTGCACCATAGGGGCTGCACCGGATATAGGGCTGTGCCCGTAAGGGCTGTGGTCGCGTTTGGGAGCGTTAGGGACGCGTGGAGGCCGCAGGGCGCAGACCTCTGCCCATTTCCCTCCAGGATTAGGCCCTGATTCTCAGGCGTGGAGCCAGCCACTCCAAAACTGGCAGAAAGCAGCCCTCTCACCCCCAGGGCAAAGAGTGGGAAAGGCTGGTTACATCAAGTGTCTTTCAAATCTTTCACTTTCGAGAGCAGAGTGTTTACATTTAGGAATCATGAACAAGCAGCAATAGGAAAGCATACAGTATCAGAGGACAGAACACTGCCCTGCGCATATCAGTACACCCCAATGACAAAGTCAAAGATTTAAATGACCTGCTTAGCTATGAGTGGCTGACACCTCACAATGATTATCATCTCTCCGTGAAGCAAAACATCCTCGGAATTGGGTTGAAAGATAGATCTAATGTGCCAAAGGAAGGCAACATGGAAATTCAGTTTCCTGCTCTCAGGGGAAGGAGGGTCGACAGCCCAATGGGTTAATGCACCTACTGCAGCCTCCTATGTGGAGCCTGCAGGCGACGCATGCAGTTGCTGGTGAGATGCTGATACAGGTTCGCCTGCTATGCAGGGGCCCGTGGTCACCTCACAGCACCTCGAGAAGGTGTCCTGTTTGAGTCCCAGGGCAATCATTGTGTCAACCATGACCCGTAGATTACACCTTTTCCCCTCGTTTTTTTCCAATCAATTGGGGCCAGAGAGACAAGCTTTTGTATGGGCCTTACCAAGGCCAGCGTGCAGAAAACAAAGGCGCAACTGTTAGTAGTAACGCAGGTATTGAAGGGGCATTAGCTGTTGGCGGATGGCGCAGGGCAATGCATACCCATTTTCAAATAAAAAAAGGTTTTTTTTTATTAAAAAAAAAATACATGCCCAGGAAATTCCAGACCTTGGATTAGAACTCAGGTCTCCAGCATTCCAAGACCAAGCACTTATCACTTGTGCCACTGGTGGTTGTGCTTCTGAGACTTGCTTTTGGGCGTATATATCTTTCTCCTGCACTCCCCTGTGAGCATACCCATTTGCGTTGTGAAACATGTTCACTGGAGCCTACAAGGATAGAACATCTGGCCCCCCCGCTCCCCCAAATACCAGCTAACTGCAGTGGCCTAGAGGTTAAGTGCTTGCATTACAGCAGCTGGGGGCCTGGGTTCGGGTCCTGCTTTCGGCACATAAACAGAATAGTTGGTCATCTCCTGGTACAGTTGGAGTGGAAGAAAGCGGAGAGGCGGGACTGTGGAAGCGAGGGAGTGCAGGCTAAAGGAAGAGGTGGGGTAGGCTAAAGGGGGAGGTAAGGTCGGATGAAGGGGTCCCTGGGGAGAAGAGGTGAGGCTGGCTGAGTCGGGGGAGGTCTAGAAGGGCATGGGGTAGGGGCCCTGGTAGAGGGAGGAAGAAAGCATAGAGGTGGGGCTGAGGAAGCCAGGAAGAAGGGGTGGTGGGGGCTGTGTAAAAGGAGAGTCCTAAGGTGGGGAAAGGGGCCATTGAGGAGGGCAGAAAAAAGGGTGCCAGTGGTGGGTGGAAAGGACAATGGGCTGACATTTTGTTCTCATCCAGCACTACCCTTTTAGCCTGCATTCCTCCTTTATTCCCTGCACTTCTCAGTCCCACCTCTATGCTTTCTTCCTCCCTCCCTCCCGCAGGGCACCTACCCCATGCCCTTCTCCCCCGACTCCGCCAGCCCCACCTCCTCTCCACAGGGACCCATGCATCCAGCCCTACCTCCCCCTTCAGCCCGCCCCACCTCACCTCACCTCCTCCTTTAGCCTGCACTCCCTCGCTTCTACCTCCCCCTTCAGCCCGCCCCACCTCACCTCCTCCTTTAGCCTGCACTCCCTCGCTTCCACAGTCCCACCCATCTGCTTGCTTCCACTGCAACTGTACAAGGAGATTACCAACTATTCCGTTTCTGTGCCGAAAGCAGGACTCAAACCCAGGCCCCCAGCGCTGTAACACAAGCACTTAACCTCTAGGCCACTGCAGTTAGCTGGTATTTGGGGGAGCTTGGGGGGGCATGATGTTCTAGCCTCATTTTCTTCAGTGAACATGTTTCACAATGCAAATGGGTATGCTCACAGGGGCATGCAGAAGAAAGACATATAGCCCAAAAGCTGCTTTCAGAAGCACAGCCACCAGTGGCTCCAGTGGGAAGTGATTGGTCTTGGAATGCGCGAGACCTGAGTTCTAATCCTCCTGGGCATGTTTTTTATTTATTTTTGCTGCTTGTTCATGATTTTTAAATGTAAAAACTCTGCACTCAAAAATAAAAATGATTTGACAGACTCTTGCTGTAGCCAGCCTTTCTCACTCTTTGCCCTGGGGGAGAACAACCCAATCACCCCTTCAGCCCCTCTTACTCGTCTCACAGCACCTCCCATAAGCGAGGAATGCATCTTTTGTTGGTAGATTTCCTTCATGAGGCTTAGCTAGGCCTGCATTCCTTTTCAAAGGGCCATAGAAGAGAGCAAAAAAGGAGAAGGCAGAATAGAGCATGAAATAGGTGGAAGACAAGGGGTCAGGGGGGTTGGCAGTAAAAGAAACAGGGCCTGGCCTGGCAGAGAGTTAGAAGTTAGGGAACACAATGAGCGAGGGAGGAGGAAAGATGCCTCAGGCATTGAGCTCTCGGACTCTTCCCCACCGTGCCTGCAGAAAGAGCCTTCTCCCGAATGGATACATTTGCCTGGAGAGCCCAGAACTAATTTCAGTTAGCCAGAGGGTAAACAGAGGCCAGGGAGAGGTGCACGCCCCTCCATTTGACTAGGCTTCTGGGGCTTCTGGGAGGAAAAAAGGCATCAGTATTCCAGCAAGATCATCGTCACCAAGGCCACCATCACTAGGGGATTACAGAGCATGCTGTGACACTCTCCGGGGCCTGGTTGGCCAGGCTTATGTTGAAGAGCACATATCCTAACCCTAAGCTACCTGGGTGGCTGCACCATAGGGGCTGCACCGGATATAGGGCTGTGCCCGTAAGGGCTGTGGTCGCGTTTGGGAGCGTTAGGGACGCGTGGAGGCCGCAGGGCGCAGACCTCTGCCCATTTCCCTCCAGGATTAGGCCCTGATTCTCAGGCGTGGAGCCAGCCACTCCAAAACTGGCAGAAAGCAGCCCTCTCACCCCCAGGGCAAAGAGTGGGAAAGGCTGGTTACATCAAGTGTCTTTCAAATCTTTCACTTTCGAGAGCAGAGTGTTTACATTTAGGAATCATGAACAAGCAGCAATAGGAAAGCATACAGTATCAGAGGACAGAACACTGCCCTGCGCATATCAGTACACCCCAATGACAAAGTCAAAGATTTAAATGACCTGCTTAGCTATGAGTGGCTGACACCTCACAATGATTATCATCTCTCCGTGAAGCAAAACATCCTCGGAATTGGGTTGAAAGATAGATCTAATGTGCCAAAGGAAGGCAACATGGAAATTCAGTTTCCTGCTCTCAGGGGAAGGAGGGTCGACAGCCCAATGGGTTAATGCACCTACTGCAGCCTCCTATGTGGAGCCTGCAGGCGACGCATGCAGTTGCTGGTGAGATGCTGATACAGGTTCGCCTGCTATGCAGGGGCCCGTGGTCACCTCACAGCACCTCGAGAAGGTGTCCTGTTTGAGTCCCAGGGCAATCATTGTGTCAACCATGACCCGTAGATTACACCTTTTCCCCTCGTTTTTTTCCAATCAATTGGGGCCAGAGAGACAAGCTTTTGTATGGGCCTTACCAAGGCCAGCGTGCAGAAAACAAAGGCGCAACTGTTAGTAGTAACGCAGGTATTGAAGGGGCATTAGCTGTTGGCGGATGGCGCAGGGCAATGCATACCCATTTTCAAATAAAAAAAGGTTTTTTTTTATTAAAAAAAAAATACATGCCCAGGAAATTCCAGACCTTGGATTAGAACTCAGGTCTCCAGCATTCCAAGACCAAGCACTTATCACTTGTGCCACTGGTGGTTGTGCTTCTGAGACTTGCTTTTGGGCGTATATATCTTTCTCCTGCACTCCCCTGTGAGCATACCCATTTGCGTTGTGAAACATGTTCACTGGAGCCTACAAGGATAGAACATCTGGCCCCCCCGCTCCCCCAAATACCAGCTAACTGCAGTGGCCTAGAGGTTAAGTGCTTGCATTACAGCAGCTGGGGGCCTGGGTTCGGGTCCTGCTTTCGGCACATAAACAGAATAGTTGGTCATCTCCTGGTACAGTTGGAGTGGAAGAAAGCGGAGAGGCGGGACTGTGGAAGCGAGGGAGTGCAGGCTAAAGGAAGAGGTGGGGTAGGCTAAAGGGGGAGGTAAGGTCGGATGAAGGGGTCCCTGGGGAGAAGAGGTGAGGCTGGCTGAGTCGGGGGAGGTCTAGAAGGGCATGGGGTAGGGGCCCTGGTAGAGGGAGGAAGAAAGCATAGAGGTGGGGCTGAGGAAGCCAGGAAGAAGGGGTGGTGGGGGCTGTGTAAAAGGAGAGTCCTAAGGTGGGGAAAGGGGCCATTGAGGAGGGCAGAAAAAAGGGTGCCAGTGGTGGGTGGAAAGGACAATGGGCTGACATTTTGTTCTCATCCAGCACTACCCTTTTAGCCTGCATTCCTCCTTTATTCCCTGCACTTCTCAGTCCCACCTCTATGCTTTCTTCCTCCCTCCCTCCCGCAGGGCACCTACCCCATGCCCTTCTCCCCCGACTCCGCCAGCCCCACCTCCTCTCCACAGGGACCCATGCATCCAGCCCTACCTCCCCCTTCAGCCCGCCCCACCTCACCTCACCTCACCTCCTCCTTTAGCCTGCACTCCCTCGCTTCTACCTCCCCCTTCAGCCCGCCCCACCTCACCTCCTCCTTTAGCCTGCACTCCCTCGCTTCCACAGTCCCACCCATCTGCTTGCTTCCACTGCAACTGTACAAGGAGATTACCAACTATTCCGTTTCTGTGCCGAAAGCAGGACTCAAACCCAGGCCCCCAGCGCTGTAACACAAGCACTTAACCTCTAGGCCACTGCAGTTAGCTGGTATTTGGGGGAGCTTGGGGGGGCATGATGTTCTAGCCTCATTTTCTTCAGTGAACATGTTTCACAATGCAAATGGGTATGCTCACAGGGGCATGCAGAAGAAAGACATATAGCCCAAAAGCTGCTTTCAGAAGCACAGCCACCAGTGGCTCCAGTGGGAAGTGATTGGTCTTGGAATGCGCGAGACCTGAGTTCTAATCCTCCTGGGCATGTTTTTTATTTATTTTTGCTGCTTGTTCATGATTTTTAAATGTAAAAACTCTGCACTCAAAAATAAAAATGATTTGACAGACTCTTGCTGTAGCCAGCCTTTCTCACTCTTTGCCCTGGGGGAGAACAACCCAATCACCCCTTCAGCCCCTCTTACTCGTCTCACAGCACCTCCCATAAGCGAGGAATGCATCTTTTGTTGGTAGATTTCCTTCATGAGGCTTAGCTAGGCCTGCATTCCTTTTCAAAGGGCCATAGAAGAGAGCAAAAAAGGAGAAGGCAGAATAGAGCATGAAATAGGTGGAAGACAAGGGGTCAGGGGGGTTGGCAGTAAAAGAAACAGGGCCTGGCCTGGCAGAGAGTTAGAAGTTAGGGAACACAATGAGCGAGGGAGGAGGAAAGATGCCTCAGGCATTGAGCTCTCGGACTCTTCCCCACCGTGCCTGCAGAAAGAGCCTTCTCCCGAATGGATACATTTGCCTGGAGAGCCCAGAACTAATTTCAGTTAGCCAGAGGGTAAACAGAGGCCAGGGAGAGGTGCACGCCCCTCCATTTGACTAGGCTTCTGGGGCTTCTGGGAGGAAAAAAGGCATCAGTATTCCAGCAAGATCATCGTCACCAAGGCCACCATCACTAGGGGATTACAGAGCATGCTGTGACACTCTCCGGGGCCTGGTTGGCCAGGCTTATGTTGAAGGGCACATATCCTAACCCTAAGCTACCTGGGTGGCTGCACCATAGGGGCTGCACCGGATATAGGGCTGTGCCCGTAAGGGCTGTGGTCGCGTTTGGGAGCGTTAGGGACGCGTGGAGGCCGCAGGGCGCAGACCTCTGCCCATTTCCCTCCAGGATTAGGCCCTGATTCTCAGGCGTGGAGCCAGCCACTCCAAAACTGGCAGAAAGCAGCCCTCTCACCCCCAGGGCAAAGAGTGGGAAAGGCTGGTTACATCAAGTGTCTTTCAAATCTTTCACTTTCGAGAGCAGAGTGTTTACATTTAGGAATCATGAACAAGCAGCAATAGGAAAGCATACAGTATCAGAGGACAGAACACTGCCCTGCGCATATCAGTACACCCCAATGACAAAGTCAAAGATTTAAATGACCTGCTTAGCTATGAGTGGCTGACACCTCACAATGATTATCATCTCTCCGTGAAGCAAAACATCCTCGGAATTGGGTTGAAAGATAGATCTAATGTGCCAAAGGAAGGCAACATGGAAATTCAGTTTCCTGCTCTCAGGGGAAGGAGGGTCGACAGCCCAATGGGTTAATGCACCTACTGCAGCCTCCTATGTGGAGCCTGCAGGCGACGCATGCAGTTGCTGGTGAGATGCTGATACAGGTTCGCCTGCTATGCAGGGGCCCGTGGTCACCTCACAGCACCTCGAGAAGGTGTCCTGTTTGAGTCCCAGGGCAATCATTGTGTCAACCATGACCCGTAGATTACACCTTTTCCCCTCGTTTTTTTCCAATCAATTGGGGCCAGAGAGACAAGCTTTTGTATGGGCCTTACCAAGGCCAGCGTGCAGAAAACAAAGGCGCAACTGTTAGTAGTAACGCAGGTATTGAAGGGGCATTAGCTGTTGGCGGATGGCGCAGGGCAATGCATACCCATTTTCAAATAAAAAAAGGTTTTTTTTTATTAAAAAAAAAATACATGCCCAGGAAATTCCAGACCTTGGATTAGAACTCAGGTCTCCAGCATTCCAAGACCAAGCACTTATCACTTGTGCCACTGGTGGTTGTGCTTCTGAGACTTGCTTTTGGGCGTATATATCTTTCTCCTGCACTCCCCTGTGAGCATACCCATTTGCGTTGTGAAACATGTTCACTGGAGCCTACAAGGATAGAACATCTGGCCCCCCCGCTCCCCCAAATACCAGCTAACTGCAGTGGCCTAGAGGTTAAGTGCTTGCATTACAGCAGCTGGGGGCCTGGGTTCGGGTCCTGCTTTCGGCACATAAACAGAATAGTTGGTCATCTCCTGGTACAGTTGGAGTGGAAGAAAGCGGAGAGGCGGGACTGTGGAAGCGAGGGAGTGCAGGCTAAAGGAAGAGGTGGGGTAGGCTAAAGGGGGAGGTAAGGTCGGATGAAGGGGTCCCTGGGGAGAAGAGGTGAGGCTGGCTGAGTCGGGGGAGGTCTAGAAGGGCATGGGGTAGGGGCCCTGGTAGAGGGAGGAAGAAAGCATAGAGGTGGGGCTGAGGAAGCCAGGAAGAAGGGGTGGTGGGGGCTGTGTAAAAGGAGAGTCCTAAGGTGGGGAAAGGGGCCATTGAGGAGGGCAGAAAAAAGGGTGCCAGTGGTGGGTGGAAAGGACAATGGGCTGACATTTTGTTCTCATCCAGCACTACCCTTTTAGCCTGCATTCCTCCTTTATTCCCTGCACTTCTCAGTCCCACCTCTATGCTTTCTTCCTCCCTCCCTCCCGCAGGGCACCTACCCCATGCCCTTCTCCCCCGACTCCGCCAGCCCCACCTCCTCTCCACAGGGACCCATGCATCCAGCCCTACCTCCCCCTTCAGCCCGCCCCACCTCACCTCACCTCACCTCCTCCTTTAGCCTGCACTCCCTCGCTTCTACCTCCCCCTTCAGCCCGCCCCACCTCACCTCCTCCTTTAGCCTGCACTCCCTCGCTTCCACAGTCCCACCCATCTGCTTGCTTCCACTGCAACTGTACAAGGAGATTACCAACTATTCCGTTTCTGTGCCGAAAGCAGGACTCAAACCCAGGCCCCCAGCGCTGTAACACAAGCACTTAACCTCTAGGCCACTGCAGTTAGCTGGTATTTGGGGGAGCTTGGGGGGGCATGATGTTCTAGCCTCATTTTCTTCAGTGAACATGTTTCACAATGCAAATGGGTATGCTCACAGGGGCATGCAGAAGAAAGACATATAGCCCAAAAGCTGCTTTCAGAAGCACAGCCACCAGTGGCTCCAGTGGGAAGTGATTGGTCTTGGAATGCGCGAGACCTGAGTTCTAATCCTCCTGGGCATGTTTTTTATTTATTTTTGCTGCTTGTTCATGATTTTTAAATGTAAAAACTCTGCACTCAAAAATAAAAATGATTTGACAGACTCTTGCTGTAGCCAGCCTTTCTCACTCTTTGCCCTGGGGGAGAACAACCCAATCACCCCTTCAGCCCCTCTTACTCGTCTCACAGCACCTCCCATAAGCGAGGAATGCATCTTTTGTTGGTAGATTTCCTTCATGAGGCTTAGCTAGGCCTGCATTCCTTTTCAAAGGGCCATAGAAGAGAGCAAAAAAGGAGAAGGCAGAATAGAGCATGAAATAGGTGGAAGACAAGGGGTCAGGGGGGTTGGCAGTAAAAGAAACAGGGCCTGGCCTGGCAGAGAGTTAGAAGTTAGGGAACACAATGAGCGAGGGAGGAGGAAAGATGCCTCAGGCATTGAGCTCTCGGACTCTTCCCCACCGTGCCTGCAGAAAGAGCCTTCTCCCGAATGGATACATTTGCCTGGAGAGCCCAGAACTAATTTCAGTTAGCCAGAGGGTAAACAGAGGCCAGGGAGAGGTGCACGCCCCTCCATTTGACTAGGCTTCTGGGGCTTCTGGGAGGAAAAAAGGCATCAGTATTCCAGCAAGATCATCGTCACCAAGGCCACCATCACTAGGGGATTACAGAGCATGCTGTGACACTCTCCGGGGCCTGGTTGGCCAGGCTTATGTTGAAGAGCACATATCCTAACCCTAAGCTACCTGGGTGGCTGCACCATAGGGGCTGCACCGGATATAGGGCTGTGCCCGTAAGGGCTGTGGTCGCGTTTGGGAGCGTTAGGGACGCGTGGAGGCCGCAGGGCGCAGACCTCTGCCCATTTCCCTCCAGGATTAGGCCCTGATTCTCAGGCGTGGAGCCAGCCACTCCAAAACTGGCAGAAAGCAGCCCTCTCACCCCCAGGGCAAAGAGTGGGAAAGGCTGGTTACATCAAGTGTCTTTCAAATCTTTCACTTTCGAGAGCAGAGTGTTTACATTTAGGAATCATGAACAAGCAGCAATAGGAAAGCATACAGTATCAGAGGACAGAACACTGCCCTGCGCATATCAGTACACCCCAATGACAAAGTCAAAGATTTAAATGACCTGCTTAGCTATGAGTGGCTGACACCTCACAATGATTATCATCTCTCCGTGAAGCAAAACATCCTCGGAATTGGGTTGAAAGATAGATCTAATGTGCCAAAGGAAGGCAACATGGAAATTCAGTTTCCTGCTCTCAGGGGAAGGAGGGTCGACAGCCCAATGGGTTAATGCACCTACTGCAGCCTCCTATGTGGAGCCTGCAGGCGACGCATGCAGTTGCTGGTGAGATGCTGATACAGGTTCGCCTGCTATGCAGGGGCCCGTGGTCACCTCACAGCACCTCGAGAAGGTGTCCTGTTTGAGTCCCAGGGCAATCATTGTGTCAACCATGACCCGTAGATTACACCTTTTCCCCTCGTTTTTTTCCAATCAATTGGGGCCAGAGAGACAAGCTTTTGTATGGGCCTTACCAAGGCCAGCGTGCAGAAAACAAAGGCGCAACTGTTAGTAGTAACGCAGGTATTGAAGGGGCATTAGCTGTTGGCGGATGGCGCAGGGCAATGCATACCCATTTTCAAATAAAAAAAGGTTTTTTTTTATTAAAAAAAAAATACATGCCCAGGAAATTCCAGACCTTGGATTAGAACTCAGGTCTCCAGCATTCCAAGACCAAGCACTTATCACTTGTGCCACTGGTGGTTGTGCTTCTGAGACTTGCTTTTGGGCGTATATATCTTTCTCCTGCACTCCCCTGTGAGCATACCCATTTGCGTTGTGAAACATGTTCACTGGAGCCTACAAGGATAGAACATCTGGCCCCCCCGCTCCCCCAAATACCAGCTAACTGCAGTGGCCTAGAGGTTAAGTGCTTGCATTACAGCAGCTGGGGGCCTGGGTTCGGGTCCTGCTTTCGGCACATAAACAGAATAGTTGGTCATCTCCTGGTACAGTTGGAGTGGAAGAAAGCGGAGAGGCGGGACTGTGGAAGCGAGGGAGTGCAGGCTAAAGGAAGAGGTGGGGTAGGCTAAAGGGGGAGGTAAGGTCGGATGAAGGGGTCCCTGGGGAGAAGAGGTGAGGCTGGCTGAGTCGGGGGAGGTCTAGAAGGGCATGGGGTAGGGGCCCTGGTAGAGGGAGGAAGAAAGCATAGAGGTGGGGCTGAGGAAGCCAGGAAGAAGGGGTGGTGGGGGCTGTGTAAAAGGAGAGTCCTAAGGTGGGGAAAGGGGCCATTGAGGAGGGCAGAAAAAAGGGTGCCAGTGGTGGGTGGAAAGGACAATGGGCTGACATTTTGTTCTCATCCAGCACTACCCTTTTAGCCTGCATTCCTCCTTTATTCCCTGCACTTCTCAGTCCCACCTCTATGCTTTCTTCCTCCCTCCCTCCCGCAGGGCACCTACCCCATGCCCTTCTCCCCCGACTCCGCCAGCCCCACCTCCTCTCCACAGGGACCCATGCATCCAGCCCTACCTCCCCCTTCAGCCCGCCCCACCTCACCTCACCTCACCTCCTCCTTTAGCCTGCACTCCCTCGCTTCTACCTCCCCCTTCAGCCCGCCCCACCTCACCTCCTCCTTTAGCCTGCACTCCCTCGCTTCCACAGTCCCACCCATCTGCTTGCTTCCACTGCAACTGTACAAGGAGATTACCAACTATTCCGTTTCTGTGCCGAAAGCAGGACTCAAACCCAGGCCCCCAGCGCTGTAACACAAGCACTTAACCTCTAGGCCACTGCAGTTAGCTGGTATTTGGGGGAGCTTGGGGGGGCATGATGTTCTAGCCTCATTTTCTTCAGTGAACATGTTTCACAATGCAAATGGGTATGCTCACAGGGGCATGCAGAAGAAAGACATATAGCCCAAAAGCTGCTTTCAGAAGCACAGCCACCAGTGGCTCCAGTGGGAAGTGATTGGTCTTGGAATGCGCGAGACCTGAGTTCTAATCCTCCTGGGCATGTTTTTTATTTATTTTTGCTGCTTGTTCATGATTTTTAAATGTAAAAACTCTGCACTCAAAAATAAAAATGATTTGACAGACTCTTGCTGTAGCCAGCCTTTCTCACTCTTTGCCCTGGGGGAGAACAACCCAATCACCCCTTCAGCCCCTCTTACTCGTCTCACAGCACCTCCCATAAGCGAGGAATGCATCTTTTGTTGGTAGATTTCCTTCATGAGGCTTAGCTAGGCCTGCATTCCTTTTCAAAGGGCCATAGAAGAGAGCAAAAAAGGAGAAGGCAGAATAGAGCATGAAATAGGTGGAAGACAAGGGGTCAGGGGGGTTGGCAGTAAAAGAAACAGGGCCTGGCCTGGCAGAGAGTTAGAAGTTAGGGAACACAATGAGCGAGGGAGGAGGAAAGATGCCTCAGGCATTGAGCTCTCGGACTCTTCCCCACCGTGCCTGCAGAAAGAGCCTTCTCCCGAATGGATACATTTGCCTGGAGAGCCCAGAACTAATTTCAGTTAGCCAGAGGGTAAACAGAGGCCAGGGAGAGGTGCACGCCCCTCCATTTGACTAGGCTTCTGGGGCTTCTGGGAGGAAAAAAGGCATCAGTATTCCAGCAAGATCATCGTCACCAAGGCCACCATCACTAGGGGATTACAGAGCATGCTGTGACACTCTCCGGGGCCTGGTTGGCCAGGCTTATGTTGAAGAGCACATATCCTAACCCTAAGCTACCTGGGTGGCTGCACCATAGGGGCTGCACCGGATATAGGGCTGTGCCCGTAAGGGCTGTGGTCGCGTTTGGGAGCGTTAGGGACGCGTGGAGGCCGCAGGGCGCAGACCTCTGCCCATTTCCCTCCAGGATTAGGCCCTGATTCTCAGGCGTGGAGCCAGCCACTCCAAAACTGGCAGAAAGCAGCCCTCTCACCCCCAGGGCAAAGAGTGGGAAAGGCTGGTTACATCAAGTGTCTTTCAAATCTTTCACTTTCGAGAGCAGAGTGTTTACATTTAGGAATCATGAACAAGCAGCAATAGGAAAGCATACAGTATCAGAGGACAGAACACTGCCCTGCGCATATCAGTACACCCCAATGACAAAGTCAAAGATTTAAATGACCTGCTTAGCTATGAGTGGCTGACACCTCACAATGATTATCATCTCTCCGTGAAGCAAAACATCCTCGGAATTGGGTTGAAAGATAGATCTAATGTGCCAAAGGAAGGCAACATGGAAATTCAGTTTCCTGCTCTCAGGGGAAGGAGGGTCGACAGCCCAATGGGTTAATGCACCTACTGCAGCCTCCTATGTGGAGCCTGCAGGCGACGCATGCAGTTGCTGGTGAGATGCTGATACAGGTTCGCCTGCTATGCAGGGGCCCGTGGTCACCTCACAGCACCTCGAGAAGGTGTCCTGTTTGAGTCCCAGGGCAATCATTGTGTCAACCATGACCCGTAGATTACACCTTTTCCCCTCGTTTTTTTCCAATCAATTGGGGCCAGAGAGACAAGCTTTTGTATGGGCCTTACCAAGGCCAGCGTGCAGAAAACAAAGGCGCAACTGTTAGTAGTAACGCAGGTATTGAAGGGGCATTAGCTGTTGGCGGATGGCGCAGGGCAATGCATACCCATTTTCAAATAAAAAAAGGTTTTTTTTTATTAAAAAAAAAATACATGCCCAGGAAATTCCAGACCTTGGATTAGAACTCAGGTCTCCAGCATTCCAAGACCAAGCACTTATCACTTGTGCCACTGGTGGTTGTGCTTCTGACACTTGCTTTTGGGCGTATATATCTTTCTCCTGCACTCCCCTGTGAGCATACCCATTTGCGTTGTGAAACATGTTCACTGGAGCCTACAAGGATAGAACATCTGGCCCCCCCGCTCCCCCAAATACCAGCTAACTGCAGTGGCCTAGAGGTTAAGTGCTTGCATTACAGCAGCTGGGGGCCTGGGTTCGGGTCCTGCTTTCGGCACATAAACAGAATAGTTGGTCATCTCCTGGTACAGTTGGAGTGGAAGAAAGCGGAGAGGCGGGACTGTGGAAGCGAGGGAGTGCAGGCTAAAGGAAGAGGTGGGGTAGGCTAAAGGGGGAGGTAAGGTCGGATGAAGGGGTCCCTGGGGAGAAGAGGTGAGGCTGGCTGAGTCGGGGGAGGTCTAGAAGGGCATGGGGTAGGGGCCCTGGTAGAGGGAGGAAGAAAGCATAGAGGTGGGGCTGAGGAAGCCAGGAAGAAGGGGTGGTGGGGGCTGTGTAAAAGGAGAGTCCTAAGGTGGGGAAAGGGGCCATTGAGGAGGGCAGAAAAAAGGGTGCCAGTGGTGGGTGGAAAGGACAATGGGCTGACATTTTGTTCTCATCCAGCACTACCCTTTTAGCCTGCATTCCTCCTTTATTCCCTGCACTTCTCAGTCCCACCTCTATGCTTTCTTCCTCCCTCCCTCCCACAGGGCACCTACCCCATGCCCTTCTCCCCCGACTCCGCCAGCCCCACCTCCTCTCCACAGGGACCCATGCATCCAGCCCTACCTCCCCCTTCAGCCCGCCCCACCTCACCTCACCTCACCTCCTCCTTTAGCCTGCACTCCCTCGCTTCTACCTCCCCCTTCAGCCCGCCCCACCTCACCTCCTCCTTTAGCCTGCACTCCCTCGCTTCCACAGTCCCACCCATCTGCTTGCTTCCACTGCAACTGTACAAGGAGATTACCAACTATTCCGTTTCTGTGCCGAAAGCAGGACTCAAACCCAGGCCCCCAGCGCTGTAACACAAGCACTTAACCTCTAGGCCACTGCAGTTAGCTGGTATTTGGGGGAGCTTGGGGGGGCATGATGTTCTAGCCTCATTTTCTTCAGTGAACATGTTTCACAATGCAAATGGGTATGCTCACAGGGGCATGCAGAAGAAAGACATATAGCCCAAAAGCTGCTTTCAGAAGCACAGCCACCAGTGGCTCCAGTGGGAAGTGATTGGTCTTGGAATGCGCGAGACCTGAGTTCTAATCCTCCTGGGCATGTTTTTTATTTATTTTTGCTGCTTGTTCATGATTTTTAAATGTAAAAACTCTGCACTCAAAAATAAAAATGATTTGACAGACTCTTGCTGTAGCCAGCCTTTCTCACTCTTTGCCCTGGGGGAGAACAACCCAATCACCCCTTCAGCCCCTCTTACTCGTCTCACAGCACCTCCCATAAGCGAGGAATGCATCTTTTGTTGGTAGATTTCCTTCATGAGGCTTAGCTAGGCCTGCATTCCTTTTCAAAGGGCCATAGAAGAGAGCAAAAAAGGAGAAGGCAGAATAGAGCATGAAATAGGTGGAAGACAAGGGGTCAGGGGGGTTGGCAGTAAAAGAAACAGGGCCTGGCCTGGCAGAGAGTTAGAAGTTAGGGAACACAATGAGCGAGGGAGGAGGAAAGATGCCTCAGGCATTGAGCTCTCGGACTCTTCCCCACCGTGCCTGCAGAAAGAGCCTTCTCCCGAATGGATACATTTGCCTGGAGAGCCCAGAACTAATTTCAGTTAGCCAGAGGGTAAACAGAGGCCAGGGAGAGGTGCACGCCCCTCCATTTGACTAGGCTTCTGGGGCTTCTGGGAGGAAAAAAGGCATCAGTATTCCAGCAAGATCATCGTCACCAAGGCCACCATCACTAGGGGATTACAGAGCATGCTGTGACACTCTCCGGGGCCTGGTTGGCCAGGCTTATGTTGAAGAGCACATATCCTAACCCTAAGCTACCTGGGTGGCTGCACCATAGGGGCTGCACCGGATATAGGGCTGTGCCCGTAAGGGCTGTGGTCGCGTTTGGGAGCGTTAGGGACGCGTGGAGGCCGCAGGGCGCAGACCTCTGCCCATTTCCCTCCAGGATTAGGCCCTGATTCTCAGGCGTGGAGCCAGCCACTCCAAAACTGGCAGAAAGCAGCCCTCTCACCCCCAGGGCAAAGAGTGGGAAAGGCTGGTTACATCAAGTGTCTTTCAAATCTTTCACTTTCGAGAGCAGAGTGTTTACATTTTGGAATCATGAACAAGCAGCAATAGGAAAGCATACAGTATCAGAGGACAGAACACTGCCCTGCGCATATCAGTACACCCCAATGACAAAGTCAAAGATTTAAATGACCTGCTTAGCTATGAGTGGCTGACACCTCACAATGATTATCATCTCTCCGTGAAGCAAAACATCCTCGGAATTGGGTTGAAAGATAGATCTAATGTGCCAAAGGAAGGCAACATGGAAATTCAGTTTCCTGCTCTCAGGGGAAGGAGGGTCGACAGCCCAATGGGTTAATGCACCTACTGCAGCCTCCTATGTGGAGCCTGCAGGCGACGCATGCAGTTGCTGGTGAGATGCTGATACAGGTTCGCCTGCTATGCAGGGGCCCGTGGTCACCTCACAGCACCTCGAGAAGGTGTCCTGTTTGAGTCCCAGGGCAATCATTGTGTCAACCATGACCCGTAGATTACACCTTTTCCCCTCGTTTTTTTCCAATCAATTGGGGCCAGAGAGACAAGCTTTTGTATGGGCCTTACCAAGGCCAGCGTGCAGAAAACAAAGGCGCAACTGTTAGTAGTAACGCAGGTATTGAAGGGGCATTAGCTGTTGGCGGATGGCGCAGGGCAATGCATACCCATTTTCAAATAAAAAAAGTTTTTTTTTTATTAAAAAAAAAATACATGCCCAGGAAATTCCAGACCTTGGATTAGAACTCAGGTCTCCAGCATTCCAAGACCAAGCACTTATCACTTGTGCCACTGGTGGTTGTGCTTCTGAGACTTGCTTTTGGGCGTATATATCTTTCTCCTGCACTCCCCTGTGAGCATACCCATTTGCGTTGTGAAACATGTTCACTGGAGCCTACAAGGATAGAACATCTGGCCCCCCCGCTCCCCCAAATACCAGCTAACTGCAGTGGCCTAGAGGTTAAGTGCTTGCATTACAGCAGCTGGGGGCCTGGGTTCGGGTCCTGCTTTCGGCACATAAACAGAATAGTTGGTCATCTCCTGGTACAGTTGGAGTGGAAGAAAGCGGAGAGGCGGGACTGTGGAAGCGAGGGAGTGCAGGCTAAAGGAAGAGGTGGGGTAGGCTAAAGGGGGAGGTAAGGTCGGATGAAGGGGTCCCTGGGGAGAAGAGGTGAGGCTGGCTGAGTCGGGGGAGGTCTAGAAGGGCATGGGGTAGGGGCCCTGGTAGAGGGAGGAAGAAAGCATAGAGGTGGGGCTGAGGAAGCCAGGAAGAAGGGGTGGTGGGGGCTGTGTAAAAGGAGAGTCCTAAGGTGGGGAAAGGGGCCATTGAGGAGGGCAGAAAAAAGGGTGCCAGTGGTGGGTGGAAAGGACAATGGGCTGACATTTTGTTCTCATCCAGCACTACCCTTTTAGCCTGCATTCCTCCTTTATTCCCTGCACTTCTCAGTCCCACCTCTATGCTTTCTTCCTCCCTCCCTCCCGCAGGGCACCTACCCCATGCCCTTCTCCCCCGACTCCGCCAGCCCCACCTCCTCTCCACAGGGACCCATGCATCCAGCCCTACCTCCCCCTTCAGCCCGCCCCACCTCACCTCACCTCACCTCCTCCTTTAGCCTGCACTCCCTCGCTTCTACCTCCCCCTTCAGCCCGCCCCACCTCACCTCCTCCTTTAGCCTGCACTCCCTCGCTTCCACAGTCCCACCCATCTGCTTGCTTCCACTGCAACTGTACAAGGAGATTACCAACTATTCCGTTTCTGTGCCGAAAGCAGGACTCAAACCCAGGCCCCCAGCGCTGTAACACAAGCACTTAACCTCTAGGCCACTGCAGTTAGCTGGTATTTGGGGGAGCTTGGGGGGGCATGATGTTCTAGCCTCATTTTCTTCAGTGAACATGTTTCACAATGCAAATGGGTATGCTCACAGGGGCATGCAGAAGAAAGACATATAGCCCAAAAGCTGCTTTCAGAAGCACAGCCACCAGTGGCTCCAGTGGGAAGTGATTGGTCTTGGAATGCGCGAGACCTGAGTTCTAATCCTCCTGGGCATGTTTTTTATTTATTTTTGCTGCTTGTTCATGATTTTTAAATGTAAAAACTCTGCACTCAAAAATAAAAATGATTTGACAGACTCTTGCTGTAGCCAGCCTTTCTCACTCTTTGCCCTGGGGGAGAACAACCCAATCACCCCTTCAGCCCCTCTTACTCGTCTCACAGCACCTCCCATAAGCGAGGAATGCATCTTTTGTTGGTAGATTTCCTTCATGAGGCTTAGCTAGGCCTGCATTCCTTTTCAAAGGGCCATAGAAGAGAGCAAAAAAGGAGAAGGCAGAATAGAGCATGAAATAGGTGGAAGACAAGGGGTCAGGGGGGTTGGCAGTAAAAGAAACAGGGCCTGGCCTGGCAGAGAGTTAGAAGTTAGGGAACACAATGAGCGAGGGAGGAGGAAAGATGCCTCAGGCATTGAGCTCTCGGACTCTTCCCCACCGTGCCTGCAGAAAGAGCCTTCTCCCGAATGGATACATTTGCCTGGAGAGCCCAGAACTAATTTCAGTTAGCCAGAGGGTAAACAGAGGCCAGGGAGAGGTGCACGCCCCTCCATTTGACTAGGCTTCTGGGGCTTCTGGGAGGAAAAAAGGCATCAGTATTCCAGCAAGATCATCGTCACCAAGGCCACCATCACTAGGGGATTACAGAGCATGCTGTGACACTCTCCGGGGCCTGGTTGGCCAGGCTTATGTTGAAGAGCACATATCCTAACCCTAAGCTACCTGGGTGGCTGCACCATAGGGGCTGCACCGGATATAGGGCTGTGCCCGTAAGGGCTGTGGTCGCGTTTGGGAGCGTTAGGGACGCGTGGAGGCCGCAGGGCGCAGACCTCTGCCCATTTCCCTCCAGGATTAGGCCCTGATTCTCAGGCGTGGAGCCAGCCACTCCAAAACTGGCAGAAAGCAGCCCTCTCACCCCCAGGGCAAAGAGTGGGAAAGGCTGGTTACATCAAGTGTCTTTCAAATCTTTCACTTTCGAGAGCAGAGTGTTTACATTTTGGAATCATGAACAAGCAGCAATAGGAAAGCATACAGTATCAGAGGACAGAACACTGCCCTGCGCATATCAGTACACCCCAATGACAAAGTCAAAGATTTAAATGACCTGCTTAGCTATGAGTGGCTGACACCTCACAATGATTATCATCTCTCCGTGAAGCAAAACATCCTCGGAATTGGGTTGAAAGATAGATCTAATGTGCCAAAGGAAGGCAACATGGAAATTCAGTTTCCTGCTCTCAGGGGAAGGAGGGTCGACAGCCCAATGGGTTAATGCACCTACTGCAGCCTCCTATGTGGAGCCTGCAGGCGACGCATGCAGTTGCTGGTGAGATGCTGATACAGGTTCGCCTGCTATGCAGGGGCCCGTGGTCACCTCACAGCACCTCGAGAAGGTGTCCTGTTTGAGTCCCAGGGCAATCATTGTGTCAACCATGACCCGTAGATTACACCTTTTCCCCTCGTTTTTTTCCAATCAATTGGGGCCAGAGAGACAAGCTTTTGTATGGGCCTTACCAAGGCCAGCGTGCAGAAAACAAAGGCGCAACTGTTAGTAGTAACGCAGGTATTGAAGGGGCATTAGCTGTTGGCGGATGGCGCAGGGCAATGCATACCCATTTTCAAATAAAAAAAGGTTTTTTTTTATTAAAAAAAAAATACATGCCCAGGAAATTCCAGACCTTGGATTAGAACTCAGGTCTCCAGCATTCCAAGACCAAGCACTTATCACTTGTGCCACTGGTGGTTGTGCTTCTGAGACTTGCTTTTGGGCGTATATATCTTTCTCCTGCACTCCCCTGTGAGCATACCCATTTGCGTTGTGAAACATGTTCACTGGAGCCTACAAGGATAGAACATCTGGCCCCCCCGCTCCCCCAAATACCAGCTAACTGCAGTGGCCTAGAGGTTAAGTGCTTGCATTACAGCAGCTGGGGGCCTGGGTTCGGGTCCTGCTTTCGGCACATAAACAGAATAGTTGGTCATCTCCTGGTACAGTTGGAGTGGAAGAAAGCGGAGAGGCGGGACTGTGGAAGCGAGGGAGTGCAGGCTAAAGGAAGAGGTGGGGTAGGCTAAAGGGGGAGGTAAGGTCGGATGAAGGGGTCCCTGGGGAGAAGAGGTGAGGCTGGCTGAGTCGGGGGAGGTCTAGAAGGGCATGGGGTAGGGGCCCTGGTAGAGGGAGGAAGAAAGCATAGAGGTGGGGCTGAGGAAGCCAGGAAGAAGGGGTGGTGGGGGCTGTGTAAAAGGAGAGTCCTAAGGTGGGGAAAGGGGCCATTGAGGAGGGCAGAAAAAAGGGTGCCAGTGGTGGGTGGAAAGGACAATGGGCTGACATTTTGTTCTCATCCAGCACTACCCTTTTAGCCTGCATTCCTCCTTTATTCCCTGCACTTCTCAGTCCCACCTCTATGCTTTCTTCCTCCCTCCCTCCCGCAGGGCACCTACCCCATGCCCTTCTCCCCCGACTCCGCCAGCCCCACCTCCTCTCCACAGGGACCCATGCATCCAGCCCTACCTCCCCCTTCAGCCCGCCCCACCTCACCTCACCTCACCTCCTCCTTTAGCCTGCACTCCCTCGCTTCTACCTCCCCCTTCAGCCCGCCCCACCTCACCTCCTCCTTTAGCCTGCACTCCCTCGCTTCCACAGTCCCACCCATCTGCTTGCTTCCACTGCAACTGTACAAGGAGATTACCAACTATTCCGTTTCTGTGCCGAAAGCAGGACTCAAACCCAGGCCCCCAGCGCTGTAACACAAGCACTTAACCTCTAGGCCACTGCAGTTAGCTGGTATTTGGGGGAGCTTGGGGGGGCATGATGTTCTAGCCTCATTTTCTTCAGTGAACATGTTTCACAATGCAAATGGGTATGCTCACAGGGGCATGCAGAAGAAAGACATATAGCCCAAAAGCTGCTTTCAGAAGCACAGCCACCAGTGGCTCCAGTGGGAAGTGATTGGTCTTGGAATGCGCGAGACCTGAGTTCTAATCCTCCTGGGCATGTTTTTTATTTATTTTTGCTGCTTGTTCATGATTTTTAAATGTAAAAACTCTGCACTCAAAAATAAAAATGATTTGACAGACTCTTGCTGTAGCCAGCCTTTCTCACTCTTTGCCCTGGGGGAGAACAACCCAATCACCCCTTCAGCCCCTCTTACTCGTCTCACAGCACCTCCCATAAGCGAGGAATGCATCTTTTGTTGGTAGATTTCCTTCATGAGGCTTAGCTAGGCCTGCATTCCTTTTCAAAGGGCCATAGAAGAGAGCAAAAAAGGAGAAGGCAGAATAGAGCATGAAATAGGTGGAAGACAAGGGGTCAGGGGGGTTGGCAGTAAAAGAAACAGGGCCTGGCCTGGCAGAGAGTTAGAAGTTAGGGAACACAATGAGCGAGGGAGGAGGAAAGATGCCTCAGGCATTGAGCTCTCGGACTCTTCCCCACCGTGCCTGCAGAAAGAGCCTTCTCCCGAATGGATACATTTGCCTGGAGAGCCCAGAACTAATTTCAGTTAGCCAGAGGGTAAACAGAGGCCAGGGAGAGGTGCACGCCCCTCCATTTGACTAGGCTTCTGGGGCTTCTGGGAGGAAAAAAGGCATCAGTATTCCAGCAAGATCATCGTCACCAAGGCCACCATCACTAGGGGATTACAGAGCATGCTGTGACACTCTCCGGGGCCTGGTTGGCCAGGCTTATGTTGAAGAGCACATATCCTAACCCTAAGCTACCTGGGTGGCTGCACCATAGGGGCTGCACCGGATATAGGGCTGTGCCCGTAAGG
Source organism: Ambystoma mexicanum (assembly GCF_040938575.1). Classification (NCBI taxonomy): domain Eukaryota; kingdom Metazoa; phylum Chordata; class Amphibia; order Caudata; family Ambystomatidae; genus Ambystoma; species Ambystoma mexicanum. The sequence goes on along the minus strand of NW_027182333.1, from coordinate 95,171 downwards.
GCTGTGGTCGCGTTTGGGAGCGTTAGGGACGCGTGGAGGCCGCAGGGCGCAGACCTCTGCCCATTTCCCTCCAGGATTAGGCCCTGATTCTCAGGCGTGGAGCCAGCCACTCCAAAACTGGCAGAAAGCAGCCCTCTCACCCCCAGGGCAAAGAGTGGGAAAGGCTGGTTACATCAAGTGTCTTTCAAATCTTTCACTTTCGAGAGCAGAGTGTTTACATTTAGGAATCATGAACAAGCAGCAATAGGAAAGCATACAGTATCAGAGGACAGAACACTGCCCTGCGCATATCAGTACACCCCAATGACAAAGTCAAAGATTTAAATGACCTGCTTAGCTATGAGTGGCTGACACCTCACAATGATTATCATCTCTCCGTGAAGCAAAACATCCTCGGAATTGGGTTGAAAGATAGATCTAATGTGCCAAAGGAAGGCAACATGGAAATTCAGTTTCCTGCTCTCAGGGGAAGGAGGGTCGACAGCCCAATGGGTTAATGCACCTACTGCAGCCTCCTATGTGGAGCCTGCAGGCGACGCATGCAGTTGCTGGTGAGATGCTGATACAGGTTCGCCTGCTATGCAGGGGCCCGTGGTCACCTCACAGCACCTCGAGAAGGTGTCCTGTTTGAGTCCCAGGGCAATCATTGTGTCAACCATGACCCGTAGATTACACCTTTTCCCCTCGTTTTTTTCCAATCAATTGGGGCCAGAGAGACAAGCTTTTGTATGGGCCTTACCAAGGCCAGCGTGCAGAAAACAAAGGCGCAACTGTTAGTAGTAACGCAGGTATTGAAGGGGCATTAGCTGTTGGCGGATGGCGCAGGGCAATGCATACCCATTTTCAAATAAAAAAAGGTTTTTTTTTATTAAAAAAAAAATACATGCCCAGGAAATTCCAGACCTTGGATTAGAACTCAGGTCTCCAGCATTCCAAGACCAAGCACTTATCACTTGTGCCACTGGTGGTTGTGCTTCTGAGACTTGCTTTTGGGCGTATATATCTTTCTCCTGCACTCCCCTGTGAGCATACCCATTTGCGTTGTGAAACATGTTCACTGGAGCCTACAAGGATAGAACATCTGGCCCCCCCGCTCCCCCAAATACCAGCTAACTGCAGTGGCCTAGAGGTTAAGTGCTTGCATTACAGCAGCTGGGGGCCTGGGTTCGGGTCCTGCTTTCGGCACATAAACAGAATAGTTGGTCATCTCCTGGTACAGTTGGAGTGGAAGAAAGCGGAGAGGCGGGACTGTGGAAGCGAGGGAGTGCAGGCTAAAGGAAGAGGTGGGGTAGGCTAAAGGGGGAGGTAAGGTCGGATGAAGGGGTCCCTGGGGAGAAGAGGTGAGGCTGGCTGAGTCGGGGGAGGTCTAGAAGGGCATGGGGTAGGGGCCCTGGTAGAGGGAGGAAGAAAGCATAGAGGTGGGGCTGAGGAAGCCAGGAAGAAGGGGTGGTGGGGGCTGTGTAAAAGGAGAGTCCTAAGGTGGGGAAAGGGGCCATTGAGGAGGGCAGAAAAAAGGGTGCCAGTGGTGGGTGGAAAGGACAATGGGCTGACATTTTGTTCTCATCCAGCACTACCCTTTTAGCCTGCATTCCTCCTTTATTCCCTGCACTTCTCAGTCCCACCTCTATGCTTTCTTCCTCCCTCCCTCCCGCAGGGCACCTACCCCATGCCCTTCTCCCCCGACTCCGCCAGCCCCACCTCCTCTCCACAGGGACCCATGCATCCAGCCCTACCTCCCCCTTCAGCCCGCCCCACCTCACCTCACCTCACCTCCTCCTTTAGCCTGCACTCCCTCGCTTCTACCTCCCCCTTCAGCCCGCCCCACCTCACCTCCTCCTTTAGCCTGCACTCCCTCGCTTCCACAGTCCCACCCATCTGCTTGCTTCCACTGCAACTGTACAAGGAGATTACCAACTATTCCGTTTCTGTGCCGAAAGCAGGACTCAAACCCAGGCCCCCAGCGCTGTAACACAAGCACTTAACCTCTAGGCCACTGCAGTTAGCTGGTATTTGGGGGAGCTTGGGGGGGCATGATGTTCTAGCCTCATTTTCTTCAGTGAACATGTTTCACAATGCAAATGGGTATGCTCACAGGGGCATGCAGAAGAAAGACATATAGCCCAAAAGCTGCTTTCAGAAGCACAGCCACCAGTGGCTCCAGTGGGAAGTGATTGGTCTTGGAATGCGCGAGACCTGAGTTCTAATCCTCCTGGGCATGTTTTTTATTTATTTTTGCTGCTTGTTCATGATTTTTAAATGTAAAAACTCTGCACTCAAAAATAAAAATGATTTGACAGACTCTTGCTGTAGCCAGCCTTTCTCACTCTTTGCCCTGGGGGAGAACAACCCAATCACCCCTTCAGCCCCTCTTACTCGTCTCACAGCACCTCCCATAAGCGAGGAATGCATCTTTTGTTGGTAGATTTCCTTCATGAGGCTTAGCTAGGCCTGCATTCCTTTTCAAAGGGCCATAGAAGAGAGCAAAAAAGGAGAAGGCAGAATAGAGCATGAAATAGGTGGAAGACAAGGGGTCAGGGGGGTTGGCAGTAAAAGAAACAGGGCCTGGCCTGGCAGAGAGTTAGAAGTTAGGGAACACAATGAGCGAGGGAGGAGGAAAGATGCCTCAGGCATTGAGCTCTCGGACTCTTCCCCACCGTGCCTGCAGAAAGAGCCTTCTCCCGAATGGATACATTTGCCTGGAGAGCCCAGAACTAATTTCAGTTAGCCAGAGGGTAAACAGAGGCCAGGGAGAGGTGCACGCCCCTCCATTTGACTAGGCTTCTGGGGCTTCTGGGAGGAAAAAAGGCATCAGTATTCCAGCAAGATCATCGTCACCAAGGCCACCATCACTAGGGGATTACAGAGCATGCTGTGACACTCTCCGGGGCCTGGTTGGCCAGGCTTATGTTGAAGAGCACATATCCTAACCCTAAGCTACCTGGGTGGCTGCACCATAGGGGCTGCACCGGATATAGGGCTGTGCCCGTAAGGGCTGTGGTCGCGTTTGGGAGCGTTAGGGACGCGTGGAGGCCGCAGGGCGCAGACCTCTGCCCATTTCCCTCCAGGATTAGGCCCTGATTCTCAGGCGTGGAGCCAGCCACTCCAAAACTGGCAGAAAGCAGCCCTCTCACCCCCAGGGCAAAGAGTGGGAAAGGCTGGTTACATCAAGTGTCTTTCAAATCTTTCACTTTCGAGAGCAGAGTGTTTACATTTTGGAATCATGAACAAGCAGCAATAGGAAAGCATACAGTATCAGAGGACAGAACACTGCCCTGCGCATATCAGTACACCCCAATGACAAAGTCAAAGATTTAAATGACCTGCTTAGCTATGAGTGGCTGACACCTCACAATGATTATCATCTCTCCGTGAAGCAAAACATCCTCGGAATTGGGTTGAAAGATAGATCTAATGTGCCAAAGGAAGGCAACATGGAAATTCAGTTTCCTGCTCTCAGGGGAAGGAGGGTCGACAGCCCAATGGGTTAATGCACCTACTGCAGCCTCCTATGTGGAGCCTGCAGGCGACGCATGCAGTTGCTGGTGAGATGCTGATACAGGTTCGCCTGCTATGCAGGGGCCCGTGGTCACCTCACAGCACCTCGAGAAGGTGTCCTGTTTGAGTCCCAGGGCAATCATTGTGTCAACCATGACCCGTAGATTACACCTTTTCCCCTCGTTTTTTTCCAATCAATTGGGGCCAGAGAGACAAGCTTTTGTATGGGCCTTACCAAGGCCAGCGTGCAGAAAACAAAGGCGCAACTGTTAGTAGTAACGCAGGTATTGAAGGGGCATTAGCTGTTGGCGGATGGCGCAGGGCAATGCATACCCATTTTCAAATAAAAAAAGTTTTTTTTTTATTAAAAAAAAAATACATGCCCAGGAAATTCCAGACCTTGGATTAGAACTCAGGTCTCCAGCATTCCAAGACCAAGCACTTATCACTTGTGCCACTGGTGGTTGTGCTTCTGAGACTTGCTTTTGGGCGTATATATCTTTCTCCTGCACTCCCCTGTGAGCATACCCATTTGCGTTGTGAAACATGTTCACTGGAGCCTACAAGGATAGAACATCTGGCCCCCCCGCTCCCCCAAATACCAGCTAACTGCAGTGGCCTAGAGGTTAAGTGCTTGCATTACAGCAGCTGGGGGCCTGGGTTCGGGTCCTGCTTTCGGCACATAAACAGAATAGTTGGTCATCTCCTGGTACAGTTGGAGTGGAAGAAAGCGGAGAGGCGGGACTGTGGAAGCGAGGGAGTGCAGGCTAAAGGAAGAGGTGGGGTAGGCTAAAGGGGGAGGTAAGGTCGGATGAAGGGGTCCCTGGGGAGAAGAGGTGAGGCTGGCTGAGTCGGGGGAGGTCTAGAAGGGCATGGGGTAGGGGCCCTGGTAGAGGGAGGAAGAAAGCATAGAGGTGGGGCTGAGGAAGCCAGGAAGAAGGGGTGGTGGGGGCTGTGTAAAAGGAGAGTCCTAAGGTGGGGAAAGGGGCCATTGAGGAGGGCAGAAAAAAGGGTGCCAGTGGTGGGTGGAAAGGACAATGGGCTGACATTTTGTTCTCATCCAGCACTACCCTTTTAGCCTGCATTCCTCCTTTATTCCCTGCACTTCTCAGTCCCACCTCTATGCTTTCTTCCTCCCTCCCTCCCGCAGGGCACCTACCCCATGCCCTTCTCCCCCGACTCCGCCAGCCCCACCTCCTCTCCACAGGGACCCATGCATCCAGCCCTACCTCCCCCTTCAGCCCGCCCCACCTCACCTCACCTCCTCCTTTAGCCTGCACTCCCTCGCTTCTACCTCCCCCTTCAGCCCGCCCCACCTCACCTCCTCCTTTAGCCTGCACTCCCTCGCTTCCACAGTCCCACCCATCTGCTTGCTTCCACTGCAACTGTACAAGGAGATTACCAACTATTCCGTTTCTGTGCCGAAAGCAGGACTCAAACCCAGGCCCCCAGCGCTGTAACACAAGCACTTAACCTCTAGGCCACTGCAGTTAGCTGGTATTTGGGGGAGCTTGGGGGGGCATGATGTTCTAGCCTCATTTTCTTCAGTGAACATGTTTCACAATGCAAATGGGTATGCTCACAGGGGCATGCAGAAGAAAGACATATAGCCCAAAAGCTGCTTTCAGAAGCACAGCCACCAGTGGCTCCAGTGGGAAGTGATTGGTCTTGGAATGCGCGAGACCTGAGTTCTAATCCTCCTGGGCATGTTTTTTATTTATTTTTGCTGCTTGTTCATGATTTTTAAATGTAAAAACTCTGCACTCAAAAATAAAAATGATTTGACAGACTCTTGCTGTAGCCAGCCTTTCTCACTCTTTGCCCTGGGGGAGAACAACCCAATCACCCCTTCAGCCCCTCTTACTCGTCTCACAGCACCTCCCATAAGCGAGGAATGCATCTTTTGTTGGTAGATTTCCTTCATGAGGCTTAGCTAGGCCTGCATTCCTTTTCAAAGGGCCATAGAAGAGAGCAAAAAAGGAGAAGGCAGAATAGAGCATGAAATAGGTGGAAGACAAGGGGTCAGGGGGGTTGGCAGTAAAAGAAACAGGGCCTGGCCTGGCAGAGAGTTAGAAGTTAGGGAACACAATGAGCGAGGGAGGAGGAAAGATGCCTCAGGCATTGAGCTCTCGGACTCTTCCCCACCGTGCCTGCAGAAAGAGCCTTCTCCCGAATGGATACATTTGCCTGGAGAGCCCAGAACTAATTTCAGTTAGCCAGAGGGTAAACAGAGGCCAGGGAGAGGTGCACGCCCCTCCATTTGACTAGGCTTCTGGGGCTTCTGGGAGGAAAAAAGGCATCAGTATTCCAGCAAGATCATCGTCACCAAGGCCACCATCACTAGGGGATTACAGAGCATGCTGTGACACTCTCCGGGGCCTGGTTGGCCAGGCTTATGTTGAAGAGCACATATCCTAACCCTAAGCTACCTGGGTGGCTGCACCATAGGGGCTGCACCGGATATAGGGCTGTGCCCGTAAGGGCTGTGGTCGCGTTTGGGAGCGTTAGGGACGCGTGGAGGCCGCAGGGCGCAGACCTCTGCCCATTTCCCTCCAGGATTAGGCCCTGATTCTCAGGCGTGGAGCCAGCCACTCCAAAACTGGCAGAAAGCAGCCCTCTCACCCCCAGGGCAAAGAGTGGGAAAGGCTGGTTACATCAAGTGTCTTTCAAATCTTTCACTTTCGAGAGCAGAGTGTTTACATTTAGGAATCATGAACAAGCAGCAATAGGAAAGCATACAGTATCAGAGGACAGAACACTGCCCTGCGCATATCAGTACACCCCAATGACAAAGTCAAAGATTTAAATGACCTGCTTAGCTATGAGTGGCTGACACCTCACAATGATTATCATCTCTCCGTGAAGCAAAACATCCTCGGAATTGGGTTGAAAGATAGATCTAATGTGCCAAAGGAAGGCAACATGGAAATTCAGTTTCCTGCTCTCAGGGGAAGGAGGGTCGACAGCCCAATGGGTTAATGCACCTACTGCAGCCTCCTATGTGGAGCCTGCAGGCGACGCATGCAGTTGCTGGTGAGATGCTGATACAGGTTCGCCTGCTATGCAGGGGCCCGTGGTCACCTCACAGCACCTCGAGAAGGTGTCCTGTTTGAGTCCCAGGGCAATCATTGTGTCAACCATGACCCGTAGATTACACCTTTTCCCCTCGTTTTTTTCCAATCAATTGGGGCCAGAGAGACAAGCTTTTGTATGGGCCTTACCAAGGCCAGCGTGCAGAAAACAAAGGCGCAACTGTTAGTAGTAACGCAGGTATTGAAGGGGCATTAGCTGTTGGCGGATGGCGCAGGGCAATGCATACCCATTTTCAAATAAAAAAAGGTTTTTTTTTATTAAAAAAAAAATACATGCCCAGGAAATTCCAGACCTTGGATTAGAACTCAGGTCTCCAGCATTCCAAGACCAAGCACTTATCACTTGTGCCACTGGTGGTTGTGCTTCTGAGACTTGCTTTTGGGCGTATATATCTTTCTCCTGCACTCCCCTGTGAGCATACCCATTTGCGTTGTGAAACATGTTCACTGGAGCCTACAAGGATAGAACATCTGGCCCCCCCGCTCCCCCAAATACCAGCTAACTGCAGTGGCCTAGAGGTTAAGTGCTTGCATTACAGCAGCTGGGGGCCTGGGTTCGGGTCCTGCTTTCGGCACATAAACAGAATAGTTGGTCATCTCCTGGTACAGTTGGAGTGGAAGAAAGCGGAGAGGCGGGACTGTGGAAGCGAGGGAGTGCAGGCTAAAGGAAGAGGTGGGGTAGGCTAAAGGGGGAGGTAAGGTCGGATGAAGGGGTCCCTGGGGAGAAGAGGTGAGGCTGGCTGAGTCGGGGGAGGTCTAGAAGGGCATGGGGTAGGGGCCCTGGTAGAGGGAGGAAGAAAGCATAGAGGTGGGGCTGAGGAAGCCAGGAAGAAGGGGTGGTGGGGGCTGTGTAAAAGGAGAGTCCTAAGGTGGGGAAAGGGGCCATTGAGGAGGGCAGAAAAAAGGGTGCCAGTGGTGGGTGGAAAGGACAATGGGCTGACATTTTGTTCTCATCCAGCACTACCCTTTTAGCCTGCATTCCTCCTTTATTCCCTGCACTTCTCAGTCCCACCTCTATGCTTTCTTCCTCCCTCCCTCCCGCAGGGCACCTACCCCATGCCCTTCTCCCCCGACTCCGCCAGCCCCACCTCCTCTCCACAGGGACCCATGCATCCAGCCCTACCTCCCCCTTCAGCCCGCCCCACCTCACCTCACCTCACCTCCTCCTTTAGCCTGCACTCCCTCGCTTCTACCTCCCCCTTCAGCCCGCCCCACCTCACCTCCTCCTTTAGCCTGCACTCCCTCGCTTCCACAGTCCCACCCATCTGCTTGCTTCCACTGCAACTGTACAAGGAGATTACCAACTATTCCGTTTCTGTGCCGAAAGCAGGACTCAAACCCAGGCCCCCAGCGCTGTAACACAAGCACTTAACCTCTAGGCCACTGCAGTTAGCTGGTATTTGGGGGAGCTTGGGGGGGCATGATGTTCTAGCCTCATTTTCTTCAGTGAACATGTTTCACAATGCAAATGGGTATGCTCACAGGGGCATGCAGAAGAAAGACATATAGCCCAAAAGCTGCTTTCAGAAGCACAGCCACCAGTGGCTCCAGTGGGAAGTGATTGGTCTTGGAATGCGCGAGACCTGAGTTCTAATCCTCCTGGGCATGTTTTTTATTTATTTTTGCTGCTTGTTCATGATTTTTAAATGTAAAAACTCTGCACTCAAAAATAAAAATGATTTGACAGACTCTTGCTGTAGCCAGCCTTTCTCACTCTTTGCCCTGGGGGAGAACAACCCAATCACCCCTTCAGCCCCTCTTACTCGTCTCACAGCACCTCCCATAAGCGAGGAATGCATCTTTTGTTGGTAGATTTCCTTCATGAGGCTTAGCTAGGCCTGCATTCCTTTTCAAAGGGCCATAGAAGAGAGCAAAAAAGGAGAAGGCAGAATAGAGCATGAAATAGGTGGAAGACAAGGGGTCAGGGGGGTTGGCAGTAAAAGAAACAGGGCCTGGCCTGGCAGAGAGTTAGAAGTTAGGGAACACAATGAGCGAGGGAGGAGGAAAGATGCCTCAGGCATTGAGCTCTCGGACTCTTCCCCACCGTGCCTGCAGAAAGAGCCTTCTCCCGAATGGATACATTTGCCTGGAGAGCCCAGAACTAATTTCAGTTAGCCAGAGGGTAAACAGAGGCCAGGGAGAGGTGCACGCCCCTCCATTTGACTAGGCTTCTGGGGCTTCTGGGAGGAAAAAAGGCATCAGTATTCCAGCAAGATCATCGTCACCAAGGCCACCATCACTAGGGGATTACAGAGCATGCTGTGACACTCTCCGGGGCCTGGTTGGCCAGGCTTATGTTGAAGAGCACATATCCTAACCCTAAGCTACCTGGGTGGCTGCACCATAGGGGCTGCACCGGATATAGGGCTGTGCCCGTAAGGGCTGTGGTCGCGTTTGGGAGCGTTAGGGACGCGTGGAGGCCGCAGGGCGCAGACCTCTGCCCATTTCCCTCCAGGATTAGGCCCTGATTCTCAGGCGTGGAGCCAGCCACTCCAAAACTGGCAGAAAGCAGCCCTCTCACCCCCAGGGCAAAGAGTGGGAAAGGCTGGTTACATCAAGTGTCTTTCAAATCTTTCACTTTCGAGAGCAGAGTGTTTACATTTTGGAATCATGAACAAGCAGCAATAGGAAAGCATACAGTATCAGAGGACAGAACACTGCCCTGCGCATATCAGTACACCCCAATGACAAAGTCAAAGATTTAAATGACCTGCTTAGCTATGAGTGGCTGACACCTCACAATGATTATCATCTCTCCGTGAAGCAAAACATCCTCGGAATTGGGTTGAAAGATAGATCTAATGTGCCAAAGGAAGGCAACATGGAAATTCAGTTTCCTGCTCTCAGGGGAAGGAGGGTCGACAGCCCAATGGGTTAATGCACCTACTGCAGCCTCCTATGTGGAGCCTGCAGGCGACGCATGCAGTTGCTGGTGAGATGCTGATACAGGTTCGCCTGCTATGCAGGGGCCCGTGGTCACCTCACAGCACCTCGAGAAGGTGTCCTGTTTGAGTCCCAGGGCAATCATTGTGTCAACCATGACCCGTAGATTACACCTTTTCCCCTCGTTTTTTTCCAATCAATTGGGGCCAGAGAGACAAGCTTTTGTATGGGCCTTACCAAGGCCAGCGTGCAGAAAACAAAGGCGCAACTGTTAGTAGTAACGCAGGTATTGAAGGGGCATTAGCTGTTGGCGGATGGCGCAGGGCAATGCATACCCATTTTCAAATAAAAAAAGGTTTTTTTTTATTAAAAAAAAAATACATGCCCAGGAAATTCCAGACCTTGGATTAGAACTCAGGTCTCCAGCATTCCAAGACCAAGCACTTATCACTTGTGCCACTGGTGGTTGTGCTTCTGAGACTTGCTTTTGGGCGTATATATCTTTCTCCTGCACTCCCCTGTGAGCATACCCATTTGCGTTGTGAAACATGTTCACTGGAGCCTACAAGGATAGAACATCTGGCCCCCCCGCTCCCCCAAATACCAGCTAACTGCAGTGGCCTAGAGGTTAAGTGCTTGCATTACAGCAGCTGGGGGCCTGGGTTCGGGTCCTGCTTTCGGCACATAAACAGAATAGTTGGTCATCTCCTGGTACAGTTGGAGTGGAAGAAAGCGGAGAGGCGGGACTGTGGAAGCGAGGGAGTGCAGGCTAAAGGAAGAGGTGGGGTAGGCTAAAGGGGGAGGTAAGGTCGGATGAAGGGGTCCCTGGGGAGAAGAGGTGAGGCTGGCTGAGTCGGGGGAGGTCTAGAAGGGCATGGGGTAGGGGCCCTGGTAGAGGGAGGAAGAAAGCATAGAGGTGGGGCTGAGGAAGCCAGGAAGAAGGGGTGGTGGGGGCTGTGTAAAAGGAGAGTCCTAAGGTGGGGAAAGGGGCCATTGAGGAGGGCAGAAAAAAGGGTGCCAGTGGTGGGTGGAAAGGACAATGGGCTGACATTTTGTTCTCATCCAGCACTACCCTTTTAGCCTGCATTCCTCCTTTATTCCCTGCACTTCTCAGTCCCACCTCTATGCTTTCTTCCTCCCTCCCTCCCGCAGGGCACCTACCCCATGCCCTTCTCCCCCGACTCCGCCAGCCCCACCTCCTCTCCACAGGGACCCATGCATCCAGCCCTACCTCCCCCTTCAGCCCGCCCCACCTCACCTCCTCCTTTAGCCTGCACTCCCTCGCTTCTACCTCCCCCTTCAGCCCGCCCCACCTCACCTCCTCCTTTAGCCTGCACTCCCTCGCTTCCACAGTCCCACCCATCTGCTTGCTTCCACTGCAACTGTACAAGGAGATTACCAACTATTCCGTTTCTGTGCCGAAAGCAGGACTCAAACCCAGGCCCCCAGCGCTGTAACACAAGCACTTAACCTCTAGGCCACTGCAGTTAGCTGGTATTTGGGGGAGCTTGGGGGGGCATGATGTTCTAGCCTCATTTTCTTCAGTGAACATGTTTCACAATGCAAATGGGTATGCTCACAGGGGCATGCAGAAGAAAGACATATAGCCCAAAAGCTGCTTTCAGAAGCACAGCCACCAGTGGCTCCAGTGGGAAGTGATTGGTCTTGGAATGCGCGAGACCTGAGTTCTAATCCTCCTGGGCATGTTTTTTATTTATTTTTGCTGCTTGTTCATGATTTTTAAATGTAAAAACTCTGCACTCAAAAATAAAAATGATTTGACAGACTCTTGCTGTAGCCAGCCTTTCTCACTCTTTGCCCTGGGGGAGAACAACCCAATCACCCCTTCAGCCCCTCTTACTCGTCTCACAGCACCTCCCATAAGCGAGGAATGCATCTTTTGTTGGTAGATTTCCTTCATGAGGCTTAGCTAGGCCTGCATTCCTTTTCAAAGGGCCATAGAAGAGAGCAAAAAAGGAGAAGGCAGAATAGAGCATGAAATAGGTGGAAGACAAGGGGTCAGGGGGGTTGGCAGTAAAAGAAACAGGGCCTGGCCTGGCAGAGAGTTAGAAGTTAGGGAACACAATGAGCGAGGGAGGAGGAAAGATGCCTCAGGCATTGAGCTCTCGGACTCTTCCCCACCGTGCCTGCAGAAAGAGCCTTCTCCCGAATGGATACATTTGCCTGGAGAGCCCAGAACTAATTTCAGTTAGCCAGAGGGTAAACAGAGGCCAGGGAGAGGTGCACGCCCCTCCATTTGACTAGGCTTCTGGGGCTTCTGGGAGGAAAAAAGGCATCAGTATTCCAGCAAGATCATCGTCACCAAGGCCACCATCACTAGGGGATTACAGAGCATGCTGTGACACTCTCCGGGGCCTGGTTGGCCAGGCTTATGTTGAAGAGCACATATCCTAACCCTAAGCTACCTGGGTGGCTGCACCATAGGGGCTGCACCGGATATAGGGCTGTGCCCGTAAGGGCTGTGGTCGCGTTTGGGAGCGTTAGGGACGCGTGGAGGCCGCAGGGCGCAGACCTCTGCCCATTTCCCTCCAGGATTAGGCCCTGATTCTCAGGCGTGGAGCCAGCCACTCCAAAACTGGCAGAAAGCAGCCCTCTCACCCCCAGGGCAAAGAGTGGGAAAGGCTGGTTACATCAAGTGTCTTTCAAATCTTTCACTTTCGAGAGCAGAGTGTTTACATTTAGGAATCATGAACAAGCAGCAATAGGAAAGCATACAGTATCAGAGGACAGAACACTGCCCTGCGCATATCAGTACACCCCAATGACAAAGTCAAAGATTTAAATGACCTGCTTAGCTATGAGTGGCTGACACCTCACAATGATTATCATCTCTCCGTGAAGCAAAACATCCTCGGAATTGGGTTGAAAGATAGATCTAATGTGCCAAAGGAAGGCAACATGGAAATTCAGTTTCCTGCTCTCAGGGGAAGGAGGGTCGACAGCCCAATGGGTTAATGCACCTACTGCAGCCTCCTATGTGGAGCCTGCAGGCGACGCATGCAGTTGCTGGTGAGATGCTGATACAGGTTCGCCTGCTATGCAGGGGCCCGTGGTCACCTCACAGCACCTCGAGAAGGTGTCCTGTTTGAGTCCCAGGGCAATCATTGTGTCAACCATGACCCGTAGATTACACCTTTTCCCCTCGTTTTTTTCCAATCAATTGGGGCCAGAGAGACAAGCTTTTGTATGGGCCTTACCAAGGCCAGCGTGCAGAAAACAAAGGCGCAACTGTTAGTAGTAACGCAGGTATTGAAGGGGCATTAGCTGTTGGCGGATGGCGCAGGGCAATGCATACCCATTTTCAAATAAAAAAAGTTTTTTTTTTATTAAAAAAAAAATACATGCCCAGGAAATTCCAGACCTTGGATTAGAACTCAGGTCTCCAGCATTCCAAGACCAAGCACTTATCACTTGTGCCACTGGTGGTTGTGCTTCTGAGACTTGCTTTTGGGCGTATATATCTTTCTCCTGCACTCCCCTGTGAGCATACCCATTTGCGTTGTGAAACATGTTCACTGGAGCCTACAAGGATAGAACATCTGGCCCCCCCGCTCCCCCAAATACCAGCTAACTGCAGTGGCCTAGAGGTTAAGTGCTTGCATTACAGCAGCTGGGGGCCTGGGTTCGGGTCCTGCTTTCGGCACATAAACAGAATAGTTGGTCATCTCCTGGTACAGTTGGAGTGGAAGAAAGCGGAGAGGCGGGACTGTGGAAGCGAGGGAGTGCAGGCTAAAGGAAGAGGTGGGGTAGGCTAAAGGGGGAGGTAAGGTCGGATGAAGGGGTCCCTGGGGAGAAGAGGTGAGGCTGGCTGAGTCGGGGGAGGTCTAGAAGGGCATGGGGTAGGGGCCCTGGTAGAGGGAGGAAGAAAGCATAGAGGTGGGGCTGAGGAAGCCAGGAAGAAGGGGTGGTGGGGGCTGTGTAAAAGGAGAGTCCTAAGGTGGGGAAAGGGGCCATTGAGGAGGGCAGAAAAAAGGGTGCCAGTGGTGGGTGGAAAGGACAATGGGCTGACATTTTGTTCTCATCCAGCACTACCCTTTTAGCCTGCATTCCTCCTTTATTCCCTGCACTTCTCAGTCCCACCTCTATGCTTTCTTCCTCCCTCCCTCCCGCAGGGCACCTACCCCATGCCCTTCTCCCCCGACTCCGCCAGCCCCACCTCCTCTCCACAGGGACCCATGCATCCAGCCCTACCTCCCCCTTCAGCCCGCCCCACCTCACCTCACCTCACCTCCTCCTTTAGCCTGCACTCCCTCGCTTCTACCTCCCCCTTCAGCCCGCCCCACCTCACCTCCTCCTTTAGCCTGCACTCCCTCGCTTCCACAGTCCCACCCATCTGCTTGCTTCCACTGCAACTGTACAAGGAGATTACCAACTATTCCGTTTCTGTGCCGAAAGCAGGACTCAAACCCAGGCCCCCAGCGCTGTAACACAAGCACTTAACCTCTAGGCCACTGCAGTTAGCTGGTATTTGGGGGAGCTTGGGGGGGCATGATGTTCTAGCCTCATTTTCTTCAGTGAACATGTTTCACAATGCAAATGGGTATGCTCACAGGGGCATGCAGAAGAAAGACATATAGCCCAAAAGCTGCTTTCAGAAGCACAGCCACCAGTGGCTCCAGTGGGAAGTGATTGGTCTTGGAATGCGCGAGACCTGAGTTCTAATCCTCCTGGGCATGTTTTTTATTTATTTTTGCTGCTTGTTCATGATTTTTAAATGTAAAAACTCTGCACTCAAAAATAAAAATGATTTGACAGACTCTTGCTGTAGCCAGCCTTTCTCACTCTTTGCCCTGGGGGAGAACAACCCAATCACCCCTTCAGCCCCTCTTACTCGTCTCACAGCACCTCCCATAAGCGAGGAATGCATCTTTTGTTGGTAGATTTCCTTCATGAGGCTTAGCTAGGCCTGCATTCCTTTTCAAAGGGCCATAGAAGAGAGCAAAAAAGGAGAAGGCAGAATAGAGCATGAAATAGGTGGAAGACAAGGGGTCAGGGGGGTTGGCAGTAAAAGAAACAGGGCCTGGCCTGGCAGAGAGTTAGAAGTTAGGGAACACAATGAGCGAGGGAGGAGGAAAGATGCCTCAGGCATTGAGCTCTCGGACTCTTCCCCACCGTGCCTGCAGAAAGAGCCTTCTCCCGAATGGATACATTTGCCTGGAGAGCCCAGAACTAATTTCAGTTAGCCAGAGGGTAAACAGAGGCCAGGGAGAGGTGCACGCCCCTCCATTTGACTAGGCTTCTGGGGCTTCTGGGAGGAAAAAAGGCATCAGTATTCCAGCAAGATCATCGTCACCAAGGCCACCATCACTAGGGGATTACAGAGCATGCTGTGACACTCTCCGGGGCCTGGTTGGCCAGGCTTATGTTGAAGAGCACATATCCTAACCCTAAGCTACCTGGGTGGCTGCACCATAGGGGCTGCACCGGATATAGGGCTGTGCCCGTAAGGGCTGTGGTCGCGTTTGGGAGCGTTAGGGACGCGTGGAGGCCGCAGGGCGCAGACCTCTGCCCATTTCCCTCCAGGATTAGGCCCTGATTCTCAGGCGTGGAGCCAGCCACTCCAAAACTGGCAGAAAGCAGCCCTCTCACCCCCAGGGCAAAGAGTGGGAAAGGCTGGTTACATCAAGTGTCTTTCAAATCTTTCACTTTCGAGAGCAGAGTGTTTACATTTAGGAATCATGAACAAGCAGCAATAGGAAAGCATACAGTATCAGAGGACAGAACACTGCCCTGCGCATATCAGTACACCCCAATGACAAAGTCAAAGATTTAAATGACCTGCTTAGCTATGAGTGGCTGACACCTCACAATGATTATCATCTCTCCGTGAAGCAAAACATCCTCGGAATTGGGTTGAAAGATAGATCTAATGTGCCAAAGGAAGGCAACATGGAAATTCAGTTTCCTGCTCTCAGGGGAAGGAGGGTCGACAGCCCAATGGGTTAATGCACCTACTGCAGCCTCCTATGTGGAGCCTGCAGGCGACGCATGCAGTTGCTGGTGAGATGCTGATACAGGTTCGCCTGCTATGCAGGGGCCCGTGGTCACCTCACAGCACCTCGAGAAGGTGTCCTGTTTGAGTCCCAGGGCAATCATTGTGTCAACCATGACCCGTAGATTACACCTTTTCCCCTCGTTTTTTTCCAATCAATTGGGGCCAGAGAGACAAGCTTTTGTATGGGCCTTACCAAGGCCAGCGTGCAGAAAACAAAGGCGCAACTGTTAGTAGTAACGCAGGTATTGAAGGGGCATTAGCTGTTGGCGGATGGCGCAGGGCAATGCATACCCATTTTCAAATAAAAAAAGTTTTTTTTTTATTAAAAAAAAAATACATGCCCAGGAAATTCCAGACCTTGGATTAGAACTCAGGTCTCCAGCATTCCAAGACCAAGCACTTATCACTTGTGCCACTGGTGGTTGTGCTTCTGAGACTTGCTTTTGGGCGTATATATCTTTCTCCTGCACTCCCCTGTGAGCATACCCATTTGCGTTGTGAAACATGTTCACTGGAGCCTACAAGGATAGAACATCTGGCCCCCCCGCTCCCCCAAATACCAGCTAACTGCAGTGGCCTAGAGGTTAAGTGCTTGCATTACAGCAGCTGGGGGCCTGGGTTCGGGTCCTGCTTTCGGCACATAAACAGAATAGTTGGTCATCTCCTGGTACAGTTGGAGTGGAAGAAAGCGGAGAGGCGGGACTGTGGAAGCGAGGGAGTGCAGGCTAAAGGAAGAGGTGGGGTAGGCTAAAGGGGGAGGTAAGGTCGGATGAAGGGGTCCCTGGGGAGAAGAGGTGAGGCTGGCTGAGTCGGGGGAGGTCTAGAAGGGCATGGGGTAGGGGCCCTGGTAGAGGGAGGAAGAAAGCATAGAGGTGGGGCTGAGGAAGCCAGGAAGAAGGGGTGGTGGGGGCTGTGTAAAAGGAGAGTCCTAAGGTGGGGAAAGGGGCCATTGAGGAGGGCAGAAAAAAGGGTGCCAGTGGTGGGTGGAAAGGACAATGGGCTGACATTTTGTTCTCATCCAGCACTACCCTTTTAGCCTGCATTCCTCCTTTATTCCCTGCACTTCTCAGTCCCACCTCTATGCTTTCTTCCTCCCTCCCTCCCGCAGGGCACCTACCCCATGCCCTTCTCCCCCGACTCCGCCAGCCCCACCTCCTCTCCACAGGGACCCATGCATCCAGCCCTACCTCCCCCTTCAGCCCGCCCCACCTCACCTCACCTCACCTCCTCCCCCTCGCTTCTACCTCCCCCTTCAGCCCGCCCCACCTCACCTCCTCCTTTAGCCTGCACTCCCTCGCTTCCACAGTCCCACCCATCTGCTTGCTTCCACTGCAACTGTACAAGGAGATTACCAACTATTCCGTTTCTGTGCCGAAAGCAGGACTCAAACCCAGGCCCCCAGCGCTGTAACACAAGCACTTAACCTCTAGGCCACTGCAGTTAGCTGGTATTTGGGGGAGCTTGGGGGGGCATGATGTTCTAGCCTCATTTTCTTCAGTGAACATGTTTCACAATGCAAATGGGTATGCTCACAGGGGCATGCAGAAGAAAGACATATAGCCCAAAAGCTGCTTTCAGAAGCACAGCCACCAGTGGCTCCAGTGGGAAGTGATTGGTCTTGGAATGCGCGAGACCTGAGTTCTAATCCTCCTGGGCATGTTTTTTATTTATTTTTGCTGCTTGTTCATGATTTTTAAATGTAAAAACTCTGCACTCAAAAATAAAAATGATTTGACAGACTCTTGCTGTAGCCAGCCTTTCTCACTCTTTGCCCTGGGGGAGAACAACCCAATCACCCCTTCAGCCCCTCTTACTCGTCTCACAGCACCTCCCATAAGCGAGGAATGCATCTTTTGTTGGTAGATTTCCTTCATGAGGCTTAGCTAGGCCTGCATTCCTTTTCAAAGGGCCATAGAAGAGAGCAAAAAAGGAGAAGGCAGAATAGAGCATGAAATAGGTGGAAGACAAGGGGTCAGGGGGGTTGGCAGTAAAAGAAACAGGGCCTGGCCTGGCAGAGAGTTAGAAGTTAGGGAACACAATGAGCGAGGGAGGAGGAAAGATGCCTCAGGCATTGAGCTCTCGGACTCTTCCCCACCGTGCCTGCAGAAAGAGCCTTCTCCCGAATGGATACATTTGCCTGGAGAGCCCAGAACTAATTTCAGTTAGCCAGAGGGTAAACAGAGGCCAGGGAGAGGTGCACGCCCCTCCATTTGACTAGGCTTCTGGGGCTTCTGGGAGGAAAAAAGGCATCAGTATTCCAGCAAGATCATCGTCACCAAGGCCACCATCACTAGGGGATTACAGAGCATGCTGTGACACTCTCCGGGGCCTGGTTGGCCAGGCTTATGTTGAAGAGCACATATCCTAACCCTAAGCTACCTGGGTGGCTGCACCATAGGGGCTGCACCGGATATAGGGCTGTGCCCGTAAGGGCTGTGGTCGCGTTTGGGAGCGTTAGGGACGCGTGGAGGCCGCAGGGCGCAGACCTCTGCCCATTTCCCTCCAGGATTAGGCCCTGATTCTCAGGCGTGGAGCCAGCCACTCCAAAACTGGCAGAAAGCAGCCCTCTCACCCCCAGGGCAAAGAGTGGGAAAGGCTGGTTACATCAAGTGTCTTTCAAATCTTTCACTTTCGAGAGCAGAGTGTTTACATTTTGGAATCATGAACAAGCAGCAATAGGAAAGCATACAGTATCAGAGGACAGAACACTGCCCTGCGCATATCAGTACACCCCAATGACAAAGTCAAAGATTTAAATGACTTGCTTAGCTATGAGTGGCTGACACCTCACAATGATTATCATCTCTCCGTGAAGCAAAACATCCTCGGAATTGGGTTGAAAGATAGATCTAATGTGCCAAAGGAAGGCAACATGGAAATTCAGTTTCCTGCTCTCAGGGGAAGGAGGGTCGACAGCCCAATGGGTTAATGCACCTACTGCAGCCTCCTATGTGGAGCCTGCAGGCGACGCATGCAGTTGCTGGTGAGATGCTGATACAGGTTCGCCTGCTATGCAGGGGCCCGTGGTCACCTCACAGCACCTCGAGAAGGTGTCCTGTTTGAGTCCCAGGGCAATCATTGTGTCAACCATGACCCGTAGATTACACCTTTTCCCCTCGTTTTTTTCCAATCAATTGGGGCCAGAGAGACAAGCTTTTGTATGGGCCTTACCAAGGCCAGCGTGCAGAAAACAAAGGCGCAACTGTTAGTAGTAACGCAGGTATTGAAGGGGCATTAGCTGTTGGCGGATGGCGCAGGGCAATGCATACCCATTTTCAAATAAAAAAAGGTTTTTTTTTATTAAAAAAAAAATACATGCCCAGGAAATTCCAGACCTTGGATTAGAACTCAGGTCTCCAGCATTCCAAGACCAAGCACTTATCACTTGTGCCACTGGTGGTTGTGCTTCTGACACTTGCTTTTGGGCGTATATATCTTTCTCCTGCACTCCCCTGTGAGCATACCCATTTGCGTTGTGAAACATGTTCACTGGAGCCTACAAGGATAGAACATCTGGCCCCCCCGCTCCCCCAAATACCAGCTAACTGCAGTGGCCTAGAGGTTAAGTGCTTGCATTACAGCAGCTGGGGGCCTGGGTTCGGGTCCTGCTTTCGGCACATAAACAGAATAGTTGGTCATCTCCTGGTACAGTTGGAGTGGAAGAAAGCGGAGAGGCGGGACTGTGGAAGCGAGGGAGTGCAGGCTAAAGGAAGAGGTGGGGTAGGCTAAAGGGGGAGGTAAGGTCGGATGAAGGGGTCCCTGGGGAGAAGAGGTGAGGCTGGCTGAGTCGGGGGAGGTCTAGAAGGGCATGGGGTAGGGGCCCTGGTAGAGGGAGGAAGAAAGCATAGAGGTGGGGCTGAGGAAGCCAGGAAGAAGGGGTGGTGGGGGCTGTGTAAAAGGAGAGTCCTAAGGTGGGGAAAGGGGCCATTGAGGAGGGCAGAAAAAAGGGTGCCAGTGGTGGGTGGAAAGGACAATGGGCTGACATTTTGTTCTCATCCAGCACTACCCTTTTAGCCTGCATTCCTCCTTTATTCCCTGCACTTCTCAGTCCCACCTCTATGCTTTCTTCCTCCCTCCCTCCCGCAGGGCACCTACCCCATGCCCTTCTCCCCCGACTCCGCCAGCCCCACCTCCTCTCCACAGGGACCCATGCATCCAGCCCTACCTCCCCCTTCAGCCCGCCCCACCTCACCTCACCTCACCTCCTCCCCCTCGCTTCTACCTCCCCCTTCAGCCCGCCCCACCTCACCTCCTCCTTTAGCCTGCACTCCCTCGCTTCCACAGTCCCACCCATCTGCTTGCTTCCACTGCAACTGTACAAGGAGATTACCAACTATTCCGTTTCTGTGCCGAAAGCAGGACTCAAACCCAGGCCCCCAGCGCTGTAACACAAGCACTTAACCTCTAGGCCACTGCAGTTAGCTGGTATTTGGGGGAGCTTGGGGGGGCATGATGTTCTAGCCTCATTTTCTTCAGTGAACATGTTTCACAATGCAAATGGGTATGCTCACAGGGGCATGCAGAAGAAAGACATATAGCCCAAAAGCTGCTTTCAGAAGCACAGCCACCAGTGGCTCCAGTGGGAAGTGATTGGTCTTGGAATGCGCGAGACCTGAGTTCTAATCCTCCTGGGCATGTTTTTTATTTATTTTTGCTGCTTGTTCATGATTTTTAAATGTAAAAACTCTGCACTCAAAAATAAAAATGATTTGACAGACTCTTGCTGTAGCCAGCCTTTCTCACTCTTTGCCCTGGGGGAGAACAACCCAATCACCCCTTCAGCCCCTCTTACTCGTCTCACAGCACCTCCCATAAGCGAGGAATGCATCTTTTGTTGGTAGATTTCCTTCATGAGGCTTAGCTAGGCCTGCATTCCTTTTCAAAGGGCCATAGAAGAGAGCAAAAAAGGAGAAGGCAGAATAGAGCATGAAATAGGTGGAAGACAAGGGGTCAGGGGGGTTGGCAGTAAAAGAAACAGGGCCTGGCCTGGCAGAGAGTTAGAAGTTAGGGAACACAATGAGCGAGGGAGGAGGAAAGATGCCTCAGGCATTGAGCTCTCGGACTCTTCCCCACCGTGCCTGCAGAAAGAGCCTTCTCCCGAATGGATACATTTGCCTGGAGAGCCCAGAACTAATTTCAGTTAGCCAGAGGGTAAACAGAGGCCAGGGAGAGGTGCACGCCCCTCCATTTGACTAGGCTTCTGGGGCTTCTGGGAGGAAAAAAGGCATCAGTATTCCAGCAAGATCATCGTCACCAAGGCCACCATCACTAGGGGATTACAGAGCATGCTGTGACACTCTCCGGGGCCTGGTTGGCCAGGCTTATGTTGAAGAGCACATATCCTAACCCTAAGCTACCTGGGTGGCTGCACCATAGGGGCTGCACCGGATATAGGGCTGTGCCCGTAAGGGCTGTGGTCGCGTTTGGGAGCGTTAGGGACGCGTGGAGGCCGCAGGGCGCAGACCTCTGCCCATTTCCCTCCAGGATTAGGCCCTGATTCTCAGGCGTGGAGCCAGCCACTCCAAAACTGGCAGAAAGCAGCCCTCTCACCCCCAGGGCAAAGAGTGGGAAAGGCTGGTTACATCAAGTGTCTTTCAAATCTTTCACTTTCGAGAGCAGAGTGTTTACATTTAGGAATCATGAACAAGCAGCAATAGGAAAGCATACAGTATCAGAGGACAGAACACTGCCCTGCGCATATCAGTACACCCCAATGACAAAGTCAAAGATTTAAATGACCTGCTTAGCTATGAGTGGCTGACACCTCACAATGATTATCATCTCTCCGTGAAGCAAAACATCCTCGGAATTGGGTTGAAAGATAGATCTAATGTGCCAAAGGAAGGCAACATGGAAATTCAGTTTCCTGCTCTCAGGGGAAGGAGGGTCGACAGCCCAATGGGTTAATGCACCTACTGCAGCCTCCTATGTGGAGCCTGCAGGCGACGCATGCAGTTGCTGGTGAGATGCTGATACAGGTTCGCCTGCTATGCAGGGGCCCGTGGTCACCTCACAGCACCTCGAGAAGGTGTCCTGTTTGAGTCCCAGGGCAATCATTGTGTCAACCATGACCCGTAGATTACACCTTTTCCCCTCGTTTTTTTCCAATCAATTGGGGCCAGAGAGACAAGCTTTTGTATGGGCCTTACCAAGGCCAGCGTGCAGAAAACAAAGGCGCAACTGTTAGTAGTAACGCAGGTATTGAAGGGGCATTAGCTGTTGGCGGATGGCGCAGGGCAATGCATACCCATTTTCAAATAAAAAAAGGTTTTTTTTTATTAAAAAAAAAATACATGCCCAGGAAATTCCAGACCTTGGATTAGAACTCAGGTCTCCAGCATTCCAAGACCAAGCACTTATCACTTGTGCCACTGGTGGTTGTGCTTCTGAGACTTGCTTTTGGGCGTATATATCTTTCTCCTGCACTCCCCTGTGAGCATACCCATTTGCGTTGTGAAACATGTTCACTGGAGCCTACAAGGATAGAACATCTGGCCCCCCCGCTCCCCCAAATACCAGCTAACTGCAGTGGCCTAGAGGTTAAGTGCTTGCATTACAGCAGCTGGGGGCCTGGGTTCGGGTCCTGCTTTCGGCACATAAACAGAATAGTTGGTCATCTCCTGGTACAGTTGGAGTGGAAGAAAGCGGAGAGGCGGGACTGTGGAAGCGAGGGAGTGCAGGCTAAAGGAAGAGGTGGGGTAGGCTAAAGGGGGAGGTAAGGTCGGATGAAGGGGTCCCTGGGGAGAAGAGGTGAGGCTGGCTGAGTCGGGGGAGGTCTAGAAGGGCATGGGGTAGGGGCCCTGGTAGAGGGAGGAAGAAAGCATAGAGGTGGGGCTGAGGAAGCCAGGAAGAAGGGGTGGTGGGGGCTGTGTAAAAGGAGAGTCCTAAGGTGGGGAAAGGGGCCATTGAGGAGGGCAGAAAAAAGGGTGCCAGTGGTGGGTGGAAAGGACAATGGGCTGACATTTTGTTCTCATCCAGCACTACCCTTTTAGCCTGCATTCCTCCTTTATTCCCTGCACTTCTCAGTCCCACCTCTATGCTTTCTTCCTCCCTCCCTCCCGCAGGGCACCTACCCCATGCCCTTCTCCCCCGACTCCGCCAGCCCCACCTCCTCTCCACAGGGACCCATGCATCCAGCCCTACCTCCCCCTTCAGCCCGCCCCACCTCACCTCCTCCTTTAGCCTGCACTCCCTCGCTTCTACCTCCCCCTTCAGCCCGCCCCACCTCACCTCCTCCTTTAGCCTGCACTCCCTCGCTTCCACAGTCCCACCCATCTGCTTGCTTCCACTGCAACTGTACAAGGAGATTACCAACTATTCCGTTTCTGTGCCGAAAGCAGGACTCAAACCCAGGCCCCCAGCGCTGTAACACAAGCACTTAACCTCTAGGCCACTGCAGTTAGCTGGTATTTGGGGGAGCTTGGGGGGGCATGATGTTCTAGCCTCATTTTCTTCAGTGAACATGTTTCACAATGCAAATGGGTATGCTCACAGGGGCATGCAGAAGAAAGACATATAGCCCAAAAGCTGCTTTCAGAAGCACAGCCACCAGTGGCTCCAGTGGGAAGTGATTGGTCTTGGAATGCGCGAGACGAGACCTGAGTTCTAATCCTCCTGGGCATGTTTTTTATTTATTTTTGCTGCTTGTTCATGATTTTTAAATGTAAAAACTCTGCACTCAAAAATAAAAATGATTTGACAGACTCTTGCTGTAGCCAGCCTTTCTCACTCTTTGCCCTGGGGGAGAACAACCCAATCACCCCTTCAGCCCCTCTTACTCGTCTCACAGCACCTCCCATAAGCGAGGAATGCATCTTTTGTTGGTAGATTTCCTTCATGAGGCTTAGCTAGGCCTGCATTCCTTTTCAAAGGGCCATAGAAGAGAGCAAAAAAGGAGAAGGCAGAATAGAGCATGAAATAGGTGGAAGACAAGGGGTCAGGGGGGTTGGCAGTAAAAGAAACAGGGCCTGGCCTGGCAGAGAGTTAGAAGTTAGGGAACACAATGAGCGAGGGAGGAGGAAAGATGCCTCAGGCATTGAGCTCTCGGACTCTTCCCCACCGTGCCTGCAGAAAGAGCCTTCTCCCGAATGGATACATTTGCCTGGAGAGCCCAGAACTAATTTCAGTTAGCCAGAGGGTAAACAGAGGCCAGGGAGAGGTGCACGCCCCTCCATTTGACTAGGCTTCTGGGGCTTCTGGGAGGAAAAAAGGCATCAGTATTCCAGCAAGATCATCGTCACCAAGGCCACCATCACTAGGGGATTACAGAGCATGCTGTGACACTCTCCGGGGCCTGGTTGGCCAGGCTTATGTTGAAGGGCACATATCCTAACCCTAAGCTACCTGGGTGGCTGCACCATAGGGGCTGCACCGGATATAGGGCTGTGCCCGTAAGGGCTGTGGTCGCGTTTGGGAGCGTTAGGGACGCGTGGAGGCCGCAGGGCGCAGACCTCTGCCCATTTCCCTCCAGGATTAGGCCCTGATTCTCAGGCGTGGAGCCAGCCACTCCAAAACTGGCAGAAAGCAGCCCTCTCACCCCCAGGGCAAAGAGTGGGAAAGGCTGGTTACATCAAGTGTCTTTCAAATCTTTCACTTTCGAGAGCAGAGTGTTTACATTTAGGAATCATGAACAAGCAGCAATAGGAAAGCATACAGTATCAGAGGACAGAACACTGCCCTGCGCATATCAGTACACCCCAATGACAAAGTCAAAGATTTAAATGACCTGCTTAGCTATGAGTGGCTGACACCTCACAATGATTATCATCTCTCCGTGAAGCAAAACATCCTCGGAATTGGGTTGAAAGATAGATCTAATGTGCCAAAGGAAGGCAACATGGAAATTCAGTTTCCTGCTCTCAGGGGAAGGAGGGTCGACAGCCCAATGGGTTAATGCACCTACTGCAGCCTCCTATGTGGAGCCTGCAGGCGACGCATGCAGTTGCTGGTGAGATGCTGATACAGGTTCGCCTGCTATGCAGGGGCCCGTGGTCACCTCACAGCACCTCGAGAAGGTGTCCTGTTTGAGTCCCAGGGCAATCATTGTGTCAACCATGACCCGTAGATTACACCTTTTCCCCTCGTTTTTTTCCAATCAATTGGGGCCAGAGAGACAAGCTTTTGTATGGGCCTTACCAAGGCCAGCGTGCAGAAAACAAAGGCGCAACTGTTAGTAGTAACGCAGGTATTGAAGGGGCATTAGCTGTTGGCGGATGGCGCAGGGCAATGCATACCCATTTTCAAATAAAAAAAGGTTTTTTTTTATTAAAAAAAAAATACATGCCCAGGAAATTCCAGACCTTGGATTAGAACTCAGGTCTCCAGCATTCCAAGACCAAGCACTTATCACTTGTGCCACTGGTGGTTGTGCTTCTGAGACTTGCTTTTGGGCGTATATATCTTTCTCCTGCACTCCCCTGTGAGCATACCCATTTGCGTTGTGAAACATGTTCACTGGAGCCTACAAGGATAGAACATCTGGCCCCCCGCTCCCCCAAATACCAGCTAACTGCAGTGGCCTAGAGGTTAAGTGCTTGCATTACAGCAGCTGGGGGCCTGGGTTCGGGTCCTGCTTTCGGCACATAAACAGAATAGTTGGTCATCTCCTGGTACAGTTGGAGTGGAAGAAAGCGGAGAGGCGGGACTGTGGAAGCGAGGGAGTGCAGGCTAAAGGAAGAGGTGGGGTAGGCTAAAGGGGGAGGTAAGGTCGGATGAAGGGGTCCCTGGGGAGAAGAGGTGAGGCTGGCTGAGTCGGGGGAGGTCTAGAAGGGCATGGGGTAGGGGCCCTGGTAGAGGGAGGAAGAAAGCATAGAGGTGGGGCTGAGGAAGCCAGGAAGAAGGGGTGGTGGGGGCTGTGTAAAAGGAGAGTCCTAAGGTGGGGAAAGGGGCCATTGAGGAGGGCAGAAAAAAGGGTGCCAGTGGTGGGTGGAAAGGACAATGGGCTGACATTTTGTTCTCATCCAGCACTACCCTTTTAGCCTGCATTCCTCCTTTATTCCCTGCACTTCTCAGTCCCACCTCTATGCTTTCTTCCTCCCTCCCTCCCGCAGGGCACCTACCCCATGCCCTTCTCCCCCGACTCCGCCAGCCCCACCTCCTCTCCACAGGGACCCATGCATCCAGCCCTACCTCCCCCTTCAGCCCGCCCCACCTCACCTCACCTCACCTCCTCCTTTAGCCTGCACTCCCTCGCTTCTACCTCCCCCTTCAGCCCGCCCCACCTCACCTCCTCCTTTAGCCTGCACTCCCTCGCTTCCACAGTCCCACCCATCTGCTTGCTTCCACTGCAACTGTACAAGGAGATTACCAACTATTCCGTTTCTGTGCCGAAAGCAGGACTCAAACCCAGGCCCCCAGCGCTGTAACACAAGCACTTAACCTCTAGGCCACTGCAGTTAGCTGGTATTTGGGGGAGCTTGGGGGGGCATGATGTTCTAGCCTCATTTTCTTCAGTGAACATGTTTCACAATGCAAATGGGTATGCTCACAGGGGCATGCAGAAGAAAGACATATAGCCCAAAAGCTGCTTTCAGAAGCACAGCCACCAGTGGCTCCAGTGGGAAGTGATTGGTCTTGGAATGCGCGAGACCTGAGTTCTAATCCTCCTGGGCATGTTTTTTATTTATTTTTGCTGCTTGTTCATGATTTTTAAATGTAAAAACTCTGCACTCAAAAATAAAAATGATTTGACAGACTCTTGCTGTAGCCAGCCTTTCTCACTCTTTGCCCTGGGGGAGAACAACCCAATCACCCCTTCAGCCCCTCTTACTCGTCTCACAGCACCTCCCATAAGCGAGGAATGCATCTTTTGTTGGTAGATTTCCTTCATGAGGCTTAGCTAGGCCTGCATTCCTTTTCAAAGGGCCATAGAAGAGAGCAAAAAAGGAGAAGGCAGAATAGAGCATGAAATAGGTGGAAGACAAGGGGTCAGGGGGGTTGGCAGTAAAAGAAACAGGGCCTGGCCTGGCAGAGAGTTAGAAGTTAGGGAACACAATGAGCGAGGGAGGAGGAAAGATGCCTCAGGCATTGAGCTCTCGGACTCTTCCCCACCGTGCCTGCAGAAAGAGCCTTCTCCCGAATGGATACATTTGCCTGGAGAGCCCAGAACTAATTTCAGTTAGCCAGAGGGTAAACAGAGGCCAGGGAGAGGTGCACGCCCCTCCATTTGACTAGGCTTCTGGGGCTTCTGGGAGGAAAAAAGGCATCAGTATTCCAGCAAGATCATCGTCACCAAGGCCACCATCACTAGGGGATTACAGAGCATGCTGTGACACTCTCCGGGGCCTGGTTGGCCAGGCTTATGTTGAAGGGCACATATCCTAACCCTAAGCTACCTGGGTGGCTGCACCATAGGGGCTGCACCGGATATAGGGCTGTGCCCGTAAGGGCTGTGGTCGCGTTTGGGAGCGTTAGGGACGCGTGGAGGCCGCAGGGCGCAGACCTCTGCCCATTTCCCTCCAGGATTAGGCCCTGATTCTCAGGCGTGGAGCCAGCCACTCCAAAACTGGCAGAAAGCAGCCCTCTCACCCCCAGGGCAAAGAGTGGGAAAGGCTGGTTACATCAAGTGTCTTTCAAATCTTTCACTTTCGAGAGCAGAGTGTTTACATTTAGGAATCATGAACAAGCAGCAATAGGAAAGCATACAGTATCAGAGGACAGAACACTGCCCTGCGCATATCAGTACACCCCAATGACAAAGTCAAAGATTTAAATGACCTGCTTAGCTATGAGTGGCTGACACCTCACAATGATTATCATCTCTCCGTGAAGCAAAACATCCTCGGAATTGGGTTGAAAGATAGATCTAATGTGCCAAAGGAAGGCAACATGGAAATTCAGTTTCCTGCTCTCAGGGGAAGGAGGGTCGACAGCCCAATGGGTTAATGCACCTACTGCAGCCTCCTATGTGGAGCCTGCAGGCGACGCATGCAGTTGCTGGTGAGATGCTGATACAGGTTCGCCTGCTATGCAGGGGCCCGTGGTCACCTCACAGCACCTCGAGAAGGTGTCCTGTTTGAGTCCCAGGGCAATCATTGTGTCAACCATGACCCGTAGATTACACCTTTTCCCCTCGTTTTTTTCCAATCAATTGGGGCCAGAGAGACAAGCTTTTGTATGGGCCTTACCAAGGCCAGCGTGCAGAAAACAAAGGCGCAACTGTTAGTAGTAACGCAGGTATTGAAGGGGCATTAGCTGTTGGCGGATGGCGCAGGGCAATGCATACCCATTTTCAAATAAAAAAAGGTTTTTTTTTATTAAAAAAAAAATACATGCCCAGGAAATTCCAGACCTTGGATTAGAACTCAGGTCTCCAGCATTCCAAGACCAAGCACTTATCACTTGTGCCACTGGTGGTTGTGCTTCTGAGACTTGCTTTTGGGCGTATATATCTTTCTCCTGCACTCCCCTGTGAGCATACCCATTTGCGTTGTGAAACATGTTCACTGGAGCCTACAAGGATAGAACATCTGGCCCCCCCGCTCCCCCAAATACCAGCTAACTGCAGTGGCCTAGAGGTTAAGTGCTTGCATTACAGCAGCTGGGGGCCTGGGTTCGGGTCCTGCTTTCGGCACATAAACAGAATAGTTGGTCATCTCCTGGTACAGTTGGAGTGGAAGAAAGCGGAGAGGCGGGACTGTGGAAGCGAGGGAGTGCAGGCTAAAGGAAGAGGTGGGGTAGGCTAAAGGGGGAGGTAAGGTCGGATGAAGGGGTCCCTGGGGAGAAGAGGTGAGGCTGGCTGAGTCGGGGGAGGTCTAGAAGGGCATGGGGTAGGGGCCCTGGTAGAGGGAGGAAGAAAGCATAGAGGTGGGGCTGAGGAAGCCAGGAAGAAGGGGTGGTGGGGGCTGTGTAAAAGGAGAGTCCTAAGGTGGGGAAAGGGGCCATTGAGGAGGGCAGAAAAAAGGGTGCCAGTGGTGGGTGGAAAGGACAATGGGCTGACATTTTGTTCTCATCCAGCACTACCCTTTTAGCCTGCATTCCTCCTTTATTCCCTGCACTTCTCAGTCCCACCTCTATGCTTTCTTCCTCCCTCCCTCCCGCAGGGCACCTACCCCATGCCCTTCTCCCCCGACTCCGCCAGCCCCACCTCCTCTCCACAGGGACCCATGCATCCAGCCCTACCTCCCCCTTCAGCCCGCCCCACCTCACCTCACCTCACCTCCTCCTTTAGCCTGCACTCCCTCGCTTCTACCTCCCCCTTCAGCCCGCCCCACCTCACCTCCTCCTTTAGCCTGCACTCCCTCGCTTCCACAGTCCCACCCATCTGCTTGCTTCCACTGCAACTGTACAAGGAGATTACCAACTATTCCGTTTCTGTGCCGAAAGCAGGACTCAAACCCAGGCCCCCAGCGCTGTAACACAAGCACTTAACCTCTAGGCCACTGCAGTTAGCTGGTATTTGGGGGAGCTTGGGGGGGCATGATGTTCTAGCCTCATTTTCTTCAGTGAACATGTTTCACAATGCAAATGGGTATGCTCACAGGGGCATGCAGAAGAAAGACATATAGCCCAAAAGCTGCTTTCAGAAGCACAGCCACCAGTGGCTCCAGTGGGAAGTGATTGGTCTTGGAATGCGCGAGACCTGAGTTCTAATCCTCCTGGGCATGTTTTTTATTTATTTTTGCTGCTTGTTCATGATTTTTAAATGTAAAAACTCTGCACTCAAAAATAAAAATGATTTGACAGACTCTTGCTGTAGCCAGCCTTTCTCACTCTTTGCCCTGGGGGAGAACAACCCAATCACCCCTTCAGCCCCTCTTACTCGTCTCACAGCACCTCCCATAAGCGAGGAATGCATCTTTTGTTGGTAGATTTCCTTCATGAGGCTTAGCTAGGCCTGCATTCCTTTTCAAAGGGCCATAGAAGAGAGCAAAAAAGGAGAAGGCAGAATAGAGCATGAAATAGGTGGAAGACAAGGGGTCAGGGGGGTTGGCAGTAAAAGAAACAGGGCCTGGCCTGGCAGAGAGTTAGAAGTTAGGGAACACAATGAGCGAGGGAGGAGGAAAGATGCCTCAGGCATTGAGCTCTCGGACTCTTCCCCACCGTGCCTGC
This sequence comes from Ambystoma mexicanum, assembly GCF_040938575.1. NCBI lineage: Eukaryota > Metazoa > Chordata > Amphibia > Caudata > Ambystomatidae > Ambystoma > Ambystoma mexicanum. The sequence continues at coordinate 65,636 of NW_027182333.1, read as the reverse complement.
AGAAAGAGCCTTCTCCCGAATGGATACATTTGCCTGGAGAGCCCAGAACTAATTTCAGTTAGCCAGAGGGTAAACAGAGGCCAGGGAGAGGTGCACGCCCCTCCATTTGACTAGGCTTCTGGGGCTTCTGGGAGGAAAAAAGGCATCAGTATTCCAGCAAGATCATCGTCACCAAGGCCACCATCACTAGGGGATTACAGAGCATGCTGTGACACTCTCCGGGGCCTGGTTGGCCAGGCTTATGTTGAAGGGCACATATCCTAACCCTAAGCTACCTGGGTGGCTGCACCATAGGGGCTGCACCGGATATAGGGCTGTGCCCGTAAGGGCTGTGGTCGCGTTTGGGAGCGTTAGGGACGCGTGGAGGCCGCAGGGCGCAGACCTCTGCCCATTTCCCTCCAGGATTAGGCCCTGATTCTCAGGCGTGGAGCCAGCCACTCCAAAACTGGCAGAAAGCAGCCCTCTCACCCCCAGGGCAAAGAGTGGGAAAGGCTGGTTACATCAAGTGTCTTTCAAATCTTTCACTTTCGAGAGCAGAGTGTTTACATTTAGGAATCATGAACAAGCAGCAATAGGAAAGCATACAGTATCAGAGGACAGAACACTGCCCTGCGCATATCAGTACACCCCAATGACAAAGTCAAAGATTTAAATGACCTGCTTAGCTATGAGTGGCTGACACCTCACAATGATTATCATCTCTCCGTGAAGCAAAACATCCTCGGAATTGGGTTGAAAGATAGATCTAATGTGCCAAAGGAAGGCAACATGGAAATTCAGTTTCCTGCTCTCAGGGGAAGGAGGGTCGACAGCCCAATGGGTTAATGCACCTACTGCAGCCTCCTATGTGGAGCCTGCAGGCGACGCATGCAGTTGCTGGTGAGATGCTGATACAGGTTCGCCTGCTATGCAGGGGCCCGTGGTCACCTCACAGCACCTCGAGAAGGTGTCCTGTTTGAGTCCCAGGGCAATCATTGTGTCAACCATGACCCGTAGATTACACCTTTTCCCCTCGTTTTTTTCCAATCAATTGGGGCCAGAGAGACAAGCTTTTGTATGGGCCTTACCAAGGCCAGCGTGCAGAAAACAAAGGCGCAACTGTTAGTAGTAACGCAGGTATTGAAGGGGCATTAGCTGTTGGCGGATGGCGCAGGGCAATGCATACCCATTTTCAAATAAAAAAAGGTTTTTTTTTATTAAAAAAAAAATACATGCCCAGGAAATTCCAGACCTTGGATTAGAACTCAGGTCTCCAGCATTCCAAGACCAAGCACTTATCACTTGTGCCACTGGTGGTTGTGCTTCTGAGACTTGCTTTTGGGCGTATATATCTTTCTCCTGCACTCCCCTGTGAGCATACCCATTTGCGTTGTGAAACATGTTCACTGGAGCCTACAAGGATAGAACATCTGGCCCCCCCGCTCCCCCAAATACCAGCTAACTGCAGTGGCCTAGAGGTTAAGTGCTTGCATTACAGCAGCTGGGGGCCTGGGTTCGGGTCCTGCTTTCGGCACATAAACAGAATAGTTGGTCATCTCCTGGTACAGTTGGAGTGGAAGAAAGCGGAGAGGCGGGACTGTGGAAGCGAGGGAGTGCAGGCTAAAGGAAGAGGTGGGGTAGGCTAAAGGGGGAGGTAAGGTCGGATGAAGGGGTCCCTGGGGAGAAGAGGTGAGGCTGGCTGAGTCGGGGGAGGTCTAGAAGGGCATGGGGTAGGGGCCCTGGTAGAGGGAGGAAGAAAGCATAGAGGTGGGGCTGAGGAAGCCAGGAAGAAGGGGTGGTGGGGGCTGTGTAAAAGGAGAGTCCTAAGGTGGGGAAAGGGGCCATTGAGGAGGGCAGAAAAAAGGGTGCCAGTGGTGGGTGGAAAGGACAATGGGCTGACATTTTGTTCTCATCCAGCACTACCCTTTTAGCCTGCATTCCTCCTTTATTCCCTGCACTTCTCAGTCCCACCTCTATGCTTTCTTCCTCCCTCCCTCCCGCAGGGCACCTACCCCATGCCCTTCTCCCCCGACTCCGCCAGCCCCACCTCCTCTCCACAGGGACCCATGCATCCAGCCCTACCTCCCCCTTCAGCCCGCCCCACCTCACCTCACCTCACCTCCTCCTTTAGCCTGCACTCCCTCGCTTCTACCTCCCCCTTCAGCCCGCCCCACCTCACCTCCTCCTTTAGCCTGCACTCCCTCGCTTCCACAGTCCCACCCATCTGCTTGCTTCCACTGCAACTGTACAAGGAGATTACCAACTATTCCGTTTCTGTGCCGAAAGCAGGACTCAAACCCAGGCCCCCAGCGCTGTAACACAAGCACTTAACCTCTAGGCCACTGCAGTTAGCTGGTATTTGGGGGAGCTTGGGGGGGCATGATGTTCTAGCCTCATTTTCTTCAGTGAACATGTTTCACAATGCAAATGGGTATGCTCACAGGGGCATGCAGAAGAAAGACATATAGCCCAAAAGCTGCTTTCAGAAGCACAGCCACCAGTGGCTCCAGTGGGAAGTGATTGGTCTTGGAATGCGCGAGACCTGAGTTCTAATCCTCCTGGGCATGTTTTTTATTTATTTTTGCTGCTTGTTCATGATTTTTAAATGTAAAAACTCTGCACTCAAAAATAAAAATGATTTGACAGACTCTTGCTGTAGCCAGCCTTTCTCACTCTTTGCCCTGGGGGAGAACAACCCAATCACCCCTTCAGCCCCTCTTACTCGTCTCACAGCACCTCCCATAAGCGAGGAATGCATCTTTTGTTGGTAGATTTCCTTCATGAGGCTTAGCTAGGCCTGCATTCCTTTTCAAAGGGCCATAGAAGAGAGCAAAAAAGGAGAAGGCAGAATAGAGCATGAAATAGGTGGAAGACAAGGGGTCAGGGGGGTTGGCAGTAAAAGAAACAGGGCCTGGCCTGGCAGAGAGTTAGAAGTTAGGGAACACAATGAGCGAGGGAGGAGGAAAGATGCCTCAGGCATTGAGCTCTCGGACTCTTCCCCACCGTGCCTGCAGAAAGAGCCTTCTCCCGAATGGATACATTTGCCTGGAGAGCCCAGAACTAATTTCAGTTAGCCAGAGGGTAAACAGAGGCCAGGGAGAGGTGCACGCCCCTCCATTTGACTAGGCTTCTGGGGCTTCTGGGAGGAAAAAAGGCATCAGTATTCCAGCAAGATCATCGTCACCAAGGCCACCATCACTAGGGGATTACAGAGCATGCTGTGACACTCTCCGGGGCCTGGTTGGCCAGGCTTATGTTGAAGGGCACATATCCTAACCCTAAGCTACCTGGGTGGCTGCACCATAGGGGCTGCACCGGATATAGGGCTGTGCCCGTAAGGGCTGTGGTCGCGTTTGGGAGCGTTAGGGACGCGTGGAGGCCGCAGGGCGCAGACCTCTGCCCATTTCCCTCCAGGATTAGGCCCTGATTCTCAGGCGTGGAGCCAGCCACTCCAAAACTGGCAGAAAGCAGCCCTCTCACCCCCAGGGCAAAGAGTGGGAAAGGCTGGTTACATCAAGTGTCTTTCAAATCTTTCACTTTCGAGAGCAGAGTGTTTACATTTAGGAATCATGAACAAGCAGCAATAGGAAAGCATACAGTATCAGAGGACAGAACACTGCCCTGCGCATATCAGTACACCCCAATGACAAAGTCAAAGATTTAAATGACCTGCTTAGCTATGAGTGGCTGACACCTCACAATGATTATCATCTCTCCGTGAAGCAAAACATCCTCGGAATTGGGTTGAAAGATAGATCTAATGTGCCAAAGGAAGGCAACATGGAAATTCAGTTTCCTGCTCTCAGGGGAAGGAGGGTCGACAGCCCAATGGGTTAATGCACCTACTGCAGCCTCCTATGTGGAGCCTGCAGGCGACGCATGCAGTTGCTGGTGAGATGCTGATACAGGTTCGCCTGCTATGCAGGGGCCCGTGGTCACCTCACAGCACCTCGAGAAGGTGTCCTGTTTGAGTCCCAGGGCAATCATTGTGTCAACCATGACCCGTAGATTACACCTTTTCCCCTCGTTTTTTTCCAATCAATTGGGGCCAGAGAGACAAGCTTTTGTATGGGCCTTACCAAGGCCAGCGTGCAGAAAACAAAGGCGCAACTGTTAGTAGTAACGCAGGTATTGAAGGGGCATTAGCTGTTGGCGGATGGCGCAGGGCAATGCATACCCATTTTCAAATAAAAAAAGGTTTTTTTTTATTAAAAAAAAAATACATGCCCAGGAAATTCCAGACCTTGGATTAGAACTCAGGTCTCCAGCATTCCAAGACCAAGCACTTATCACTTGTGCCACTGGTGGTTGTGCTTCTGAGACTTGCTTTTGGGCGTATATATCTTTCTCCTGCACTCCCCTGTGAGCATACCCATTTGCGTTGTGAAACATGTTCACTGGAGCCTACAAGGATAGAACATCTGGCCCCCCCGCTCCCCCAAATACCAGCTAACTGCAGTGGCCTAGAGGTTAAGTGCTTGCATTACAGCAGCTGGGGGCCTGGGTTCGGGTCCTGCTTTCGGCACATAAACAGAATAGTTGGTCATCTCCTGGTACAGTTGGAGTGGAAGAAAGCGGAGAGGCGGGACTGTGGAAGCGAGGGAGTGCAGGCTAAAGGAAGAGGTGGGGTAGGCTAAAGGGGGAGGTAAGGTCGGATGAAGGGGTCCCTGGGGAGAAGAGGTGAGGCTGGCTGAGTCGGGGGAGGTCTAGAAGGGCATGGGGTAGGGGCCCTGGTAGAGGGAGGAAGAAAGCATAGAGGTGGGGCTGAGGAAGCCAGGAAGAAGGGGTGGTGGGGGCTGTGTAAAAGGAGAGTCCTAAGGTGGGGAAAGGGGCCATTGAGGAGGGCAGAAAAAAGGGTGCCAGTGGTGGGTGGAAAGGACAATGGGCTGACATTTTGTTCTCATCCAGCACTACCCTTTTAGCCTGCATTCCTCCTTTATTCCCTGCACTTCTCAGTCCCACCTCTATGCTTTCTTCCTCCCTCCCTCCCGCAGGGCACCTACCCCATGCCCTTCTCCCCCGACTCCGCCAGCCCCACCTCCTCTCCACAGGGACCCATGCATCCAGCCCTACCTCCCCCTTCAGCCCGCCCCACCTCACCTCACCTCACCTCCTCCTTTAGCCTGCACTCCCTCGCTTCTACCTCCCCCTTCAGCCCGCCCCACCTCACCTCCTCCTTTAGCCTGCACTCCCTCGCTTCCACAGTCCCACCCATCTGCTTGCTTCCACTGCAACTGTACAAGGAGATTACCAACTATTCCGTTTCTGTGCCGAAAGCAGGACTCAAACCCAGGCCCCCAGCGCTGTAACACAAGCACTTAACCTCTAGGCCACTGCAGTTAGCTGGTATTTGGGGGAGCTTGGGGGGGCATGATGTTCTAGCCTCATTTTCTTCAGTGAACATGTTTCACAATGCAAATGGGTATGCTCACAGGGGCATGCAGAAGAAAGACATATAGCCCAAAAGCTGCTTTCAGAAGCACAGCCACCAGTGGCTCCAGTGGGAAGTGATTGGTCTTGGAATGCGCGAGACCTGAGTTCTAATCCTCCTGGGCATGTTTTTTATTTATTTTTGCTGCTTGTTCATGATTTTTAAATGTAAAAACTCTGCACTCAAAAATAAAAATGATTTGACAGACTCTTGCTGTAGCCAGCCTTTCTCACTCTTTGCCCTGGGGGAGAACAACCCAATCACCCCTTCAGCCCCTCTTACTCGTCTCACAGCACCTCCCATAAGCGAGGAATGCATCTTTTGTTGGTAGATTTCCTTCATGAGGCTTAGCTAGGCCTGCATTCCTTTTCAAAGGGCCATAGAAGAGAGCAAAAAAGGAGAAGGCAGAATAGAGCATGAAATAGGTGGAAGACAAGGGGTCAGGGGGGTTGGCAGTAAAAGAAACAGGGCCTGGCCTGGCAGAGAGTTAGAAGTTAGGGAACACAATGAGCGAGGGAGGAGGAAAGATGCCTCAGGCATTGAGCTCTCGGACTCTTCCCCACCGTGCCTGCAGAAAGAGCCTTCTCCCGAATGGATACATTTGCCTGGAGAGCCCAGAACTAATTTCAGTTAGCCAGAGGGTAAACAGAGGCCAGGGAGAGGTGCACGCCCCTCCATTTGACTAGGCTTCTGGGGCTTCTGGGAGGAAAAAAGGCATCAGTATTCCAGCAAGATCATCGTCACCAAGGCCACCATCACTAGGGGATTACAGAGCATGCTGTGACACTCTCCGGGGCCTGGTTGGCCAGGCTTATGTTGAAGGGCACATATCCTAACCCTAAGCTACCTGGGTGGCTGCACCATAGGGGCTGCACCGGATATAGGGCTGTGCCCGTAAGGGCTGTGGTCGCGTTTGGGAGCGTTAGGGACACGTGGAGGCCGCAGGGCGCAGACCTCTGCCCATTTCCCTCCAGGATTAGGCCCTGATTCTCAGGCGTGGAGCCAGCCACTCCAAAACTGGCAGAAAGCAGCCCTCTCACCCCCAGGGCAAAGAGTGGGAAAGGCTGGTTACATCAAGTGTCTTTCAAATCTTTCACTTTCGAGAGCAGAGTGTTTACATTTAGGAATCATGAACAAGCAGCAATAGGAAAGCATACAGTATCAGAGGACAGAACACTGCCCTGCGCATATCAGTACACCCCAATGACAAAGTCAAAGATTTAAATGACCTGCTTAGCTATGAGTGGCTGACACCTCACAATGATTATCATCTCTCCGTGAAGCAAAACATCCTCGGAATTGGGTTGAAAGATAGATCTAATGTGCCAAAGGAAGGCAACATGGAAATTCAGTTTCCTGCTCTCAGGGGAAGGAGGGTCGACAGCCCAATGGGTTAATGCACCTACTGCAGCCTCCTATGTGGAGCCTGCAGGCGACGCATGCAGTTGCTGGTGAGATGCTGATACAGGTTCGCCTGCTATGCAGGGGCCCGTGGTCACCTCACAGCACCTCGAGAAGGTGTCCTGTTTGAGTCCCAGGGCAATCATTGTGTCAACCATGACCCGTAGATTACACCTTTTCCCCTCGTTTTTTTCCAATCAATTGGGGCCAGAGAGACAAGCTTTTGTATGGGCCTTACCAAGGCCAGCGTGCAGAAAACAAAGGCGCAACTGTTAGTAGTAACGCAGGTATTGAAGGGGCATTAGCTGTTGGCGGATGGCGCAGGGCAATGCATACCCATTTTCAAATAAAAAAAGGTTTTTTTTTATTAAAAAAAAAATACATGCCCAGGAAATTCCAGACCTTGGATTAGAACTCAGGTCTCCAGCATTCCAAGACCAAGCACTTATCACTTGTGCCACTGGTGGTTGTGCTTCTGAGACTTGCTTTTGGGCGTATATATCTTTCTCCTGCACTCCCCTGTGAGCATACCCATTTGCGTTGTGAAACATGTTCACTGGAGCCTACAAGGATAGAACATCTGGCCCCCCCGCTCCCCCAAATACCAGCTAACTGCAGTGGCCTAGAGGTTAAGTGCTTGCATTACAGCAGCTGGGGGCCTGGGTTCGGGTCCTGCTTTCGGCACATAAACAGAATAGTTGGTCATCTCCTGGTACAGTTGGAGTGGAAGAAAGCGGAGAGGCGGGACTGTGGAAGCGAGGGAGTGCAGGCTAAAGGAAGAGGTGGGGTAGGCTAAAGGGGGAGGTAAGGTCGGATGAAGGGGTCCCTGGGGAGAAGAGGTGAGGCTGGCTGAGTCGGGGGAGGTCTAGAAGGGCATGGGGTAGGGGCCCTGGTAGAGGGAGGAAGAAAGCATAGAGGTGGGGCTGAGGAAGCCAGGAAGAAGGGGTGGTGGGGGCTGTGTAAAAGGAGAGTCCTAAGGTGGGGAAAGGGGCCATTGAGGAGGGCAGAAAAAAGGGTGCCAGTGGTGGGTGGAAAGGACAATGGGCTGACATTTTGTTCTCATCCAGCACTACCCTTTTAGCCTGCATTCCTCCTTTATTCCCTGCACTTCTCAGTCCCACCTCTATGCTTTCTTCCTCCCTCCCTCCCGCAGGGCACCTACCCCATGCCCTTCTCCCCCGACTCCGCCAGCCCCACCTCCTCTCCACAGGGACCCATGCATCCAGCCCTACCTCCCCCTTCAGCCCGCCCCACCTCACCTCACCTCACCTCCTCCTTTAGCCTGCACTCCCTCGCTTCTACCTCCCCCTTCAGCCCGCCCCACCTCACCTCCTCCTTTAGCCTGCACTCCCTCGCTTCCACAGTCCCACCCATCTGCTTGCTTCCACTGCAACTGTACAAGGAGATTACCAACTATTCCGTTTCTGTGCCGAAAGCAGGACTCAAACCCAGGCCCCCAGCGCTGTAACACAAGCACTTAACCTCTAGGCCACTGCAGTTAGCTGGTATTTGGGGGAGCTTGGGGGGGCATGATGTTCTAGCCTCATTTTCTTCAGTGAACATGTTTCACAATGCAAATGGGTATGCTCACAGGGGCATGCAGAAGAAAGACATATAGCCCAAAAGCTGCTTTCAGAAGCACAGCCACCAGTGGCTCCAGTGGGAAGTGATTGGTCTTGGAATGCGCGAGACCTGAGTTCTAATCCTCCTGGGCATGTTTTTTATTTATTTTTGCTGCTTGTTCATGATTTTTAAATGTAAAAACTCTGCACTCAAAAATAAAAATGATTTGACAGACTCTTGCTGTAGCCAGCCTTTCTCACTCTTTGCCCTGGGGGAGAACAACCCAATCACCCCTTCAGCCCCTCTTACTCGTCTCACAGCACCTCCCATAAGCGAGGAATGCATCTTTTGTTGGTAGATTTCCTTCATGAGGCTTAGCTAGGCCTGCATTCCTTTTCAAAGGGCCATAGAAGAGAGCAAAAAAGGAGAAGGCAGAATAGAGCATGAAATAGGTGGAAGACAAGGGGTCAGGGGGGTTGGCAGTAAAAGAAACAGGGCCTGGCCTGGCAGAGAGTTAGAAGTTAGGGAACACAATGAGCGAGGGAGGAGGAAAGATGCCTCAGGCATTGAGCTCTCGGACTCTTCCCCACCGTGCCTGCAGAAAGAGCCTTCTCCCGAATGGATACATTTGCCTGGAGAGCCCAGAACTAATTTCAGTTAGCCAGAGGGTAAACAGAGGCCAGGGAGAGGTGCACGCCCCTCCATTTGACTAGGCTTCTGGGGCTTCTGGGAGGAAAAAAGGCATCAGTATTCCAGCAAGATCATCGTCACCAAGGCCACCATCACTAGGGGATTACAGAGCATGCTGTGACACTCTCCGGGGCCTGGTTGGCCAGGCTTATGTTGAAGGGCACATATCCTAACCCTAAGCTACCTGGGTGGCTGCACCATAGGGGCTGCACCGGATATAGGGCTGTGCCCGTAAGGGCTGTGGTCGCGTTTGGGAGCGTTAGGGACGCGTGGAGGCCGCAGGGCGCAGACCTCTGCCCATTTCCCTCCAGGATTAGGCCCTGATTCTCAGGCGTGGAGCCAGCCACTCCAAAACTGGCAGAAAGCAGCCCTCTCACCCCCAGGGCAAAGAGTGGGAAAGGCTGGTTACATCAAGTGTCTTTCAAATCTTTCACTTTCGAGAGCAGAGTGTTTACATTTAGGAATCATGAACAAGCAGCAATAGGAAAGCATACAGTATCAGAGGACAGAACACTGCCCTGCGCATATCAGTACACCCCAATGACAAAGTCAAAGATTTAAATGACCTGCTTAGCTATGAGTGGCTGACACCTCACAATGATTATCATCTCTCCGTGAAGCAAAACATCCTCGGAATTGGGTTGAAAGATAGATCTAATGTGCCAAAGGAAGGCAACATGGAAATTCAGTTTCCTGCTCTCAGGGGAAGGAGGGTCGACAGCCCAATGGGTTAATGCACCTACTGCAGCCTCCTATGTGGAGCCTGCAGGCGACGCATGCAGTTGCTGGTGAGATGCTGATACAGGTTCGCCTGCTATGCAGGGGCCCGTGGTCACCTCACAGCACCTCGAGAAGGTGTCCTGTTTGAGTCCCAGGGCAATCATTGTGTCAACCATGACCCGTAGATTACACCTTTTCCCCTCGTTTTTTTCCAATCAATTGGGGCCAGAGAGACAAGCTTTTGTATGGGCCTTACCAAGGCCAGCGTGCAGAAAACAAAGGCGCAACTGTTAGTAGTAACGCAGGTATTGAAGGGGCATTAGCTGTTGGCGGATGGCGCAGGGCAATGCATACCCATTTTCAAATAAAAAAAGGTTTTTTTTTATTAAAAAAAAAATACATGCCCAGGAAATTCCAGACCTTGGATTAGAACTCAGGTCTCCAGCATTCCAAGACCAAGCACTTATCACTTGTGCCACTGGTGGTTGTGCTTCTGAGACTTGCTTTTGGGCGTATATATCTTTCTCCTGCACTCCCCTGTGAGCATACCCATTTGCGTTGTGAAACATGTTCACTGGAGCCTACAAGGATAGAACATCTGGCCCCCCCGCTCCCCCAAATACCAGCTAACTGCAGTGGCCTAGAGGTTAAGTGCTTGCATTACAGCAGCTGGGGGCCTGGGTTCGGGTCCTGCTTTCGGCACATAAACAGAATAGTTGGTCATCTCCTGGTACAGTTGGAGTGGAAGAAAGCGGAGAGGCGGGACTGTGGAAGCGAGGGAGTGCAGGCTAAAGGAAGAGGTGGGGTAGGCTAAAGGGGGAGGTAAGGTCGGATGAAGGGGTCCCTGGGGAGAAGAGGTGAGGCTGGCTGAGTCGGGGGAGGTCTAGAAGGGCATGGGGTAGGGGCCCTGGTAGAGGGAGGAAGAAAGCATAGAGGTGGGGCTGAGGAAGCCAGGAAGAAGGGGTGGTGGGGGCTGTGTAAAAGGAGAGTCCTAAGGTGGGGAAAGGGGCCATTGAGGAGGGCAGAAAAAAGGGTGCCAGTGGTGGGTGGAAAGGACAATGGGCTGACATTTTGTTCTCATCCAGCACTACCCTTTTAGCCTGCATTCCTCCTTTATTCCCTGCACTTCTCAGTCCCACCTCTATGCTTTCTTCCTCCCTCCCTCCCGCAGGGCACCTACCCCATGCCCTTCTCCCCCGACTCCGCCAGCCCCACCTCCTCTCCACAGGGACCCATGCATCCAGCCCTACCTCCCCCTTCAGCCCGCCCCACCTCACCTCACCTCACCTCCTCCTTTAGCCTGCACTCCCTCGCTTCTACCTCCCCCTTCAGCCCGCCCCACCTCACCTCCTCCTTTAGCCTGCACTCCCTCGCTTCCACAGTCCCACCCATCTGCTTGCTTCCACTGCAACTGTACAAGGAGATTACCAACTATTCCGTTTCTGTGCCGAAAGCAGGACTCAAACCCAGGCCCCCAGCGCTGTAACACAAGCACTTAACCTCTAGGCCACTGCAGTTAGCTGGTATTTGGGGGAGCTTGGGGGGGCATGATGTTCTAGCCTCATTTTCTTCAGTGAACATGTTTCACAATGCAAATGGGTATGCTCACAGGGGCATGCAGAAGAAAGACATATAGCCCAAAAGCTGCTTTCAGAAGCACAGCCACCAGTGGCTCCAGTGGGAAGTGATTGGTCTTGGAATGCGCGAGACCTGAGTTCTAATCCTCCTGGGCATGTTTTTTATTTATTTTTGCTGCTTGTTCATGATTTTTAAATGTAAAAACTCTGCACTCAAAAATAAAAATGATTTGACAGACTCTTGCTGTAGCCAGCCTTTCTCACTCTTTGCCCTGGGGGAGAACAACCCAATCACCCCTTCAGCCCCTCTTACTCGTCTCACAGCACCTCCCATAAGCGAGGAATGCATCTTTTGTTGGTAGATTTCCTTCATGAGGCTTAGCTAGGCCTGCATTCCTTTTCAAAGGGCCATAGAAGAGAGCAAAAAAGGAGAAGGCAGAATAGAGCATGAAATAGGTGGAAGACAAGGGGTCAGGGGGGTTGGCAGTAAAAGAAACAGGGCCTGGCCTGGCAGAGAGTTAGAAGTTAGGGAACACAATGAGCGAGGGAGGAGGAAAGATGCCTCAGGCATTGAGCTCTCGGACTCTTCCCCACCGTGCCTGCAGAAAGAGCCTTCTCCCGAATGGATACATTTGCCTGGAGAGCCCAGAACTAATTTCAGTTAGCCAGAGGGTAAACAGAGGCCAGGGAGAGGTGCACGCCCCTCCATTTGACTAGGCTTCTGGGGCTTCTGGGAGGAAAAAAGGCATCAGTATTCCAGCAAGATCATCGTCACCAAGGCCACCATCACTAGGGGATTACAGAGCATGCTGTGACACTCTCCGGGGCCTGGTTGGCCAGGCTTATGTTGAAGGGCACATATCCTAACCCTAAGCTACCTGGGTGGCTGCACCATAGGGGCTGCACCGGATATAGGGCTGTGCCCGTAAGGGCTGTGGTCGCGTTTGGGAGCGTTAGGGACGCGTGGAGGCCGCAGGGCGCAGACCTCTGCCCATTTCCCTCCAGGATTAGGCCCTGATTCTCAGGCGTGGAGCCAGCCACTCCAAAACTGGCAGAAAGCAGCCCTCTCACCCCCAGGGCAAAGAGTGGGAAAGGCTGGTTACATCAAGTGTCTTTCAAATCTTTCACTTTCGAGAGCAGAGTGTTTACATTTAGGAATCATGAACAAGCAGCAATAGGAAAGCATACAGTATCAGAGGACAGAACACTGCCCTGCGCATATCAGTACACCCCAATGACAAAGTCAAAGATTTAAATGACCTGCTTAGCTATGAGTGGCTGACACCTCACAATGATTATCATCTCTCCGTGAAGCAAAACATCCTCGGAATTGGGTTGAAAGATAGATCTAATGTGCCAAAGGAAGGCAACATGGAAATTCAGTTTCCTGCTCTCAGGGGAAGGAGGGTCGACAGCCCAATGGGTTAATGCACCTACTGCAGCCTCCTATGTGGAGCCTGCAGGCGACGCATGCAGTTGCTGGTGAGATGCTGATACAGGTTCGCCTGCTATGCAGGGGCCCGTGGTCACCTCACAGCACCTCGAGAAGGTGTCCTGTTTGAGTCCCAGGGCAATCATTGTGTCAACCATGACCCGTAGATTACACCTTTTCCCCTCGTTTTTTTCCAATCAATTGGGGCCAGAGAGACAAGCTTTTGTATGGGCCTTACCAAGGCCAGCGTGCAGAAAACAAAGGCGCAACTGTTAGTAGTAACGCAGGTATTGAAGGGGCATTAGCTGTTGGCGGATGGCGCAGGGCAATGCATACCCATTTTCAAATAAAAAAAGGTTTTTTTTTATTAAAAAAAAAATACATGCCCAGGAAATTCCAGACCTTGGATTAGAACTCAGGTCTCCAGCATTCCAAGACCAAGCACTTATCACTTGTGCCACTGGTGGTTGTGCTTCTGAGACTTGCTTTTGGGCGTATATATCTTTCTCCTGCACTCCCCTGTGAGCATACCCATTTGCGTTGTGAAACATGTTCACTGGAGCCTACAAGGATAGAACATCTGGCCCCCCCGCTCCCCCAAATACCAGCTAACTGCAGTGGCCTAGAGGTTAAGTGCTTGCATTACAGCAGCTGGGGGCCTGGGTTCGGGTCCTGCTTTCGGCACATAAACAGAATAGTTGGTCATCTCCTGGTACAGTTGGAGTGGAAGAAAGCGGAGAGGCGGGACTGTGGAAGCGAGGGAGTGCAGGCTAAAGGAAGAGGTGGGGTAGGCTAAAGGGGGAGGTAAGGTCGGATGAAGGGGTCCCTGGGGAGAAGAGGTGAGGCTGGCTGAGTCGGGGGAGGTCTAGAAGGGCATGGGGTAGGGGCCCTGGTAGAGGGAGGAAGAAAGCATAGAGGTGGGGCTGAGGAAGCCAGGAAGAAGGGGTGGTGGGGGCTGTGTAAAAGGAGAGTCCTAAGGTGGGGAAAGGGGCCATTGAGGAGGGCAGAAAAAAGGGTGCCAGTGGTGGGTGGAAAGGACAATGGGCTGACATTTTGTTCTCATCCAGCACTACCCTTTTAGCCTGCATTCCTCCTTTATTCCCTGCACTTCTCAGTCCCACCTCTATGCTTTCTTCCTCCCTCCCTCCCGCAGGGCACCTACCCCATGCCCTTCTCCCCCGACTCCGCCAGCCCCACCTCCTCTCCACAGGGACCCATGCATCCAGCCCTACCTCCCCCTTCAGCCCGCCCCACCTCACCTCACCTCCTCCTTTAGCCTGCACTCCCTCGCTTCTACCTCCCCCTTCAGCCCGCCCCACCTCACCTCCTCCTTTAGCCTGCACTCCCTCGCTTCCACAGTCCCACCCATCTGCTTGCTTCCACTGCAACTGTACAAGGAGATTACCAACTATTCCGTTTCTGTGCCGAAAGCAGGACTCAAACCCAGGCCCCCAGCGCTGTAACACAAGCACTTAACCTCTAGGCCACTGCAGTTAGCTGGTATTTGGGGGAGCTTGGGGGGGCATGATGTTCTAGCCTCATTTTCTTCAGTGAACATGTTTCACAATGCAAATGGGTATGCTCACAGGGGCATGCAGAAGAAAGACATATAGCCCAAAAGCTGCTTTCAGAAGCACAGCCACCAGTGGCTCCAGTGGGAAGTGATTGGTCTTGGAATGCGCGAGACCTGAGTTCTAATCCTCCTGGGCATGTTTTTTATTTATTTTTGCTGCTTGTTCATGATTTTTAAATGTAAAAACTCTGCACTCAAAAATAAAAATGATTTGACAGACTCTTGCTGTAGCCAGCCTTTCTCACTCTTTGCCCTGGGGGAGAACAACCCAATCACCCCTTCAGCCCCTCTTACTCGTCTCACAGCACCTCCCATAAGCGAGGAATGCATCTTTTGTTGGTAGATTTCCTTCATGAGGCTTAGCTAGGCCTGCATTCCTTTTCAAAGGGCCATAGAAGAGAGCAAAAAAGGAGAAGGCAGAATAGAGCATGAAATAGGTGGAAGACAAGGGGTCAGGGGGGTTGGCAGTAAAAGAAACAGGGCCTGGCCTGGCAGAGAGTTAGAAGTTAGGGAACACAATGAGCGAGGGAGGAGGAAAGATGCCTCAGGCATTGAGCTCTCGGACTCTTCCCCACCGTGCCTGCAGAAAGAGCCTTCTCCCGAATGGATACATTTGCCTGGAGAGCCCAGAACTAATTTCAGTTAGCCAGAGGGTAAACAGAGGCCAGGGAGAGGTGCACGCCCCTCCATTTGACTAGGCTTCTGGGGCTTCTGGGAGGAAAAAAGGCATCAGTATTCCAGCAAGATCATCGTCACCAAGGCCACCATCACTAGGGGATTACAGAGCATGCTGTGACACTCTCCGGGGCCTGGTTGGCCAGGCTTATGTTGAAGGGCACATATCCTAACCCTAAGCTACCTGGGTGGCTGCACCATAGGGGCTGCACCGGATATAGGGCTGTGCCCGTAAGGGCTGTGGTCGCGTTTGGGAGCGTTAGGGACGCGTGGAGGCCGCAGGGCGCAGACCTCTGCCCATTTCCCTCCAGGATTAGGCCCTGATTCTCAGGCGTGGAGCCAGCCACTCCAAAACTGGCAGAAAGCAGCCCTCTCACCCCCAGGGCAAAGAGTGGGAAAGGCTGGTTACATCAAGTGTCTTTCAAATCTTTCACTTTCGAGAGCAGAGTGTTTACATTTAGGAATCATGAACAAGCAGCAATAGGAAAGCATACAGTATCAGAGGACAGAACACTGCCCTGCGCATATCAGTACACCCCAATGACAAAGTCAAAGATTTAAATGACCTGCTTAGCTATGAGTGGCTGACACCTCACAATGATTATCATCTCTCCGTGAAGCAAAACATCCTCGGAATTGGGTTGAAAGATAGATCTAATGTGCCAAAGGAAGGCAACATGGAAATTCAGTTTCCTGCTCTCAGGGGAAGGAGGGTCGACAGCCCAATGGGTTAATGCACCTACTGCAGCCTCCTATGTGGAGCCTGCAGGCGACGCATGCAGTTGCTGGTGAGATGCTGATACAGGTTCGCCTGCTATGCAGGGGCCCGTGGTCACCTCACAGCACCTCGAGAAGGTGTCCTGTTTGAGTCCCAGGGCAATCATTGTGTCAACCATGACCCGTAGATTACACCTTTTCCCCTCGTTTTTTTCCAATCAATTGGGGCCAGAGAGACAAGCTTTTGTATGGGCCTTACCAAGGCCAGCGTGCAGAAAACAAAGGCGCAACTGTTAGTAGTAACGCAGGTATTGAAGGGGCATTAGCTGTTGGCGGATGGCGCAGGGCAATGCATACCCATTTTCAAATAAAAAAAGGTTTTTTTTTATTAAAAAAAAAATACATGCCCAGGAAATTCCAGACCTTGGATTAGAACTCAGGTCTCCAGCATTCCAAGACCAAGCACTTATCACTTGTGCCACTGGTGGTTGTGCTTCTGAGACTTGCTTTTGGGCGTATATATCTTTCTCCTGCACTCCCCTGTGAGCATACCCATTTGCGTTGTGAAACATGTTCACTGGAGCCTACAAGGATAGAACATCTGGCCCCCCCGCTCCCCCAAATACCAGCTAACTGCAGTGGCCTAGAGGTTAAGTGCTTGCATTACAGCAGCTGGGGGCCTGGGTTCGGGTCCTGCTTTCGGCACATAAACAGAATAGTTGGTCATCTCCTGGTACAGTTGGAGTGGAAGAAAGCGGAGAGGCGGGACTGTGGAAGCGAGGGAGTGCAGGCTAAAGGAAGAGGTGGGGTAGGCTAAAGGGGGAGGTAAGGTCGGATGAAGGGGTCCCTGGGGAGAAGAGGTGAGGCTGGCTGAGTCGGGGGAGGTCTAGAAGGGCATGGGGTAGGGGCCCTGGTAGAGGGAGGAAGAAAGCATAGAGGTGGGGCTGAGGAAGCCAGGAAGAAGGGGTGGTGGGGGCTGTGTAAAAGGAGAGTCCTAAGGTGGGGAAAGGGGCCATTGAGGAGGGCAGAAAAAAGGGTGCCAGTGGTGGGTGGAAAGGACAATGGGCTGACATTTTGTTCTCATCCAGCACTACCCTTTTAGCCTGCATTCCTCCTTTATTCCCTGCACTTCTCAGTCCCACCTCTATGCTTTCTTCCTCCCTCCCTCCCGCAGGGCACCTACCCCATGCCCTTCTCCCCCGACTCCGCCAGCCCCACCTCCTCTCCACAGGGACCCATGCATCCAGCCCTACCTCCCCCTTCAGCCCGCCCCACCTCACCTCACCTCACCTCCTCCTTTAGCCTGCACTCCCTCGCTTCTACCTCCCCCTTCAGCCCGCCCCACCTCACCTCCTCCTTTAGCCTGCACTCCCTCGCTTCCACAGTCCCACCCATCTGCTTGCTTCCACTGCAACTGTACAAGGAGATTACCAACTATTCCGTTTCTGTGCCGAAAGCAGGACTCAAACCCAGGCCCCCAGCGCTGTAACACAAGCACTTAACCTCTAGGCCACTGCAGTTAGCTGGTATTTGGGGGAGCTTGGGGGGGCATGATGTTCTAGCCTCATTTTCTTCAGTGAACATGTTTCACAATGCAAATGGGTATGCTCACAGGGGCATGCAGAAGAAAGACATATAGCCCAAAAGCTGCTTTCAGAAGCACAGCCACCAGTGGCTCCAGTGGGAAGTGATTGGTCTTGGAATGCGCGAGACCTGAGTTCTAATCCTCCTGGGCATGTTTTTTATTTATTTTTGCTGCTTGTTCATGATTTTTAAATGTAAAAACTCTGCACTCAAAAATAAAAATGATTTGACAGACTCTTGCTGTAGCCAGCCTTTCTCACTCTTTGCCCTGGGGGAGAACAACCCAATCACCCCTTCAGCCCCTCTTACTCGTCTCACAGCACCTCCCATAAGCGAGGAATGCATCTTTTGTTGGTAGATTTCCTTCATGAGGCTTAGCTAGGCCTGCATTCCTTTTCAAAGGGCCATAGAAGAGAGCAAAAAAGGAGAAGGCAGAATAGAGCATGAAATAGGTGGAAGACAAGGGGTCAGGGGGGTTGGCAGTAAAAGAAACAGGGCCTGGCCTGGCAGAGAGTTAGAAGTTAGGGAACACAATGAGCGAGGGAGGAGGAAAGATGCCTCAGGCATTGAGCTCTCGGACTCTTCCCCACCGTGCCTGCAGAAAGAGCCTTCTCCCGAATGGATACATTTGCCTGGAGAGCCCAGAACTAATTTCAGTTAGCCAGAGGGTAAACAGAGGCCAGGGAGAGGTGCACGCCCCTCCATTTGACTAGGCTTCTGGGGCTTCTGGGAGGAAAAAAGGCATCAGTATTCCAGCAAGATCATCGTCACCAAGGCCACCATCACTAGGGGATTACAGAGCATGCTGTGACACTCTCCGGGGCCTGGTTGGCCAGGCTTATGTTGAAGGGCACATATCCTAACCCTAAGCTACCTGGGTGGCTGCACCATAGGGGCTGCACCGGATATAGGGCTGTGCCCGTAAGGGCTGTGGTCGCGTTTGGGAGCGTTAGGGACGCGTGGAGGCCGCAGGGCGCAGACCTCTGCCCATTTCCCTCCAGGATTAGGCCCTGATTCTCAGGCGTGGAGCCAGCCACTCCAAAACTGGCAGAAAGCAGCCCTCTCACCCCCAGGGCAAAGAGTGGGAAAGGCTGGTTACATCAAGTGTCTTTCAAATCTTTCACTTTCGAGAGCAGAGTGTTTACATTTAGGAATCATGAACAAGCAGCAATAGGAAAGCATACAGTATCAGAGGACAGAACACTGCCCTGCGCATATCAGTACACCCCAATGACAAAGTCAAAGATTTAAATGACCTGCTTAGCTATGAGTGGCTGACACCTCACAATGATTATCATCTCTCCGTGAAGCAAAACATCCTCGGAATTGGGTTGAAAGATAGATCTAATGTGCCAAAGGAAGGCAACATGGAAATTCAGTTTCCTGCTCTCAGGGGAAGGAGGGTCGACAGCCCAATGGGTTAATGCACCTACTGCAGCCTCCTATGTGGAGCCTGCAGGCGACGCATGCAGTTGCTGGTGAGATGCTGATACAGGTTCGCCTGCTATGCAGGGGCCCGTGGTCACCTCACAGCACCTCGAGAAGGTGTCCTGTTTGAGTCCCAGGGCAATCATTGTGTCAACCATGACCCGTAGATTACACCTTTTCCCCTCGTTTTTTTCCAATCAATTGGGGCCAGAGAGACAAGCTTTTGTATGGGCCTTACCAAGGCCAGCGTGCAGAAAACAAAGGCGCAACTGTTAGTAGTAACGCAGGTATTGAAGGGGCATTAGCTGTTGGCGGATGGCGCAGGGCAATGCATACCCATTTTCAAATAAAAAAAGGTTTTTTTTTATTAAAAAAAAAATACATGCCCAGGAAATTCCAGACCTTGGATTAGAACTCAGGTCTCCAGCATTCCAAGACCAAGCACTTATCACTTGTGCCACTGGTGGTTGTGCTTCTGAGACTTGCTTTTGGGCGTATATATCTTTCTCCTGCACTCCCCTGTGAGCATACCCATTTGCGTTGTGAAACATGTTCACTGGAGCCTACAAGGATAGAACATCTGGCCCCCCCGCTCCCCCAAATACCAGCTAACTGCAGTGGCCTAGAGGTTAAGTGCTTGCATTACAGCAGCTGGGGGCCTGGGTTCGGGTCCTGCTTTCGGCACATAAACAGAATAGTTGGTCATCTCCTGGTACAGTTGGAGTGGAAGAAAGCGGAGAGGCGGGACTGTGGAAGCGAGGGAGTGCAGGCTAAAGGAAGAGGTGGGGTAGGCTAAAGGGGGAGGTAAGGTCGGATGAAGGGGTCCCTGGGGAGAAGAGGTGAGGCTGGCTGAGTCGGGGGAGGTCTAGAAGGGCATGGGGTAGGGGCCCTGGTAGAGGGAGGAAGAAAGCATAGAGGTGGGGCTGAGGAAGCCAGGAAGAAGGGGTGGTGGGGGCTGTGTAAAAGGAGAGTCCTAAGGTGGGGAAAGGGGCCATGGAGGAGGGCAGAAAAAAGGGTGCCAGTGGTGGGTGGAAAGGACAATGGGCTGACATTTTGTTCTCATCCAGCACTACCCTTTTAGCCTGCATTCCTCCTTTATTCCCTGCACTTCTCAGTCCCACCTCTATGCTTTCTTCCTCCCTCCCTCCCGCAGGGCACCTACCCCATGCCCTTCTCCCCCGACTCCGCCAGCCCCACCTCCTCTCCACAGGGACCCATGCATCCAGCCCTACCTCCCCCTTCAGCCCGCCCCACCTCACCTCACCTCCTCCTTTAGCCTGCACTCCCTCGCTTCTACCTCCCCCTTCAGCCCGCCCCACCTCACCTCCTCCTTTAGCCTGCACTCCCTCGCTTCCACAGTCCCACCCATCTGCTTGCTTCCACTGCAACTGTACAAGGAGATTACCAACTATTCCGTTTCTGTGCCGAAAGCAGGACTCAAACCCAGGCCCCCAGCGCTGTAACACAAGCACTTAACCTCTAGGCCACTGCAGTTAGCTGGTATTTGGGGGAGCTTGGGGGGGCATGATGTTCTAGCCTCATTTTCTTCAGTGAACATGTTTCACAATGCAAATGGGTATGCTCACAGGGGCATGCAGAAGAAAGACATATAGCCCAAAAGCTGCTTTCAGAAGCACAGCCACCAGTGGCTCCAGTGGGAAGTGATTGGTCTTGGAATGCGCGAGACCTGAGTTCTAATCCTCCTGGGCATGTTTTTTATTTATTTTTGCTGCTTGTTCATGATTTTTAAATGTAAAAACTCTGCACTCAAAAATAAAAATGATTTGACAGACTCTTGCTGTAGCCAGCCTTTCTCACTCTTTGCCCTGGGGGAGAACAACCCAATCACCCCTTCAGCCCCTCTTACTCGTCTCACAGCACCTCCCATAAGCGAGGAATGCATCTTTTGTTGGTAGATTTCCTTCATGAGGCTTAGCTAGGCCTGCATTCCTTTTCAAAGGGCCATAGAAGAGAGCAAAAAAGGAGAAGGCAGAATAGAGCATGAAATAGGTGGAAGACAAGGGGTCAGGGGGGTTGGCAGTAAAAGAAACAGGGCCTGGCCTGGCAGAGAGTTAGAAGTTAGGGAACACAATGAGCGAGGGAGGAGGAAAGATGCCTCAGGCATTGAGCTCTCGGACTCTTCCCCACCGTGCCTGCAGAAAGAGCCTTCTCCCGAATGGATACATTTGCCTGGAGAGCCCAGAACTAATTTCAGTTAGCCAGAGGGTAAACAGAGGCCAGGGAGAGGTGCACGCCCCTCCATTTGACTAGGCTTCTGGGGCTTCTGGGAGGAAAAAAGGCATCAGTATTCCAGCAAGATCATCGTCACCAAGGCCACCATCACTAGGGGATTACAGAGCATGCTGTGACACTCTCCGGGGCCTGGTTGGCCAGGCTTATGTTGAAGAGCACATATCCTAACCCTAAGCTACCTGGGTGGCTGCACCATAGGGGCTGCACCGGATATAGGGCTGTGCCCGTAAGGGCTGTGGTCGCGTTTGGGAGCGTTAGGGACGCGTGGAGGCCGCAGGGCGCAGACCTCTGCCCATTTCCCTCCAGGATTAGGCCCTGATTCTCAGGCGTGGAGCCAGCCACTCCAAAACTGGCAGAAAGCAGCCCTCTCACCCCCAGGGCAAAGAGTGGGAAAGGCTGGTTACATCAAGTGTCTTTCAAATCTTTCACTTTCGAGAGCAGAGTGTTTACATTTAGGAATCATGAACAAGCAGCAATAGGAAAGCATACAGTATCAGAGGACAGAACACTGCCCTGCGCATATCAGTACACCCCAATGACAAAGTCAAAGATTTAAATGACCTGCTTAGCTATGAGTGGCTGACACCTCACAATGATTATCATCTCTCCGTGAAGCAAAACATCCTCGGAATTGGGTTGAAAGATAGATCTAATGTGCCAAAGGAAGGCAACATGGAAATTCAGTTTCCTGCTCTCAGGGGAAGGAGGGTCGACAGCCCAATGGGTTAATGCACCTACTGCAGCCTCCTATGTGGAGCCTGCAGGCGACGCATGCAGTTGCTGGTGAGATGCTGATACAGGTTCGCCTGCTATGCAGGGGCCCGTGGTCACCTCACAGCACCTCGAGAAGGTGTCCTGTTTGAGTCCCAGGGCAATCATTGTGTCAACCATGACCCGTAGATTACACCTTTTCCCCTCGTTTTTTTCCAATCAATTGGGGCCAGAGAGACAAGCTTTTGTATGGGCCTTACCAAGGCCAGCGTGCAGAAAACAAAGGCGCAACTGTTAGTAGTAACGCAGGTATTGAAGGGGCATTAGCTGTTGGCGGATGGCGCAGGGCAATGCATACCCATTTTCAAATAAAAAAAGGTTTTTTTTTATTAAAAAAAAAATACATGCCCAGGAAATTCCAGACCTTGGATTAGAACTCAGGTCTCCAGCATTCCAAGACCAAGCACTTATCACTTGTGCCACTGGTGGTTGTGCTTCTGAGACTTGCTTTTGGGCGTATATATCTTTCTCCTGCACTCCCCTGTGAGCATACCCATTTGCGTTGTGAAACATGTTCACTGGAGCCTACAAGGATAGAACATCTGGCCCCCCCGCTCCCCCAAATACCAGCTAACTGCAGTGGCCTAGAGGTTAAGTGCTTGCATTACAGCAGCTGGGGGCCTGGGTTCGGGTCCTGCTTTCGGCACATAAACAGAATAGTTGGTCATCTCCTGGTACAGTTGGAGTGGAAGAAAGCGGAGAGGCGGGACTGTGGAAGCGAGGGAGTGCAGGCTAAAGGAAGAGGTGGGGTAGGCTAAAGGGGGAGGTAAGGTCGGATGAAGGGGTCCCTGGGGAGAAGAGGTGAGGCTGGCTGAGTCGGGGGAGGTCTAGAAGGGCATGGGGTAGGGGCCCTGGTAGAGGGAGGAAGAAAGCATAGAGGTGGGGCTGAGGAAGCCAGGAAGAAGGGGTGGTGGGGGCTGTGTAAAAGGAGAGTCCTAAGGTGGGGAAAGGGGCCATTGAGGAGGGCAGAAAAAAGGGTGCCAGTGGTGGGTGGAAAGGACAATGGGCTGACATTTTGTTCTCATCCAGCACTACCCTTTTAGCCTGCATTCCTCCTTTATTCCCTGCACTTCTCAGTCCCACCTCTATGCTTTCTTCCTCCCTCCCTCCCGCAGGGCACCTACCCCATGCCCTTCTCCCCCGACTCCGCCAGCCCCACCTCCTCTCCACAGGGACCCATGCATCCAGCCCTACCTCCCCCTTCAGCCCGCCCCACCTCACCTCACCTCACCTCCTCCTTTAGCCTGCACTCCCTCGCTTCTACCTCCCCCTTCAGCCCGCCCCACCTCACCTCCTCCTTTAGCCTGCACTCCCTCGCTTCCACAGTCCCACCCATCTGCTTGCTTCCACTGCAACTGTACAAGGAGATTACCAACTATTCCGTTTCTGTGCCGAAAGCAGGACTCAAACCCAGGCCCCCAGCGCTGTAACACAAGCACTTAACCTCTAGGCCACTGCAGTTAGCTGGTATTTGGGGGAGCTTGGGGGGGCATGATGTTCTAGCCTCATTTTCTTCAGTGAACATGTTTCACAATGCAAATGGGTATGCTCACAGGGGCATGCAGAAGAAAGACATATAGCCCAAAAGCTGCTTTCAGAAGCACAGCCACCAGTGGCTCCAGTGGGAAGTGATTGGTCTTGGAATGCGCGAGACCTGAGTTCTAATCCTCCTGGGCATGTTTTTTATTTATTTTTGCTGCTTGTTCATGATTTTTAAATGTAAAAACTCTGCACTCAAAAATAAAAATGATTTGACAGACTCTTGCTGTAGCCAGCCTTTCTCACTCTTTGCCCTGGGGGAGAACAACCCAATCACCCCTTCAGCCCCTCTTACTCGTCTCACAGCACCTCCCATAAGCGAGGAATGCATCTTTTGTTGGTAGATTTCCTTCATGAGGCTTAGCTAGGCCTGCATTCCTTTTCAAAGGGCCATAGAAGAGAGCAAAAAAGGAGAAGGCAGAATAGAGCATGAAATAGGTGGAAGACAAGGGGTCAGGGGGGTTGGCAGTAAAAGAAACAGGGCCTGGCCTGGCAGAGAGTTAGAAGTTAGGGAACACAATGAGCGAGGGAGGAGGAAAGATGCCTCAGGCATTGAGCTCTCGGACTCTTCCCCACCGTGCCTGCAGAAAGAGCCTTCTCCCGAATGGATACATTTGCCTGGAGAGCCCAGAACTAATTTCAGTTAGCCAGAGGGTAAACAGAGGCCAGGGAGAGGTGCACGCCCCTCCATTTGACTAGGCTTCTGGGGCTTCTGGGAGGAAAAAAGGCATCAGTATTCCAGCAAGATCATCGTCACCAAGGCCACCATCACTAGGGGATTACAGAGCATGCTGTGACACTCTCCGGGGCCTGGTTGGCCAGGCTTATGTTGAAGGGCACATATCCTAACCCTAAGCTACCTGGGTGGCTGCACCATAGGGGCTGCACCGGATATAGGGCTGTGCCCGTAAGGGCTGTGGTCGCGTTTGGGAGCGTTAGGGACGCGTGGAGGCCGCAGGGCGCAGACCTCTGCCCATTTCCCTCCAGGATTAGGCCCTGATTCTCAGGCGTGGAGCCAGCCACTCCAAAACTGGCAGAAAGCAGCCCTCTCACCCCCAGGGCAAAGAGTGGGAAAGGCTGGTTACATCAAGTGTCTTTCAAATCTTTCACTTTCGAGAGCAGAGTGTTTACATTTAGGAATCATGAACAAGCAGCAATAGGAAAGCATACAGTATCAGAGGACAGAACACTGCCCTGCGCATATCAGTACACCCCAATGACAAAGTCAAAGATTTAAATGACCTGCTTAGCTATGAGTGGCTGACACCTCACAATGATTATCATCTCTCCGTGAAGCAAAACATCCTCGGAATTGGGTTGAAAGATAGATCTAATGTGCCAAAGGAAGGCAACATGGAAATTCAGTTTCCTGCTCTCAGGGGAAGGAGGGTCGACAGCCCAATGGGTTAATGCACCTACTGCAGCCTCCTATGTGGAGCCTGCAGGCGACGCATGCAGTTGCTGGTGAGATGCTGATACAGGTTCGCCTGCTATGCAGGGGCCCGTGGTCACCTCACAGCACCTCGAGAAGGTGTCCTGTTTGAGTCCCAGGGCAATCATTGTGTCAACCATGACCCGTAGATTACACCTTTTCCCCTCGTTTTTTTCCAATCAATTGGGGCCAGAGAGACAAGCTTTTGTATGGGCCTTACCAAGGCCAGCGTGCAGAAAACAAAGGCGCAACTGTTAGTAGTAACGCAGGTATTGAAGGGGCATTAGCTGTTGGCGGATGGCGCAGGGCAATGCATACCCATTTTCAAATAAAAAAAGGTTTTTTTTTATTAAAAAAAAAATACATGCCCAGGAAATTCCAGACCTTGGATTAGAACTCAGGTCTCCAGCATTCCAAGACCAAGCACTTATCACTTGTGCCACTGGTGGTTGTGCTTCTGAGACTTGCTTTTGGGCGTATATATCTTTCTCCTGCACTCCCCTGTGAGCATACCCATTTGCGTTGTGAAACATGTTCACTGGAGCCTACAAGGATAGAACATCTGGCCCCCCCGCTCCCCCAAATACCAGCTAACTGCAGTGGCCTAGAGGTTAAGTGCTTGCATTACAGCAGCTGGGGGCCTGGGTTCGGGTCCTGCTTTCGGCACATAAACAGAATAGTTGGTCATCTCCTGGTACAGTTGGAGTGGAAGAAAGCGGAGAGGCGGGACTGTGGAAGCGAGGGAGTGCAGGCTAAAGGAAGAGGTGGGGTAGGCTAAAGGGGGAGGTAAGGTCGGATGAAGGGGTCCCTGGGGAGAAGAGGTGAGGCTGGCTGAGTCGGGGGAGGTCTAGAAGGGCATGGGGTAGGGGCCCTGGTAGAGGGAGGAAGAAAGCATAGAGGTGGGGCTGAGGAAGCCAGGAAGAAGGGGTGGTGGGGGCTGTGTAAAAGGAGAGTCCTAAGGTGGGGAAAGGGGCCATTGAGGAGGGCAGAAAAAAGGGTGCCAGTGGTGGGTGGAAAGGACAATGGGCTGACATTTTGTTCTCATCCAGCACTACCCTTTTAGCCTGCATTCCTCCTTTATTCCCTGCACTTCTCAGTCCCACCTCTATGCTTTCTTCCTCCCTCCCTCCCGCAGGGCACCTACCCCATGCCCTTCTCCCCCGACTCCGCCAGCCCCACCTCCTCTCCACAGGGACCCATGCATCCAGCCCTACCTCCCCCTTCAGCCCGCCCCACCTCACCTCACCTCCTCCTTTAGCCTGCACTCCCTCGCTTCTACCTCCCCCTTCAGCCCGCCCCACCTCACCTCCTCCTTTAGCCTGCACTCCCTCGCTTCCACAGTCCCACCCATCTGCTTGCTTCCACTGCAACTGTACAAGGAGATTACCAACTATTCCGTTTCTGTGCCGAAAGCAGGACTCAAACCCAGGCCCCCAGCGCTGTAACACAAGCACTTAACCTCTAGGCCACTGCAGTTAGCTGGTATTTGGGGGAGCTTGGGGGGGCATGATGTTCTAGCCTCATTTTCTTCAGTGAACATGTTTCACAATGCAAATGGGTATGCTCACAGGGGCATGCAGAAGAAAGACATATAGCCCAAAAGCTGCTTTCAGAAGCACAGCCACCAGTGGCTCCAGTGGGAAGTGATTGGTCTTGGAATGCGCGAGACCTGAGTTCTAATCCTCCTGGGCATGTTTTTTATTTATTTTTGCTGCTTGTTCATGATTTTTAAATGTAAAAACTCTGCACTCAAAAATAAAAATGATTTGACAGACTCTTGCTGTAGCCAGCCTTTCTCACTCTTTGCCCTGGGGGAGAACAACCCAATCACCCCTTCAGCCCCTCTTACTCGTCTCACAGCACCTCCCATAAGCGAGGAATGCATCTTTTGTTGGTAGATTTCCTTCATGAGGCTTAGCTAGGCCTGCATTCCTTTTCAAAGGGCCATAGAAGAGAGCAAAAAAGGAGAAGGCAGAATAGAGCATGAAATAGGTGGAAGACAAGGGGTCAGGGGGGTTGGCAGTAAAAGAAACAGGGCCTGGCCTGGCAGAGAGTTAGAAGTTAGGGAACACAATGAGCGAGGGAGGAGGAAAGATGCCTCAGGCATTGAGCTCTCGGACTCTTCCCCACCGTGCCTGCAGAAAGAGCCTTCTCCCGAATGGATACATTTGCCTGGAGAGCCCAGAACTAATTTCAGTTAGCCAGAGGGTAAACAGAGGCCAGGGAGAGGTGCACGCCCCTCCATTTGACTAGGCTTCTGGGGCTTCTGGGAGGAAAAAAGGCATCAGTATTCCAGCAAGATCATCGTCACCAAGGCCACCATCACTAGGGGATTACAGAGCATGCTGTGACACTCTCCGGGGCCTGGTTGGCCAGGCTTATGTTGAAGAGCACATATCCTAACCCTAAGCTACCTGGGTGGCTGCACCATAGGGGCTGCACCGGATATAGGGCTGTGCCCGTAAGGGCTGTGGTCGCGTTTGGGAGCGTTAGGGACGCGTGGAGGCCGCAGGGCGCAGACCTCTGCCCATTTCCCTCCAGGATTAGGCCCTGATTCTCAGGCGTGGAGCCAGCCACTCCAAAACTGGCAGAAAGCAGCCCTCTCACCCCCAGGGCAAAGAGTGGGAAAGGCTGGTTACATCAAGTGTCTTTCAAATCTTTCACTTTCGAGAGCAGAGTGTTTACATTTAGGAATCATGAACAAGCAGCAATAGGAAAGCATACAGTATCAGAGGACAGAACACTGCCCTGCGCATATCAGTACACCCCAATGACAAAGTCAAAGATTTAAATGACCTGCTTAGCTATGAGTGGCTGACACCTCACAATGATTATCATCTCTCCGTGAAGCAAAACATCCTCGGAATTGGGTTGAAAGATAGATCTAATGTGCCAAAGGAAGGCAACATGGAAATTCAGTTTCCTGCTCTCAGGGGAAGGAGGGTCGACAGCCCAATGGGTTAATGCACCTACTGCAGCCTCCTATGTGGAGCCTGCAGGCGACGCATGCAGTTGCTGGTGAGATGCTGATACAGGTTCGCCTGCTATGCAGGGGCCCGTGGTCACCTCACAGCACCTCGAGAAGGTGTCCTGTTTGAGTCCCAGGGCAATCATTGTGTCAACCATGACCCGTAGATTACACCTTTTCCCCTCGTTTTTTTCCAATCAATTGGGGCCAGAGAGACAAGCTTTTGTATGGGCCTTACCAAGGCCAGCGTGCAGAAAACAAAGGCGCAACTGTTAGTAGTAACGCAGGTATTGAAGGGGCATTAGCTGTTGGCGGATGGCGCAGGGCAATGCATACCCATTTTCAAATAAAAAAAGGTTTTTTTTTATTAAAAAAAAAATACATGCCCAGGAAATTCCAGACCTTGGATTAGAACTCAGGTCTCCAGCATTCCAAGACCAAGCACTTATCACTTGTGCCACTGGTGGTTGTGCTTCTGAGACTTGCTTTTGGGCGTATATATCTTTCTCCTGCACTCCCCTGTGAGCATACCCATTTGCGTTGTGAAACATGTTCACTGGAGCCTACAAGGATAGAACATCTGGCCCCCCCGCTCCCCCAAATACCAGCTAACTGCAGTGGCCTAGAGGTTAAGTGCTTGCATTACAGCAGCTGGGGGCCTGGGTTCGGGTCCTGCTTTCGGCACATAAACAGAATAGTTGGTCATCTCCTGGTACAGTTGGAGTGGAAGAAAGCGGAGAGGCGGGACTGTGGAAGCGAGGGAGTGCAGGCTAAAGGAAGAGGTGGGGTAGGCTAAAGGGGGAGGTAAGGTCGGATGAAGGGGTCCCTGGGGAGAAGAGGTGAGGCTGGCTGAGTCGGGGGAGGTCTAGAAGGGCATGGGGTAGGGGCCCTGGTAGAGGGAGGAAGAAAGCATAGAGGTGGGGCTGAGGAAGCCAGGAAGAAGGGGTGGTGGGGGCTGTGTAAAAGGAGAGTCCTAAGGTGGGGAAAGGGGCCATTGAGGAGGGCAGAAAAAAGGGTGCCAGTGGTGGGTGGAAAGGACAATGGGCTGACATTTTGTTCTCATCCAGCACTACCCTTTTAGCCTGCATTCCTCCTTTATTCCCTGCACTTCTCAGTCCCACCTCTATGCTTTCTTCCTCCCTCCCTCCCGCAGGGCACCTACCCCATGCCCTTCTCCCCCGACTCCGCCAGCCCCACCTCCTCTCCACAGGGACCCATGCATCCAGCCCTACCTCCCCCTTCAGCCCGCCCCACCTCACCTCACCTCACCTCACCTCCTCCTTTAGCCTGCACTCCCTCGCTTCTACCTCCCCCTTCAGCCCGCCCCACCTCACCTCCTCCTTTAGCCTGCACTCCCTCGCTTCCACAGTCCCACCCATCTGCTTGCTTCCACTGCAACTGTACAAGGAGATTACCAACTATTCCGTTTCTGTGCCGAAAGCAGGACTCAAACCCAGGCCCCCAGCGCTGTAACACAAGCACTTAACCTCTAGGCCACTGCAGTTAGCTGGTATTTGGGGGAGCTTGGGGGGGCATGATGTTCTAGCCTCATTTTCTTCAGTGAACATGTTTCACAATGCAAATGGGTATGCTCACAGGGGCATGCAGAAGAAAGACATATAGCCCAAAAGCTGCTTTCAGAAGCACAGCCACCAGTGGCTCCAGTGGGAAGTGATTGGTCTTGGAATGCGCGAGACCTGAGTTCTAATCCTCCTGGGCATGTTTTTTATTTATTTTTGCTGCTTGTTCATGATTTTTAAATGTAAAAACTCTGCACTCAAAAATAAAAATGATTTGACAGACTCTTGCTGTAGCCAGCCTTTCTCGCTCTTTGCCCTGGGGGAGAACAACCCAATCACCCCTTCAGCCCCTCTTACTCGTCTCACAGCACCTCCCATAAGCGAGGAATGCATCTTTTGTTGGTAGATTTCCTTCATGAGGCTTAGCTAGGCCTGCATTCCTTTTCAAAGGGCCATAGAAGAGAGCAAAAAAGGAGAAGGCAGAATAGAGCATGAAATAGGTGGAAGACAAGGGGTCAGGGGGGTTGGCAGTAAAAGAAACAGGGCCTGGCCTGGCAGAGAGTTAGAAGTTAGGGAACACAATGAGCGAGGGAGGAGGAAAGATGCCTCAGGCATTGAGCTCTCGGACTCTTCCCCACCGTGCCTGCAGAAAGAGCCTTCTCCCGAATGGATACATTTGCCTGGAGAGCCCAGAACTAATTTCAGTTAGCCAGAGGGTAAACAGAGGCCAGGGAGAGGTGCACGCCCCTCCATTTGACTAGGCTTCTGGGGCTTCTGGGAGGAAAAAAGGCATCAGTATTCCAGCAAGATCATCGTCACCAAGGCCACCATCACTAGGGGATTACAGAGCATGCTGTGACACTCTCCGGGGCCTGGTTGGCCAGGCTTATGTTGAAGGGCACATATCCTAACCCTAAGCTACCTGGGTGGCTGCACCATAGGGGCTGCACCGGATATAGGGCTGTGCCCGTAAGGGCTGTGGTCGCGTTTGGGAGCGTTAGGGACGCGTGGAGGCCGCAGGGCGCAGACCTCTGCCCATTTCCCTCCAGGATTAGGCCCTGATTCTCAGGCGTGGAGCCAGCCACTCCAAAACTGGCAGAAAGCAGCCCTCTCACCCCCAGGGCAAAGAGTGGGAAAGGCTGGTTACATCAAGTGTCTTTCAAATCTTTCACTTTCGAGAGCAGAGTGTTTACATTTAGGAATCATGAACAAGCAGCAATAGGAAAGCATACAGTATCAGAGGACAGAACACTGCCCTGCGCATATCAGTACACCCCAATGACAAAGTCAAAGATTTAAATGACCTGCTTAGCTATGAGTGGCTGACACCTCACAATGATTATCATCTCTCCGTGAAGCAAAACATCCTCGGAATTGGGTTGAAAGATAGATCTAATGTGCCAAAGGAAGGCAACATGGAAATTCAGTTTCCTGCTCTCAGGGGAAGGAGGGTCGACAGCCCAATGGGTTAATGCACCTACTGCAGCCTCCTATGTGGAGCCTGCAGGCGACGCATGCAGTTGCTGGTGAGATGCTGATACAGGTTCGCCTGCTATGCAGGGGCCCGTGGTCACCTCACAGCACCTCGAGAAGGTGTCCTGTTTGAGTCCCAGGGCAATCATTGTGTCAACCATGACCCGTAGATTACACCTTTTCCCCTCGTTTTTTTCCAATCAATTGGGGCCAGAGAGACAAGCTTTTGTATGGGCCTTACCAAGGCCAGCGTGCAGAAAACAAAGGCGCAACTGTTAGTAGTAACGCAGGTATTGAAGGGGCATTAGCTGTTGGCGGATGGCGCAGGGCAATGCATACCCATTTTCAAATAAAAAAAGGTTTTTTTTTATTAAAAAAAAAATACATGCCCAGGAAATTCCAGATCTTGGATTAGAACTCAGGTCTCCAGCATTCCAAGACCAAGCACTTATCACTTGTGCCACTGGTGGTTGTGCTTCTGAGACTTGCTTTTGGGCGTATATATCTTTCTCCTGCACTCCCCTGTGAGCATACCCATTTGCGTTGTGAAACATGTTCACTGGAGCCTACAAGGATAGAACATCTGGCCCCCCCGCTCCCCCAAATACCAGCTAACTGCAGTGGCCTAGAGGTTAAGTGCTTGCATTACAGCAGCTGGGGGCCTGGGTTCGGGTCCTGCTTTCGGCACATAAACAGAATAGTTGGTCATCTCCTGGTACAGTTGGAGTGGAAGAAAGCGGAGAGGCGGGACTGTGGAAGCGAGGGAGTGCAGGCTAAAGGAAGAGGTGGGGTAGGCTAAAGGGGGAGGTAAGGTCGGATGAAGGGGTCCCTGGGGAGAAGAGGTGAGGCTGGCTGAGTCGGGGGAGGTCTAGAAGGGCATGGGGTAGGGGCCCTGGTAGAGGGAGGAAGAAAGCATAGAGGTGGGGCTGAGGAAGCCAGGAAGAAGGGGTGGTGGGGGCTGTGTAAAAGGAGAGTCCTAAGGTGGGGAAAGGGGCCATTGAGGAGGGCAGAAAAAAGGGTGCCAGTGGTGGGTGGAAAGGACAATGGGCTGACATTTTGTTCTCATCCAGCACTACCCTTTTAGCCTGCATTCCTCCTTTATTCCCTGCACTTCTCAGTCCCACCTCTATGCTTTCTTCCTCCCTCCCTCCCGCAGGGCACCTACCCCATGCCCTTCTCCCCCGACTCCGCCAGCCCCACCTCCTCTCCACAGGGACCCATGCATCCAGCCCTACCTCCCCCTTCAGCCCGCCCCACCTCACCTCACCTCACCTCCTCCTTTAGCCTGCACTCCCTCGCTTCTACCTCCCCCTTCAGCCCGCCCCACCTCACCTCCTCCTTTAGCCTGCACTCCCTCGCTTCCACAGTCCCACCCATCTGCTTGCTTCCACTGCAACTGTACAAGGAGATTACCAACTATTCCGTTTCTGTGCCGAAAGCAGGACTCAAACCCAGGCCCCCAGCGCTGTAACACAAGCACTTAACCTCTAGGCCACTGCAGTTAGCTGGTATTTGGGGGAGCTTGGGGGGGCATGATGTTCTAGCCTCATTTTCTTCAGTGAACATGTTTCACAATGCAAATGGGTATGCTCACAGGGGCATGCAGAAGAAAGACATATAGCCCAAAAGCTGCTTTCAGAAGCACAGCCACCAGTGGCTCCAGTGGGAAGTGATTGGTCTTGGAATGCGCGAGACCTGAGTTCTAATCCTCCTGGGCATGTTTTTTATTTATTTTTGCTGCTTGTTCATGATTTTTAAATGTAAAAACTCTGCACTCAAAAATAAAAATGATTTGACAGACTCTTGCTGTAGCCAGCCTTTCTCACTCTTTGCCCTGGGGGAGAACAACCCAATCACCCCTTCAGCCCCTCTTACTCGTCTCACAGCACCTCCCATAAGCGAGGAATGCATCTTTTGTTGGTAGATTTCCTTCATGAGGCTTAGCTAGGCCTGCATTCCTTTTCAAAGGGCCATAGAAGAGAGCAAAAAAGGAGAAGGCAGAATAGAGCATGAAATAGGTGGAAGACAAGGGGTCAGGGGGGTTGGCAGTAAAAGAAACAGGGCCTGGCCTGGCAGAGAGTTAGAAGTTAGGGAACACAATGAGCGAGGGAGGAGGAAAGATGCCTCAGGCATTGAGCTCTCGGACTCTTCCCCACCGTGCCTGCAGAAAGAGCCTTCTCCCGAATGGATACATTTGCCTGGAGAGCCCAGAACTAATTTCAGTTAGCCAGAGGGTAAACAGAGGCCAGGGAGAGGTGCACGCCCCTCCATTTGACTAGGCTTCTGGGGCTTCTGGGAGGAAAAAAGGCATCAGTATTCCAGCAAGATCATCGTCACCAAGGCCACCATCACTAGGGGATTACAGAGCATGCTGTGACACTCTCCGGGGCCTGGTTGGCCAGGCTTATGTTGAAGGGCACATATCCTAACCCTAAGCTACCTGGGTGGCTGCACCATAGGGGCTGCACCGGATATAGGGCTGTGCCCGTAAGGGCTGTGGTCGCGTTTGGGAGCGTTAGGGACGCGTGGAGGCCGCAGGGCGCAGACCTCTGCCCATTTCCCTCCAGGATTAGGCCCTGATTCTCAGGCGTGGAGCCAGCCACTCCAAAACTGGCAGAAAGCAGCCCTCTCACCCCCAGGGCAAAGAGTGGGAAAGGCTGGTTACATCAAGTGTCTTTCAAATCTTTCACTTTCGAGAGCAGAGTGTTTACATTTAGGAATCATGAACAAGCAGCAATAGGAAAGCATACAGTATCAGAGGACAGAACACTGCCCTGCGCATATCAGTACACCCCAATGACAAAGTCAAAGATTTAAATGACCTGCTTAGCTATGAGTGGCTGACACCTCACAATGATTATCATCTCTCCGTGAAGCAAAACATCCTCGGAATTGGGTTGAAAGATAGATCTAATGTGCCAAAGGAAGGCAACATGGAAATTCAGTTTCCTGCTCTCAGGGGAAGGAGGGTCGACAGCCCAATGGGTTAATGCACCTACTGCAGCCTCCTATGTGGAGCCTGCAGGCGACGCATGCAGTTGCTGGTGAGATGCTGATACAGGTTCGCCTGCTATGCAGGGGCCCGTGGTCACCTCACAGCACCTCGAGAAGGTGTCCTGTTTGAGTCCCAGGGCAATCATTGTGTCAACCATGACCCGTAGATTACACCTTTTCCCCTCGTTTTTTTCCAATCAATTGGGGCCAGAGAGACAAGCTTTTGTATGGGCCTTACCAAGGCCAGCGTGCAGAAAACAAAGGCGCAACTGTTAGTAGTAACGCAGGTATTGAAGGGGCATTAGCTGTTGGCGGATGGCGCAGGGCAATGCATACCCATTTTCAAATAAAAAAAGGTTTTTTTTTATTAAAAAAAAAATACATGCCCAGGAAATTCCAGACCTTGGATTAGAACTCAGGTCTCCAGCATTCCAAGACCAAGCACTTATCACTTGTGCCACTGGTGGTTGTGCTTCTGAGACTTGCTTTTGGGCGTATATATCTTTCTCCTGCACTCCCCTGTGAGCATACCCATTTGCGTTGTGAAACATGTTCACTGGAGCCTACAAGGATAGAACATCTGGCCCCCCCGCTCCCCCAAATACCAGCTAACTGCAGTGGCCTAGAGGTTAAGTGCTTGCATTACAGCAGCTGGGGGCCTGGGTTCGGGTCCTGCTTTCGGCACATAAACAGAATAGTTGGTCATCTCCTGGTACAGTTGGAGTGGAAGAAAGCGGAGAGGCGGGACTGTGGAAGCGAGGGAGTGCAGGCTAAAGGAAGAGGTGGGGTAGGCTAAAGGGGGAGGTAAGGTCGGATGAAGGGGTCCCTGGGGAGAAGAGGTGAGGCTGGCTGAGTCGGGGGAGGTCTAGAAGGGCATGGGGTAGGGGCCCTGGTAGAGGGAGGAAGAAAGCATAGAGGTGGGGCTGAGGAAGCCAGGAAGAAGGGGTGGTGGGGGCTGTGTAAAAGGAGAGTCCTAAGGTGGGGAAAGGGGCCATTGAGGAGGGCAGAAAAAAGGGTGCCAGTGGTGGGTGGAAAGGACAATGGGCTGACATTTTGTTCTCATCCAGCACTACCCTTTTAGCCTGCATTCCTCCTTTATTCCCTGCACTTCTCAGTCCCACCTCTATGCTTTCTTCCTCCCTCCCTCCCGCAGGGCACCTACCCCATGCCCTTCTCCCCCGACTCCGCCAGCCCCACCTCCTCTCCACAGGGACCCATGCATCCAGCCCTACCTCCCCCTTCAGCCCGCCCCACCTCACCTCACCTCACCTCCTCCTTTAGCCTGCACTCCCTCGCTTCTACCTCCCCCTTCAGCCCGCCCCACCTCACCTCCTCCTTTAGCCTGCACTCCCTCGCTTCCACAGTCCCACCCATCTGCTTGCTTCCACTGCAACTGTACAAGGAGATTACCAACTATTCCGTTTCTGTGCCGAAAGCAGGACTCAAACCCAGGCCCCCAGCGCTGTAACACAAGCACTTAACCTCTAGGCCACTGCAGTTAGCTGGTATTTGGGGGAGCTTGGGGGGGCATGATGTTCTAGCCTCATTTTCTTCAGTGAACATGTTTCACAATGCAAATGGGTATGCTCACAGGGGCATGCAGAAGAAAGACATATAGCCCAAAAGCTGCTTTCAGAAGCACAGCCACCAGTGGCTCCAGTGGGAAGTGATTGGTCTTGGAATGCGCGAGACCTGAGTTCTAATCCTCCTGGGCATGTTTTTTATTTATTTTTGCTGCTTGTTCATGATTTTTAAATGTAAAAACTCTGCACTCAAAAATAAAAATGATTTGACAGACTCTTGCTGTAGCCAGCCTTTCTCACTCTTTGCCCTGGGGGAGAACAACCCAATCACCCCTTCAGCCCCTCTTACTCGTCTCACAGCACCTCCCATAAGCGAGGAATGCATCTTTTGTTGGTAGATTTCCTTCATGAGGCTTAGCTAGGCCTGCATTCCTTTTCAAAGGGCCATAGAAGAGAGCAAAAAAGGAGAAGGCAGAATAGAGCATGAAATAGGTGGAAGACAAGGGGTCAGGGGGGTTGGCAGTAAAAGAAACAGGGCCTGGCCTGGCAGAGAGTTAGAAGTTAGGGAACACAATGAGCGAGGGAGGAGGAAAGATGCCTCAGGCATTGAGCTCTCGGACTCTTCCCCACCGTGCCTGCAGAAAGAGCCTTCTCCCGAATGGATACATTTGCCTGGAGAGCCCAGAACTAATTTCAGTTAGCCAGAGGGTAAACAGAGGCCAGGGAGAGGTGCACGCCCCTCCATTTGACTAGGCTTCTGGGGCTTCTGGGAGGAAAAAAGGCATCAGTATTCCAGCAAGATCATCGTCACCAAGGCCACCATCACTAGGGGATTACAGAGCATGCTGTGACACTCTCCGGGGCCTGGTTGGCCAGGCTTATGTTGAAGAGCACATATCCTAACCCTAAGCTACCTGGGTGGCTGCACCATAGGGGCTGCACCGGATATAGGGCTGTGCCCGTAAGGGCTGTGGTCGCGTTTGGGAGCGTTAGGGACGCGTGGAGGCCGCAGGGCGCAGACCTCTGCCCATTTCCCTCCAGGATTAGGCCCTGATTCTCAGGCGTGGAGCCAGCCACTCCAAAACTGGCAGAAAGCAGCCCTCTCACCCCCAGGGCAAAGAGTGGGAAAGGCTGGTTACATCAAGTGTCTTTCAAATCTTTCACTTTCGAGAGCAGAGTGTTTACATTTAGGAATCATGAACAAGCAGCAATAGGAAAGCATACAGTATCAGAGGACAGAACACTGCCCTGCGCATATCAGTACACCCCAATGACAAAGTCAAAGATTTAAATGACCTGCTTAGCTATGAGTGGCTGACACCTCACAATGATTATCATCTCTCCGTGAAGCAAAACATCCTCGGAATTGGGTTGAAAGATAGATCTAATGTGCCAAAGGAAGGCAACATGGAAATTCAGTTTCCTGCTCTCAGGGGAAGGAGGGTCGACAGCCCAATGGGTTAATGCACCTACTGCAGCCTCCTATGTGGAGCCTGCAGGCGACGCATGCAGTTGCTGGTGAGATGCTGATACAGGTTCGCCTGCTATGCAGGGGCCCGTGGTCACCTCACAGCACCTCGAGAAGGTGTCCTGTTTGAGTCCCAGGGCAATCATTGTGTCAACCATGACCCGTAGATTACACCTTTTCCCCTCGTTTTTTTCCAATCAATTGGGGCCAGAGAGACAAGCTTTTGTATGGGCCTTACCAAGGCCAGCGTGCAGAAAACAAAGGCGCAACTGTTAGTAGTAACGCAGGTATTGAAGGGGCATTAGCTGTTGGCGGATGGCGCAGGGCAATGCATACCCATTTTCAAATAAAAAAAGGTTTTTTTTTATTAAAAAAAAAATACATGCCCAGGAAATTCCAGACCTTGGATTAGAACTCAGGTCTCCAGCATTCCAAGACCAAGCACTTATCACTTGTGCCACTGGTGGTTGTGCTTCTGAGACTTGCTTTTGGGCGTATATATCTTTCTCCTGCACTCCCCTGTGAGCATACCCATTTGCGTTGTGAAACATGTTCACTGGAGCCTACAAGGATAGAACATCTGGCCCCCCCGCTCCCCCAAATACCAGCTAACTGCAGTGGCCTAGAGGTTAAGTGCTTGCATTACAGCAGCTGGGGGCCTGGGTTCGGGTCCTGCTTTCGGCACATAAACAGAATAGTTGGTCATCTCCTGGTACAGTTGGAGTGGAAGAAAGCGGAGAGGCGGGACTGTGGAAGCGAGGGAGTGCAGGCTAAAGGAAGAGGTGGGGTAGGCTAAAGGGGGAGGTAAGGTCGGATGAAGGGGTCCCTGGGGAGAAGAGGTGAGGCTGGCTGAGTCGGGGGAGGTCTAGAAGGGCATGGGGTAGGGGCCCTGGTAGAGGGAGGAAGAAAGCATAGAGGTGGGGCTGAGGAAGCCAGGAAGAAGGGGTGGTGGGGGCTGTGTAAAAGGAGAGTCCTAAGGTGGGGAAAGGGGCCATTGAGGAGGGCAGAAAAAAGGGTGCCAGTGGTGGGTGGAAAGGACAATGGGCTGACATTTTGTTCTCATCCAGCACTACCCTTTTAGCCTGCATTCCTCCTTTATTCCCTGCACTTCTCAGTCCCACCTCTATGCTTTCTTCCTCCCTCCCTCCCGCAGGGCACCTACCCCATGCCCTTCTCCCCCGACTCCGCCAGCCCCACCTCCTCTCCACAGGGACCCATGCATCCAGCCCTACCTCCCCCTTCAGCCCGCCCCACCTCACCTCACCTCACCTCCTCCTTTAGCCTGCACTCCCTCGCTTCTACCTCCCCCTTCAGCCCGCCCCACCTCACCTCCTCCTTTAGCCTGCACTCCCTCGCTTCCACAGTCCCACCCATCTGCTTGCTTCCACTGCAACTGTACAAGGAGATTACCAACTATTCCGTTTCTGTGCCGAAAGCAGGACTCAAACCCAGGCCCCCAGCGCTGTAACACAAGCACTTAACCTCTAGGCCACTGCAGTTAGCTGGTATTTGGGGGAGCTTGGGGGGGGCATGATGTTCTAGCCTCATTTTCTTCAGTGAACATGTTTCACAATGCAAATGGGTATGCTCACAGGGGCATGCAGAAGAAAGACATATAGCCCAAAAGCTGCTTTCAGAAGCACAGCCACCAGTGGCTCCAGTGGGAAGTGATTGGTCTTGGAATGCGCGAGACCTGAGTTCTAATCCTCCTGGGCATGTTTTTTATTTATTTTTGCTGCTTGTTCATGATTTTTAAATGTAAAAACTCTGCACTCAAAAATAAAAATGATTTGACAGACTCTTGCTGTAGCCAGCCTTTCTCACTCTTTGCCCTGGGGGAGAACAACCCAATCACCCCTTCAGCCCCTCTTACTCGTCTCACAGCACCTCCCATAAGCGAGGAATGCATCTTTTGTTGGTAGATTTCCTTCATGAGGCTTAGCTAGGCCTGCATTCCTTTTCAAAGGGCCATAGAAGAGAGCAAAAAAGGAGAAGGCAGAATAGAGCATGAAATAGGTGGAAGACAAGGGGTCAGGGGGGTTGGCAGTAAAAGAAACAGGGCCTGGCCTGGCAGAGAGTTAGAAGTTAGGGAACACAATGAGCGAGGGAGGAGGAAAGATGCCTCAGGCATTGAGCTCTCGGACTCTTCCCCACCGTGCCTGCAGAAAGAGCCTTCTCCCGAATGGATACATTTGCCTGGAGAGCCCAGAACTAATTTCAGTTAGCCAGAGGGTAAACAGAGGCCAGGGAGAGGTGCACGCCCCTCCATTTGACTAGGCTTCTGGGGCTTCTGGGAGGAAAAAAGGCATCAGTATTCCAGCAAGATCATCGTCACCAAGGCCACCATCACTAGGGGATTACAGAGCATGCTGTGACACTCTCCGGGGCCTGGTTGGCCAGGCTTATGTTGAAGGGCACATATCCTAACCCTAAGCTACCTGGGTGGCTGCACCATAGGGGCTGCACCGGATATAGGGCTGTGCCCGTAAGGGCTGTGGTCGCGTTTGGGAGCGTTAGGGACGCGTGGAGGCCGCAGGGCGCAGACCTCTGCCCATTTCCCTCCAGGATTAGGCCCTGATTCTCAGGCGTGGAGCCAGCCACTCCAAAACTGGCAGAAAGCAGCCCTCTCACCCCCAGGGCAAAGAGTGGGAAAGGCTGGTTACATCAAGTGTCTTTCAAATCTTTCACTTTCGAGAGCAGAGTGTTTACATTTAGGAATCATGAACAAGCAGCAATAGGAAAGCATACAGTATCAGAGGACAGAACACTGCCCTGCGCATATCAGTACACCCCAATGACAAAGTCAAAGATTTAAATGACCTGCTTAGCTATGAGTGGCTGACACCTCACAATGATTATCATCTCTCCGTGAAGCAAAACATCCTCGGAATTGGGTTGAAAGATAGATCTAATGTGCCAAAGGAAGGCAACATGGAAATTCAGTTTCCTGCTCTCAGGGGAAGGAGGGTCGACAGCCCAATGGGTTAATGCACCTACTGCAGCCTCCTATGTGGAGCCTGCAGGCGACGCATGCAGTTGCTGGTGAGATGCTGATACAGGTTCGCCTGCTATGCAGGGGCCCGTGGTCACCTCACAGCACCTCGAGAAGGTGTCCTGTTTGAGTCCCAGGGCAATCATTGTGTCAACCATGACCCGTAGATTACACCTTTTCCCCTCGTTTTTTTCCAATCAATTGGGGCCAGAGAGACAAGCTTTTGTATGGGCCTTACCAAGGCCAGCGTGCAGAAAACAAAGGCGCAACTGTTAGTAGTAACGCAGGTATTGAAGGGGCATTAGCTGTTGGCGGATGGCGCAGGGCAATGCATACCCATTTTCAAATAAAAAAAGGTTTTTTTTTATTAAAAAAAAAATACATGCCCAGGAAATTCCAGACCTTGGATTAGAACTCAGGTCTCCAGCATTCCAAGACCAAGCACTTATCACTTGTGCCACTGGTGGTTGTGCTTCTGAGACTTGCTTTTGGGCGTATATATCTTTCTCCTGCACTCCCCTGTGAGCATACCCATTTGCGTTGTGAAACATGTTCACTGGAGCCTACAAGGATAGAACATCTGGCCCCCCCGCTCCCCCAAATACCAGCTAACTGCAGTGGCCTAGAGGTTAAGTGCTTGCATTACAGCAGCTGGGGGCCTGGGTTCGGGTCCTGCTTTCGGCACATAAACAGAATAGTTGGTCATCTCCTGGTACAGTTGGAGTGGAAGAAAGCGGAGAGGCGGGACTGTGGAAGCGAGGGAGTGCAGGCTAAAGGAAGAGGTGGGGTAGGCTAAAGGGGGAGGTAAGGTCGGATGAAGGGGTCCCTGGGGAGAAGAGGTGAGGCTGGCTGAGTCGGGGGAGGTCTAGAAGGGCATGGGGTAGGGGCCCTGGTAGAGGGAGGAAGAAAGCATAGAGGTGGGGCTGAGGAAGCCAGGAAGAAGGGGTGGTGGGGGCTGTGTAAAAGGAGAGTCCTAAGGTGGGGAAAGGGGCCATTGAGGAGGGCAGAAAAAAGGGTGCCAGTGGTGGGTGGAAAGGACAATGGGCTGACATTTTGTTCTCATCCAGCACTACCCTTTTAGCCTGCATTCCTCCTTTATTCCCTGCACTTCTCAGTCCCACCTCTATGCTTTCTTCCTCCCTCCCTCCCGCAGGGCACCTACCCCATGCCCTTCTCCCCCGACTCCGCCAGCCCCACCTCCTCTCCACAGGGACCCATGCATCCAGCCCTACCTCCCCCTTCAGCCCGCCCCACCTCACCTCACCTCACCTCCTCCTTTAGCCTGCACTCCCTCGCTTCTACCTCCCCCTTCAGCCCGCCCCACCTCACCTCCTCCTTTAGCCTGCACTCCCTCGCTTCCACAGTCCCACCCATCTGCTTGCTTCCACTGCAACTGTACAAGGAGATTACCAACTATTCCGTTTCTGTGCCGAAAGCAGGACTCAAACCCAGGCCCCCAGCGCTGTAACACAAGCACTTAACCTCTAGGCCACTGCAGTTAGCTGGTATTTGGGGGAGCTTGGGGGGGCATGATGTTCTAGCCTCATTTTCTTCAGTGAACATGTTTCACAATGCAAATGGGTATGCTCACAGGGGCATGCAGAAGAAAGACATATAGCCCAAAAGCTGCTTTCAGAAGCACAGCCACCAGTGGCTCCAGTGGGAAGTGATTGGTCTTGGAATGCGCGAGACCTGAGTTCTAATCCTCCTGGGCATGTTTTTTATTTATTTTTGCTGCTTGTTCATGATTTTTAAATGTAAAAACTCTGCACTCAAAAATAAAAATGATTTGACAGACTCTTGCTGTAGCCAGCCTTTCTCACTCTTTGCCCTGGGGGAGAACAACCCAATCACCCCTTCAGCCCCTCTTACTCGTCTCACAGCACCTCCCATAAGCGAGGAATGCATCTTTTGTTGGTAGATTTCCTTCATGAGGCTTAGCTAGGCCTGCATTCCTTTTCAAAGGGCCATAGAAGAGAGCAAAAAAGGAGAAGGCAGAATAGAGCATGAAATAGGTGGAAGACAAGGGGTCAGGGGGGTTGGCAGTAAAAGAAACAGGGCCTGGCCTGGCAGAGAGTTAGAAGTTAGGGAACACAATGAGCGAGGGAGGAGGAAAGATGCCTCAGGCATTGAGCTCTCGGACTCTTCCCCACCGTGCCTGCAGAAAGAGCCTTCTCCCGAATGGATACATTTGCCTGGAGAGCCCAGAACTAATTTCAGTTAGCCAGAGGGTAAACAGAGGCCAGGGAGAGGTGCACGCCCCTCCATTTGACTAGGCTTCTGGGGCTTCTGGGAGGAAAAAAGGCATCAGTAT
Source organism: Ambystoma mexicanum (assembly GCF_040938575.1). Lineage (NCBI taxonomy): Eukaryota > Metazoa > Chordata > Amphibia > Caudata > Ambystomatidae > Ambystoma > Ambystoma mexicanum. The sequence continues at coordinate 23,619 of NW_027182333.1, read as the reverse complement.
TCCAGCAAGATCATCGTCACCAAGGCCACCATCACTAGGGGATTACAGAGCATGCTGTGACACTCTCCGGGGCCTGGTTGGCCAGGCTTATGTTGAAGAGCACATATCCTAACCCTAAGCTACCTGGGTGGCTGCACCATAGGGGCTGCACCGGATATAGGGCTGTGCCCGTAAGGGCTGTGGTCGCGTTTGGGAGCGTTAGGGACGCGTGGAGGCCGCAGGGCGCAGACCTCTGCCCATTTCCCTCCAGGATTAGGCCCTGATTCTCAGGCGTGGAGCCAGCCACTCCAAAACTGGCAGAAAGCAGCCCTCTCACCCCCAGGGCAAAGAGTGGGAAAGGCTGGTTACATCAAGTGTCTTTCAAATCTTTCACTTTCGAGAGCAGAGTGTTTACATTTAGGAATCATGAACAAGCAGCAATAGGAAAGCATACAGTATCAGAGGACAGAACACTGCCCTGCGCATATCAGTACACCCCAATGACAAAGTCAAAGATTTAAATGACCTGCTTAGCTATGAGTGGCTGACACCTCACAATGATTATCATCTCTCCGTGAAGCAAAACATCCTCGGAATTGGGTTGAAAGATAGATCTAATGTGCCAAAGGAAGGCAACATGGAAATTCAGTTTCCTGCTCTCAGGGGAAGGAGGGTCGACAGCCCAATGGGTTAATGCACCTACTGCAGCCTCCTATGTGGAGCCTGCAGGCGACGCATGCAGTTGCTGGTGAGATGCTGATACAGGTTCGCCTGCTATGCAGGGGCCCGTGGTCACCTCACAGCACCTCGAGAAGGTGTCCTGTTTGAGTCCCAGGGCAATCATTGTGTCAACCATGACCCGTAGATTACACCTTTTCCCCTCGTTTTTTTCCAATCAATTGGGGCCAGAGAGACAAGCTTTTGTATGGGCCTTACCAAGGCCAGCGTGCAGAAAACAAAGGCGCAACTGTTAGTAGTAACGCAGGTATTGAAGGGGCATTAGCTGTTGGCGGATGGCGCAGGGCAATGCATACCCATTTTCAAATAAAAAAAGGTTTTTTTTTATTAAAAAAAAAATACATGCCCAGGAAATTCCAGACCTTGGATTAGAACTCAGGTCTCCAGCATTCCAAGACCAAGCACTTATCACTTGTGCCACTGGTGGTTGTGCTTCTGAGACTTGCTTTTGGGCGTATATATCTTTCTCCTGCACTCCCCTGTGAGCATACCCATTTGCGTTGTGAAACATGTTCACTGGAGCCTACAAGGATAGAACATCTGGCCCCCCCGCTCCCCCAAATACCAGCTAACTGCAGTGGCCTAGAGGTTAAGTGCTTGCATTACAGCAGCTGGGGGCCTGGGTTCGGGTCCTGCTTTCGGCACATAAACAGAATAGTTGGTCATCTCCTGGTACAGTTGGAGTGGAAGAAAGCGGAGAGGCGGGACTGTGGAAGCGAGGGAGTGCAGGCTAAAGGAAGAGGTGGGGTAGGCTAAAGGGGGAGGTAAGGTCGGATGAAGGGGTCCCTGGGGAGAAGAGGTGAGGCTGGCTGAGTCGGGGGAGGTCTAGAAGGGCATGGGGTAGGGGCCCTGGTAGAGGGAGGAAGAAAGCATAGAGGTGGGGCTGAGGAAGCCAGGAAGAAGGGGTGGTGGGGGCTGTGTAAAAGGAGAGTCCTAAGGTGGGGAAAGGGGCCATTGAGGAGGGCAGAAAAAAGGGTGCCAGTGGTGGGTGGAAAGGACAATGGGCTGACATTTTGTTCTCATCCAGCACTACCCTTTTAGCCTGCATTCCTCCTTTATTCCCTGCACTTCTCAGTCCCACCTCTATGCTTTCTTCCTCCCTCCCTCCCGCAGGGCACCTACCCCATGCCCTTCTCCCCCGACTCCGCCAGCCCCACCTCCTCTCCACAGGGACCCATGCATCCAGCCCTACCTCCCCCTTCAGCCCGCCCCACCTCACCTCACCTCACCTCCTCCTTTAGCCTGCACTCCCTCGCTTCTACCTCCCCCTTCAGCCCGCCCCACCTCACCTCCTCCTTTAGCCTGCACTCCCTCGCTTCCACAGTCCCACCCATCTGCTTGCTTCCACTGCAACTGTACAAGGAGATTACCAACTATTCCGTTTCTGTGCCGAAAGCAGGACTCAAACCCAGGCCCCCAGCGCTGTAACACAAGCACTTAACCTCTAGGCCACTGCAGTTAGCTGGTATTTGGGGGAGCTTGGGGGGGCATGATGTTCTAGCCTCATTTTCTTCAGTGAACATGTTTCACAATGCAAATGGGTATGCTCACAGGGGCATGCAGAAGAAAGACATATAGCCCAAAAGCTGCTTTCAGAAGCACAGCCACCAGTGGCTCCAGTGGGAAGTGATTGGTCTTGGAATGCGCGAGACCTGAGTTCTAATCCTCCTGGGCATGTTTTTTATTTATTTTTGCTGCTTGTTCATGATTTTTAAATGTAAAAACTCTGCACTCAAAAATAAAAATGATTTGACAGACTCTTGCTGTAGCCAGCCTTTCTCACTCTTTGCCCTGGGGGAGAACAACCCAATCACCCCTTCAGCCCCTCTTACTCGTCTCACAGCACCTCCCATAAGCGAGGAATGCATCTTTTGTTGGTAGATTTCCTTCATGAGGCTTAGCTAGGCCTGCATTCCTTTTCAAAGGGCCATAGAAGAGAGCAAAAAAGGAGAAGGCAGAATAGAGCATGAAATAGGTGGAAGACAAGGGGTCAGGGGGGTTGGCAGTAAAAGAAACAGGGCCTGGCCTGGCAGAGAGTTAGAAGTTAGGGAACACAATGAGCGAGGGAGGAGGAAAGATGCCTCAGGCATTGAGCTCTCGGACTCTTCCCCACCGTGCCTGCAGAAAGAGCCTTCTCCCGAATGGATACATTTGCCTGGAGAGCCCAGAACTAATTTCAGTTAGCCAGAGGGTAAACAGAGGCCAGGGAGAGGTGCACGCCCCTCCATTTGACTAGGCTTCTGGGGCTTCTGGGAGGAAAAAAGGCATCAGTATTCCAGCAAGATCATCGTCACCAAGGCCACCATCACTAGGGGATTACAGAGCATGCTGTGACACTCTCCGGGGCCTGGTTGGCCAGGCTTATGTTGAAGAGCACATATCCTAACCCTAAGCTACCTGGGTGGCTGCACCATAGGGGCTGCACCGGATATAGGGCTGTGCCCGTAAGGGCTGTGGTCGCGTTTGGGAGCGTTAGGGACGCGTGGAGGCCGCAGGGCGCAGACCTCTGCCCATTTCCCTCCAGGATTAGGCCCTGATTCTCAGGCGTGGAGCCAGCCACTCCAAAACTGGCAGAAAGCAGCCCTCTCACCCCCAGGGCAAAGAGTGGGAAAGGCTGGTTACATCAAGTGTCTTTCAAATCTTTCACTTTCGAGAGCAGAGTGTTTACATTTAGGAATCATGAACAAGCAGCAATAGGAAAGCATACAGTATCAGAGGACAGAACACTGCCCTGCGCATATCAGTACACCCCAATGACAAAGTCAAAGATTTAAATGACCTGCTTAGCTATGAGTGGCTGACACCTCACAATGATTATCATCTCTCCGTGAAGCAAAACATCCTCGGAATTGGGTTGAAAGATAGATCTAATGTGCCAAAGGAAGGCAACATGGAAATTCAGTTTCCTGCTCTCAGGGGAAGGAGGGTCGACAGCCCAATGGGTTAATGCACCTACTGCAGCCTCCTATGTGGAGCCTGCAGGCGACGCATGCAGTTGCTGGTGAGATGCTGATACAGGTTCGCCTGCTATGCAGGGGCCCGTGGTCACCTCACAGCACCTCGAGAAGGTGTCCTGTTTGAGTCCCAGGGCAATCATTGTGTCAACCATGACCCGTAGATTACACCTTTTCCCCTCGTTTTTTTCCAATCAATTGGGGCCAGAGAGACAAGCTTTTGTATGGGCCTTACCAAGGCCAGCGTGCAGAAAACAAAGGCGCAACTGTTAGTAGTAACGCAGGTATTGAAGGGGCATTAGCTGTTGGCGGATGGCGCAGGGCAATGCATACCCATTTTCAAATAAAAAAAGGTTTTTTTTTATTAAAAAAAAAATACATGCCCAGGAAATTCCAGACCTTGGATTAGAACTCAGGTCTCCAGCATTCCAAGACCAAGCACTTATCACTTGTGCCACTGGTGGTTGTGCTTCTGAGACTTGCTTTTGGGCGTATATATCTTTCTCCTGCACTCCCCTGTGAGCATACCCATTTGCGTTGTGAAACATGTTCACTGGAGCCTACAAGGATAGAACATCTGGCCCCCCCGCTCCCCCAAATACCAGCTAACTGCAGTGGCCTAGAGGTTAAGTGCTTGCATTACAGCAGCTGGGGGCCTGGGTTCGGGTCCTGCTTTCGGCACATAAACAGAATAGTTGGTCATCTCCTGGTACAGTTGGAGTGGAAGAAAGCGGAGAGGCGGGACTGTGGAAGCGAGGGAGTGCAGGCTAAAGGAAGAGGTGGGGTAGGCTAAAGGGGGAGGTAAGGTCGGATGAAGGGGTCCCTGGGGAGAAGAGGTGAGGCTGGCTGAGTCGGGGGAGGTCTAGAAGGGCATGGGGTAGGGGCCCTGGTAGAGGGAGGAAGAAAGCATAGAGGTGGGGCTGAGGAAGCCAGGAAGAAGGGGTGGTGGGGGCTGTGTAAAAGGAGAGTCCTAAGGTGGGGAAAGGGGCCATTGAGGAGGGCAGAAAAAAGGGTGCCAGTGGTGGGTGGAAAGGACAATGGGCTGACATTTTGTTCTCATCCAGCACTACCCTTTTAGCCTGCATTCCTCCTTTATTCCCTGCACTTCTCAGTCCCACCTCTATGCTTTCTTCCTCCCTCCCTCCCGCAGGGCACCTACCCCATGCCCTTCTCCCCCGACTCCGCCAGCCCCACCTCCTCTCCACAGGGACCCATGCATCCAGCCCTACCTCCCCCTTCAGCCCGCCCCACCTCACCTCACCTCACCTCCTCCTTTAGCCTGCACTCCCTCGCTTCTACCTCCCCCTTCAGCCCGCCCCACCTCACCTCCTCCTTTAGCCTGCACTCCCTCGCTTCCACAGTCCCACCCATCTGCTTGCTTCCACTGCAACTGTACAAGGAGATTACCAACTATTCCGTTTCTGTGCCGAAAGCAGGACTCAAACCCAGGCCCCCAGCGCTGTAACACAAGCACTTAACCTCTAGGCCACTGCAGTTAGCTGGTATTTGGGGGAGCTTGGGGGGGCATGATGTTCTAGCCTCATTTTCTTCAGTGAACATGTTTCACAATGCAAATGGGTATGCTCACAGGGGCATGCAGAAGAAAGACATATAGCCCAAAAGCTGCTTTCAGAAGCACAGCCACCAGTGGCTCCAGTGGGAAGTGATTGGTCTTGGAATGCGCGAGACCTGAGTTCTAATCCTCCTGGGCATGTTTTTTATTTATTTTTGCTGCTTGTTCATGATTTTTAAATGTAAAAACTCTGCACTCAAAAATAAAAATGATTTGACAGACTCTTGCTGTAGCCAGCCTTTCTCGCTCTTTGCCCTGGGGGAGAACAACCCAATCACCCCTTCAGCCCCTCTTACTCGTCTCACAGCACCTCCCATAAGCGAGGAATGCATCTTTTGTTGGTAGATTTCCTTCATGAGGCTTAGCTAGGCCTGCATTCCTTTTCAAAGGGCCATAGAAGAGAGCAAAAAAGGAGAAGGCAGAATAGAGCATGAAATAGGTGGAAGACAAGGGGTCAGGGGGGTTGGCAGTAAAAGAAACAGGGCCTGGCCTGGCAGAGAGTTAGAAGTTAGGGAACACAATGAGCGAGGGAGGAGGAAAGATGCCTCAGGCATTGAGCTCTCGGACTCTTCCCCACCGTGCCTGCAGAAAGAGCCTTCTCCCGAATGGATACATTTGCCTGGAGAGCCCAGAACTAATTTCAGTTAGCCAGAGGGTAAACAGAGGCCAGGGAGAGGTGCACGCCCCTCCATTTGACTAGGCTTCTGGGGCTTCTGGGAGGAAAAAAGGCATCAGTATTCCAGCAAGATCATCGTCACCAAGGCCACCATCACTAGGGGATTACAGAGCATGCTGTGACACTCTCCGGGGCCTGGTTGGCCAGGCTTATGTTGAAGAGCACATATCCTAACCCTAAGCTACCTGGGTGGCTGCACCATAGGGGCTGCACCGGATATAGGGCTGTGCCCGTAAGGGCTGTGGTCGCGTTTGGGAGCGTTAGGGACGCGTGGAGGCCGCAGGGCGCAGACCTCTGCCCATTTCCCTCCAGGATTAGGCCCTGATTCTCAGGCGTGGAGCCAGCCACTCCAAAACTGGCAGAAAGCAGCCCTCTCACCCCCAGGGCAAAGAGTGGGAAAGGCTGGTTACATCAAGTGTCTTTCAAATCTTTCACTTTCGAGAGCAGAGTGTTTACATTTAGGAATCATGAACAAGCAGCAATAGGAAAGCATACAGTATCAGAGGACAGAACACTGCCCTGCGCATATCAGTACACCCCAATGACAAAGTCAAAGATTTAAATGACCTGCTTAGCTATGAGTGGCTGACACCTCACAATGATTATCATCTCTCCGTGAAGCAAAACATCCTCGGAATTGGGTTGAAAGATAGATCTAATGTGCCAAAGGAAGGCAACATGGAAATTCAGTTTCCTGCTCTCAGGGGAAGGAGGGTCGACAGCCCAATGGGTTAATGCACCTACTGCAGCCTCCTATGTGGAGCCTGCAGGCGACGCATGCAGTTGCTGGTGAGATGCTGATACAGGTTCGCCTGCTATGCAGGGGCCCGTGGTCACCTCACAGCACCTCGAGAAGGTGTCCTGTTTGAGTCCCAGGGCAATCATTGTGTCAACCATGACCCGTAGATTACACCTTTTCCCCTCGTTTTTTTCCAATCAATTGGGGCCAGAGAGACAAGCTTTTGTATGGGCCTTACCAAGGCCAGCGTGCAGAAAACAAAGGCGCAACTGTTAGTAGTAACGCAGGTATTGAAGGGGCATTAGCTGTTGGCGGATGGCGCAGGGCAATGCATACCCATTTTCAAATAAAAAAAGGTTTTTTTTTATTAAAAAAAAAATACATGCCCAGGAAATTCCAGACCTTGGATTAGAACTCAGGTCTCCAGCATTCCAAGACCAAGCACTTATCACTTGTGCCACTGGTGGTTGTGCTTCTGAGACTTGCTTTTGGGCGTATATATCTTTCTCCTGCACTCCCCTGTGAGCATACCCATTTGCGTTGTGAAACATGTTCACTGGAGCCTACAAGGATAGAACATCTGGCCCCCCCGCTCCCCCAAATACCAGCTAACTGCAGTGGCCTAGAGGTTAAGTGCTTGCATTACAGCAGCTGGGGGCCTGGGTTCGGGTCCTGCTTTCGGCACATAAACAGAATAGTTGGTCATCTCCTGGTACAGTTGGAGTGGAAGAAAGCGGAGAGGCGGGACTGTGGAAGCGAGGGAGTGCAGGCTAAAGGAAGAGGTGGGGTAGGCTAAAGGGGGAGGTAAGGTCGGATGAAGGGGTCCCTGGGGAGAAGAGGTGAGGCTGGCTGAGTCGGGGGAGGTCTAGAAGGGCATGGGGTAGGGGCCCTGGTAGAGGGAGGAAGAAAGCATAGAGGTGGGGCTGAGGAAGCCAGGAAGAAGGGGTGGTGGGGGCTGTGTAAAAGGAGAGTCCTAAGGTGGGGAAAGGGGCCATTGAGGAGGGCAGAAAAAAGGGTGCCAGTGGTGGGTGGAAAGGACAATGGGCTGACATTTTGTTCTCATCCAGCACTACCCTTTTAGCCTGCATTCCTCCTTTATTCCCTGCACTTCTCAGTCCCACCTCTATGCTTTCTTCCTCCCTCCCTCCCGCAGGGCACCTACCCCATGCCCTTCTCCCCCGACTCCGCCAGCCCCACCTCCTCTCCACAGGGACCCATGCATCCAGCCCTACCTCCCCCTTCAGCCCGCCCCACCTCACCTCACCTCCTCCTTTAGCCTGCACTCCCTCGCTTCTACCTCCCCCTTCAGCCCGCCCCACCTCACCTCCTCCTTTAGCCTGCACTCCCTCGCTTCCACAGTCCCACCCATCTGCTTGCTTCCACTGCAACTGTACAAGGAGATTACCAACTATTCCGTTTCTGTGCCGAAAGCAGGACTCAAACCCAGGCCCCCAGCGCTGTAACACAAGCACTTAACCTCTAGGCCACTGCAGTTAGCTGGTATTTGGGGGAGCTTGGGGGGGCATGATGTTCTAGCCTCATTTTCTTCAGTGAACATGTTTCACAATGCAAATGGGTATGCTCACAGGGGCATGCAGAAGAAAGACATATAGCCCAAAAGCTGCTTTCAGAAGCACAGCCACCAGTGGCTCCAGTGGGAAGTGATTGGTCTTGGAATGCGCGAGACCTGAGTTCTAATCCTCCTGGGCATGTTTTTTATTTATTTTTGCTGCTTGTTCATGATTTTTAAATGTAAAAACTCTGCACTCAAAAATAAAAATGATTTGACAGACTCTTGCTGTAGCCAGCCTTTCTCACTCTTTGCCCTGGGGGAGAACAACCCAATCACCCCTTCAGCCCCTCTTACTCGTCTCACAGCACCTCCCATAAGCGAGGAATGCATCTTTTGTTGGTAGATTTCCTTCATGAGGCTTAGCTAGGCCTGCATTCCTTTTCAAAGGGCCATAGAAGAGAGCAAAAAAGGAGAAGGCAGAATAGAGCATGAAATAGGTGGAAGACAAGGGGTCAGGGGGGTTGGCAGTAAAAGAAACAGGGCCTGGCCTGGCAGAGAGTTAGAAGTTAGGGAACACAATGAGCGAGGGAGGAGGAAAGATGCCTCAGGCATTGAGCTCTCGGACTCTTCCCCACCGTGCCTGCAGAAAGAGCCTTCTCCCGAATGGATACATTTGCCTGGAGAGCCCAGAACTAATTTCAGTTAGCCAGAGGGTAAACAGAGGCCAGGGAGAGGTGCACGCCCCTCCATTTGACTAGGCTTCTGGGGCTTCTGGGAGGAAAAAAGGCATCAGTATTCCAGCAAGATCATCGTCACCAAGGCCACCATCACTAGGGGATTACAGAGCATGCTGTGACACTCTCCGGGGCCTGGTTGGCCAGGCTTATGTTGAAGAGCACATATCCTAACCCTAAGCTACCTGGGTGGCTGCACCATAGGGGCTGCACCGGATATAGGGCTGTGCCCGTAAGGGCTGTGGTCGCGTTTGGGAGCGTTAGGGACGCGTGGAGGCCGCAGGGCGCAGACCTCTGCCCATTTCCCTCCAGGATTAGGCCCTGATTCTCAGGCGTGGAGCCAGCCACTCCAAAACTGGCAGAAAGCAGCCCTCTCACCCCCAGGGCAAAGAGTGGGAAAGGCTGGTTACATCAAGTGTCTTTCAAATCTTTCACTTTCGAGAGCAGAGTGTTTACATTTAGGAATCATGAACAAGCAGCAATAGGAAAGCATACAGTATCAGAGGACAGAACACTGCCCTGCGCATATCAGTACACCCCAATGACAAAGTCAAAGATTTAAATGACCTGCTTAGCTATGAGTGGCTGACACCTCACAATGATTATCATCTCTCCGTGAAGCAAAACATCCTCGGAATTGGGTTGAAAGATAGATCTAATGTGCCAAAGGAAGGCAACATGGAAATTCAGTTTCCTGCTCTCAGGGGAAGGAGGGTCGACAGCCCAATGGGTTAATGCACCTACTGCAGCCTCCTATGTGGAGCCTGCAGGCGACGCATGCAGTTGCTGGTGAGATGCTGATACAGGTTCGCCTGCTATGCAGGGGCCCGTGGTCACCTCACAGCACCTCGAGAAGGTGTCCTGTTTGAGTCCCAGGGCAATCATTGTGTCAACCATGACCCGTAGATTACACCTTTTCCCCTCGTTTTTTTCCAATCAATTGGGGCCAGAGAGACAAGCTTTTGTATGGGCCTTACCAAGGCCAGCGTGCAGAAAACAAAGGCGCAACTGTTAGTAGTAACGCAGGTATTGAAGGGGCATTAGCTGTTGGCGGATGGCGCAGGGCAATGCATACCCATTTTCAAATAAAAAAAGGTTTTTTTTTATTAAAAAAAAAATACATGCCCAGGAAATTCCAGACCTTGGATTAGAACTCAGGTCTCCAGCATTCCAAGACCAAGCACTTATCACTTGTGCCACTGGTGGTTGTGCTTCTGAGACTTGCTTTTGGGCGTATATATCTTTCTCCTGCACTCCCCTGTGAGCATACCCATTTGCGTTGTGAAACATGTTCACTGGAGCCTACAAGGATAGAACATCTGGCCCCCCCGCTCCCCCAAATACCAGCTAACTGCAGTGGCCTAGAGGTTAAGTGCTTGCATTACAGCAGCTGGGGGCCTGGGTTCGGGTCCTGCTTTCGGCACATAAACAGAATAGTTGGTCATCTCCTGGTACAGTTGGAGTGGAAGAAAGCGGAGAGGCGGGACTGTGGAAGCGAGGGAGTGCAGGCTAAAGGAAGAGGTGGGGTAGGCTAAAGGGGGAGGTAAGGTCGGATGAAGGGGTCCCTGGGGAGAAGAGGTGAGGCTGGCTGAGTCGGGGGAGGTCTAGAAGGGCATGGGGTAGGGGCCCTGGTAGAGGGAGGAAGAAAGCATAGAGGTGGGGCTGAGGAAGCCAGGAAGAAGGGGTGGTGGGGGCTGTGTAAAAGGAGAGTCCTAAGGTGGGGAAAGGGGCCATTGAGGAGGGCAGAAAAAAGGGTGCCAGTGGTGGGTGGAAAGGACAATGGGCTGACATTTTGTTCTCATCCAGCACTACCCTTTTAGCCTGCATTCCTCCTTTATTCCCTGCACTTCTCAGTCCCACCTCTATGCTTTCTTCCTCCCTCCCTCCCGCAGGGCACCTACCCCATGCCCTTCTCCCCCGACTCCGCCAGCCCCACCTCCTCTCCACAGGGACCCATGCATCCAGCCCTACCTCCCCCTTCAGCCCGCCCCACCTCACCTCACCTCACCTCCTCCTTTAGCCTGCACTCCCTCGCTTCTACCTCCCCCTTCAGCCCGCCCCACCTCACCTCCTCCTTTAGCCTGCACTCCCTCGCTTCCACAGTCCCACCCATCTGCTTGCTTCCACTGCAACTGTACAAGGAGATTACCAACTATTCCGTTTCTGTGCCGAAAGCAGGACTCAAACCCAGGCCCCCAGCGCTGTAACACAAGCACTTAACCTCTAGGCCACTGCAGTTAGCTGGTATTTGGGGGAGCTTGGGGGGGGGCATGATGTTCTAGCCTCATTTTCTTCAGTGAACATGTTTCACAATGCAAATGGGTATGCTCACAGGGGCATGCAGAAGAAAGACATATAGCCCAAAAGCTGCTTTCAGAAGCACAGCCACCAGTGGCTCCAGTGGGAAGTGATTGGTCTTGGAATGCGCGAGACCTGAGTTCTAATCCTCCTGGGCATGTTTTTTATTTATTTTTGCTGCTTGTTCATGATTTTTAAATGTAAAAACTCTGCACTCAAAAATAAAAATGATTTGACAGACTCTTGCTGTAGCCAGCCTTTCTCACTCTTTGCCCTGGGGGAGAACAACCCAATCACCCCTTCAGCCCCTCTTACTCGTCTCACAGCACCTCCCATAAGCGAGGAATGCATCTTTTGTTGGTAGATTTCCTTCATGAGGCTTAGCTAGGCCTGCATTCCTTTTCAAAGGGCCATAGAAGAGAGCAAAAAAGGAGAAGGCAGAATAGAGCATGAAATAGGTGGAAGACAAGGGGTCAGGGGGGTTGGCAGTAAAAGAAACAGGGCCTGGCCTGGCAGAGAGTTAGAAGTTAGGGAACACAATGAGCGAGGGAGGAGGAAAGATGCCTCAGGCATTGAGCTCTCGGACTCTTCCCCACCGTGCCTGCAGAAAGAGCCTTCTCCCGAATGGATACATTTGCCTGGAGAGCCCAGAACTAATTTCAGTTAGCCAGAGGGTAAACAGAGGCCAGGGAGAGGTGCACGCCCCTCCATTTGACTAGGCTTCTGGGGCTTCTGGGAGGAAAAAAGGCATCAGTATTCCAGCAAGATCATCGTCACCAAGGCCACCATCACTAGGGGATTACAGAGCATGCTGTGACACTCTCCGGGGCCTGGTTGGCCAGGCTTATGTTGAAGAGCACATATCCTAACCCTAAGCTACCTGGGTGGCTGCACCATAGGGGCTGCACCGGATATAGGGCTGTGCCCGTAAGGGCTGTGGTCGCGTTTGGGAGCGTTAGGGACGCGTGGAGGCCGCAGGGCGCAGACCTCTGCCCATTTCCCTCCAGGATTAGGCCCTGATTCTCAGGCGTGGAGCCAGCCACTCCAAAACTGGCAGAAAGCAGCCCTCTCACCCCCAGGGCAAAGAGTGGGAAAGGCTGGTTACATCAAGTGTCTTTCAAATCTTTCACTTTCGAGAGCAGAGTGTTTACATTTAGGAATCATGAACAAGCAGCAATAGGAAAGCATACAGTATCAGAGGACAGAACACTGCCCTGCGCATATCAGTACACCCCAATGACAAAGTCAAAGATTTAAATGACCTGCTTAGCTATGAGTGGCTGACACCTCACAATGATTATCATCTCTCCGTGAAGCAAAACATCCTCGGAATTGGGTTGAAAGATAGATCTAATGTGCCAAAGGAAGGCAACATGGAAATTCAGTTTCCTGCTCTCAGGGGAAGGAGGGTCGACAGCCCAATGGGTTAATGCACCTACTGCAGCCTCCTATGTGGAGCCTGCAGGCGACGCATGCAGTTGCTGGTGAGATGCTGATACAGGTTCGCCTGCTATGCAGGGGCCCGTGGTCACCTCACAGCACCTCGAGAAGGTGTCCTGTTTGAGTCCCAGGGCAATCATTGTGTCAACCATGACCCGTAGATTACACCTTTTCCCCTCGTTTTTTTCCAATCAATTGGGGCCAGAGAGACAAGCTTTTGTATGGGCCTTACCAAGGCCAGCGTGCAGAAAACAAAGGCGCAACTGTTAGTAGTAACGCAGGTATTGAAGGGGCATTAGCTGTTGGCGGATGGCGCAGGGCAATGCATACCCATTTTCAAATAAAAAAAGGTTTTTTTTTATTAAAAAAAAAATACATGCCCAGGAAATTCCAGACCTTGGATTAGAACTCAGGTCTCCAGCATTCCAAGACCAAGCACTTATCACTTGTGCCACTGGTGGTTGTGCTTCTGAGACTTGCTTTTGGGCGTATATATCTTTCTCCTGCACTCCCCTGTGAGCATACCCATTTGCGTTGTGAAACATGTTCACTGGAGCCTACAAGGATAGAACATCTGGCCCCCCCGCTCCCCCAAATACCAGCTAACTGCAGTGGCCTAGAGGTTAAGTGCTTGCATTACAGCAGCTGGGGGCCTGGGTTCGGGTCCTGCTTTCGGCACATAAACAGAATAGTTGGTCATCTCCTGGTACAGTTGGAGTGGAAGAAAGCGGAGAGGCGGGACTGTGGAAGCGAGGGAGTGCAGGCTAAAGGAAGAGGTGGGGTAGGCTAAAGGGGGAGGTAAGGTCGGATGAAGGGGTCCCTGGGGAGAAGAGGTGAGGCTGGCTGAGTCGGGGGAGGTCTAGAAGGGCATGGGGTAGGGGCCCTGGTAGAGGGAGGAAGAAAGCATAGAGGTGGGGCTGAGGAAGCCAGGAAGAAGGGGTGGTGGGGGCTGTGTAAAAGGAGAGTCCTAAGGTGGGGAAAGGGGCCATTGAGGAGGGCAGAAAAAAGGGTGCCAGTGGTGGGTGGAAAGGACAATGGGCTGACATTTTGTTCTCATCCAGCACTACCCTTTTAGCCTGCATTCCTCCTTTATTCCCTGCACTTCTCAGTCCCACCTCTATGCTTTCTTCCTCCCTCCCTCCCGCAGGGCACCTACCCCATGCCCTTCTCCCCCGACTCCGCCAGCCCCACCTCCTCTCCACAGGGACCCATGCATCCAGCCCTACCTCCCCCTTCAGCCCGCCCCACCTCACCTCACCTCACCTCCTCCTTTAGCCTGCACTCCCTCGCTTCTACCTCCCCCTTCAGCCCGCCCCACCTCACCTCCTCCTTTAGCCTGCACTCCCTCGCTTCCACAGTCCCACCCATCTGCTTGCTTCCACTGCAACTGTACAAGGAGATTACCAACTATTCCGTTTCTGTGCCGAAAGCAGGACTCAAACCCAGGCCCCCAGCGCTGTAACACAAGCACTTAACCTCTAGGCCACTGCAGTTAGCTGGTATTTGGGGGAGCTTGGGGGGGCATGATGTTCTAGCCTCATTTTCTTCAGTGAACATGTTTCACAATGCAAATGGGTATGCTCACAGGGGCATGCAGAAGAAAGACATATAGCCCAAAAGCTGCTTTCAGAAGCACAGCCACCAGTGGCTCCAGTGGGAAGTGATTGGTCTTGGAATGCGCGAGACCTGAGTTCTAATCCTCCTGGGCATGTTTTTTATTTATTTTTGCTGCTTGTTCATGATTTTTAAATGTAAAAACTCTGCACTCAAAAATAAAAATGATTTGACAGACTCTTGCTGTAGCCAGCCTTTCTCACTCTTTGCCCTGGGGGAGAACAACCCAATCACCCCTTCAGCCCCTCTTACTCGTCTCACAGCACCTCCCATAAGCGAGGAATGCATCTTTTGTTGGTAGATTTCCTTCATGAGGCTTAGCTAGGCCTGCATTCCTTTTCAAAGGGCCATAGAAGAGAGCAAAAAAGGAGAAGGCAGAATAGAGCATGAAATAGGTGGAAGACAAGGGGTCAGGGGGGTTGGCAGTAAAAGAAACAGGGCCTGGCCTGGCAGAGAGTTAGAAGTTAGGGAACACAATGAGCGAGGGAGGAGGAAAGATGCCTCAGGCATTGAGCTCTCGGACTCTTCCCCACCGTGCCTGCAGAAAGAGCCTTCTCCCGAATGGATACATTTGCCTGGAGAGCCCAGAACTAATTTCAGTTAGCCAGAGGGTAAACAGAGGCCAGGGAGAGGTGCACGCCCCTCCATTTGACTAGGCTTCTGGGGCTTCTGGGAGGAAAAAAGGCATCAGTATTCCAGCAAGATCATCGTCACCAAGGCCACCATCACTAGGGGATTACAGAGCATGCTGTGACACTCTCCGGGGCCTGGTTGGCCAGGCTTATGTTGAAGAGCACATATCCTAACCCTAAGCTACCTGGGTGGCTGCACCATAGGGGCTGCACCGGATATAGGGCTGTGCCCGTAAGGGCTGTGGTCGCGTTTGGGAGCGTTAGGGACGCGTGGAGGCCGCAGGGCGCAGACCTCTGCCCATTTCCCTCCAGGATTAGGCCCTGATTCTCAGGCGTGGAGCCAGCCACTCCAAAACTGGCAGAAAGCAGCCCTCTCACCCCCAGGGCAAAGAGTGGGAAAGGCTGGTTACATCAAGTGTCTTTCAAATCTTTCACTTTCGAGAGCAGAGTGTTTACATTTAGGAATCATGAACAAGCAGCAATAGGAAAGCATACAGTATCAGAGGACAGAACACTGCCCTGCGCATATCAGTACACCCCAATGACAAAGTCAAAGATTTAAATGACCTGCTTAGCTATGAGTGGCTGACACCTCACAATGATTATCATCTCTCCGTGAAGCAAAACATCCTCGGAATTGGGTTGAAAGATAGATCTAATGTGCCAAAGGAAGGCAACATGGAAATTCAGTTTCCTGCTCTCAGGGGAAGGAGGGTCGACAGCCCAATGGGTTAATGCACCTACTGCAGCCTCCTATGTGGAGCCTGCAGGCGACGCATGCAGTTGCTGGTGAGATGCTGATACAGGTTCGCCTGCTATGCAGGGGCCCGTGGTCACCTCACAGCACCTCGAGAAGGTGTCCTGTTTGAGTCCCAGGGCAATCATTGTGTCAACCATGACCCGTAGATTACACCTTTTCCCCTCGTTTTTTTCCAATCAATTGGGGCCAGAGAGACAAGCTTTTGTATGGGCCTTACCAAGGCCAGCGTGCAGAAAACAAAGGCGCAACTGTTAGTAGTAACGCAGGTATTGAAGGGGCATTAGCTGTTGGCGGATGGCGCAGGGCAATGCATACCCATTTTCAAATAAAAAAAGGTTTTTTTTTATTAAAAAAAAAATACATGCCCAGGAAATTCCAGACCTTGGATTAGAACTCAGGTCTCCAGCATTCCAAGACCAAGCACTTATCACTTGTGCCACTGGTGGTTGTGCTTCTGAGACTTGCTTTTGGGCGTATATATCTTTCTCCTGCACTCCCCTGTGAGCATACCCATTTGCGTTGTGAAACATGTTCACTGGAGCCTACAAGGATAGAACATCTGGCCCCCCCGCTCCCCCAAATACCAGCTAACTGCAGTGGCCTAGAGGTTAAGTGCTTGCATTACAGCAGCTGGGGGCCTGGGTTCGGGTCCTGCTTTCGGCACATAAACAGAATAGTTGGTCATCTCCTGGTACAGTTGGAGTGGAAGAAAGCGGAGAGGCGGGACTGTGGAAGCGAGGGAGTGCAGGCTAAAGGAAGAGGTGGGGTAGGCTAAAGGGGGAGGTAAGGTCGGATGAAGGGGTCCCTGGGGAGAAGAGGTGAGGCTGGCTGAGTCGGGGGAGGTCTAGAAGGGCATGGGGTAGGGGCCCTGGTAGAGGGAGGAAGAAAGCATAGAGGTGGGGCTGAGGAAGCCAGGAAGAAGGGGTGGTGGGGGCTGTGTAAAAGGAGAGTCCTAAGGTGGGGAAAGGGGCCATTGAGGAGGGCAGAAAAAAGGGTGCCAGTGGTGGGTGGAAAGGACAATGGGCTGACATTTTGTTCTCATCCAGCACTACCCTTTTAGCCTGCATTCCTCCTTTATTCCCTGCACTTCTCAGTCCCACCTCTATGCTTTCTTCCTCCCTCCCTCCCGCAGGGCACCTACCCCATGCCCTTCTCCCCCGACTCCGCCAGCCCCACCTCCTCTCCACAGGGACCCATGCATCCAGCCCTACCTCCCCCTTCAGCCCGCCCCACCTCACCTCACCTCACCTCCTCCTTTAGCCTGCACTCCCTCGCTTCTACCTCCCCCTTCAGCCCGCCCCACCTCACCTCCTCCTTTAGCCTGCACTCCCTCGCTTCCACAGTCCCACCCATCTGCTTGCTTCCACTGCAACTGTACAAGGAGATTACCAACTATTCCGTTTCTGTGCCGAAAGCAGGACTCAAACCCAGGCCCCCAGCGCTGTAACACAAGCACTTAACCTCTAGGCCACTGCAGTTAGCTGGTATTTGGGGGAGCTTGGGGGGGGGCATGATGTTCTAGCCTCATTTTCTTCAGTGAACATGTTTCACAATGCAAATGGGTATGCTCACAGGGGCATGCAGAAGAAAGACATATAGCCCAAAAGCTGCTTTCAGAAGCACAGCCACCAGTGGCTCCAGTGGGAAGTGATTGGTCTTGGAATGCGCGAGACCTGAGTTCTAATCCTCCTGGGCATGTTTTTTATTTATTTTTGCTGCTTGTTCATGATTTTTAAATGTAAAAACTCTGCACTCAAAAATAAAAATGATTTGACAGACTCTTGCTGTAGCCAGCCTTTCTCACTCTTTGCCCTGGGGGAGAACAACCCAATCACCCCTTCAGCCCCTCTTACTCGTCTCACAGCACCTCCCATAAGCGAGGAATGCATCTTTTGTTGGTAGATTTCCTTCATGAGGCTTAGCTAGGCCTGCATTCCTTTTCAAAGGGCCATAGAAGAGAGCAAAAAAGGAGAAGGCAGAATAGAGCATGAAATAGGTGGAAGACAAGGGGTCAGGGGGGTTGGCAGTAAAAGAAACAGGGCCTGGCCTGGCAGAGAGTTAGAAGTTAGGGAACACAATGAGCGAGGGAGGAGGAAAGATGCCTCAGGCATTGAGCTCTCGGACTCTTCCCCACCGTGCCTGCAGAAAGAGCCTTCTCCCGAATGGATACATTTGCCTGGAGAGCCCAGAACTAATTTCAGTTAGCCAGAGGGTAAACAGAGGCCAGGGAGAGGTGCACGCCCCTCCATTTGACTAGGCTTCTGGGGCTTCTGGGAGGAAAAAAGGCATCAGTATTCCAGCAAGATCATCGTCACCAAGGCCACCATCACTAGGGGATTACAGAGCATGCTGTGACACTCTCCGGGGCCTGGTTGGCCAGGCTTATGTTGAAGAGCACATATCCTAACCCTAAGCTACCTGGGTGGCTGCACCATAGGGGCTGCACCGGATATAGGGCTGTGCCCGTAAGGGCTGTGGTCGCGTTTGGGAGCGTTAGGGACGCGTGGAGGCCGCAGGGCGCAGACCTCTGCCCATTTCCCTCCAGGATTAGGCCCTGATTCTCAGGCGTGGAGCCAGCCACTCCAAAACTGGCAGAAAGCAGCCCTCTCACCCCCAGGGCAAAGAGTGGGAAAGGCTGGTTACATCAAGTGTCTTTCAAATCTTTCACTTTCGAGAGCAGAGTGTTTACATTTAGGAATCATGAACAAGCAGCAATAGGAAAGCATACAGTATCAGAGGACAGAACACTGCCCTGCGCATATCAGTACACCCCAATGACAAAGTCAAAGATTTAAATGACCTGCTTAGCTATGAGTGGCTGACACCTCACAATGATTATCATCTCTCCGTGAAGCAAAACATCCTCGGAATTGGGTTGAAAGATAGATCTAATGTGCCAAAGGAAGGCAACATGGAAATTCAGTTTCCTGCTCTCAGGGGAAGGAGGGTCGACAGCCCAATGGGTTAATGCACCTACTGCAGCCTCCTATGTGGAGCCTGCAGGCGACGCATGCAGTTGCTGGTGAGATGCTGATACAGGTTCGCCTGCTATGCAGGGGCCCGTGGTCACCTCACAGCACCTCGAGAAGGTGTCCTGTTTGAGTCCCAGGGCAATCATTGTGTCAACCATGACCCGTAGATTACACCTTTTCCCCTCGTTTTTTTCCAATCAATTGGGGCCAGAGAGACAAGCTTTTGTATGGGCCTTACCAAGGCCAGCGTGCAGAAAACAAAGGCGCAACTGTTAGTAGTAACGCAGGTATTGAAGGGGCATTAGCTGTTGGCGGATGGCGCAGGGCAATGCATACCCATTTTCAAATAAAAAAAGGTTTTTTTTTATTAAAAAAAAAATACATGCCCAGGAAATTCCAGACCTTGGATTAGAACTCAGGTCTCCAGCATTCCAAGACCAAGCACTTATCACTTGTGCCACTGGTGGTTGTGCTTCTGAGACTTGCTTTTGGGCGTATATATCTTTCTCCTGCACTCCCCTGTGAGCATACCCATTTGCGTTGTGAAACATGTTCACTGGAGCCTACAAGGATAGAACATCTGGCCCCCCCGCTCCCCCAAATACCAGCTAACTGCAGTGGCCTAGAGGTTAAGTGCTTGCATTACAGCAGCTGGGGGCCTGGGTTCGGGTCCTGCTTTCGGCACATAAACAGAATAGTTGGTCATCTCCTGGTACAGTTGGAGTGGAAGAAAGCGGAGAGGCGGGACTGTGGAAGCGAGGGAGTGCAGGCTAAAGGAAGAGGTGGGGTAGGCTAAAGGGGGAGGTAAGGTCGGATGAAGGGGTCCCTGGGGAGAAGAGGTGAGGCTGGCTGAGTCGGGGGAGGTCTAGAAGGGCATGGGGTAGGGGCCCTGGTAGAGGGAGGAAGAAAGCATAGAGGTGGGGCTGAGGAAGCCAGGAAGAAGGGGTGGTGGGGGCTGTGTAAAAGGAGAGTCCTAAGGTGGGGAAAGGGGCCATTGAGGAGGGCAGAAAAAAGGGTGCCAGTGGTGGGTGGAAAGGACAATGGGCTGACATTTTGTTCTCATCCAGCACTACCCTTTTAGCCTGCATTCCTCCTTTATTCCCTGCACTTCTCAGTCCCACCTCTATGCTTTCTTCCTCCCTCCCTCCCGCAGGGCACCTACCCCATGCCCTTCTCCCCCGACTCCGCCAGCCCCACCTCCTCTCCACAGGGACCCATGCATCCAGCCCTACCTCCCCCTTCAGCCCGCCCCACCTCACCTCACCTCACCTCCTCCTTTAGCCTGCACTCCCTCGCTTCTACCTCCCCCTTCAGCCCGCCCCACCTCACCTCCTCCTTTAGCCTGCACTCCCTCGCTT
Source organism: Ambystoma mexicanum (assembly GCF_040938575.1). Taxonomy (NCBI): domain Eukaryota; kingdom Metazoa; phylum Chordata; class Amphibia; order Caudata; family Ambystomatidae; genus Ambystoma; species Ambystoma mexicanum. The sequence goes on along the minus strand of NW_027182333.1, from coordinate 3,639 downwards.
CCACAGTCCCACCCATCTGCTTGCTTCCACTGCAACTGTACAAGGAGATTACCAACTATTCCGTTTCTGTGCCGAAAGCAGGACTCAAACCCAGGCCCCCAGCGCTGTAACACAAGCACTTAACCTCTAGGCCACTGCAGTTAGCTGGTATTTGGGGGAGCTTGGGGGGGCATGATGTTCTAGCCTCATTTTCTTCAGTGAACATGTTTCACAATGCAAATGGGTATGCTCACAGGGGCATGCAGAAGAAAGACATATAGCCCAAAAGCTGCTTTCAGAAGCACAGCCACCAGTGGCTCCAGTGGGAAGTGATTGGTCTTGGAATGCGCGAGACCTGAGTTCTAATCCTCCTGGGCATGTTTTTTATTTATTTTTGCTGCTTGTTCATGATTTTTAAATGTAAAAACTCTGCACTCAAAAATAAAAATGATTTGACAGACTCTTGCTGTAGCCAGCCTTTCTCACTCTTTGCCCTGGGGGAGAACAACCCAATCACCCCTTCAGCCCCTCTTACTCGTCTCACAGCACCTCCCATAAGCGAGGAATGCATCTTTTGTTGGTAGATTTCCTTCATGAGGCTTAGCTAGGCCTGCATTCCTTTTCAAAGGGCCATAGAAGAGAGCAAAAAAGGAGAAGGCAGAATAGAGCATGAAATAGGTGGAAGACAAGGGGTCAGGGGGGTTGGCAGTAAAAGAAACAGGGCCTGGCCTGGCAGAGAGTTAGAAGTTAGGGAACACAATGAGCGAGGGAGGAGGAAAGATGCCTCAGGCATTGAGCTCTCGGACTCTTCCCCACCGTGCCTGCAGAAAGAGCCTTCTCCCGAATGGATACATTTGCCTGGAGAGCCCAGAACTAATTTCAGTTAGCCAGAGGGTAAACAGAGGCCAGGGAGAGGTGCACGCCCCTCCATTTGACTAGGCTTCTGGGGCTTCTGGGAGGAAAAAAGGCATCAGTATTCCAGCAAGATCATCGTCACCAAGGCCACCATCACTAGGGGATTACAGAGCATGCTGTGACACTCTCCGGGGCCTGGTTGGCCAGGCTTATGTTGAAGAGCACATATCCTAACCCTAAGCTACCTGGGTGGCTGCACCATAGGGGCTGCACCGGATATAGGGCTGTGCCCGTAAGGGCTGTGGTCGCGTTTGGGAGCGTTAGGGACGCGTGGAGGCCGCAGGGCGCAGACCTCTGCCCATTTCCCTCCAGGATTAGGCCCTGATTCTCAGGCGTGGAGCCAGCCACTCCAAAACTGGCAGAAAGCAGCCCTCTCACCCCCAGGGCAAAGAGTGGGAAAGGCTGGTTACATCAAGTGTCTTTCAAATCTTTCACTTTCGAGAGCAGAGTGTTTACATTTAGGAATCATGAACAAGCAGCAATAGGAAAGCATACAGTATCAGAGGACAGAACACTGCCCTGCGCATATCAGTACACCCCAATGACAAAGTCAAAGATTTAAATGACCTGCTTAGCTATGAGTGGCTGACACCTCACAATGATTATCATCTCTCCGTGAAGCAAAACATCCTCGGAATTGGGTTGAAAGATAGATCTAATGTGCCAAAGGAAGGCAACATGGAAATTCAGTTTCCTGCTCTCAGGGGAAGGAGGGTCGACAGCCCAATGGGTTAATGCACCTACTGCAGCCTCCTATGTGGAGCCTGCAGGCGACGCATGCAGTTGCTGGTGAGATGCTGATACAGGTTCGCCTGCTATGCAGGGGCCCGTGGTCACCTCACAGCACCTCGAGAAGGTGTCCTGTTTGAGTCCCAGGGCAATCATTGTGTCAACCATGACCCGTAGATTACACCTTTTCCCCTCGTTTTTTTCCAATCAATTGGGGCCAGAGAGACAAGCTTTTGTATGGGCCTTACCAAGGCCAGCGTGCAGAAAACAAAGGCGCAACTGTTAGTAGTAACGCAGGTATTGAAGGGGCATTAGCTGTTGGCGGATGGCGCAGGGCAATGCATACCCATTTTCAAATAAAAAAAGGTTTTTTTTTATTAAAAAAAAAATACATGCCCAGGAAATTCCAGACCTTGGATTAGAACTCAGGTCTCCAGCATTCCAAGACCAAGCACTTATCACTTGTGCCACTGGTGGTTGTGCTTCTGAGACTTGCTTTTGGGCGTATATATCTTTCTCCTGCACTCCCCTGTGAGCATACCCATTTGCGTTGTGAAACATGTTCACTGGAGCCTACAAGGATAGAACATCTGGCCCCCCCGCTCCCCCAAATACCAGCTAACTGCAGTGGCCTAGAGGTTAAGTGCTTGCATTACAGCAGCTGGGGGCCTGGGTTCGGGTCCTGCTTTCGGCACATAAACAGAATAGTTGGTCATCTCCTGGTACAGTTGGAGTGGAAGAAAGCGGAGAGGCGGGACTGTGGAAGCGAGGGAGTGCAGGCTAAAGGAAGAGGTGGGGTAGGCTAAAGGGGGAGGTAAGGTCGGATGAAGGGGTCCCTGGGGAGAAGAGGTGAGGCTGGCTGAGTCGGGGGAGGTCTAGAAGGGCATGGGGTAGGGGCCCTGGTAGAGGGAGGAAGAAAGCATAGAGGTGGGGCTGAGGAAGCCAGGAAGAAGGGGTGGTGGGGGCTGTGTAAAAGGAGAGTCCTAAGGTGGGGAAAGGGGCCATTGAGGAGGGCAGAAAAAAGGGTGCCAGTGGTGGGTGGAAAGGACAATGGGCTGACATTTTGTTCTCATCCAGCACTACCCTTTTAGCCTGCATTCCTCCTTTATTCCCTGCACTTCTCAGTCCCACCTCTATGCTTTCTTCCTCCCTCCCTCCCGCAGGGCACCTACCCCATGCCCTTCTCCCCCGACTCCGCCAGCCCCACCTCCTCTCCACAGGGACCCATGCATCCAGCCCTACCTCCCCCTTCAGCCCGCCCCACCTCACCTCACCTCACCTCCTCCTTTAGCCTGCACTCCCTCGCTTCTACCTCCCCCTTCAGCCCGCCCCACCTCACCTCCTCCTTTAGCCTGCACTCCCTCGCTTCCACAGTCCCACCCATCTGCTTGCTTCCACTGCAACTGTACAAGGAGATTACCAACTATTCCGTTTCTGTGCCGAAAGCAGGACTCAAACCCAGGCCCCCAGCGCTGTAACACAAGCACTTAACCTCTAGGCCACTGCAGTTAGCTGGTATTTGGGGGAGCTTGGGGGGGCATGATGTTCTAGCCTCATTTTCTTCAGTGAACATGTTTCACAATGCAAATGGGTATGCTCACAGGGGCATGCAGAAGAAAGACATATAGCCCAAAAGCTGCTTTCAGAAGCACAGCCACCAGTGGCTCCAGTGGGAAGTGATTGGTCTTGGAATGCGCGAGACCTGAGTTCTAATCCTCCTGGGCATGTTTTTTATTTATTTTTGCTGCTTGTTCATGATTTTTAAATGTAAAAACTCTGCACTCAAAAATAAAAATGATTTGACAGACTCTTGCTGTAGCCAGCCTTTCTCGCTCTTTGCCCTGGGGGAGAACAACCCAATCACCCCTTCAGCCCCTCTTACTCGTCTCACAGCACCTCCCATAAGCGAGGAATGCATCTTTTGTTGGTAGATTTCCTTCATGAGGCTTAGCTAGGCCTGCATTCCTTTTCAAAGGGCCATAGAAGAGAGCAAAAAAGGAGAAGGCAGAATAGAGC